>NC_039366.1:133097187-133827885 GCF_003573695.1 Papaver somniferum
TTTCAAACATAAATTATGAATTACAAAGTACTCTGTCATTAATGAAGAAAAGTAACTACAATACTAAAAGAGCCGGGCTATCATAGTTATAAAAAGGTATGAGCTTTGTCTCCATGACGACTAAAGCTATCAGACGGGCGACGTTTAATACAGACCCGATCTGAAGGTAGGGATGCTCCGGATTGGAAAGTGATTAGACGGCTGAAAAGGACTCCCGAACACATGAGAAACTCACGGTTAGGGCTGGAAATGGATAAACATCCGTCGGATATTGGCCATACCGATAAGGTTAAGGTTAAGGGTTATCGGATATCCGATATCCGATAACAACCGACGGATATCAAAAATCCAATTCGATAAGGTTAAGGTTAACCTATAGGATATCAGATTTTTATCCGTTAATATCCGGTATTGTTGGACAGAAGCAAATCTGAAATTTAACGGAATTTTCAAGTGTTTAGCTTAACTGAAAGACAGAAAAACCCACACAAACACTACTCCAGTGTCTCAGTCACATCACACATGAAGAAAAAAACTACAAACACCCAACCAAACAGTCTGCAAACTAAAGTACACAACAACAAAAGAGAAAAAACCATGTCTTCTTGTACATAGACTTAACAATAATGTCAAACAACTTGCTAGTGATGATCTTCCTTGGATGCCTGGTTATATGTTGCATCATTGCATCAACTTCAGTCGATAACTTCCATATCTGCATTCACAAACGAAACAAAAGAGAAGCAAACATGGTTTATACTAGCAACAGGGTTTAAGCGAAACAAAACGAAACAAACGAAACAATATATTCTTTATGATAAAAGCGCATTTGCAGGTGGAGTTATACTAGCAACAGGGTTTATACATGTTTGTCCATACTCATGCTACTCAGTACTCATGGTCATGCTCATGGTTATGCTTTCCTTGGTTGTTGCAGAAAATGAAAGATTCAATTGTTGTTCGATCAGCTAATGGTACATGATGCATCACAGAAAAGCAAAGGAAAAGAACTAAGCAAAGGAAAAAAAGATTTACCGGCATCAAAGGTGACCTTGTTGTGCGCAATTTCTTCAATAAAGCAATAACAAGTGGATGATTTTCATCTGCTACTTCTGCTAATGATCTCTTATTACTCGAAGAAGGTGCTGTTGAAGCAACACTTTGATCTTCTTGTTCTGGCTGTTGGGAAATTGGTTGACTGCAGCTTGGAGTTCCAACTCTATTGGATGCTTTTTCACTTTGAGACATTCTGAGAACAACGACAACCCAGAAATAAACACGCAGTTCATGAATTCATTAATGTACATATGACATAAAAAAGGATTAAACATGCTTATATTTGTTCATTACGTTATAGCTGTTTATACATGCTTATACCAGCGCTACAGTTGTAAGGGGTTTAACGCTTGATTCATGAGGTGGTTCTTCTCAAATTAATTTCTTGGGTATTTGCAATTTTTTGGATAAACTTTCTTTACAGAGGTGATGGCACATATTTTGTGTATAATTAAATGTAGTTGTATTGTGTATCATCCTTCTGTAATTTAGAAGTGTGTGTGAAAGATTATATAAACCCGTATTACAACACCAGTTTGTTCATTTGCTAACAGGCACAAAATCCGAAATAAGAATGGAGGTGTTGTTGTCAACAAGTTCAGGTTCAAGAAGGAAAGAACTCTTTCATTAGCACCGAGATCACAGTTGTCTCTCTAGGAGAAACCTGACATCTAAGCTTTTATCATCAAAATCCTTATTCAGGTACAAATGTTGTTATTTGGCATGGTGAATCATTCCTTACACTCATAACTGTATAACTCCAGGCTCTGTTGTTTTGGTCATTTACTTTCCTCTTTTCTACATTTACTTGATTGTTTTCTACTACAAATAGTGATTCCAAATAGTATAAAAATGAAAGTAGCAGGGGCAAAATCTCACAAAGATTTCTTGAAATCAGTTGACATATTAACATAGAAATGACAAAATTAAACTGAAAGGAAGATTCAAATTCGAAACAATCGATTAGGCATTAACTTGCTTTAACAGATAGAAAACCTACTTGATATGTGCCAAGAAGATGATCCTCCAGACGATACAAAAGCTTTAACCCTTGGATCAATCTTGCTTCTTCAAACTATTTCCTGTGGCAACTAGCTATTGCTGAAGGAACAAAGGAAGTAAAGACAAAATTAGTTCTCAAATACTTTGATTTTTTGATACCATACAACAAAGAATTTCAAATTCATATAAATCCAATAGAAACTCAAACAGTTATTTCCCTTCTAAGTTCTTCTTATAAACCCTAATTTCTAATTTAGGGAAGAACATCACAAACCCTAACTCTCTAAAATCAAAATTAAACATCATACAATTTTATAATTCAAAATATACATCAAACCCACCTACAATCCGCTATTCGCAACAATAATAGACAACAAAAACAATTAAATACGCAATCGATTTGGGGAAAAAAAACCTAAACTTCGAAACAATAATAGAAAACACAAACAATGACTTACTTCTTGATTGAGAGTCTCTAATCATCAATATTCTCGACCAAATCACGATCAAATCGATCGCTCAGTCCCCCTCTCTCGATCAAATCACGAACCAGTGAATCACTGTTAGAGAATGAGAAAAAACGGACTTTTGGTAGAATGAATGAAATGGGTTATTCTCTCCCGACATGCGACACATATACCTAGGGGTAGGAAATTACAAGTACACCCCTAGACTGTCGGATATCGGATATTAACCTAACGGAAACAGCCTATTCCGATATCGATATCGTTAAGAGGAAATATCCGATAGCATATCGGATTCCGATATCCGTTATCCGATATGTCGGATTAAATCCTATAGGATGTCGGATTTCGGAAATGGATATCGGATATCCATTGCCAGCCCTACTCACGGTGTTTACCATAAAAGGGTCTCCTGGAAAGATTGCGGGTCAACCTTAATAGGGTGTGTGATGTTCGGGGTATACTATAAGGTTGTTTTTCTCTTCCGATCCTTTTTTTCGACGAATCCTTTTATATCTCCTCTGAAAGGCAACAAAGATGGTTGAAAAGGTATAGATCTCGAAATCCATTGCAGCAAACCCTAATTTATCGATATTTGAGTTATAATAAGATATTTGGGATTGCTGCAATTTATGATATTAGGTTTGGGCAGAGTTATTGTTTTATAGGTATATCGATTTCTAGGGTTTTTAGCTATAACTTATTGGTTTAAACACTGATTATTGATTATTATTCATTCCTTATAAGTATTTTCTCACTTTTGATGATTTATTAGCTTTGTTTTACAGGTATCAGAAGTTTCTCTTACTGGATGTGCCTGTGATGAGGGGTGGGTAACCTTCAGGGACGTACTATGAGAAATCAATGATGTTTTTTACTGTACCCAATGAAATTTTGTTTTACGGTCTGAAATTGGAATTTTGTACTGATAAATTTTTTATGTTTGAAATTCAATAACAGGGTTCAAATTCAAGAAGAGCAGAAAAACAAACATCACCTCTATCACTTTCATTCATTCGACTGTATTTGGATTTTCAATTATCTTTAATTTTCAATTATTGTTTCTCTCTGAATTGGATTTTTTATGTTTTTCTTTCTTCATTTTTTGGATTTTGTAGCGGTTCAAATGTATTCTGGAGGTACTTTAACACCACGACCCTGACTATTTAATGAATTCGACTATCTCTTTATCCATATCAACACCACCTACGCCCTGCAGACACTCTACGAATCCGATTCGTGATTTGAGAGGTACCTTACAGGCCAATTATCTCTTGCTATACTGTGTTTCTGACTTTACGGAATATATGTCTAGAAGTGAAGTGATAAGAAAGAGTGGATATCTGCTAGATGTACAAATGGCCATTGGAAAATGTGAAGTAGGGCCTGAAGATGTGTAATGTCTACGACTACATGCTCAGTCTACTTTATATTAGTTCATACTAAATCCCACTTACGTTGGAAATTGTATCTGTTGTCTTTGCTCAAACGGAAGAGCACATGGTTCCTACCGATGTCATTATCATGTGAGTAGGCAGCGTTGTATGCTTCCAATGGAAAGAAAATTGATTTCGTTATTTGATTCTCTCATAGTGGGACTCCAACATAAGATATGGATGAATAAACTCTTGGCTATACGCTTTAGGTGCATTCTGTTCTTAAAGAAGCACGATTCTGCCGTCAGCGCATATTCAACCAGATGAAGTTCTGTTACAGAGTTCTTCATTTAATTCGGATAGGTGCATTTTTGTTTCATTCAGTTTTTAAAGGCATAGCCATTGGAGTTGCAGGTATTCTACCAACCCATCAACTGTTTATGGTAAAGTTCCATAGTAATCATTTAATTTAAAGTATTCATATCCATGTTTTGTTGGAGTCAGAAGGTAATAAGTAGCTTACATAAATTAGGAAAAAGAACAAACATGGTAGAAAGTTACAATAGGGGAGTGACAGCATCCGTGTTTTACTTATACACGACTGCAGTGGTTAATTTATGTTGCTTCCTTTGTAATTCAAGTGTCTTTATTAATTTGGTGTTATAGCATGATTTCATGAGCACCACTTTAAGGCTCATGTTGCATTTTCATATATAGGGTCTAAGACGCACTTAAATAACTTCAAAATCTGTCAATGAGATTTAATTAAATTTGTTTTTCTTTGCTAATTTTGAGCTTTATATAGCTATATGTACGGTTGTTGTTAATGTTCAAGAATTTTGTGAATTTTAAGCCATAGAGGTACGGCTACATCGCTACGTTTGTACGTATCACAATTTAAAGAAGTACGGATATTGGATTTGGAATCAGGTAAGCGTCAGTGTAGTTTAATACACTTTGACACCGAGTCTAAGTAATTGGAAATAGCGGGGTTTTGAGAACTCACTCTATTTGGAACATTAGTCGGATACCATAGGAGATGTTCCATTTTGAATTCTTGATACCTTTTCACTCAGAGCGTGATACTCTGATCTATTTGGCTAGGACAGTAATTGGCCTTGGTTGAGCAGAATTTGCTGTAATCATTTCTTTGTTGAGCTTCTATTGTTTGAGTAATTCTTTCAAATTAAGTGACTGATTTGAAAATTATGATGTCCATAGCTGTGATGGAGCGTTATTAACTTGCGCTGATTATGAGGTCCCGTAGAGTAATATGCGGTCGTTCTATAATAGAAACAGGAATTATCCAATTTCATCTAACTCTAATGGTTTAAGTTACAAGGTTTGTCAGAGTAACAGTTAAGATCTATATTCGGCAAGTGTAATCAGGTCCTTAATCCAGTAGAAGGTGCCAGTATGTGTTTTGAATCTGACTTTTTGTTGTACGGTAGAGCAAGGTTGAGTTACATCCCAGATTTTTTCTTCTGGATATAGTAATTTCAAGCAGCATAAAAGAAATATCTCACCAATTTAAATTGGATATATAATTCAACAAAGGTAATACGTTGTATATTTTTAATTGGAATTCCCGTAGCCATGACTGATAAAGTATGCGAGTTAGGAAGAAAGTGCATTAGCCTGTATAGTGGCTTCCTAATATTATATACGTTGAGGCCAATTCCAAGGAAGAAGTTTTTCCAAAAAGTTGGATGTTGCTCATTAGTTTCAAACTCAAGGACTGCTTGGCTAATTAGTTAGTAATTACCTAGCAACAATGGGACCCTATAAACCGTTAGCAACCGGAACCGATAAACGGTTTTGGAGATCTGAGCATCAATATATTATGGGCTATTGTAGGCCCCAAGTAATCGTAATGTTTGTTGTGAACGGTTTTTTTTGGGACCATGTTTTTTTTTTTGGGACCGTGGTCTTATTATGCCACTTTCCCTATAGTTATAAGGGGTGTCCTAAAATGTGGAAATGACTAACCCACCATTAACCTAACTTAATTTAAAACTAACCTAATAATCACACATATATATAAATAACCACCACCTCTTCCCACCACCGCCGCTACCACTACTGACCATCACCTACCATCTCCGACCACCACCAACAACCACCGCCACCTCTCTCTATATATATATACATATATATCATCAAAAATATATATATATATATAGTTTTTGGTTGAAAAAAATGAGAAGTAATCACCAAAATGAGTTGAAAATGGAAGTTATAGAGAGAAGTTCGGTTAGGAATTATGTGAAAAACTTTGTCGAACTAACCGAACTCAACTTTAACGGAGGTTTTTCTTTTTCCAGAGAAAAGTTCGGTTTCGTCGCAAAAAGTTCAGTTACGTCGCAAAAAGTTTGGTTTCGTCGCAAAAAATGTCCCAACCGAACTTCGAGTTCGGTTACGTCGCAAAAATGTCCCAACCGAACTGTGAGTTCGGTTACGTCGCAAAAAAATTCACTTACGTTGCAAAAAAAAGTTCAGTTTCGTCGCAAAAAATGTCCCAACTGAACTTTGAGTTCGGTTACGTCGCAAAAAGTTCGGTACGCCGCAAAAAAAGTTCGGTTTCGTCGCGAAAAAATGTCTCAACCGAACTTTGGGTTCGGTTACGTCGCAAAAAATGTCCCAACAGAACTACATTTGTAGAAACAAAAACTCCATTAAAACTTTGGTTCGATTGACTGTGATTTTGGATTTATTAACCGAACTACATTTACAGAAAGTTCGGTTACATGTTCTTCATATAATATAACCGAACTTTATTGACTTGGTTGAAATTTTTTATTACAATTTTGATTTTGACGATATTTTAGGCCATTTATAACAATATTCACTAAGTTACAAGCATATTTCGGTACGGAGAGAATGTTTTTCTCCATATTTACCCATCTCAAAATAATTTTTTTCTCCATCTTCTTCTTCTTATATTACTTTGGTCTCTCAATAATTCTATTTCTTTTAAATACAATCATCTATTAATTTAACCTTAATCAATGATTAATCACATTAACTAATCATTATACAAAAATAATCAGGAGAATAATTTTGGTATTAATATAAATATTTAGATAAGGGGCGGCTTAGATTTACTTCTAATGTCTTCCCCAAAATAAAACAATGGTCCCAAAAAAAAGGCTGGTCCCCAAAAAACCGTTCTTTGTTGTGATCAAACATAATAATTTATTTTTTATTTTTTATCCACGAGAGCAGGGCCAATGTCCCTACCTGATTCTAGCCAGTCGGATTGGTCCACTACCATATCCAATCTGCCACAATCCATAGAGTATTTCGTGAGATCTCCAAACACTTTATCGGTTAGTCTAATACTAAAAGCGGATGGCCTTAGTGCCAAATATTAATTTCAAGAGAATTTACAAGACCATGGCCGGGGCTTAATTTGACCCGGCCAACAAAATAATGGAGCCAGAGACTCTAATTAACTTGTGCACTCAATCTCCGGATTTCAACTTAACCATGACTAATTTCCATAATGAGGTTATGTTTGACTGTTGATTCACGTCTCTGGCTAACCCGACCAACAAAACACCAGGATCTCACTAAGTACTGGCTGGTTCCTAATGGTCGGGACCTTACATCCCGATTACTAAAAACGATATTATAACCTGGATATTTAACATATACCGATTCTATGAGATCCGATGAACTTACATATTGGCTAAAATACTTCATATTGACCGACCGTCCAAGCAACATAAAATAGTAGATAGAGGTTGAGCTCCGGCCGTAGGCCAATAAGGATCCCACACCCTGATCTCTTTCTACTTCACTTAGATTCTTAGGTCCATATATAGTACACATATATTAGTATATTTTGCGTGCTAAGTTCATGCTAAGAATCTTCTTAGTACATTTGAGATGATATTCTCTTGGAGGGGTGTCTTAGTCAAAACTGCTGCAATAAAACAGACTATTTAAACAAGCACCAATACTACCTAAAGGCATGTGGGAAATGGCGATTTTACCTGAGAAAGAGGATGGGAAAATAAAAATTTAGTAGCTCCATCACACATGTAACTCTTTGTCATATTCATGTACCGAAAGTTCTAAAGAATTATGCACAAACAATCGAATACAACATTTATATGATATTCTTCACATGCTTAATAGGGGAATGTACAAATATTAGAAGCACGTGTTGTCACATGGAAAATTGATGAGCTTGAAAATAATGCTCATTCTAGGTAGTTGTTGTCGTTGTTTCTATGTTAATATACTTCACTCTGACAATTTTTGAGCATAGAGTAGAAACTTGATATGGTTGAATGTTATCTAGGGTATTGATTTGATATAATTTGGGTTTGATTTTTTTGTAGCGAGCTATTAAGGTTGTCAATTGCACAAGTTTCCACTGTGATTTCTCATAAACAAAAATCTTCTCTAACGGATTCCTACAACAACAAGATTTCTACCTTGATCAGTTAATTTCTATTGCAGTTTGGACGTAAAGTAGCTTGATTAGTTGTTGTAACATGCACAAGTTTAACTCCAGTGGTAGTCTGAATTGGTAATTCCATTTAGTTTATTTTAATAAAAAATATTAAGCTCACCAGACATTTTAGTGTTCTACTTCTGGAAGTTGACCCTCGGGGTTCTCTTATTATTGGCTTTATTTATTGTCAGCAACCAAGACATGTCATGAAAATCCGTGCAAGGTTATCTTCATATTAGTATGTGTAAGTCTAGATTTATTCTTAACATTTTATTTCTACCGTAATCTAAGATATTAAAAGGATTTAGAAAGTTGTAAAGTTTTGCTAAGCATAAATTTTTGTTTTACTCAACGAATTATTCCGTTGCAGATGTTTGAGAGTTTTGGTATTCATTATTTAACAGTCTCCCTTCAACGTTGCAGCCGAATAAACATATGCAAGAGCATCAGATAATTAAGAAAACTTCAAAATCTTGCATTTGTGAGTTTTTCAATATGGCGTTCTTTGCAATCTATACATCAAGTTATGGGTATTGGTTGACTAGATAAGGAACCGTGAACTTCAGCTTCATCGTATTTGAATTTCATATTTTGGAAAATCATGTCTTCAAACTTTACAATTTTGTTTCATAGATATAGAAACTCTCATTTTTGCATTACCATGTTTGTCCAATCGAGTCAAACTAACTTGGTCAAGCATCAGTCAAGGCATGGCATATGAACCAAAAACATATTGCACATTGATTGTTGTTGAACATCTTGATTGCCAGTTTACTTGATCGTAGTCAAGTTTTATACTTAGCCCTATGTAGCGAGTATTTACCTAAGAGCGAAGAAACTAGACTTTGAAATCAAGTAATTAAACATCCGAAATACGTTAAATTAAGAACCCTAATATGGATAATTATAAACATGTAACCAAATATCAAATCCATAGTTCAGAATGTAACAAGTAATAACATGTTGAATCTTCTCTTCCAAACTAAATAGGCTAATTGTGGACTAAACAATTGTTGAAAATGTAAATGTGAACTTAGAATTATTCATAATTTAATTAATAAAACTTATATTGAATAACCATGGATAAAATAAAATATATAATGATGAAAGATTGAGCCAGAGACTTAGGCAGGATGATGCCTAGAGAAATAAGAAAAGACAATCATTAGACAACAGTGAAAATATACAATATAATTAATAAAACTTATATTGAATGAAACTATGTAAATGATCAAGAGCTCTAACAGTGATGATGGAAATGAACAAGAATGCATTAGACAACAAAGGAAAAAACAATCGGTTCTTAAGGGATTCTTATGGGTCCTTACTCAAGAGCCAAAATATTCTGGTAGCGAAGACAAACTGGAGAATTTCTTGGAGTTTCAACATCAACAAGACTCTATCGATTTAACTATTTTGAGTCATTAGAATCTAAAAAAAAAATGTGAATTTGAAACGAAAAAGTGAATGGAAGATTATGCAAAAGAAAAAAAAAGTATGACCTACAATATTTAATTAAACAATATAAAAAATAAAAAAAGTTTAGAACGGTATTACATTTTTTAAGTTTTCGATGTTGCATTATTTTGATCAGATTAAGAGCAACGAGAAGTATCACCGCAACATTGACATCTTATTATAAAATGATAGCAAGATACTCGAGGCTTAATTATTTGAAGAATTAAGATCACATTGAATATGGCGAAGATAACTGTGATTTAACAATCAAAGAAATTTGACAAGAACACAATTACATTTTTAGGAGGTCGGGTCAAAGAAACGGTGTTTAAACAAGGAGCATGCATCAGTCTTTTTCTACAAGGTGGGTTTGAACAAAAAGTTTACAAATACATAATCCATGAAAATATGGATAAGTTAAAATCAAAACAGAAACACAGACCACAACGATTCAAAATAATGTCTGGAAAGGATATGCAGTTCCTGGTGTGGAAATTTGGACTCGAAAAAGAATACAACTATACAAAAATAATAAAATGCCCAAAAAGAGAATCTTGGAGTTCATGGACGAGTCAAAAACATATTTACTCACTTTTTGGAGTAGTTTTTAATGGATCTAAATTCTTTTACTATTTTAGACAATTTACATTCTTGAGTAGGTGCGTTATGATTTCAGTTTATACTTTTCACTATATCATATTCAGGGTGCACCAGGTTTTTGGCCGTGTCAAAGACATTAACAACTGTTTGAACAACTTCAATAGCTTTTGCATTATTCACCTAATTATTTAACTTATAATTGTCGTGGTAATTTAAATTCTTATCCATACCAGATTGTTTTCTCTTCCAGATTGTTTTCTCTTCGAAATAGATCGGAATAGATCTCATGAAATGCTTTATTAAAAATTATACTTTTTGCTTTAAAATTCTTTTAAAAGAATTCTTATAAAAATTATTAAAGCAAATATTTAAATTGTATATTTGCTTGTTTCAAGTAAAGAATTCAATTTTTGTTCAACCCACGGTTCAACTTAATTTTGCTAGATAAAAACGCTCAACATCATTCACTTAAAGTCACATGATACTCTGACTTCCATCTTTGACAGGTGATGTTCACGTTTAATCAATGACCACCATTTAGTTATACCGGAATCAATGAAACGGAAATACAAAGGAAAAAATTGAGGAAATTATCAATGGTGATACGTAGATGACATAAACCAGACAATATTAATGGAAGCACCTGGACAACAATCATATTATTGATATTTTGAAATATTTTTATATGATTTTTCAAGCTAAGAATCACGAGTCCAATACCGAAAACTATGTGATGCTTGCAACTAACTATAACTAGAGGTTGAGCCGGCGCCGGTGATACCTAGTTAATAAGAAAAAAAGAGTAACCAGATATTAAAAGTAAGCCGTGCCCCGCTTTATGATCAGACTAGATTATCACTAATTGTTTCTTCTCTGCTGTCGAACAGGTACAAGGTTTTCCACATATGTTGTAAGCTTTTCAAAAGAGTAAGCATCTGGATCTAAAAAGGGGGAGCCATCGGTTTTAATCTCTTTGAAACTCTTTTCTTTCCGATGGTAAGAATAAAGAGGGATACGGCTTATGCGTCCCCCAACAATTTGATAGTCTCTTAAGATTAACTCATATGTCCCAACAACCTCACTAAAATAAAGCCACCGGGTTCTATCCCAAGGAAAAGGTAAAGGGATAGTCTCTTCACTCCAGATTTCACCACCCACCTTCTCGTTGTCTCTTTGACGATGATGATCATCATTAAATATCCATAGCTTGCAAACGTAATCACTTATTCTACGAATTATACCTAAACATCCATCCAATTCCAATAGACTAACGTAGTGGTGGTAAAGTGGATCAGGATCCAAAGGTTGATCCCGAATGAGTTTAGGGATTTCGATCATTCTAAACTTCTCAGTTCCAAAATCAAATGCTGCTATGCTTATAGGACAACCGAGCCACATCTTAGTGCACCAATAAATAGAGCCATTTGCGTACACATCGGGAATACCTTCCCCTAGATTACAAGGTGGCACGGCATCAATTTTTCTCCATGTACTATTGCCTGAAGTCAAGATCTCGCAGACTGAAATTTTGTCATAGTCGTCAACGACGTCGTTTTCTCCTTTTAGCGATAATCCGGCTTTTCTGAAAGTTATACGCCAGATACATAACACTTTGTATTCCTTGGTGGCTGGATCATATCCAAATCTATAGCTTGTACCATGAATACGTTGTGTATCTATGGTAGGATGCTTTTCCTTCTCATTTAGTAATAATTTTGAATGTATCCACGGCGATGCTTCTCTTGTGCTGATATTATATATGCGAACAGCATACTTGTTTGTGTCGACGAAACATATCAAACCATTTATGGATCCCAAAATTTGATTACAACGGAACATATTTGTCTTCCTTATGGTCTGGACCTCTACTCTGCCTACCCCTTCAAAAGATAAATCTGCCGTCAAGAGAAACTGATCATGTCCCTTATGTGTGAATTTTGCGTCGCGCTGATCCTTTGTTGACGGTGAAATCACATAGAAAAGAGATGTGCGTGTATTTGATCGACTAAGATGTAAATCAATGAAGTATGGGTCTTGTTCGATCAAATACAACCAATGTTTGCATACGCACTTGAACCGTGTCAGCGACTTCACAGGGAGTCTACTTAGCATCTCGCAAACTATTGTATCATCATCAAGCCTATTACTGCAGCTAGAGTTACCAGCACCGACAAGGTTATCCTTATTCAGAAGAAGACAATGGATTGAACTAGAGATATCATCACCATAGCTCCCTTTGTTCCTGTTGACTGCAGAGGTTTTTTTATTGCCAGGTGCGGCAACCGCTTGCACTTCAGTACCCCCTTTGCATTCCATTGTCCCTACACTACAGAAAAGATAAATGCTATATATATTCGAGCCGAAACTATAAAAATAAAATAAAAGAGATCAATGCTTATTTTAATTGGGGTCCAAGAGCATAGCTTAGTGGTGTCCCATCAACTCCAGTAAGGAGGAAGTGCGGGGTTCAATCCCCACCGCCATAAAGGATTGTAGTAGATTAGTTGTATAGTGGGTTGAGCTGTTGGGTCTGGTAGTGGGGCCTGTCCAACTAGCTGGGTTTGAATAGGGTCTTGATCCAGCTTTAGCGTATCAAAGAAAAAATAAATATTTGTTTTAATCGTATAGAAATCAATTTTCTTTAAAATAAATATATGGGATAATTTGGATAGAGATAATCTGGATCGGGCATGCGTGCAATTCAGTGGACCTTGTAAGGACCCGGTCTGTAAACCAAAATGGGGTTTGGATACCCTAAACCTCCAATACAGGTCTTGGTCGGGGTAATGTAATTTTGACAGTGAGGCCATTCCCTGTGAAGTACAGAAAAAGAAAGAAAAAAAAAGAAAAGGAAAAACCTATCTACGAATTGATACAGCAAACCAGGGAATACCACATAAAACCAAACGGTAATTACTGGATATCTGATATCCCTGCTAGATTTGGTATCCTCCTTTACAAATCGTACACCCCCAGTGGAGGAGCCAGCTTTTAAATTTAAGGGTGGCTAAAAAATAATTTTATAACTCTAAAAATTTAAAAAAAGAGGGAACTAATTCCAGAAATCAGAGGATTAAACATATCGAATAAGAAAAGTAATGGCTAAATGTGGATTTTAAAGTTTTTTTTTTTTTTTTTTTTTTTGTGGGGGGCCTAAAGCCAGGGTAGTCGACCCTTCTTTGCCCCTGTGCACCCGTCCCCTTAACAAGATAAATCGAGAGGGTGGGTTGGCTATGGAGGATAACAGGATGTGTTTTTCCGGTGGTTATTCATAATCTAAGGGTATTTAAAATTTCAGTATCGGAATCGGGGAGGGTGGCCCATACGGGAAGAAATCGGAATCGGGGAGGGTATTGATGTGTTTTTCCGGTGGTTATTCATAATCTCAGAGTATTTAAAATTTCAGCAATAGAATGGAATCCCTCGTAAGTGATACAGATCAATTTAAATTAAATTAACTAAAACTTAGGAAATGAAACACGTACCAATTTGTTGTGGAAAGAGAGAAACAAACTTCAGATCTCTTCCGCCTAGAGGTGGTTGTTGCTCTGATGAGAAGCAGACCGGAGGCCAGAATCTAATTCAGTCGGAAATTTTACAACAAGGAAGAGGTAGCGGTAGGAGGTTCAAAGCGGAATGGAGATCCTTCACATCCATCGTAGTCTATTTATATAAGGCCACTAGGGTTTTCAAACGCGGCCGGGCCGGGTCTGTACTTTCCATATTTACCCCTATTTCCAAAATAATAATCTGTTTCCTTAATTATTGTCAACAATGTAGTTAATCGATTAAGGTAATCAAAGAGTCGGCAGAAATTTCTGTTTGACAACAAAAGATATGAACATAGCTAAGGTATATATGCAAAATGGCAGACACCGCAACAATATATCATTAAGGTAATCGTTTTTTGTAATCCAGATTGATATAAATGGAACCAAACTAAATGTAAAATTATTTGTGACACACTCAATGCTGCCAATGCGATAATATCTTCGAAGTGTTTGGTATTTTCATCTTCAGACTCTATTAATACGCATTCTATAGGCACATCCGTGTCTCCATCCTTTTCAGCTTATAAAAGTTAAGAAAATAGGCACACAAAAGTTTAAGAAAAAAGATTAATGACCAATATTGAAAGCATACATTTTCTGAAAAGTGAAGTGCATGACTGCACTGGTGATAAACATAAACCTACTAAATAAAGTTCTACTTTTGTAATCTATTATTATTCTTTTTTAATTCTTGTTGCACGGAGGAGTATATTGTTGCTGTTACAAGTCCCTCAAGTTACAGTCAGGTTTTGCCTAGGAAATCAGGTCCATCACCACTAAACCCGGGCAAAAGCTGGAACCTCTTTTAATTTCAGATGTATGAGGGGGGAAGCCCCTGAAAAAGAACACAAAGTTAAAATATCCACGGATCTCTATTGCTCTAATTGGTAACCATTGAATATTAACAATAGCACAGTAATGAGGCTACCGCTCGACTCTGGTGCAATCACCCTATGAGTCTAAATGCTAAAAGCATGCTATCAGATACTAATTTGATATAAAACAAAAAATGATTTGCTTGCAACCCAAATACCGAACCATAAATATTCATATCAATTATTAGACTGAACCAAGCAAAGAGAAAAATAGAAAAATTACACCATGAAAACATAATAAAGAAAGTAAGTTATAGTTTGTAGACAGACTGTTGTTCACCAACACTATAGCTATTTCTGACATATAAAAAAGCCAAGCATTCTTGTAAGGACTGAGATTAGTGATACAAACTTTCTTAGTGACAGAAATTAGCGACCAAAGAATAGAGCCAGACCAATATTCAACCCCAATGATAACATTGAAAAGTCTTCGAATACTGGAAATATAAACACCTACGCAATTACAGAAAATATACATACTTATGCATTATAGTGAAGAGGATATTTACAGCCATAGTCTACAGGTATTTTGTTGTTCATATAACTTTTTACGAAGAAAAGTAACATAGAAACATTGGTATGTCATTGCTATTCTCGTAGTTGTTCATTCAATAACAGGAATTGTAAGGCAGATAATAAGTAAAGCAAAGAAAGACAGTTGAAACTTAACTTCTTTTTGATTCTACATGACAATAACTGCTGCTACTAAAAAACTCCGAAACAACAATTTTCTTTTTACCACTAATGATTTATGTTTAAGGGAACCTCAAGAACCAACTCTGAAACCTCATATTCATCATTACATATCCACAATCAATCGTCAAAATCATGGTATTTGTCACTCATCATGGTTACTTATTAATTGCGTCAGCAGTTGTTAAGTCTTCCCTAGTTTATTTGGTTTGGTTTTGAACAGTGGTGGCGTGCTAGTCCTCATACCTACAAAGTAAATTTTTTGGATCGTTTATTTTAGATGTTAAGTTATAATTTTGGTCCAAAGCAAATTATAGAGACTCATCAACCTATTGGAGACGCACTTATGTCTACATTTCTAAATCTGCACTTTGGTTCTTGCAGCCGAGGCAATGTTAAACCTGCATTTTAAAGTTGATTCTAACCGAGGGTTCGAGATAGCTTACCAGTCAGATAAGTGTTGTTGAGGTGCGATTGCAGGTCAGGAAAAGAAAAGTTAAATAGCATGGCGTATTGGCGTTCATCCAGTGACGGGTGCAAATTGGGTTTCGTAGAGGCAAATGTTGAGCCGCTTAAGAAAGTAATTATAACCCTCGTGGAACAATGGCTCAAACTTCCATATAAGGTTCTTAGGTACCACCCCTGTATAATTCACCACCCTGCAATGACAAAAACATCAGTATGAATGGAAATTATTAAAACATTACAAAATGCATGGCATTCTTCCAATGAACATATAATCCAAGCACCAAAGTACCAGCATCTGTTTCCATACAAAGCAAATGACAAACCTATAACATTTAGCCCTGAATTACTCATATATGGTTGAAAACTATACTCAGGCATCTGACAGTTGAAAAATATACTCACAATTATTCCCCAAACTATGAAATTCATGAAAATCTTATTATCCATTAAGAGCAGATTTCTGTTTTTGAGAAATCACAATCAGAACTTGTGCAATTGATAACCTCCTTGCTAAAATTCACACAACAAAACAAACCCAAATTAGATCAAATCAATACCCTAAAAAAATAGTAGTCTTACTTTGATAGATTCCACGGTTTTCTTTTCTTCCATCTCGAACCCTAAGCCTGTCCATGACCTGCAAAACCACCTGCCGAAATACGTTTATGAAAGCAGCCAGCTAAGTTAAACCATAATTCTGAAAGTCATAATCAAAGCAAGTATTACTAATGCATATGCAGAATAGAGAGAAGAAGATAATGGAATTTTTGGTAACTGGATTAGCGGGATTAGATAACACATCAAGTCATGGCTCGATTTCTGTTGCAGAAGGAAAACTCAAGAGAAAGAGAACATAGAGAGGAAGGTGTGGCAGACGATTAGGGTTGTAAGGACTAGGGCTCATCATGGTGTCGGTTAATTGTTGGAAACCGATCGAACCAGACCAATAAGAAAGAAACCGAACCAAACCATTTAGATTTGGACTGGTTTGGTAAAAAATGTTGAAAAACCGACATTGCTGGTTTAGTTTTGGTTTGACCTGAAAACCGAACCAAAAACCATTGGGGAATCGATTAATTTTTAAACTTAGTTTCTACCGTCGATTTAAAAATATTAGATTCTACCCATTGATTTAGAGGATAAATAGAAACCCTAAATCTAATGTTTCATTATGATATTCTCCCTCTTTCTCTTTCTCTCAGCCGCCTCCCTTCTCCACCCCCAACTACAGCTGCTGCTACTCGATTTTTTTCTTCCCGTCTTCCTTCTTTTTTATTTGTCAATAACTAAATTAAGATATATTATATATCTTCTTTTGATCTCTAGAATTAGAGTAAGCTTTAACTATTCTTGATTTTTCTTTTTTTGTCTGTATATTTGTGTAAACCAATACTATCGGCAACTACGATTTTTTTATCTGTAAATTTGTGTATTTTTTTTTGGTTTGACATAATTATTGGTTAACCAAAAACCACTGGGACAAACCGAAACCAACTGGAACCATTTGGAAACCGAACCAATGGTTAGTGGATTGGTTTGGTTTAAATTTTTAGAAACCAATAGTATTGGTTTCGGTTTTGGTTTGGCTAGAAACCGAACCAAAACCGACCATGAACAGCCCTAGTAAGGACCATAGAAAAGAATTTCATTATTTGTGCGAAATCAGTAAGAATTAAAACAAAAATTCTTGCCAAACCGTGGGAAAAAACTACACAGAAACCGGGTACACACAGGCATCCTTCAAAAGGGACCCCCTGCCAAATCGTCGGTTTCTGCTTTGTTTTTTTGACGGTACGTGTAACAGCTGCAGCTCTGTTATTTTTTTTTCCGTAAGAAAACAGTGATGACAGTGTTAATTTTTATGTAAGTATTGTCTACCTACCTAACGTCCTGTTAAGCATTTGGTGTAAACCAAGTGTGAGTTATTAGTTAGCCGTAAATCCTCACATAAGTGTTGTACATCCACGTTTTTGCTAACGGTGTTACAAATGGTCAGTTAAATACATGGTGTAAACAAAGTGTAACTCATGTTTGAATGTTCCAACCAATAGTGTTTCGCCACTTGTCCTCACCAGGTTTACTAATTTCAAAAATTTTATCTAATTTAATTTGAGGGGGGTGTCACACTCACCGTGCGACGTGAGAGCTCATATAACTTAGTGTTTTAAAGGAGGGGAGATGGCGTGTTTGCTTGAACAACATGGAATCAGCTTCTTGGTAATACAATTACCAAAAATTCTTGATGTACCGCTCAAAAAACGATGACAAAACCGCCCCCCTCACAGACCCCATGTGCTGGCCCCACCCCCTGCAAATTCCTGCACAAGAGTGGGCGGTTTTCCCATTGTTTGTTTAGGCGGTACGCCTAGAACGACTGTACAATGTAGGAAATACCACATGGTCCTACAAATAATATATTAGAGGCAGTCTAGTCCAATTGACCCAGTCAATTGTCTGTTTGGTCCATTTGGGAAATATAAATTATAGTTTGGTCATGAAAATTATAGTTTAGTCCTAGGGTTTTGTCCACCCACACGGAATATTCTTTTTCTGTTACCAAAACACCCCTGCATGTGCAAAATTTATTGTTTGGTCCTAAATTTTTATTGTTTGGTCCTAGAAAATATCTTATTTCTAGATTCTCTTTATCTCTCTTCTTTATTTTCAGATTTACTTTCTCTCTTCTTTATTTTCAGATCTAGTTTTTTTCTTTTCTCCATTTTTTTTCTCTGCTCATAATGAAGAAGATGAAGACGATGATGAATAACGACGTTTTTGGGTTCTTTTTCTCTGCTAATGTTGTTGTTGATGATGATGATGATGAAGGCGATAAAGAAGACGATGATGATGAAGTTTTTGCGTTTCTTTTTCGTTTTTTTGTTGATTTCTTGCTGATGTTGAAGGATGAAGATGACAAATACGATGAAGATGATGTTGCTGATGCTGAAGACGATGATGATGATTTCGTTTTTGAAGACGATGTAGTTTTTGTGTTCTTTTTTCGTCTATGTTATTTGATGTTGTTTGTTGAAGATGATGAACATGATGAAGACGATGTTGCTGCTGCTGTTTTGAAGACGATGATGTTTGTTGTTGCTGTTGAAGACGAAGAAGATGATGAAGATGATGTTGTTGAAGTTCATTTTTGGAATGAACTCTGGTTTTTATATGGAGTTCATTTCTGGAATGAACTCTGTTTTTTTTTAGGTTTTTATATGGAGTTCATTTCTGGAATGAACTCCGTTTTTTTAGGTTTTTATATGGAAATGAACTCTGGCTTTTTAGGTTTTTATATAGAGTTTATTTCTGGAATGAACTCTGTTTTTTTTTAGGTTTTTATATGGATTTCATTTCTGGAATGAACTTTGTTTTTTTAGTTTTTTATATGGAGTTCATTTTTGGAATGAACTCTGGTTTATATAGGTGATTTCTGAAGAAAAAAACTCTGTTTTTTTTTAAGGTTTTTATATGGAGTTCATTTCAGGAATGAAGTCTGGTTTGTATTGGTTTTCTGCTACAAGAAAATAAGTAAAAATTGACACGGAAGGATATTTTTGTCAGTTTTATATTTTTAAATAATTACAGACCAAACAGTAAAGGCGTTTTTCCAAAGGACTAAACAGACAAGGGGCCACCTAAAAAAAGACCAAACGATATTTTTCCCCTGTACAATTCCATTCTCATATTTGGTAAACTAGAATTGAGGCGGTCACTTATATTCCCAAGTAAGGGAATACAGAACTCAATAGGGTGGTGGGTTTAGAATTCCCCATTTTAGGGAATACCCATCATCCAAACACGCACGCCATATCAAGAAGAAATCTTGGTTGTACGATTTCTTACGTCCGATTATGATTATCGGAGTTTCTTTATATAGTACCATATAAAGAAATTAAAAAAGAAAGAAAATAAATTAAAAAGGAAGAAAAGAAGAGAAAAAAAAGATTTCCTTTTCCATAGGTTAAGTGTGGTCGTTCAAAAAGGAGTTGGAGTCCAGCTTGTTGCTCCAACTAGTTTCTTGTCTGACGAGAATTCTTTCGAATTATAATAAAGTATAACTATTAAGGAAAATAAAAATAAAAATAAATCATAAATATACTCTCAAAAAAAAGAAGAGAAAAAAAAAGTGGTAATTGAATATGTGTCCTTAATTTTGATGGACTTTATAAATATCATTAGTTATCACACAATAAATATGTCTCTCTCTATCTATAAGCCCATCAGGGGTCCAATAAGGATTTTATTTCATCCAAATTTGCCCTATATCAATTGTCTAGGGTCGGGATCCTGTAACAAAAGGGTTTGACAAACCCTTTTGACAAATCCAGATAACCACTAGATTTTAGATATCTAACGGTCTAAATCATAGATGGCATGGCAGGGGAAATAGTTTTATCCCTTGTTTGGCTTTGATTATTTAACTTTTTTCCATTCTAATCAATAAACTTGATTTGAAGGCTCGTCGTTTATCGGCACTGGTTTGGAAAATCACTCTGAGTAGTTCATGGTTATATACAATAGCCTCATATATCAAAGTTTTCAATTTGATTTCTGGAAGAAAAAAAATCATGAAAAAAAAATAAATAGGTTTGATCCAAACAGAATTAAAGGTTCAAGATGATTAGAGAGAAAACGTGAAGAAGCACCTGATGATGGTCGACTAATTATGCTCACAAACCAAAATTGTATACATCTGAATTAAACTATCCATTAATCATAATGTATGATTATAAATTTAATCTCTACAGTAAAGACACCAAGCCTTTGGTGACTTTCCCTTGTTATTACATGCACGATTAAAATCATATTTGTCTGACATATGTAGATCACAGGAGCAATCTTTGATTTTAGGGCCATCCATCTCAACGTTTCGGATTAAACTATCACATCCATTTCGCGGCAACGTTGGCATGATTTAAAAATCAACATCGATCAAGAGAAAATCTCGTGTAGTTCAAAATATTGCTCCTCTTGGTTAATTTGCCTAAACCAAACGAGGAATATTAATTAGCATGCCACATCATCTATGATTTGGGACGTTGGATGTATAGAATCTAGTGGTTATCAGGATTTGTCAAATACTTTTGTTACAGGATCCCGATTCTTGTATTTATCCCTACTTACTTCTTCTTCTTCATTTAGCAGCCAACCATCATCTCCATTGCTCCACCACCACCAGCATCTCCACCGTCACCACCTCTGCAAATTCTTCTACCTTCGTCGCCGACAATCGAGATGTATCAGCAACATACCCAAAAAAAAGATGAGAAAAAATATGAGTTTCAACGACCCCTGAACAACATGCAATGGTGGGTCCCGAACTGAAAGTTGTGGGCCCCGAACCCATTAGATCAGTCCTAAACTATGGTGGGTCCGGAACTGAAAGTGGTGGGTCCATTAGATCACTCCTAAACTGAATGCAGATCTAACCGTTTATTTGCTCATCCAACGTCTTAGAAGCCGCTTTCTCGAGAAGCCATCCCACAAAGTCGTGTGGAATAGCATTTGTCAATTTGTGCTTTTTTGAGAAGTCATCCTACAAAGTTGTGTGGGATAGCATTTGTCAATTTGTATTGCTTCGATCTTGTTGATTCACCAGAACCATAAGGACATGGTCAAGCATTTAAAGGATGTTGGAGAGCTTTGACCACAATGCTCTTTTCAGGCATATTTGCAATTGCACCCTATTTCAAACAAGAGAAAATAAATGCGGTCAGGAAATCAATGTGCAAACAACTAGAGAATAAATCCGTTGAAGGTAAATTATGAAACCAATAGATCAACCACAGATGAAACGATTCCGAAATTGGTTACTTCACAATGAATTTGATGATCTTTTTAAAGAAAACCTACGAAATTAAACCAGCAATCTTTTAGCTTTTTTTTTTTTTAACTTCACATACATCTACAACTACTTTTGGAGGGTAGTCTCCCCCTAGTATGTTGTCAAAACATTACCTGACCTTTGTCTTCAGTAGGTGTTAGTGTGTGGCCTACAACGTAAAGGCTTTTGAAGTATATGAAACAAATATCCGATGCACAAGGTCACAACGTAAAAGCTTTTGATGTATAATACTCCCTCCGTTTATGGAAAAATGTTACTTTCACTTTTTCAATTTGGCCTAATTTTAGGCGGATGGAAAGAAGGGCTTTCCAATACGAATTCCAAACTTGATTTTTAAAGCTATATAGCGTATCAGATTACTGTAAATCTTAATCGTAAGCAGATGGGTGTGTCTAAGACAATCACTAATCCTAAATTGAAAAAAAAACTCAGCCTAAAAGGTCCATTTCATGTGAGTGAATCAAAATTTTACATTTAATCTCTAATATCCATGATTGAAGTAGAAAGTATTAATCAAAAAACATACTGATATCGTGTGCGAAACCCTAGCTTTGCAAAAGAAATTGTGTGCAAAACCCTAGTTTTGCAGAAGAAATATTGTTCGGGAAAGGATAAGAAGGAAGGAGCAACAGATATGACTCTGGTGATAACGATTTCCCATTTTCTTCTTTTATTATCGGTATTTTAATATAATTTAAAATAATTATAAATCGGTGAAAAACGTGGAGGTGTAGTCCGAGGTGAAAATACCACTTTCTTGAACACCTTGGTATTTAATAATTGGTCCTTCCTATTTTGTTGGACCTACCACTGGAGATGGTTTTTTGGTTAATGGGGGTCTAAAATCCTATGTGTCACCAGGAAAAAACAACCTCCACCCTCTATTGACGATGCTCTTAACCATAGGAGTAATTTGTGGAAACTAATTCCTAAAATGTTGCGAGTAATTTGAATTTTGAATTTCCTAAATTTTCGCCTTTTTTTCTTTTGGGTTTGCTGATGATAGACAATGGATCGGTATGAACTGAGTATAATGGTGGTTCCCTTAACTTCATAGAGTCTGTTCTTAACCTCTTTATCTTTAGTAGTCACACATGTGTGTTGTACGTGTATAATATGATCTGTCTTGACCACTGTTGTCACTACACGTGTATAGTGTAGATTGGTCTAGAGTTTTCCTTACAGCTTTTGTATATATAACTGTAATGTCAGGAGTTGTTCGGTATTGAATTTTGTTTTTCACTTCAATGAAAATATCTTTTCATTTCATTATCCATTATGGTACCGAGAGCAGGTTAAGCTTTTAAGCTTTTTTGATCTGTTAATGGTGATTTTTTTTCCGTCTTCATCAAATCTTTGTGTTCTTTTATCTTACTTTGGTGATTCACTGCTACATCTTTGGTGAAGAGTTCTCTCTCACGGTATTCTTTGTCTTTTAAAATCTCTGCGTTCTTGAAATCTTTTTCAGATCTACTTTTCATTTTAGATTTTCAATTCGTTTCTTCATCAAGATTTACTCAAAATCTTGATTCAATTGTTCATCATTCTCATTACTATCTTGATTTACTTTCTTTCTGATTTTCAGTTTTACCTAAAATCTTGATTTCATACAATGGATCAACGACCTAATGTTCGTATTTCCACACTTCCGCTCAATACTATTGCTAATTTCATTCCTTTGAAACTCAAGGATGACAATTTCATCACCTGGAAAGCTTTATTGTTACCACTTTTCAAGAAATTCCAGGTTGAAAAGTTCATTGATGGATCTTTTCCATGTCTGGATCAAGGCAACATCAAAGCTCAACTAGCTGAATATCAAGATTGGATTGCAGAAGACACAACTCTCCTTCTTTGGATTCAATCAACAATTTCAGATTCTGTTATAGGTTATGTTGCTGGTGCTGACTCTTCTAGAGGATTATGGCTTAGCATTCAAGAGATATTTGCTCATACATATGCAACTCATGTTATTCAACTCTGTACCAAGCTTCAATCTCTCAAAATGATCAGTTCTGTCTCCAAATATCTAATGGAGATTAAAAGCATTCAAGATCAACTTGCAGCTGCAGGATCTCAAATTTTAGATACTGAAATGATGGTAACTATCTTATCTGGTCTACCTCTAGAATATCATTATTTTGCTACTTCTATTCGAATTCGTAATCCTCCAGTATCTAGCAAAGAATTGTTCAATCTGCTTATGAATGAAGAAATTGTCGTCAACAACATTAAAATTGATTCAGAGGCCAAAGCATTTGTGGCTCAGCAATATCAGCAGTACATACCTAATTCTAGCTATAAGCCTAGACCTTCATACTCCAACTCAGGATACTACAAAGGTACTTCAAGAGGTCGTGGTAGCAGACATCCAAATCCTAACTTCTTCTCAAGACCTTCTTATGGAAGAGGTATTACTCCTGAAATTGAGCCCTGTCAAATATGTAAAGGAAAGAATCATGATGCTACTGAGTGTCATCAAAGACTCAATTTCTCATATCAAGGCAAGTCTCCACCAGCAAATCTTCTAGCAATGTTAGCAGCCAGATATTTTTGATGATTCTCCATGGTATGCAGACAGTGGAGCTAACAACCACATTACTTATAATGATGCTAATCTCACACATTCTTCTCCTTATGATGGTGCTGAGATGATATCAACAGCTAGTGGCCAAGGTATGCACATCTCTCATATTGGCCACTCCTTAAAACATGTGAATGATCAATCCTTCACTCTAAGTAATATTTTAGTTGTTCCCCAATGCTTCTCAAAATCTTTTGTCTGTTCACAAGTTTACCATAGATAATCATTGCTCATTAACTTTTGATTCTTTTGGATTTTATGTGAAGGACATGACCTCTCAGAGGATTCTCTTGCAAGGTCCACATAAAAATAGTTTTTATCATATTCAATTCACTTCACACAATGCTCCTGCTGCATACTCCAATTCTCTCATCACTAGTGACATTCTACACAAAAGACTTGGACATCCATCATTTCAAACCTTGCAAAGACTCTGTCATCAATTACAACTACCTAAAGTTTCCAGCAAACCTTTATTTTGTAATGATTGTAAACTGGGTAGAATGCATAAACTTCCATTTACTCTTTCTAGTACTTTTGCTACTCAACCTTTAGAGCTTCTTCATATGGACTTATGGGGTCCTTGTCATGTCAGTTCTATTTCTGGCTCATGCTAATATGCTAATGTTGTATATGAGTACTCCAAATATTGTTGGATTTTTCCACTAGTTAATAAATCTGATTTCAGACAAGTTTTTATCAATTTTGTTACTCAAATTGAAAAACTACTTTCTTTGTCTGTCAAATGTATTAGAACTGACAATGGTGGTGAATTCACTAGCAATCTTCATAAAGACTTTCTTATTCAAAAAGGGATTCTTCATGATTTTTCTTGTCCAAACACACAGGAGCAAAATGGTGTTGCTGAGGTCAAACACAAACATATTTTGGACATTGGCAGAACTTTTTTGATTCAATCTGGTCTCCCTGCCAATTTTTGGGTTGAGGCATTTCAAACTGCCAATTACCGAATTAACCGATTACCAGCTAAAGCTTTAAACTTTGTGTCTCCTTTTGAATTCCTATTTCATAAGCCTGCTAATTATGATTTTTTAAAAGTCTTTGGTTGTTCTTGTTTTCCATGGATGAAACCATATACATCCAATAAGCTCCAGCCTAGAAGCAAACATTGTGTATTTCTAGGCTATAGTCTTTACCACAAAGGTTATAGGTGCTATGATTCCACAACTGGTAAGGTCTATATTTCTAGACATGTGTTGTTCAATGAGTTTAGTTTTCCTTTCAAGACTTTTTCCTCTCTTACTCCTTCTGATGTTGTCCCAGCTATCATTACTTCTTCAGATGTCTCTACTGCTCCTTCACTCACTAAGTCTGCTAATCCTACTACTCCTGCTGATTCTATCATTCCACCATCATCTTCAGTCATTACTCAAAATGATCATTCCATGATTACTAGGGCCAAGAGAGGTGTGTTTAAACCTAAAACTATGTTTGCTACTAAACATTTGTTGCCTGCAGCTTTCTTAAGTGACAAGGCTTCTCCTGTTCCCACTTGTTTTTCTCGAGCCATAAAGAATCCAAAGTGGAAGGTAGCACTATTTCAGGAACATGATGCTTTACTCAATGCTGGTACTTGGTCTTATGTGCCTGCATCTCCTGAGAAAAATGTAGTTGGATGCAAGTGGGTCTATAGGATCAAATATAATACAGATGACTCACTAAACAAGCATAAAGCAAGGCTAGTAGCAAAGGGCTTTCATCAACAACCAGGTCTTGACTTCACATAAACCTTCAGTCATGTTGCCAAGCCAACAACTGTGAGACTTGTTCTTGCTCTAGCAGTTCAGTACAACTGGTCCATTACTCAACTTGATGTGAGTAATGCCTTCCTTCATGGGGATCTACAAGAACAGGTATTTATGGCTCAACCACCTGGATTTATCAATCCTTAATATCACAATCATGTATGTCTTCTTCATAAGTCCATCTATGGACTCAAGCAAGCACCCAGGGCCTGGTATGCTAAACTTTCTCAAGCTCTTATTACTCTTGGCTTTGTTACTTCATATGCTGATACATCTTTGTTCATCTACAAAGATGGCTCTTTTATCACTATTTTCCTAGTCTATGTGGATGATATATTTCTTACTGGTAACAATCCATCTCATCTGAAAAACATTGTTTCTCAACTACAAGCAAGTTTTCCTATCAAAGATTTAGGCAATGTTCATTACTTTTTGGGATTAGAAGTTAAGAGAACTTCCTCAGCTCTGCATTTATCTCAGTCAAAGTATGCACTTGATCTACTGAAGAAGACTAATATGACTGGTGCCAAAGCCTGTTCTTCCCCTGCCTCAGCTACTGTCAAGCTAAGCAAGTCAGATGGAACTCCACTTCCCGATCCTTCAGAATACAGATCAATTGTTGGTGCCCTTCAGTATTTAACATGGACTAGACCTGACATCTGCTATGTTGTCAACCAAGTCTGTAAATTTATGCAAAATCCTACTACCACTCATTTTGAAGCAGTCAAAAGGATTCTGAGATATGTCAAGGGTATCATTGAGTATGGAATTCAATTCACAAGGGGATCTTCCTTTTTACTGGGTTTTTCAGATGCAGACTGGTCTGGTAGTATTGATGACAGGAGATCAACTGGTGGCTACTGCATTTTTCTGGGTAATAATCTTATTTCATGGTCCTCTAGAAAACAATGTACAGTTGCTAGATCTAGCACTGAGGCAGAATATAGGACTCTAGCACATAGTGCTGCAGAATTTGTTTGGATTTGATTTCTTCTCAATGATCTACATTTTCCTCTACCAGCTATTCCCAGGTTCGGTTGTGACAATATTAGCTCAATCTCCTTAGCATCCAATCTTATTCAGCATAGTAAGATGAAGCATGTTGCTCTGGACTATCACTTTGTTAGAGAACTAGTACAATATAAAGCTTTGGATATTTTTTATGTAAACACACTTGAGCAGGTGGCTGACATCTTCACTAAAGCTCTTCATGGACCCAGATTCAGCTATCTCAAAGACAAACTGAAAGTTCACACAACTACACTTCAGTTTGAGGGAGGGTAATGGTGGTGTCCTTAACTTCATAAAGTCTGTTCTTAAACTCTTTATCTTTAGTAGTCACACATGTGTGTTGTAAGTGTGTCTTGACCACTGTGTCTGATCTGTCTTGACCACTGTTGTCACTACACGTGTATTGTGTAGATTGGTCTAGAGTCTTCCTTACAACTTTTGTATATATAATTGTAATGTCAGAAGCTGTCCTGTATTGAATTCTGTTTTTCACTTCAATGAAAATATTTTTTCATTTCATTATCCATTAGAACCTTCTCATGATGGTGAATTAATGGTGACACTTTGGCTTCAAAAAGCATCTTAGCACGCAGAGCAAACGTTGTTATCACAACTGTAAATAAGGCAAACGCCATTAGAGAGATAGCAACCTATAAATACATTTCGGGAAGAATCTTCCGACCTTTAATTAGAGCAACATAATCTTATAGCTCTGTAATTTGTAGTCGTCCGATCTCCCGGATATAAAATTCATCCGTCAGATTTAAAGAAATTTCAGAAAAGTATTTCCTTGTGAACAATTAACATCAGCCATCAGATATATATAATTCATCTTTATAGCTCATCCATTAGATTTAAAAGGACTTCCCATTTATAAGGTAATTGTTTGAGGGTTTATTTGGAATAATAAATATGTATAAGAACCTTAAAATAGAAATTGCACTATTTATTCCTTCGTTTTTTCTTAACCGGGTGTAGTTTTCAGTTTTTTCTTTACCGATGTGGTTCTCACGTTCGGGTCTGAAATTTGACGACGTGCATCGCACGTACATTCTGCTTGTAAGAGTTAGTTAGCAAGACATTTAAAATTGAAAATAACACAGATGTTTAATATAAGACATTTTAAAGTAAAGGATTTGAAGAAATTCAGATTTATCTTGTACCTTTACCCCAAGAATGCGGTTAGGACTTGGATACGAACCAACAAGATGTTACCCAAAGAAATGCTTTGGCTACTTGGTTTCTATAGTCATGATCTCTCAAGCAAATCCTTCTCCTTATCCTTCTTATTCAGAATGTATTCATGTTTTAGGGTTTATCTCTGATGAGAAAGACTGATAATAACATTTTTCAAATTGAGAAAAATGTTGCATGATTGATGGCAAGAGAAATTCTAGGGTTTTTCTAATGAGAAAGGGGGAGTTCGGATTTTATTTTTTTTGAAGCATAGTTCGGATGTTATAGCCCGTTTGGATATACATCCAAAAGGTATCTTTTCAACTTCTAAAAGTAAACAACCAAGAAATTTAAAGGCTAGTTTGATATTGTTGTGAATTTTAGAAAAGCACTTTTCTGTTGTGATGTGTTGTGGAAATAAATCGGCATGACGTTTGGTAAACTATAATTTAAAAAACACTGTGCAATTAACAAACTGTAAATTCTGTTTGGTAAACTGATATTTAAAAGTGCTGGTGATGTAGTTAATGACTAAAATAGATATATTTCAAAAATTAGTTTTAAGTACAATTTTATTATAATAAATTATATTTCTTGAAAAAGCGGGGGTCTAACAACACCACCCAATATTTTGTTTGGCAATCTGAATAGACAAACTCCAATATACTTTCAAGAGAATCAACTAGACAGTTAGACTCAATCTATCAAAAGTATATCAAAGAGTTTTATATCTCTATCTCTTGATTCAATCCGCAATCAGCAAATAAGGATTTGCGAGCCCGATTGAATATAAGAGAATTAACTTGAACGGTACCAAAGACTAATGTTCAAGTGTCAATCAATTCATCAACAACCCTAAGGCCGGATACAAGAACTAATTGATCTTAACGTACAACCTGTGATATTTCTATTATATAAATAAAATATAATGCGGAAAAGAAATAACACAGACACCAGAATATTGTTAACGAGGAAAACGCAAGTGCAGAAAAACCCCGGGACCTAGTCCATAATAAACACACACTGATAATAAGTTGTTACACCAATTTCCTACTACCTATTCGAACGAGATGTAATACCTTCTTCAGCACTTGTAGAACTCCTAGCATAATACCGATTCTCTTTACAAATTCTTCACACAAATCTTCTAGCAGAACCCGGGGTTCTCTTTAAAAGATACCACAATACGATTGAAATGATTCGATATTTTGTTTGCACAAAACACCGGTTTGATTTCCTTTAGATGTGAATCAAGGTTTTGGAAATCTTGTGTTTGATTTGAAAAAAACAATTACTAGGTAAAAGTAATATCAAAAACAAACTTGTAGATTAGGGATTATTATACTCTTCAATAAAGGAAGAGAAACCTAATAACTCTACAACAAGAACAACTAGAATAAATCTAGAGATATCTTGTTTAAAACTTCTCAAGGATTTTTACGAGATGCCTCAAAAGAATTTTTTCTTTCTACTCTCCGATTTCGACTAACAAGTGTTGGTATACGATCGGAAACTAAAATCTATCAATACCTAGGGTTTATGATCAACAACTCTTGAATGGTTTTATATCAGAAGAGAAAACCTTAGAATAGACAAGAGATGAAAAACCTAGATTGCAAGTTGTATGATCAATCACGAAGATTAAATCCAACTTGGATTTGTGATCCCTAATACAAAGACTTTTATCTCACTCTCGTTCACGAAGAACGGAAGACGTGGAAAACAACCTACAGAGCTTACACCAATTTTCCAAAGGGATAAAAAAAGTGTAAACTCATGAACCCTTTATTTATAATGAAAAAGATAGCTTAAAAGCTAAGCAAGGGTTTTGACTATTTTCCTTTTTCAAGACTCTCCTAAATAAGGAAGTCTTTCCTAAGTTACAACTCTTGCCAAAATAATTAAATAAATAATTAATTTAGCAAATTGTATTTTTGTGAATAAATCACAAATTAAATTAGGAAGGAATCACAAACACTTTAATATGGCAATCAAATATGTTTGGACCAATAACCATCTTGCCTAGATAAGGAAACATCACCAACTTGACCACTTTTAGTCACGTAATTGGACCCAAGTCCATGGATTGTTTCCTACTCACGAACTGTAACAGTTACAACAACACTTATAACTGTTACTTTAATAAATCACTCATAACATCATCGTTATAATTCGGAATTGAGTGATTCTTGGCTCGTTGGATTCATAAGCTCATTCACTATAATATGAGATTCTTTAAAAGGATAAAGGTTATTGTCTCCAAGGTCATTAATCAAATAACCTCAAGTATATATACATAAATGTACATTTACCGTCATCGGAATTGTTCCATATGAGCATATATCTTGATAGATTAAAAAGGTGGAATTGAACAAGAATCCAAATGAAATCAATCACATACCTTTGTTGATGAAGTACTTGTTGATGTCTTCTTGTAATCTTCAATCTTCATCCTTTAAGAATAGCTTCGATTTAACTTCTTAGACCTAATCTAGTCTGAAACTATCTTTAGTATGCTAAATCAAGAATGCATGTTGGCAACTAAAATTGACAACTAACTTGACATACCAACGCTAGTGGGTTCAACCGAGCAGTGCTCTAACATTTCTAATTATTTAATAAAATATAAGTAATATTTATTTAATTATTTTTAATTATTTTTATTATTTAATAAAAAATTATGATTATGGTTTGCTTAGAACATATTATTATTTTAATATTTATTATTATTTGTTTGGTGAGGATACTTTAGCTTTTTTTCAAGCGTCTGAAGCATTGTTTATTTAGCAATGACGCTAGTAGTGGCGTAGGTAAATTTATTTTTTATAGATTAGGCATTGCTATTCAAAGAGGAGTTGGAGCCCAGCTTGTTTCTAGGTTACCAACCAAAAGCTTTGTTTGATTGTATCGTGAAGAATAATTTATAAAAAACAGATATAAGTAACAATAATTAAATAATTTATTTTTTTAATTTTAATTATTATTGTATTTGTTATTTTAAATAAAAAATACAAAAATAGAGAAATAAAATATAAGTTAGAAACATATTGTTAAATGTACAATATTTGAGGGTAAAACTTGTTTTTATAATAAATTAACAAGGTTAAAATAGAGAATCAATTAAATCGAATCATGTGGGTCCACAACTTCTGCTTTTCCAGATTTTAAAAGCTAGTGCTGAGTAGCTTTTAAAAGCATGCCTAAAATGAAAGTACTTCTCTCCAAAAGCACTTTGAAAAAAAATTTCCAAACACAATTTTTGGTAAGTTTGTTACAAGTTTGTTACAAAGTGCTTTTGGTTGAAAAAAAGCAATCCCAAACGGGGATATGAAATTCACAACGTCTCTTAAGAAAAAAGAAAAAAGAAAAAAGAAAAAAGAAAAACTTTTTGTGAAGCAAAATATCTTTGCTTCTGAAACAATTCTGTTTCAAGTATCCATACACCTTGTCAGTTTTTATAGGAGGAAATTACACATGGTTTGTTGTAGCATTAGTATCACTGTCAACATTTATTGAGAGCGATCCACTATCTTTAATTTATCTGGATTACCATTTGTTAACATCGATCCGAAATTTTTTTTATACCTATCCAATGTTTTTTTTTCTCTTCATACCATCCAAAATTGTTATTCATTTATTTATTTTTGAAGTGGGAACCCCCTAATTGGTAGGGGGAACCTTATTGAATTAAGAAAACTACATTACAACAGTTCTTACGGTGCGGATGAATTTTACCCCATTTTTATCATCGAGTACAATATTGGAGATAAAATATGGGCAATTGTCCTAAATTCTTGTTTCCAATGTAGTTGGGTTTTGTTGTTGATGTTCTATGCCTCGTTTGCTAGCTTATCCGCCGCCTGGTTGGCTTCTAGATATTTATGAGTTAGCTTGACCTGTGGTATTTCCTCCATCAGTGTTTGTATCTCTGTTTTCATTCCTTTTAAGTACCACGGTTTGTCATCGGTCTTGTTGAGAATCATTTGTATGAGAGCTTTTGAGTCTGCTTAGAACCAAACTCTGGGCCACATTTGTTGTCGTGTTATTCTTACTGCTAGTAGTATCCCCCATGTATCCGCCATTATTGTTGTAGTGATCCCTAATGGGTTGCCAACGCCATCATGACCTTGCATGTGTGCGATCGACATACGCATCCTGCTCATGCGGGTCCTGGGTGTCCTTTAGCTGCTCCGTCTGAGTTTATCTTGATCCAATGTTCTTCTGATGCTTGCCATCCTACTAGAATCGTGATGTCTCGAAAAAATTTCCGTTGTGTGCTCTGCGGTTGTTGTTTTGGGCTTAGTGGTATTATATGTTTTTGAGCCCACTCGTATTCTGCAAACATGGTAAAAACTATATCTTTGAGTTCTGAGATTGACTGCATTTTCCGTTGATATACCTCTGAATTTCTAGCTAGTCATAGGTGCCAAAGTGTGAAACTGTAGACTCCTTGTGTTTTTGTTGAGCAGTTGGTGTAGATAATTTGGTTTCTTGGGGGGGATGAAACTTGTGTATTGCCTTCTTGGTAGGTGCGAGATGATGAGATTCCATAGTTGTGTAGCTCGATGACAGTCAAAAAAAAGATGTTGCTCGGTTTCGCTTTGGGTGTTGCAAACTGGACAGAGGTTTGTAGGTGTGATGTTGATGTGGTGGAGTTTGGCGAAGCTTGGTAATCCATCTAAAAAAACTTTCCATAAGAGAAGTGTGACTTTCGGTGGACATTGGAGTTTCCAGATCTGGTTATAGTCCACAGAGTTGATGGGTGGATTTTGGTGGGTTGGTTGGTTTGAGTGGTAGTGTGCTTGTAGGTTTGGGTGTGTGATGATTGCATATCTAGATTTTGCAGTGTAGTTTCCTCTCTTGTCAAAGGGACAAATGAACTTATCAGGAATTGGGTGCCTGGGTAAGTGTATGTTGATGATGTTCTGAGCTGTGGTATGATCGAATGAATCAAAGATAAACTGGTGGTTCCATGTGTTGGAATCAGCCTTTATGGGGGCTGCTACATGTGTGTGATGGTGAAGGTTGGTGGTGATTGGTGTTGTTTGTTGTGAAATCCATTTGGCAAATATATTGGTTGCTTTGCCATTACCAATCTGTTTGAAACAATTTCCCTACAAAACAACAGCTAGGATCGAGCCTGATAGGCAAGCAGAGTAAGCCCCACTTGCAGGCAACAAAGGTCTGGGGCAACAAAAAGCCCATTTCTGATGGGGGGTTTTCATTAAATAAAAAAAATGGACTGTATTATTTCTTAAATAAATTTAAAGGGCTAAAAATGACTTATATAAATAGTTTAATTATAATAAAAACATTTTTAGTTTCTTTCTCCATCTTTTTCATTCTCTTCTCTATCCTGCCTCCTCCTTTTTCTTCCCATCACCGATCACTATATGCTAGTTTACTAATAGACACCACCAATAAACTATTTAAAATGGATTTTTATTTTTATTTAAAAGCAAAAAGTATTTTTTTTACCACTTTAATCATCTTCCGTAAATTATAAATTTTCTTCATGATCATTTTTGATTATTATTTTTTTTTTCATTTTAACTTTTAGTTGTCTATTTTTGTAGTAGTATTCTATTTTATATCAGAATTACAAACTAACTATGCGATTCGTTCAAATAAATTCTCCCCTCACATATTAGTGGTATTCTAGACATACACAAGAAAATTTCTTGTGTTTAGGGGCAAAAAAAAAGTTGTTCGCTTTGGGGCAAATTATTTTCAGAAACAGCCCTGACAACAGCTATGTTAGTAAATTCTTCCAGTACGGGCTTGCAACAGGTTTAACGGGCGCGCCATTTTGATGTTCCAGGATTGGTTGATTTAGAAGGTATTTGTCGTCACACATTTTCTTCCAGATGGACAATTAGTCATGCAGCATTTGCCATACTCTTTTGAGTAGTTGTGCCTGATTGTATTCTTTGCTCTTCTGAATGCTCAGTCATTTATCTTTACGTGTTCTTGTCAGCTTATCCCATCCGATTGGGTGCATTTTTATTGTTTGGAGGTAATGGCCCCAGAAAAAAAATTGTGTAATGCGATCGATTTTTTTATGCACGTGCTCAGGCAGCATCTGTGTTTGCATCACATGGTTTGTTTTTGGTGTGAGGGATATGTTGATTAGGATAACTCTTCCTGCTTGATTAACACATTTAGCAATCCAACCTTGGGAAAAAAAAAGTTGTTCGCTATGGGACAAATTATTTTCAAGAACGGCCCTGACAACAACTATGTTAGTTAAATTCCTCCAGTACGGGCTTGCAACGGGTTTAACGGGCGCGCCATTTTGATGTTCCAAGATTGGTTGATTAGAATGTATTTGTCATCACACATTTTCTTCCAGATGGACAATTGGTCATGTTGCAGTTTCCATACTCTTTTGAGTAGTAATGCCTGATTGTGTTCTTTGCTCTTCTGAATGCTCAGTCCTCCATCTTTACGTGTTCTTGTCATCTTATCCCATCCGATATGGTGCATTTTTCTTGTTTGGAGGTCATGGCCCCAGAAAAATTTCAGTGTAATGTGATCGATTGTTTTATGCACGTGCTCAGGCAGCATATGTGTTTGCATCACATGGTTTGTTTTTGGCGTGAGGGATGTGTTGCTTAGGATCACTCTTCCTGCTTGATGAACACATTTAGCTATCCAACCTTGGGCTAACCTCTGTATTCGATTTAATAGCTCCACATGGATATGTGATGAGTTGCATCCTCGTTTAAAAGATACCCCAAAATATTTTAGTGGTTTTGTTGTGGTGGTGATTTGAAAGGTATTTTCAAGTTCAAGGACTTTGTTCTGCCAGAGTTTAGGATGGTGTATTATGGTGGATTTGGTTCTATTGATTTCTTGACCCGCTGAAGCGGAGTATGCTTGGAGAATTTGTTGGAGTGTGTCACACGTATCTGGCTTGGCTTTGCATGTGGTCAACAAGTCATCTGCATACATCTAGTGTATGATTGTTGGGCCTCTTTTTGATATTCTCAGTCCTTTCAATTTTCCTTGTAATTCTAGTCTCCCAAGTTTGGTGGAAATAATCTCTGCACAGGTTATAAACACGTATGGAGATAAGGGGTCACCTTGTCTCAAGCCTCGGGTTGGTTTGATGTTGCCTTTCGTTGTGCCATTAATTTTGATTCCATAGGTGATTGTGGTTATAAATGTCATGATGTATTCAACAAACTTCTCCGGGAAGACCAGTTTCACTAGTGCAACTTTGATAAAACCCCAATCCAAACTATCATAAGCTTTTTTGATGTCTAACTTTAGAGCTATCTTTGGGTGTTTTTTTGGTGCAGATGTTCTAATGTGACGAAAGAGTTCTGCTGCTATGGATATGTTATCATGGATTGCTCTATTGGTTATGAAGGCGCTTTGATATGGGCTGATGATGAATTATAAAAGGGGTCGGATTCGGTTCACCAGTATTTTTTCAATTACTTTATATGCCACATTAGATTTCCCAATCGTTCGGAAATGGGATGGGTTTGAGGGATTTGGAATTTTTGGGATGAGGGTTATGTGGGTGTGGTTGAGTGGGTGTTGAAGATGGTTATGTTGGAAGAAGTGTGCTACCATTTCCCAAAGAGCTGAACCAGTTGTAGCTAATAATTCTTTGTAGAATTTGCTTTTGAAACCATCCGGGCCTGGTGCTTGTTCTGACCCAATAGAGTGTAGAGTTGTTTCGAAATCTTCATATGAGACCTCCATATACAGTCTCCCACATTGATTAGCTGTCAATCTTTATTGGGACCCTTCAAAGAGAGTCTCGTCTATGGAAGTTTTAGGAGACTTGTATTAGTTATCAAAAAAATCCACAATTACATTTGTCAATTCATCATCATTTTGGTTCCATGTACCTTTTGAATTTATGATATGATGGATGTGGTTGAACCGTATGTGGATGGAAGCTTGAGTGTGGAAGTACATAGTGTTGAGATCTCTTTGTTGCGAACATTGGACTCTGGATCTTTGCATCCAGTAGACTTCTTGACAATGTGCCAGTACAAGATGGGTGTTTCTAGCTTCTTGCTCTTTCTGCAACCACTCAATTAACTGAATTCCTGTTAAAGTTGCATGTTGGTGTTGATCGTGTTGGACTGTCGCCTCTGCGGTTTTTAAGAGTGATGGGAGGTGACCAAAACTTGTTTAGCCTATTGATTTAAGCTGTCAGCAGTAGTTTGCAGTTTGTTCAGCAAATTGAGAGTTGGATGCTGAGATTGGCCCCAAGATGTAGCCACGGTATCCATGAATTATGGGTGCAAGAACCAAAGGTGTTCTACCCTGAAGGAGGGTTTTCTGATTACTTTCGCTGCTTCTTTTTTCAGCATCAGGGGTGCATGATCTAAGGCAATACGAGGTAAGTGTCGTAATACCGCAGTTGGATGGTCGTAAATCCATAGTTGGTTGTAAAGCCCACGGTCGAGTCTTTCGGTTATAAAATCATCGCCTACTTGTCTATTTGACCAAGTGAATGGGTCACCCTAGTAACCCAGATCAATAAGCCCATTCAAATTAATCATGTTGATGAAATGTTGTGTTTGAGCTGAGGTAACTAGGTTGCCACCTTTTTTCTCTTCCTGACCGGTAATATCATTAAAGTCGCCCAACAAAATCCATGGTAAGTTATGGGTTGGGATGATTGTTTGAAAATTGCTCCAAAAATCTTTTTGTTCTGGTTGATGAGGTGGTGCATAAATCCCAGAAAGTAACCAAGGTTGAGTAGTATAATCAGACACAATATAAGCATGGATGATATTTTGATTAACCACTAATACTTGGACTTTAAGGTGAGCTTTCCACATCAAGCATTAGCCACCTTGTCGACCATTACAAGGGATAACAGGGCATTCATGAAAACCAAAATCAGCACACAAGTTTTTCATAGTAGAACTAGAAACTAGGGTTTCAGATAAAAACAACAAAGAAGGATGGAAAATACGTGAATACTCACGCACTTTTTGAACTGTCGAGGTATTGTTGATTCCTTGACAATTCCAGGCTAAGGTATTCATGATAAGTGTGAGTGTTGGTCAAAGCCAACAACTCGCTTTCCTTTTCCAGTGATATCCTCAGCTGCATCAATCTCAGTTTCCATAGAAAGGTGCCAAGCTGGTTTTGTTTGGTTGGGAGGTTGGTCTTGGATGATTGGGGATGGTTTGTAGGGCCGAACTATGTTATCAGGATGGAGTTATATAGTATATCTAGGTTTACGGATTCTAGGTGTTGGTACTTCGATTTGCAGAGCTGGTCTTATAGGTTGGGGGAGCAGAGAGGCCATTGAGACATATTTACTTATACTTGGTGGAGGTGGTGTAGCTGCAAAGTCAGGTGGTGGTATGTTGAGATAGTATGGAAGGCTTTTTCTTGGTATTTTTTCTTTTCTTTTGTAGGTTTGAAGAGGGGTTGTTGGTGCAGGCGTGGGAGCAAGAAAGTGGTTATGGGTAACTTTGACACGAGGCTCTCCATCTTTATTTGTTACCACTATATTCACTTGTGTGTGCTTATCCTGCAGAAAAAATTCAAGTAGCCTGATGTACCCTGCATTGAAGAAATGGGTCAGTGGATTGGACTTGGATAAATTAGATACACTGCAATGGGTTGGTATTGTGTTGCTTGTTTCCGCATCTTGATGTGTGAGTGTTACTTGAAAAAGTGGGGGTACAACAACCACACCTAATATTTCGCTTAGCAATCTGTATGGACTAACTCCAATATACTTTTAAGATAATCAACTAGACACTCAGAATCAATCTTAATAAAAGTATATCAAAGAGTATCTCACTTTGTTGATTCAATACTTACTCAAGCAAATAGAAATCCGCGAGTCTAATTGAATACAAGAGAAATCACTTGAACGGTACCAAAGACCAATGTTCAAGGATCAATCAACAACCAAAGGTTGGATTTACCAATTAATTGATTCAACACACAACCTGTGATATTTCAATTATATAACAAAATATAATGCGGAAAACAAATAACACAGACACCAGAAGTTTTGTTAACGAGGAAACCGCAAATGCAGAAAAATCCCGGGACCTAGTCCAGATTGAACACCACACTGTATTAAGTCGCTATAGACACTAGCCTACTACAAACTAACTTCGGTTTGGACTGTAGTTGAACCTCAATCAATCTCACATTGATCTAAGGTACAGTTGCGCTCCTTACATCTCTTATCCCAGCAGGATACTACGCACTTGATTCCCTTAGCTGATCTCACCCACAACTAAGAGTTGCTACGAGCCAAAGTCGAAGACTTTAATAAAAAAATCTGTATCACACAGAAAAGTCTACGGTAATATTTGTCTCCCACAGAAACCTAATTGATAACCCGGACTTATATTCCCGAAGAACAGCCTAGAATTATCAATTACCTCACAATAATGTTAATTGAATAGCGAAAGAAGATATTGCGGAATCACAAACGATGAAACGAAGATGTTTGTGACTTCTTTTATATCTTTCCTATTGGAGAAATCAATCTCAATCCAATCTTTTGATTGTACTTAGTACGATAGAAACAGCAAGATCAGATCACGCAACTACAAAGAAAATAGTTGGGTCTGGCTTCACAATCCCAATGAAGTCTTTAAGTCGTTAACCTATATGGTCTCGGGTAGAAATTTAAGGTTAAAGGAGAATCAACTATAGCTTATACAACTAGTATCACGCAAGAGGTATGGGGATTAGGTTTCCCAGTTGCTAGAGTTCTCCTTTATATAGTCTTTCAAATCAGGGTTTTCAATCTAAGTTACTTGGTAACAAAGCATTCAATATTCACCATTAGATGAAAACCTGATTAGATTCAAGCTAATATCTTTCAAAAGTTAGATCGAAACTTAGCTTGTTACACACAAATGAAATGCACGTTTATTTAAGTTTGTGTAACCGTACCCAAACATGTACACTTAGTTGGTTCAACAATAGTTAACCAAATGGTTATCCATATGAGCACTTTCATATCAACCATATTCTTCTTTACCATAACTAGTTCAAATGACTCAAATGAACTAGTTAGAGAGTAGTTCAATTTCTTAGATCTTATAGAAGTATACAAGACACAATCGAAGCAAAAACTATTTGATTCACTCGAATCGATTCATGAAATTTATATCCACGGTTTGCAAATATGCATTCCTTAGTTTATATAAGTTTAAGTTCACGAATCACCGTTTTTAGAAAATAACCAACTTAAGCACGCATACTGGTACGCGGACTTAAGTACCCGAAATAAGTTTGTTTTCAGTTCACATACTCCAGTAGATTTTCACGGGACGTGAACTTCCGATGGTGCGCGTACTGGTACGCGGACTTTAATTCCGGTTTTCCTGAGCAGCAAAGTACGCATACTTTGGTTCAAGGAATAAGGACTTTCACACATATGAGTTATCACACAATGTTTATATCCAATAATGGTTATATATTCTAAACTCTCATTTCAATCATTGAAACATTCTTAGAGGACGTTATATAGTTGTTGTTCACAAACCATTTTTTGTCAAAGAAATTTTCAAGTAATTGAAACTTAATATGACTTTCGTCACTAATAAAGATGAACTTGGCCAAAGCGAAAGCTTACCAACACATGTTTCGAGAAATAGATAAGCGAGCTAAACTCGGCTCAAAATAGCAAATGTGTATAATCATAGTCTATATAGCAATACGACTTTCGTCTCAAGATAGGATATAGAGTAGATAAACTTTTGAGTGATAGATAAGTTCAAGTCTCCACACACCTTTTAGTCGATGAAGTTCCACCAGTTCCTTGAGTAGTTCTTCGTCTTTGTATGATGATCACCATGGAGTCTAGAGCTCAACTACACTTTCTATCATAGTCCGAGACTTAGCTATAAGTAGACTAGAAATCAAGACTTATAGTTTTGATCACTAATATTAACAAACATGCTTGAGATAGCAATGCATGCGAGTTCGACCGAGCAGTGCTCTAACACCACTGTTACTGGCTGAGGTGGTGCAGTTGGCTTGGCAGTTGTTTGTTTGGGTGGAAATAGCAGCGACCGTCTTGCATCAGGTATCATTGTTGCTGTAATGGCCACCCCAAAGTGTATTGGTCCACCAAATATTGGTTCTGATTTGAAACATGTTATTTAGTCCTTCATTTCTGCTGATTTTTGGGTCTCTATTTGAGGTGGCATTCTTTAGAAATTGGTGAGTATCATTGTTTCTGTCCATATCCGCTCTGGTGTTCTCAGGTGCAAGAACTGAAGATATCTCCGTCTTGTAAGCTGTATTGTCAGATGCATACTCCTTTTTGCAGCCTATATTGCAGTATCGAGGACCACATTAATCCGATATTTGTCATAATCTCTTCCAGACGAGTTGGCACGGATTTATGGACTGGGTGAGTCGATATTTGACTTGGAGCAGGTTGAAACTCTGGTTCATGCTCTTGGATCACTACTTTCTCCTTCACTTTTCTTTGTGGTTTTTCCTGCTGGTTCTGCTTATCGGTGATGTTTTGTTATGAATGAAACTGAAAAGATACCGCCTGAGAACCCGCATGAGAGGTCACCGAAGTATCTCCAGAGTTTGGGTTTGACTATAATGTTGCTGGTGTAAAAACTAGTTGTTTTGGCCTAGGGTTTGAGGCTCTCATTTTTCCGTTCAACTTATGATATGGAAACATTGGGAACTTACAGTCTCGCAGAGCATGTTCATAGCTCAAGAAATTAGGGAAATTCTTAGCTACATGTCCTAGAAACCCACATCTGTATCAGATGGTAGGGAGATATTCATATGCATATTTGACCTAACAAGGGCCTCTAATATTCAGCAGGATACCATGCATGAAAGGTTTAGTGAGATCCATTTTTACCTTAGCCCTAGCAGGTTTATTACTAAGATTAACTTCAAGTACTTTACCTGTGAAAAAACGGGGGTACAACAACCACACCCAATATTTCGATTAACTTTTTCTATGGACTAAATCCAATATACTTTTAAGAGAATCAACTAGACTCAATCTTATTAACAGTATATCAAAGAGTTATATTATGTTGATCTCTTTGTTAGAGCATTGCTCGGTCGAACTAGCATGCATTGCTATCTTAAGCATGTTTGTCAATATCAGTGATCAAAACTATATGTCTTGATTTCTAGTTTACTTATGACTAAGTCTCGGTCTAGGATAGTTAAGTATAGTTGAGCTCCAGACTCCATGGCGATTATCTTACAAAGACGAAGAACTACTCGAGGAACCAGTGGAACTTCATCCAACTAAATGGTATGTGGATACTTGAACTCATCTGTCAATAAACAGTCTATCTACTCTATCTCATACTCTTGAGACAAAAGTCGTATAGTCATGATAACTTTCATACATACACAATTGTTATTTCGAGCCGAGTTTACTCGCCTATCTTTTTATCGAAATATGTGTTGGTAAGCTTTCGCTTTAACCACTTTTCATATTTACCCGTGACGAAAGTCATGATGACGTTTCAATCTTGAAAATAGCTTTGATGACGATAATCGTGAATAACTATTGTTATAATATTATAGAAGAATGTTTCAATGATTGAAATGTAGAGTTGAGATTACCATCTATGGATATAAATATATATAATGTTTCTCACATTAGTGTATACATCCATGTATCGGAAACCAAGTGAGTGCATATGTGTGCATGCGGTATTGGTGAAGGAGACATGTTAGGTACGCGTACCCGTACGCTTACTGGCAGAACTTTTCCTCCCGGAAATTTTTGCTGAGTTTGGAGTTTACGAACTCATAAACCAGTCACCTTAGGTACACGTACCCTTACACGTACTGGTGAAACTTTTCTACCCGAGAAGTTCTGCTGAGTTTGGAAACCAAAACCCAACTCAAATCCGGTAGCCAAGGTACGGATACTCGTACGCATACTCAAGTTGGTTATTTCTCAAATCGGTAGTTCATGAACTTAAAACAATAAATTAGAAGGAATGCAATCTTTGCAAACAGCGGGTATATTGTTCATGAATTAATTCAAATGAAACAAACCGATTTTGTTTCAATTGTGTCCATGAATAAAGACCTAAGCAATTGAACAACTGATGTGATCTCAATGATGTTGTAGTAATAGGTTCGTTGAGGCTTGTGAAAGCAAAAGATTCTAGACTTAATAAAACTTAAAAGTAAAGAAAACTTAGATCAAAATTTGATTTCAAGATATTAAGAATAACCAAGACACTGATTCCACTATTACACATGAATAAATTATGGTAAATAATCCAAAACTCTAATTATGTTTTAAGTCCCTTATTTCTTAATTCACAAATAATCAGGAAAATTCTCAAATATTAATTGTATCCCCTAAGCATAGATTATCTAAACAAAGTATAACCTATCTGATTGAATCACAACTAATGAAGAAAATTATGCAAACAATTAAAAACTCTGCAAAAGCAGTGATTGAGTGAATTATAAATTATAAATTAGAGAAAATAAATAATTACTAATTAATTCTGCGTAGATAGCTTCCTCATTGCCTTGGTTGTGAGAGAATTAGCTCATCATCATGTTGGAAACACGCTCAAAATTCATTTTTATTACTCAAAGGAGGTGTACAAATGATGAAATGGAGAAAAACCATGAAAAACGGGTGTTTTCAACTTTTATAATTGTTGCAAAACACTGTTACAGAGAACGATAAAGATGAACTGTTGATTTTACTGTAGCTATGCGACCCTCGACTGATTGTCGTTGTCACCGTAGCATGAATGACTGCCTCTGGTGGTCTTTTGTTCTTCGTGTTCTTCACAGCAGCAGCAGCAGAAATGGTGGTCTTCTGCAACTTGATTTTTCAGCTCTGTGATGTTCTGTCTCTCTCCCAAACTCTCGATAGCCCCTATGCTCGACCCCAACAACCTATTTATACACCTTTGGACCAAGAATTACTACTCATTAATTCATAAAATCTCTCCATTACTCCGCAGTTAATGAAAATATTCCCGAGAACTTTTCTTTCCATTCTTGTCTTCTCACACTGTTTTCTCTGGCTAACATGTTCCAACACGTTCCTTATTCTTCTTTGACAGCAACCAACACGTTGTACCAACGAACAAACTTCCAAAAATAACTCGGAAATTAAAACAGAATATCCGAGAGAATATTTCTTCTTCCTAAGATTGATGATTTCTTCCATCATTTACGTGCATGAATCAATTACCTTTCCTGTTTTAGTGAAACAGGATAAATACAAACCAAATCATAGAGAATATCTCAGAAAATCTCGTCCAAATCACTCCCTGAAAGTTACGCCGCTACAAAATTCTTTTTCCCGCCAAAACCAGGAAGTTTGAACAATGAAAATGGGTAGCCCTTATCCAACGTCCTGGGTGCCGAATAACAAATGGGTGTTGTGGAAAAATGGGCTACACATAGCCGTGGGTGACACATAGCAAAAGTGGGGGTTCATATAGCAAATGTCCCCGGGGTGCTCCGAGCAACTTTTCGAGCCGAATTTTCCAACAATATTTATTTCCAAAAAAAAAAACCTACAAACACACAAAACACCATAATAAGGACGAAAACGAGTACTAACAATACGAAACAATGAGGACAAATTAGACACATAAATGCGTCTATCAAATACCCCCAAACTTATTATTTGCTAGTCCTCGAGCAAAACTAGTAAAAAATAAAACCGAGTTAATCTCGGGAGGGTTTACCAGAGGTGTACCCACAAAACCATGACTCCCAATTGGTCACAAGTATCCAAAGAGCTATGAGGACATACAAATTCTCGACTTATCTCCAAGTAACTAGAATGCCAAAGAAAATAAAGATGCCAGCTCTAAAGCTGACTAGAGAAAAGGGGAGACACATCTGCAACACTGCTAGATAAAGAGATATCCGCTACACAGCAAGATAAACATTGTAAGATGCGTCCGCTGATTTACAGCCGGATAAGATTAAGAGAGAGATAAAGATGAGAGGGACATTTGCTGCACAGCTGGACTAATTACGTGTGAGGAGTTGAACCAGTGCTGGAAATATCTTGTACCAGATGGAAAGTGGACTAACAAAGCAACCAAATGTATCTTTATTCGACTCTCTTATAGTGCTCAGTAGAAACAACGTCTTCTTCGGTCTTCAACTGTTGATGATAAACTATCGAACCTCATAAAACCTTGGCAATTAACTCTTCTCTTCGATTTCTTGCTTGACTTAAAAATTTCTACTTCCCTATGGCCTTATTGAACAAAAAACTAATTATATAACAAAAAGAACGTAATGATGATTTTTTTTTTTGGAAACAAAAATTACAAGACAAAAATTTACATGGCCATGAGAGAAGGACTTTAAAAACTTGGATCTTCGCAACTTGTGATGTTATCATTTGCTCTTATAACTTCTTGTAACTAAGTCTTCAACTTTGATTTTTGAATTATTCTTTTCTAATGTAGTCTTAGATTTTGATGTCGCTCCGCTTGTTGATGATGATAAGTTTCTACTAAGAGAGAGTCGTAATCCAGTAACCAAGACTACATTGTGAGGTTGCTTTGTCTTTCTGGCATTTCCTGACCTACTTGCCTTTCCATCATGGATGGTTAGGTCCATCACAGTTACCCTCTAAAATGAACAAGTTCTCTTCTGAATTTCAAAGATCTCAATGTCTTTTTCTCTAATGTCTCAAAAGATTGTTATCTCTAGCATTCCAATTTCTATCTTTTCGGTGAGAAACAGTATGTAAACTTAGCTAACCGGATACTACGTGACGTGACGCTAGAAGTATCAAAAATGCGACTAAAAAGTTCTTACCCACCCCCAAACTTAAATCTAACATTGTCCTCAATGTTTGTAATGAAAGAGCAGTACCAAAAGTAAAATAACACGAGGAGAAGTTAGAAAGATAGTACCTGGGTGAAGAAAATCAAAAACTAATATACAACATACAACTGCCTCGATGGTCAATCAAGGGTAAACATGGTCCTCCAGAGGGACCTCCTCAACATCACATGTAGGAAAGGGCTCTAAAAAGGGTTTCAATTTCAACTTATCCATCTGGTGTCTCAAATTCAACAACTCCATGAGGAAAGATAGTGCGAACAATAGAAGGACCCGTCCACCGAGAACGTAACTTCTCAGGGAAAAGTTGCAAGCGAGTATCATACAGAAGAACTTTTTGACCTGGAGAAAATGACTTCCGTAAAATATTTCTATCATGAACAAGTTTCATTTTGTTCTTATACACCTTCGCACTATCGTAAGCGTCAATACGAATCTCGTCCAACTCATTGAGCTGGAGTTTCCTATGGGCTCCTGCCTTGTCAAGTGAAATTTGGCTGCTTAACATCCCAATAAGGTCTATGTTCTAACTCAACAGGTAAATGACATGCCTTTCCATACACAAGCCGATAAGGCGACATTCCAATGGGGGAATTAAACGCAGTACGGTAAGCCCATAAGGCATCAGTGAGACTAGACGACCAGTCTTTCCGATTAGGATTAACTGTTTTCTCTAATATACGTTTTATCTCCCTATTGGAAACCTCTACCTGAACACTAGTCTGTGGATGATACGGGGTGGCTACCTTATGTGTAATACCATATTTCTTCATCAAAAGCTTAAAAGGTCCATTACAAAAGTGCGACCCTCCATCACTAATTATAGCTCGCGATGTACCAAAACGTGTAAGTATATTATTTTTCAAGAACTCAATCACAGCCCTATGGTCATTGGTTTTACACGCAACCGCCTCAATCCACTTAGAGACATAGTCTACGGCGACAAGGATGTATAGGTTACCGAAAGAATTAGGAAATGGACCCATAAAGTCAATAACACATACATCGAAGACCTCAACAATTAAAATCGGGTTCAAGGGCATCATATTCCTACGGGAAATGGTTCCTAATTTCTGGCAACGTTCACAAGTAACACAGTTACTATGGGAATCTTTAAACAACGAAGGCCAATAGCATCCACACTGCAATATCTTAGCAACAGTCTTCTTAGAACTAAAATGACCCCCACAAGCATGATCATGACAAAAAGAAATAATACTGGACTGGTCACTCTCAGGTATACATGTCTTAATAATCTGGTCTGGACAATACTTAAACAAATAAGGATCATCCCAAAAGAAATGCTTAACCTAGGCTAAAAACCTATCTTGTTTACCCCAATGTTGGGGCATTCGACCAGTAACAAGATAGTTCACTATATTCACATACCAAGGTAATTGGGTAACAAAGAAAAGTTGTTCATCAGGAAAACTATCCCTTATATGAAGGGAATCATCAGGGGAATCAACAACTAGCCTAGACAAGTGGTCTGCTACTACATTTTCGGCACCCTTTTTGTCTCTAATGTCTGGAGATAACTCTTGCAACAAAAGGATCCACCTAATCAATCTAGGTTTCGTATCCTTCTTAGACAAAAGATATTTCAAAGCAGCATGATCAGTATATATGACGATCTTAGAACCTAAGAGATAGGGTCTAAACTTGTCTAAGGCAAACACAATGGATAACAGTTCCTTCTTGGTAGTGGTATAGTTCAACTGGGCATCATTAAGAGTTTTGCCAGCATAGTAAATCACATAAAGTAATTTGTTTTCTCGCTGACCTAGCACAACACCAATAGCATAATCTGAAACATCACACATGATCTCAAATGGTAGGTTCCAGTTGGGTGCCTGGACTACGGGGGCGGTAGTGAGTAAAGTCTTAAGCTTCTCAAAAGCCTCTAAACAAGCATCCTCAAAGACAAACTTAACATCTTTTGCAAGCAAATTTCAAATAGGTCTAGAAATCAAGCTAAAATCCTTAATGAATCGACGATAAAAAACAGCATGACCTAAGAATGACCTGATATCTCTTACGGTTTTTGGGACCGGAAAGTTTTAATAAGGTCAACTTTGGCTCTATCTACCTCTATACCCTTCGAAGATACGATATGCCCTAGAACAATTCCTGAACGAACCATGAAGTGACATTTCTCCCAATTAAGCACTAAATTCTTTTCCTTACACCTAGTCAAAACTAATGACAAATAATGCAAGCACTCATCGAAAGACGAACCAAACACTGAAAAATCATCCATAAAGACCTCTAAGAACCGTTCTACCATGTCAGGAAATATGCTCAACATACAACGCTGAAAGGTCGTAGGGGTATTACATAGCCCGAAAGGCATGCGTCTATACGCAAAGGTACCATAGGGGCAGGTAATAGTGGTTTTCTCTTGGTCTTCTGGGGCAATAGGAACCTGATTATATCCGCAGTATCCATCTAAAAAGCAATAATGACTACATCCAGCTAATCTCTCTAGCATTTGGTCGATGAATGGAAGGGGAAAGTGGTCCTTCAAAGTGACCTTGTTCAATTTTCTATAGTCAATACAGACACGCCAACCCGTGGTCATTCGGGTTGGGATTAACTCATTGTTATCATTCTGGATTACAGTAATACCGGATTTTTTTGGGAACAACCTGAACGGGGCTGACCCACTTACTGTCTGAAATGGGGTAAAAAAGGCCTGCATCTAAAAGCTTCAGAACCTCGGTTCGAACTACTTCTTTCATATTAGGGTTCGGTCGACGTTGCATCTCCCTAGAAGGTTTGGTGTCATTCTCTAAATAAATATGATGCATACAATCAACCAGACTTATACCCTTAATGTCTGCTATGGTCCACCCAAAAGCTTCCTTGTTATTCTGAAGGACTGTTACTAGCCTACTTTCCTGATCACTATCCAAGTCGGATGCTATAATCACATGTAAAGTTTCAGATGAGCCTAAAAACACATACTTCGGGGTATCTGGTAATGGTTTAAGGTCCAATTTAGGAGGATTTTCCAACGAAAGAACTAGGGTAGACTCAGAAACGGGTAGAGGTTCGAACTTAGGTTTCCATCCATTACTAGTGTATATCAAAGGGGTTGAATCTAACAAAGCATTCACCTCATTAATCACATTATCATCATCAAAATCAATCCCAAAGTGAGCTAGGCATTTATCTAATGGATCTTCTATCAACGTGTTTGGTAATGATTCCTCGACTAATGTTTCTATCATGTTCACTTCTTCTATGATCGAATCATCCAGTTCAGAGGGTAGCTTACTAGTATGAAATATGTTCATCTCAATAGTCATATTACCAAAAGACAAATTCATAATACCATTTCGACAATTAATGATCGCATTGGATGTTGCTAAAAATGGGCGATCTAAAATCACTGGTATCTGGTTCTCTGGGTCAGGGACGGGTTGGGTATCTAGGATAACAAAATCCACTGGATAAATAAACTTGTCGACCTCAATAAGAACATCCTCGATCACACCACGAGGAATTTTAACGGACCTATCAGCTAACTGAAGTGTCATCTGGGTAGGTTTCATCTCACCAAGTCCTAGCTTAAGGTACACATGGTATGGAAGTAAATTCACACTGGCTCCTAAGTCAAGCAAAGCTTTCTCAACACGGTATTCACCTATTGTGCAAGAAATAGTAGGGGACCCTGGGTCTTTATACTTAGAAGTAGTGGTATTCTGAATAATGGAACTCACGTGACTAGCTAGGAAGGCTTTCTTTTGGATACTAAGCTTGCACTTTCGTGTATACAAGTCCTTAAGAAACTTGGAATAAGCGGGAATCTGCTTAATCGCATCCAACAATGGTAGGTTGATAGTTACATGCTTAAAAACCTCCAATATATCATTAAAGTTGGACTCCCTCTTAGTTGGAACTAGCAGCTGTGGGAATGGGGCTCTAGGAACAAAGCCGGACTCATTAGGACCCTCATTGGTCTCTTTAGAAACTCTATCAGTCTCCTCGTTTTCTGGCTCAGAAGGGTGAACTACAGCATGTTCACTTCTAGGCATGGAGACCTTATTGTCAACTTTCTTTCCACTCCTAAGGGTTGTAACAGAATTCACATCATTGTACAATTTCTCTCCTTTAGGGTTAGGATCAGTATGACTAGGGAACCTTCCTTCTTCTCTCTCACTAATAAACTTAGCTATCTGTCCAACTTGAAGTTCTAATTTAGCAAGAATCTGGGAATTATTCTTCAAATTCTGCCTGGTTTCTTGTTGAAAGCTAAGGTGGTTAGAGGATAACATATCATGGTTCTTTGCTAACATAGTAAGAGTTTATTCTAAGGTAGAGATCTTTTTATCAGAATTGTTCTGAAACTGGGGTTGACCTGAAGAGTACTTAGCATAACCAATACCTGGGGGAGGCTGAGAATTACTAGACTGACTTTGATTCTGCCCTTATACCAAGAAAAATTAGGATGGTTTCTCTAACCAGGGTTGTAGGTCTCTGAGTATGGGTCAAACTTCTGACGGTTCTCAAACCTAGCATTGTTATAGACATCATGAGCTTTCTCTTCACTAACCTGACTTTCCCAAAATGAGTTATCTGGATCTATTCCACAACTAGAGACTTGAGAGGCTCTATTAGGTTCAACAAGGGACCTATTTTTATACTGACCCATTTTCAAAGCTTCTAACCTTCTAGACAAAGCAGCAAACTTAGCATCTGACGCAAAAATCGTATCTACCATATTGGTGCTACTTCTATTAACCAAGAGTCTTTTAGGGGGTTCAACACAAGACTCCCACTATAGGGATTTTTCAGCAACAACTCCTAAGAAGGTAAAGGCATCCTCAACACTTTTACTAGTGAACTCACCAGCGCACATAGACTCGACCATGGCTTTGGTCGAATAGTCTAAACCATCATAAATAATCTCTACAAGTTTCATCATATCAAATCCATGGTGAGGACACTGGGATAGGAGATCATTGAATCTCTCTAAAAACCTATAAAGAGACTCTCCCTCTTGTTGCACACTAGCACTAATTTTCTGCCTAACAGCTGCAGTTTTATGCTTAGGGTAGAATTTCATATAGAAAGCAGCAATAAGTTCCTGCCATGTTGCAATGGATTCAGATGGTAGGTTGTTCAGCCAGGTCTTGGCTTTATCTGTCAAGGAAAAGGGGAACATCTTAAGTTTCAAAACTTCATCAGTAAGGTCTTTTATTCTAATTGTCACACAAATTTCCTCAAAGTCCCTAATATGAAAATAAGGGTTCTCATCATCTTTTCCTAAGAATATAGGGATCATCTGAAGAATACTAGGTTTTATCTCGAAATTAGCCGTAGTGGCTGGCAATTTAATGCGCGAAACTCGGTTGGTCCTAGTTGGGAACATGTAATCTTTCAAAGTTGCCATCACTGGCACAACTAAAGTGTACGAACCAATGTCAGTGTACGAACCCGAGGGGCCGAGGCGATATCGTAATCGTCGTCCTTCTCTGCAAACAGTTTAATATTTAATACTACCCTTCCGTAGGGTTTAAAAATAATGTCCCAAAGTTTAAAGTCCAAAGTCCAAAAATAAAGTGCAAAAGAAAAGGAAAGTCTAAATAATAAAATCTAAAAAATAAAAATGTCTCTCTTTTTTTATAAAATAAAAAATCTTCTTCTTTCGCTCCTTTCGCTTTGCCTTTTACTCCAAGTCTTTAAGTATTCACCAAAAGCTTTGGCAAAATTTTCTTTCGCTCCAAATTCCAAATTCTGTAAGGAAAAGGCAAAAACCCAAAAACGTAAAGAAGAACTAATAAAATAAAAACAAATAAAAATCAAGGAAAAAAAATCTAAAAACTCTAGCCTAAAGACAAGCCCGCGTCGGCGGCGCCAAAAATTGATGTGATCTCAATGATGTTGTAGTAATAGGTTCGTTGAGGCTTGTGAAAGCAAAAGATTCTAGACTTAATAAAACTTAAAAGTAAAGAAAACTTAGATCAAAATTTGAATTCAAGATATTAGGAATAACCATGACACTGATTCCATATTACACATGAATAAATTATGGTAAATAATTCAAAACTCTAATTATCTTTTAAGTCCCTTATTTCTTAATTCACAAATAATCAGGCAAATTCTCAAATATTAATTGTATCCCTTAAGCATAGATTATCTAAACAAAGTATAACCTATCTAATTGAATCACAACTAATGAAGAAAATTATGCAAACAATTAAAAACTCTGCAAAAGCAGTGATTGAGTGAATTATAAATTATAAATTAGAAAAAATAAATAATTACCAATTATTCCTGCGTAAATAGCTTCCTCATTGCCTTGGTTGTGAGAGAATTAGCTCATCATCATGTTGGAAACACGCTCAAAATTCATTTTTATTACTCAAAGGAGGTGTACAAATGATGAAATGGAGAAAAACTATGAAAATCGGGTGTTTGCAATGTTTATAATTGTTGCAAAACACTGTTACAGAGAACGATAAAGATGAATTGTTGCTTTTACTGTAGCTATGCGACCCTCGACTGATTGTCGTTGTCACTGTAGCATGAACGACTGCCTCTGGTGGTCTTTTGTTTTTCATGTTCTTCACAGCAGCAGCAGAAATGTTGGTCTTCTGCAACTTGATTTTTCAGCTCCGTGATGTTCTGTCTCTCTCCCAAACTCATGATAGCCCCTCTACTCGACCCCAGCAACCTATTTATACACCTTTGGACCAAGAATTACTACTCATTAATTCATAAAATCTCTCCATTACTCGGCAGTTAATGAAAATATTCCCGAGAACTTTTCTTTCTATTCTTGTCTTCTCACGCTGTTTTCTCTGGCTAACATGTTCCAACACGTTTCTTATTCTTCTTTGACAGCAACCAACACGCTGTACCAACGAACAGACTTCCCAAAATAACTCGGAAATTAAAACAGAGTATCCGAGATAATATTTCTTCTTCCTCTGATTGATGATTTCTTCCATCATTTACGTGCATGAATCAATTACCTTTCCTGTTTTAGTGAAACGAGATAAATACAAACCAAATCATAGAGAATATCTCAGAAAATCTCGTCCAAATTACTCCCTGAAAGTTACGCAGCTACAAAATTCTTTTTCCCGCCAAAACCAGGAAGTTTAAACAATGAAAAATGGGTAGCCCTTATCCAACTTCATGGGTGCCGAATAACAAATGGGTGCTGTGGAAAAATGGTCTGCACATAGCCGTGGGTGACACATAGCAAAAGTGGGGGTCCGTATAGCAAATGTCCCCCGGGGTGCTCCGAGCAACTTTTCGGGCCAGATTTTCCAACAATATTTATTTCCAAAAAAAAACCCTACAAAACACCATAATAAGGACGAAAACGAGTACTAACAATACGAAACAATGAGGACAAATTAGACACATAAATGCGTCTATCAACAGCTCTTCAACTAGTTCTTATGAGTCATTTGAACTAGTTATGAGAAAGATGAATACGGTTAGTATGAAAGTGCTCATATGGCTAACCATTGGTTAACTATTTGTGAACCAACTAAGTGTACAGGTTTAGGTACGGTTACTCAAACCTAAATGAAATACGATTTCATTTGTGTGTGACAAGCTAAGTTTCGATCTAACGGTTGAAAGATATTAGCTTGTATCTAATCAGGTTTTGATCTAACGGTGAATATTGAATGCTTTGTTACTAAGCTAACATAGATTGCAAACCCTGATTTAAAAACTATATAAGGGGAACCCACATATCATGTGTGATACTAGTTGGTTTTGCTAGAGTCTATTTCCTTTAACCTTAGGTTTCTTCTCGATACCCTGTAGGTTAACGACTAAAAGAATTCATTGGGATCGTGAAGCTAGACGAAACTACTTCTCTTGTAGTTGAGCGACCTGATCTTGCCATTTTCTATCGTACGAGTTCAATTGAATAATTGACTTGAGATTATATCTCCGATAGGGCAAGATAAAAATAAATCACAAAGATCTTCGTCTCATCGTTTGTGATTCCGCAATATCTTGTTTCGCTACCATACAATTAAGATTATTGTGAGGTGATTAATAATACTATGTTGTTCTTCGGGAATATAATTCCGGGTTATCAATTAGTTCCCGTTCACCTTGATTATCAAAAGACGGAACAAAACTCATACATTTATCTGTGGGAGACAGATTTATCTATTATCATATACTTTTCTGTGTGATATAGATTTGTTTATTAAAGTCTTCGACTTTTGGTCGTAGCAACTCTTAGTTGTGGGTGAGATCATCTAAGGGAATCAAGTGCGTAGTATCCTGCTGGGATCAAAGACGTAAGGAGTGCAACTGTACCTTGAATTAGTGTGAGCTTGATTATGGTTCAACTACAGTCCATACCGAAGTTAGTTTGTAGTAGGCTAGTGTCTATAGCGACTTAATACAGTGTGGTGTTCAATCTGGACTAGGTCCCGGGGTTTTTCTGCATTTTCGGTTTCCTCGTTAACAAAACTTCTGGTGTATGTGTTATTTCTGTTCCGCATTATATTTTGTTATATAATTGAAATATCACAGGTTGTGCGTTGTATCGATCAATTGTGAAATCCAACCTTTGGTTGTTGACTGGAAATTGATTGATCCTTGGATATTGGTCTTTCGTACCATCCAAGTTTATATCTCTTGTATTTGATAAAGACTCACAGATTTCTATTTGTTTGAGTATAGATAAAATCGAGAGATAAAGATATTAACTCCTTGATATACTTTTTATTAAAATTGAGTCTGACTATCTAGTTGATTATCTTAAAAGTATATTAGAGTTAGTCCATACAGATTGCTAATCGAAATATTAGGCGAGGTTGTTATATCCCCGCATTTTCAATTAGTATCAGAGTAGGCAAACACGTTTAAGACCTTAAAAGTCTGTTGTTAGAGCATAGCTCGGTCGACCTCGCATGTGTTGCTATATCAAGCATGTTTGTCAATGTTAGTGATCAAAACTATGAGTCTTGATTTCTAGCCTATTAGCTAAGTCTCGGACTAGGATAGTAAAAGTGTAGTTGAGCTCAAGGACTTCATGGCGATTCAAAGACAACAACTAAGATCTACACAAGGAACCGTGGAACTTCATCAACAAAAAGGTATGTGAAGACTTGAACTCATCTATCACTCAAAAGTCTATCTATTCTACCTCCTACTTCTTATGAGACAAAAGTCGTATGTTATATAGACTAGATCATACACATTTGATATTTCTTGTTGAGTATTCATTGCTTATCTTTTTCTCGAAATCATGTGTTGGTAAAGCGTTTCGCTTTGATCAGGTTTATCTTCACCTAGTGACGAAAGTCATGTAAGGTTTCAATCATTTTGAGAATTGCTCCAACGGGAAATGGTTTGTGAATAACGACTAGATAAGGTCCTCTGAGAATGTCTCAATGATTGGAATTAGAGTTTAGATTACATAACCATGTATTCCTTGAACCGAAGTTTTCGAACTTTGTTGATCAAGAGAAATCAGAAGGATTGTGGAATTGGCTTTCCAAGTCCGCGAACCACAGATGTCTGAATATTATACAATTTTAACGTGCTCGTTTTGTTCGATGAAGGGACACGACCTATCAAGGTGTTACAAGTACAAAAATCAAGTGAGTCACGCCAACAAACTTCAACGAAGAGCAAATCATTTAGCAAGAAAGCTTAAACTCGCTCAGAAGAATGCTGAGGTATGTAGGATTTTATCTTCGTTTAAGAAGCCAGTTTCCAAAGTAAGACCATTTGAGAAGAAAGTATGGTCGAATCGTTTTGATACACAGAAGTCTGAAGTTTCCTCTCATGAGGAAAATGGTGGACAAATTGTTGTTCACCATAACACAAATTAATTGTGTTGATTGGTAAATCTTGTCTCATGTGCCTGATCAAAAGAGACAAGATTGTGAACGCACAAGCTTTAGGAAAGTGTTTTTCTTAGGTTTTTTGTTTTCTGTCTATCAAATAAAAGAAAAGGTTATTTTCGACAATTCTACTCTTTATAAGGTTTAGAGTTGAACGACCACGAAACTTTTTATAGGTCTCGAACCCTACATTCCTTTTTCCTCTTTGATATTTTTTTCTCAAGACTGCTTAATGAGATTGTGAATTCCATCCACAAAAATCAGTTTGTTATAACTGTTCTCAAAGGATTGTGTCTATGAAGAAAAAGGATGTCAACATGATTGTTAAGTCATCAATCAAGGAAAAAGAAAAATCTCATGTTTCTAAGTCCTAAAAAAGAAAGAGGACAAGAAAGCCAAAGGTTGTACCTTCCAACTCTCAGAAGTTTTCCAATGTTCTTGATGAGTTGAAGGAAGTAAGAAAGGAGATTCATGAAATAAAGGCTTTTGTTTTAAGATCTTTGGAAATTCAGAAAGCCCTGGTTCGACATAATCAGTCAAGACAGTTCGTTGATATTAACTCCTATCTTCGCGAACCGTATGTTCCAATGGCTGTTGACAACAAGGAGTTCGGGAATGATGCTGAATTTCTCAAGGATATTGTTGCCTAGGATGTCTTTTTTTTGGATTAGTTGGAAGAATAACTAGTGCTTGAATAACGATGATTCTGACTACACATGGCTATTTTTGTTTTCATCTTCTTGTGTTATTTTTTAGGTTTATTGGTTTTTAAATTCTAAAAATATTTGGAGGATGATTGTTATTGCAGTATTTTAATGATTTGATATATTGCAATATTTTTATGGGATATGTATCCGTGAACTTGAAGGTCCTATATGTTGTCAAAAGTAAAGTCGTTCATGAATCGGTACGTGTATTGATGAAAGGACGAATGGACTTTTGACGTTTACAAAAGTTATGTCTATGCAGTCATGTATTTGATGGAAAATAGGATGAAATCTTTTGTATGACAAGGATAAAGTCTATTATGTCGTTATGCATATAGTGATGGAAAATATAATAGATCCTTGTATTTTATCCACGGTATTGATCTTCATTGATCCATATTTTTTGTTTACCATGAAGGCTCCATTGTGTATCTCATGTTGAGCACCTTACAACTAAGTCGATTAATTTTTGGCTTGTTGGTTGTTCCATGAAATGCTATATGTCGAGCATTAGGAAATAATTAATCAACTAGTTTGGTTATTTAGTTTGTACTTCATAAATATTATTTCTTATGTTGAGTACATGTACGGTTAAGGTTGTCATGTTCTATGATGAACTTAGTCGGGGTTCCATAAGTTCTCTTATGTTGAGCCCAAAAATAATTAAATTGATTACTTCGGTGATTAGTTTGGTTATTTGTACTCCAATTATATTAATTATAGGTTCTCTTGTAGTTAATCTAGTTGAGTTTTCATATATTCCACAAGTCCTTGTGTTGAGTATATGAACGGCTATACTAATCATATTCTTGTGGTTAATGTAGTCATATATTACGTAAGGTTTTCCTTATGTTGAGTATGTGAACGATTAAGTTAGTCATCTCCGTATGATTACCTTAGTCGTAGCTCCGTAAGTTTACTTATGTTGAGCGCAATCAATTAAATTGATCATTTTTGTGGTTTGACTTAGTAGTGTATTCCAATTAAATTAATCATGGGTTTACTTGTGATTAATTTGATTGAGTTTTGGATATAATAAATCATTCATATGGTTTTTGGTGTCCAATTAAAAATCCTTCTTTTCTTTCGAAATTAAGGTCGTTCTTGTTGTTCTCTCGGGAATGACATCAAATGGGAGAGAGTTATTTTGAACTTGTGCTTAATGGTAATATCTTGCGGGGTCTGCGGCTGTGGAATTTTATAGGGGTTATCTTGTATCTTAAAACTCCTTGATGAATGTTGTTAGCTTCGGCTATAAGATTGCATCTAAATCCAGTTGATGTGTATTTTTTACTTTTGGTCATGAAATGTCTCTTGTGGAAATTTCATTATGATCCCGTTATATTACCTTTGCCAATTTTATTGACAAAAAGGGGGAGAAGTATTGTAGTTCGCACTACAAATACATATGGTTTTTGGATCATTGTGTAAGGGGGAGTGGTTTCCATGATTGAGATGGAGTATTGACTAAGGGGGAGTGATACATATCACCATAGTATTATTGTTAACGTCGTGATACAATTGGACTTTGATGTTTCATAATAGTACTATGACACTGGATAATAATGATCGAGAATCTCGATTTCTCTCATTGTTATAGCTACGGATCTTCAACAACGATGGTGCTAAACTTACAACCTTTGGGATCATTGATGTACTTGGAAGGACGAAGATTTCAAGGAACGCTGAAGATTATACTATGGAATAGGAGCCACTAAAGTTTATCTTTTTTGTATTCCATATGTATTAATAGTTTTGTCACTAAAATTGACAAAGGGGGAGATTGTTAGAGCATAGCTCGGTCGACCTCGCATGTGTTTCTATATCAAGCATGTTTGTCAATGTTAGTGATCAAAACTATGAGTCTTGATTTCTAGCCTATTAGCTAAGTCTCGGACTAGGATAGGAAAAGTGTAGTTGAGCTCAAGGACTTCATGGTGATTAAACGACAACGACGAAGATCTACACAAGGAATCGTGGAACTTCATCAACAAAAAGGTATGTGAAGACATGAACTTATATATCACTCAAAAGTCTATCTATTCTATCTCCTATTTCTTATGAGACAAAAGTCGTATGCTATATAGACTAGATCATACACATTTGATATTTCGAGCTGAGTATTCATTGCTTATCTTTTTCTCGAAATCATGTGTTGGTAAAGCGTTTCGCTTTGATCAGGTTTATCTTCACCTAGTGACGAAAGTCATGAAAGGTTTCAATCACTTTGAGAATTGCTCTAACGGGAAATGGTCTGTGAATAAAAGCTAGATAAGGTCCTCTGAGAATGTCTCAATGATTGGAATTAGAGTTTAGATTACATAACCATGTATTCCTTGAACCGAAGTTTTCGAACTTTGTTGATCAAGATAAATCGGAAGGATTGTGGAATTGGCTTGCCAAGTCCGCGAACCATCGGAAGTTCTCGACCGAGAATTTCTGCTGGGATTTCCAAAACTTGTTTGTGTGCTTAGTCCGCGAACTCTGTCCGTGAACCTAGCCCGCGAACTGGCGGAAGTTCACGACCCGAGAATTTCTGCTGAGTTTGGAAAACTCAACCGATTGAACTTAAGTCCGCGAACTTGTTTGTGAGCTTAAGAGGTTATGATCTAAAGATGTGCTCTGAACATGAAAATTAGATTACTAAGGAATGATTTATGCAAACCGTGGCTACAATTTCCATGAGCCGATTCTATCGAATCGAATCATCTTTGTTTCAATTGTGTCTTGTGTAGTTACATAAGATCTCATAGCAATTGAACAAATTTTTAACTAGTTCATCTTGAAGTCATTTGAACTAGTTATTGTGAACAAGAATCAGGTTAATATGAGATGTTCATATGGTTAACCTTTTGGTTACTATGTTGAACCAACATACGCGTACACGTTTAGGCATGGTTTTCACGAACCCAGTAAACGTATACCAAGTGTGTATGACAAGCTAAGTTTTCGATCTAACGGTTGAGAAATATTAGCTTGAATCTAAATCAGGTTTTCATCTAATAGTGAATATGGATTGCTTTGTAACTAAGGCAAATCCCTGATTTGAAGACTATATATAGGAGACATCTAGGTTGAGTGGAAACTTAATCCCCACACGTCTGTGTGATACTAGTGCGCTCGCTAGAGTCGATCTCCATTAACCTTTGAGATTCTTCTCTAAAATCAGGTTAACGGCTTAAAGACTTCATTGGGATTGTGAAACCAGACCGATACTAATTTTATCGTAGTTGTGTGATCTGATCTTGCATCTTCTATCATATGAGTACAATCTTTGATTGGCTCGAGATCGTGAGAGTCTTCGATAGGCAAGATATAAAAAGTAATCGCAAACGCCCTCGTCGCATCGTTTGTGATTCCACGACATCTTGTTTCGCTATTCGATTGGGATTGCTGTGTGGTGATTAATTAATCTAGGTTGTTCTTCGGGAATATAAGACCAGATTATCAATTGGTTACTGTTCACCTTGATTATTATCAAAAGACGGAACAAACTCTTTTAAGGTTTATCTGTGGGAGACAGATTTATCCTTTGATAGACTTTTCTGTATAAGACAGATTTGTTTATTGTTAAAGCCTGCGATTTTGGGTCGTACCAACTCTTAGTTGTGGGTGAGATCAGCTAAGGGAATCAAGCACGTAGTATCCTGCTGGGATCAGAGGCGTAGGAGTGCAACTGTACCTTGGATCGATGGGAGACTGATTGGGGTTAAAATATAGTCCAGTCCGAAGTTAGCTTGTAGTAGGCTAGTGTCTGTAGCGGCTTAATACATTGTGTATTCAATCTGGACTAGGTCCCGGGGTTTTTCTGCATTTGCGGTTTCCTCGTTAACAAAACTTCTCGTGTTGTGTTATTTCTTTTCCGCATTATATTTTTATATAAGTGAAATAGTATAGGTCATGCGTTAAGATCATCAATTGGAAATCCAAACTTTGGTTGTTGATTGATATTGATTGATCCTTGGACATCGGTCTGTGGTACCGTCCAAGTTATTCCTTGTGTTTGATTAAAAAGACTCGCTATTGTTTTAGCTTGAGTAAATCAAAACAAGTGAGAGATATTAAACTCTTTGATATATCTTTTTATTGATTAAGTATGAATGTCTAGTTGATTCTCATAAATAGTATATTGGAGTTTGTCCATACAGATTGTTAATCGAATTATTGGGTGGTGTTGTTAGACCCTCGCTTTTTCATCTGTGTTTGTGGTGATCTGATTAGATGGACAGTAAAGTCTCTATAAACGCTTCACCAGGAATAAACCACAATCTCAGGGAATGTTCTAAAACCCTTGTTGTTCTCCAAAGGAAGTTGGATGAACAAATTCGGATCAACCGTGATCTTTCTGCAATAATTGCAAAGCATAAGGATTTGACGCCTGTCAAAAATTCTTCAGCGATGATGAATAAATCATTTGATTCCTCTCTAAAGGATCATATTCAGTCAAGTGTTGAACAAAGTTTATGCTTTGAGAAACTTTATAGAAGGAAAAACTTCTCAAAAAATATTACTGATGTTGGCCCTTGTATGTTTTGTGAGTCTCACAATCACAATCAACATACATGTACACGTTTTCAGAAAAGTATAAAAGTTGCGAGCAATCTCCACAAGAAAGCTGAACAATTGTGTGCTTATCAAAAAAAGTGTACAATACTGACAAGAAATACTAAACAGGAAAGTAGTGTTAGTATGAGAGATTTTTCCTTAAAATCAATACCATGTTTCCAATGGTTTCTTGACAGTGGTTGTAGACGGCATATGACTGGTGACCTTTCGTGGTTTATTTCCACAAGCGACTTTGAAGGAGAACCAGTTACTTTCGGAGATGGGAGTTGTTGCTACATTAGCAAGAAGGGTGTGATCAAGCTTCCCGGTGTTCCATAAATCCATGATGTAGTATACGTCAAAGGTATGACTGCAAATCTTTTTTCTATTAGTCAAATTTGTGAAAAGGCCATAGAGTTTTATTCAATGCAAATGTATGTGACATTGTAGACAAAACTGGAAAAGAAAATTTTCAAGGAACTCGTGGTAAAAATAACAGTTATCTTCTGGATACTCAGTTCAGCAATTGTTGCAATTTGACTAAGGTGGAAACACATCTTTGGCATGAGCGTTTTGGTCACATCAATTATCGTCTCTTAACTAAGATCATTAACAAAGAACTTGTTAGAGGCGTTCCCAAAATCAATGCAAAGATTGACGGTGTATGTGGTGCCTGTCAATAGGGTAAACAAACGAAAGTTCACCATAAGTCATCTCGACATATTCTCACTAAGGCTCCACTTGATTTAATTCAAATGGATCTCTTCAGACCAATTCAACAATCTACTGTTGGAGGAAAGAAGTATGCCTTAGTTATGATAGATGACTACACCAGATTCACTTGGGCAGCTTTCCTAGCTCATAAGAATGAAACCCTTGGTGAATTTAAGATTATTGTTAATAGGATCCAGAATGAACAAGGTTGCAAACTAAAAAAAATTAGAATCGGTCGTGGCACTGAATTCAAGGACACCAAAGTATTTGAATTCTGTAACAAACTAGGGATTATTCAACAATACTCAACACCTATTACTCCTCAAGCCAATGGAGTTGCATAAAGAAATAATATGAATATTCAGGAAATGGCCAGGGTTATTCTCCACAACAAAAACTTACCTCTAAGATTTTGGGGAGAAGCTGTCTTCACAGCATGTTACTTGATCAACCATGTCTATCTACGGGCTAAAACCCTAAAAATTCCATATGAGTTGTGGTATGGTATAAAACCCAACTTACACTATCTTAGAGTGTTCGGAAGTAAGTGCTACATCCTAAAAGATCGAGAACATAGAGGGAAATTTGATACTAAAAGCGATGAAAGTATCTTTTTGGACTATGAATCTGATAGACGTGGTTTTCGAGTATTTAATCTCAGAACCCAAGTGATGATGGAAGCCGCTAACGTTATCATTGATGATATTAGCGACTTTCATCATGATTTTTCTCAGTTGGCCTGCTGAACTGCCTCCAACTGAGAAAGTCAAAGAAGTTCCGGATTCAGTTGAAGTTGTACCTACAGTCACTGATCACGATCTTTCTAGTGACGAGGAGAAAAACACTGACCAGACTATGCCCGTTGAACAAGAACGTGTCCCTCAATGACACCTCTGGGTTCAAAGAAACTATGATCCCAACAGTATCATTGGAGGAAGAGATTCTACTGCAAACACTAGAGGACAACTTAAAAATTTGTACAATTTTGGTTGTTATCTTTCACATGTAGAACTAAGGAATATTGATGAAGCTCTTAGCGATCCCTTATGGGTGAATGCAATGCATGAAGATTTAAATAAATTCCAAAGACAAGACGTATGGAAGCTTGTACCTTGTCCTCCAAATGTCAATATAGTTGGCACCAAATGGATATTTAAGAACAAGTCTGATGAGTTTGGCACAATCGTCAAAAACAAAGCAAGATTTGTCGCTCAAGGATACTCACAAATCGAAGGAATCAACTTTGACGAAACCTTTGCGCATGTGGCACGCCTTGAGTCTATTAGATTGTTATTAGCTCATGCTTGTTTTATTAAGGTAAAGCTATTTCAAATGGACATCAAATCTGCCTTTTTAAACGTAACCTTAAAGGAAGAAGTCTATGTAGCTCAACCTAAGGGATTTGAAAACCCTGACTTCCCAGATCACGTCCTTAAACTTAATAAGGCGCTATATGGGTTGAAACAAGCACCTCGTTCCTGGTTTGAAAAACTGACCTCATCTCTTCTTGGGAAAGATTTTTCGAGAGGAGGAGCTGATAAAACGCTGTTTACCAAGTGGAATGGAAAAGATGTTGTGATCGCTCAAGTTTATGTAGATGATATCATCTATGGATCAACATCGGAGAAACATGCAATGGATTTTCAAGTGTCTCTTGGAAAGGAATTTGAAATGAGCAATGTTGGTGAATTAAAATTCTTTTTGGGTTTACAAATTCAACAACACATGGATGAAATTTACTTGTCTCAAGAAAAATATGCTAAGGATCTTGTCTCAAGATTTGGCCTTGATAAGTCCACTCCTAAACTAACTCATATGCCTACCATTGGTGGTCTTCGGAGAGCCTTAGAGAAGCTCCAATGGTTACACTATCAAGAAATCGGACATACTTCAGAAAGAGATTAATTACATTTATCTCCGTTGACTGCCCTTGGAAAATGTAAAAACATTCCACGATACGCCGACCTCCTTACAGAAATGGATTCAGATAAAGTATGTCAACCGATTTACTTATTTTTTTGTCCCTCGAGATAAACTCGTCATAGACGTGGCAGTCTATTTTTGGTACATCATCAGCGAAACAATACTACAGGTAGTTGTCGCTACTGATATCATGTGGCATCCACGTGATGAAAATCGTCTGAAAATTCTAAGCATATCAGAAGGTTACGCCAAGGAAGAGGATCCGAACAACGAAAGTTCGCCTCCTGCAAAAGACACCACCAGTACTGCCCAAGACGAGAGGTTGATGAAGACACTCGAGACAAAATATGTTGGGCTCATTCAACACATGGATGGTATAGATTCCCAAGACGAGGGTTTGAAATCCCCGCATACGTTGAGAAGGGGATTAAAAACTTTTTGAGTTTAAAGCATGCTTTTATATCACTATCGACAATATCTTTGCAAGACTTAACCTTATAGTTTTGCTATAACATAGTTATACAATTTAAAAGTGCGATGAAGATTTTGATATGAAGCTCATAAGTCAATCTTCATATTTTACGATCATTGGAAGATCAAAAGAGCAAGCAAATATCACAAGTAAGTGAAAAAATGGTAACTATTTTAAGGATTAATGGGTAGAGTAGAATTCAAACATAAATTGGAACTTGAAAATATATACAAGGACAATAATTACTTATATTCCATTTGGCCAACCACTATATATACAAGCCCAGATCTCCGGCGTTCTCTACCCCATCCCTCCACCTTCAACGGTTACCGAAATGGTAATCCAGCAGTAAACTATTACTTATGTTCCATTCGGCCAAAGGGGTGGAGCCAATTGGGTAGGCAATCTATGAATTAGTGGACATTTAAGGGGGTGCAGAATGGGTAAAAATCACTAAATTGGGCTAAAATACAAAAAATTGGGCTTGGAAACCAGATGGGTTGGGTGGGCAAGTGCAGCACTGTCGAGTATATGGGTATTCCAATATGGCGATGCATTCTTGATTTGGTGTCTGCGAGGCGAAGCCTCGACGATGTATTTTAGATTTGGTGTTGTGGGGCGAATACATTAAACAGGTGGAGAAAAGATAGAAAATATGTGCGGATTTTAATTATTTTTCCTTTTTATTTTCGCAGAAAATATGTATGAAATATGTGAGATTTTTTCCCTTGCATGTTTTAATTTGGGGAAAGAAAGTCCTGATATAGTAGGTACTCGACTTTCGAATTGAACTTGGATTTTCATAAAATTCCAAACACAGAAAATTAAGTTTTCTTTTCGAGTTTCTAAAAATTTTAAACCAATCAAACGTTGCCAAATGACTTCACAAAAACTCTTGTTTCACAAAAGCTACGAAAAGCCTATTTAAACTAATAGGAAGCGAGGGTTTCTAACAGTTCAACGTGGGAGCCTTATTTATCTAGACCTTTAAATCTTTGGATACCCATGTAATATCCCTGCACGTCTATATTTTTAAGTGTTCGACCCATGTAGTATCCCTTGCATACCAATTTCAACCGGTATTATATATGTTCGTTAAATTTAGTTAAACGGTTATCAAAATAAAAGTTCTTGTCAACTTGTACAGGGAAAAGCAAAGAAGTCATATGGGAATTAGATCATGTAAAAGAGTTAGTTGTCAAAATCATTTCTTTAACAGAGGATATTATTCCACTCTTTGCAAAACCTTTTGCTTTCTTAAACGCTCAGTGTCACCTCAAGCATTTTAGAGGCTTGGGACGAGCATTCATAAGAGGGCCATTTTATATCTATATATGGACACAACGTAACTGATACATAGATAATCCATTGATGGATGTATGTAAAAGTATAATAAGGGTCCAAAAATAACTGAAGTTCAAGGAACACATGTGTGAAGTAAAAAAAACAAACCTAAAACTTGTGCCCTAACAAACAAGACTTTCGCTCCCTGTTTGTTCTTCAAATCACCATTATAACTTGGTTCAAAATAAGGGCAAATATATATAGGTAGTGAACAAAATTTGCAGGGCCCCTCTGAATTTTGGGCATATGGCGGTCGACCCTTAGGCCCTATGTCAAAGACGACCTTTAAACGCTTTATGTAGTTTTTAGGCGCTGTAATATCTCGGTAGCCAATTCCGGCAACATCTCCATCACAATTAATGATTCCCTTATTATCAGCAAAAAATAACAAGTATTAAGGATTTTCTTATTGTAGACTGCTACAGGAGATATGAGCAAAGCTTATATATACATCTCCCACAGGATGCATCTGTTGGCCAATGGTCGCGTTCTTAATGAGTAGGCGTTATTTTGAAATAGTTTGACGGTTATAACTATATGCACCTGTTGGCCGGTGGTCGAGTTCTTAATGAACAGACGTTATTTTGAAATAGCTGCACGGTTACAACTATATGCACCTGTTGGCCAATGGTCGTGTTGCTTTGCAGCTCTCTTTTGTCGTTGTGAGTATGTTTTACAGACAGCCAATAGGTTAGAAACAAACTTGAAATAGGGTGACGAGTACATGTTGGTTGTTATGTATATCGTAAGAAAAATTGAAATAGTAATGAAAGTGACTATTATAGATGGTGCAGAATCAAAAAACTTGAAATAGTAATGAAAAGGACAGTACTTAAAAACCCACAAAGGGATTTCTTAAAGATCCTCACAAACACTACCTTATCAAGAACTGTTAAGTGTCTTCAGAGCTTGTCGAGAACTTAACCATACAATTTGAGGGTTTCGGAAACACTAGAAGATGCTTCATAACACTTGTTCCAAATAGTCTCCGGAGAGCCTTAGAGAAGCTACAATGGTTACACTCTCAAGAAATCGGACATACTTCATAAAGATATTAATTACATTTAGCTTCATTGATTGCCCTTCAAATTTTTTGAATTTGATTACCCTGAGGTGTGGTGGCGAACATCTAGGATCAAGTGACCAACAATCATCATACTCTACACAAGTGATTTTAACACTCTACATAATAATCAAAGCAAATATTCAGCAAAATACGAATGCTACTTGGTATATATGAGAGAACCCAAATGGGTGTGCAAAAAAATAAAAATTTAATGAAAGCTTAGTGACTTGCAAAGGAGCATACGGGTTATTCCAGTTTAGACAACAGACTTTTTAAATACCAATCAACAGTTTCGCAAAATACTGTAACAATAGTTCTCAATCAGAGAACTGACTACTAATGGTAATAAAAAACAAAAGAAAATCATACTTTATACATTAAGAGGTAAGGGATGAGCAACTTTCCTGAGGAGAGAGAATCAATTCTAGATTAGGTAACCTCTGGAGAAACTTGAAGAATGTTCTGAACAAAATAGAAGAATCAAACCTATCATAATGTAATAAGTAATCAACTTCCAGATGGATCAAATTGCTAAATGTAAGTGGATATCTGATTCTCTTACAGACAAAATAAAACTGATATTACAAATGTTAATAAATCACATTTGGAGAGTAAATGTGAGAGTAAATTCAACAACCCACGGTTGAAGTGACTCAAATGGATCTTTTCGGACCACTTGATTTAATTCATATGGATCTCTTCAGACCAATTCAACAACCCACAGTTGCTGGTAAGAAGTATACTTTAGTTATGGTACATGACTGCACCAGATTCACTTGGGTTGCGTTTCTGTCCCATAAGAATGAAACCCTTGATGAATTCAAGATTATTGTTAAAAGAATCCAGAACGAACAAGGTCGCCAACTAAAGAAAATTAGAAGCGACCGTGGTACTGAATTCAAGGACACTAAGGTGTTTGAATTTTGTGATGAACTGGGGATCATTCAACAATACTCACCACCTATTACTCCTCAAGCTAATGGAGTTGCAGAAAGAAAAAATAGGAACATTCAGGAAATGGCCAGAGTTATGTTGCATAACAAAAACTTACCATTAAAGTTTTGGGGAGAAGTTTTTTTTACAGCATGTTATTTGATCAACTGTGTTTACTTACGGTGTAAACCCTAAACACTCCTTATAAGTTGTGGTATGGAAGAAAACCCAACCTACACAATCTCAGAGTGTTCGGAAGTAAGTGCTTCCTCCTGAAAGATCGAGAACATAGAGGGATATTTTATACCAAAAGTGATGAAGGTATCTTTCTTGGCTATGCGTCTGACAGCCGTGGTTTTCGAGTATTTAATTTCAGAACCCAAGTCATGATGGAATCGGCTAATGTTATCATCGATGATATTAGTGATTTTCATCATGATAATCCTCCTGCTGAATTTCCTCCAACTAAGACAATTGAGAAAGTCAAAGAAATCCCAGAGTCAGTTGAAGTTATCCCAACTGTCACAGACCCTGATATTTCTAGTGACGAGGAGAAGAGCACTGATCAGGATACTCCTGACGAACAAGAACGTGTCCCTCCATGACACCTCTGGGTTCAAAGGAATCATGATCCCAACAGTATTATTGGAGGAAGAGATTCTACAGCTAAGACAAGAGGACAACTTCAAAATATCTGTAATTTTGGTTGTTATCTTTCACAAGTGGAACCAAGAAATATTGATGAAGCTCTGAGCGATCCCTTTTGGGTGAATGCAAGAGCTAAATCAATTTCAAAGACAAGACGTATGGGAACTTGTACCTTGTCCTTTCAATATTAATATTGTTGGTACTAAATGGATATTCAAGAATAAGTCTGATGAATTTGAACAATTGTCAGAAATAAAGCCAGACTTGTCGCTCAAGGATATTCGCAGATTGAAGGTATTGAATTTGATGAAACCTTTGCACTTGTGGTACGCCTTGAGTCTATTCGGCTGTTATTAGCTCATGCTTGTTTTCTTAAGGTTAAGCTGTTTCAAATGGACATAAAATCCTCTTTCCTAATCGGAATATTAAAGGAGGAAGTCTATGGTGCTCAACCTAAGGGGTTTGAAAATCCTGATTTCCCATATCATGTTCTTAAGATCAAAAAGGCATTCCATGGGTTAAAACAAGCACCTAGATCCTGGTTTGAAAAAACTCACCACTTCTCTTATCAGAAAAGGTTTTTCAAGAGGCAGAGCTGATAAAACATTGTTTACCAAATGGAGTGGGAAAGATGTTGTCATTGCTCAAGTATATGTAGATGATATCATCTATGGTTCAACTTCTGAGAGATTTGCAAAGGATTTCCAAGTCTCTCTTGCTAAAGAGAAATGAGCAATGTTGGTGAATTAAAATTCTTCTTAAGATTACAAATTCAACAACATAAGGATGGAATTTACTTATCCCAGGAAAAGTATGCAAGGGATCTTGTGTCAAGATTCGGTCTGGATAAATCATCTCTAAAACTGACACCTATGCCCACTACTGGTAAACTGCATAGATATGAGAAAGGAGTAAAAGTAGATCAAAAATTGTATCGATCTATTATTGGTAGTCTTTTATATCTTACAAGTACTAGACCTGATATTTCTTTTAGTGTTGGTTGTTGTGCTATATTTCAGGCTAATCCAAAGGAATCTCATCTTGCAGCTGAAAAAAGGATCATACGATATGTCAATCACACTGTCGGGTATGGTCCGTCTTATACTTTTGATACTAACACTGACCTTTATGCTTATTCAGATGCTGATTGGGCAGGATGTGTAGAAGACAGAAAAAGTACATTAGGGGGTTTCTACTATGTAGGACTGAATCTTGTGGCTTGGCATAGCAAGAAGCAGAACTCACAATCCCTGTCTATATGTGAAGCAGAATATATTGCTGCTGGCTCATGCTGCACTCAACTTTTATGGATGAAACAAATACTAGCTGATTATGGAATTGATACTGGAATAATGAAGATCTTTTGTGATAACTCTAGTGCGATTCGAATCACTGAGAATCCCGTTGAGCACTCAAGAACAAAGCACATTGATATAAGGTACCATTTTATTCGAGATCTTTATGAAAATGGTATCATAAGTATGGAATTTATGCCTTCCGAAAAACAATTGGCTGATATTCTCACCAAACCATTAGACACTGCTACGTTTCAACACTTATGGCGGTCTGTTGGTGTTGTTTTGGTTCATTAATTGTTTCTATGACTCTTGCCCCCGTGTTTATCTCGATCTTTTGGCCAATTGAGTTTGAAACTCCAGTAGTGTCTACTTCAATTTTGTATTTGTTTCCGTAGGATTGATTTTTCTGTCTAAGGTCTTTGTTTGTTATGTCCAAAAAATCCTTCTTTTCTTTCGAAATTAAGGTCACTCTTGTTGTTCTTTCGGGAATGACATTTTATGGGGGAGAGTTCTTAATTGAACTTGTTCTTAATTGCCAAATCTTTGTGGGGAGTGCGGTTGTGGAATATTAGAGGGGTTATCTTGTATCTTTATATACTCCTTGATGAATGCATTTACCTTCGGCTTTATGATTGCATCTAAATAAGATGATATGTGTTTCTTTCTTTTGGTCATGAAATGTCTCTTACATAAATTTCATTAGGATCCCGTTCTTGTACTTTTGACAATTTTATTGACAAAAAGGGGGAGAATTAATATGTAGTTCACACTACAAATACATATGGTTTTCGGATCATTATGTAAGGGGGAGTGGTTTCCATGTGAGATGGAGTATTGACTAAGGGGGAGTGATACATATCACCATAGTATTGTTGTTGAAGTTGTGATACAATTGAACTTTGACGATGTGTAATGATACTATGACATTGTATAACAATGATTGAGAACTCTTGTTTTCTCGTTGTTATAGCTATGAATTTTCAACAACGATGATGCTGAACTTACAACCTTTGGGATCATTGGAGTACTTGGAAGTGACGAAGATTTCAAGTAATGTTAAAGATTAGGCGTATGGAATAGGAGCTACAAAAGTTTATTTATTTATTTATTTTTTGTATTCCATATGTATTGATAGTTTTTTCACTAAAATTGACAAATGGGGAGATTGTTAGAACATTGCTCGGTCTAACTCGCATGCGTTGCTATCTCAATCATGGTTGTCAATATTAGTGATCAAAACTATAAGTCTTGATTTCTAGTCTACTATAGCTAAGGTCTCGAACTAGGATAAAAAGTGTAGTTGAGATCAAGAAATCCATGGCAATCATCATACAAGATGATGGACTACTCAAGGAACCGGTGGATCTTCATCGACTAAAAGGTATGTGGATACTAGAACTTATCTATCACTCAAAAGTATATTTATCTCATATCTTGAGACAAAAGTCGTTTTGATAATAGACTTAGATTATACACATTTTCTATTTCGAGCCGAGTTTATCTCGCCTATCTATTTCTCGAAATATGTGTTAGTAAGCTTTCGCTTTAACCAAGTTTATCTTTACCTAGTGACGAAAGTCATGAAAAGTTTCAATCACTTTGAAAATTGTTTACTTTGACGAAAAATAGTTTGTGATTAACAACTATAGAATATCAACGTCCTCTAAGAATGTTTCAATGATTGAAATGAGAGTTTAAATTATATAACCATTGGAGGATATAAGCATTGTTGTGGAAACACATATATGTATAAGTACTTTTCCTTGAACCAAAGTTTGCGAACTTTGTTGATCAAGAGAACCGGAATAGTGGCGTGAGCTAAGTCCGCGAACTCAGTCAGCGAACTGGCGGAAGTTCTCGACCCGAGATAATCTGGTGGAGTTTGTGAACTCCTTCCGGGAACTTAAGTCCACGAACCCAGTCCGCGAACTTGAGTAGGTTATATCTAAAAACGATGTTTGTGAACTTATTCTTATATAAACTAAGGATTGCAAACCGTGGCTATATAGTTCATGAACTGATTCGAGTGAATCAAATCGTTTTTGCTTCGACTGTGTCTTGTGTAGTTACATAAGATTTCCTTGCAATTGAACAACTCTCTAACTAGTTCATTGGAGTCACTTGAACTGGTTATAGTGAAGAAGAATATGGTTGATATGAAAGTGATTATATGGCTAACCATTTAGTTGACTATTGTTGAACCAACAAATGTACAAGTTTGGGTACGTTTACACAAGCCAAGAAACGTGCATCTCATTTGTGTGTAACAAGCTAGTTTTCGATCTAACGGTTGAAATATATTAGCTTGAATCTAATCAGGTTTTCATCTAACAGTGAATATTGATTGCTTTATTACCAAGCTAACATTGATTGCAAACCCTGATTTGAAAGACTATATAAGGGAGAACTCTAGCAACTGGGAAACCTAATCCCCACACCTTATGTGTGATACTAGTTGTGCTAAGCTAGAGTCGATTCTCCTTTAACCTTTGGTTTTCTTCGTCTAAAATCAGGTTAACGATTTAAATACTTCATTGGGATTGTGAAGCCAGACCGATACTACTTTCTTGTAGTTGTGTGATCTGATCTTGTTGTTTCTATCGTACGAGTATAATTGAAATAATTGGCTTGGGATTGATATCTCCGATAGGCAAGATATAAAAGAAATGACAAACACTTCGTCTCATCGTTTGTGATTCCGCAATATATTTTTCGCTGCGTCGATTAAGATTATTGTGAGGTGATTGATAATACTAAGTTGTTCTTCGGGAATATGAGTCTGGTATTATTGATTGGTTCCTTTTCACCTTGATTTATCAAAAGACATAACAAAACTCGTAGGTATATTCGTGGGAGACGGATTTATCTATTACCGTAGACTTTTTTGTGTGATACAGATTTGTTTATTAAAGTCTTCGACTTTGGGTCGTAGCAACTCTTAGTTGTGGGTGAGATCAGCTAAGGGAATCAAGTACGTAGCATCCTGCTGGGATCAGAGACGTAGGAGCATAACTTTACCTTGGAACAGTGTGAGATTGGTTGGGGTTCAACTACAGTCCAGACCGAAGTTAATTTGGAGTAGGCTGGTGTCTGTAGAGGCTTAATACAGTGTGTGTTCAATCTGGACTAGGTCCCAGGGTTTTTCTGCATTTGTGGTTTCCTCGTTAACAAAATTCTGGTGTCGGTGTTATTTCTTTTCCGCATTATATTTTGTTATATAATTGAAATATCACAGGTTGTGCGTAGTTCAATCAATTAGAATATCCGACCTTTTGGTTGTTGATTTAAATTGATTGACACTTGGATATTGGTCTTTGGTACCATCCAAGTTATCTCTCTAGTATTTGATAAAGACTCGCAGATTTCTATTTGCTTGAGTATATATCAAATCGAGAGATTGAGATATAAACTCTTTGATATACTTTTCTCTAGATTGAATTTGACTGTCTAATTGATTCTTTAGAAAGTATATTGGAGTTTGTCCATACAGATTGCTAAGCAAAATATTGGGTGTGGTTGTTGTACCCCCGATTTTTCAACAATCACCTCTATCTCTAGTAACATGGTAACCTGAGTTATATACTAGATGGTTAAATTTACCAAGGAACCCGTATATCGACTTAGGCCAATCTTATAGTATAACCCACCAAACCAAATGAATTATAGGATACCTTATATATCAATGAGTTAAGTCAATCTCGTAGGTATATCCCATGATATCAAAAGAACAAGATGGATCATATGTCGAATTAGGTCAGTCTTATAGGATAACCCATGATATCGGAAACATTCTAGGAACACATCGATTGTTGATGACTTAGGTCAAACGATACAAATATATGTGCAGTGGCCCTATAACAGGATATTAGATAACCAGGATAATATTCGACTGATAGTCTCAACAGTAAGTGAGCAAACAAAGATTACAGTTAATGGAAAAGATTGTAAGTATTTTATGGTTCAGTGTGTATATTAGGAGTTCAAACGTAAATTCTAACTCGAGATCAAAAAGTGAGATTCCCATGAGATGGAAGGCATGAATTAGAACTTATTTAATTCAGATGCTTCGATATATGATGCCAAGTAATTCATGTCCCTGGGTTCCCTCGTCGGATTCCGATCACCCCAAACTAATAACGGCGGCAATTTCTTTGTCTCTGATTACGGATAGGAGATGGATCTGGTCGCTCCTTATCCAATCTGCCCTTTTAACGGGTTTCTTCTCTATTTCACTGCAAGCTCCAAAATTGTTGCACATTTTTCGTGAGGGTAATTTGGTCATTTTTGTAGTTTCTGGAATATACTGCACTTGCTGACATATTCCTCCATGGGTAATCTTGTCATTTTCATGATCTCAATAATATATGCTTTTCTTATTCCATAGTTTGGCGCATATGAATTGATTTTTTTTTGCACTTATTTTGATAAGGGTACTATGTTCGTAATATTCACAGTCTTATAAATATATTTTCGCCTGTACATACCCATGTTCTACGAGTCCCACATTTCTGTTTTGGTGGAAAGTGTTGTGATACAGTGCTTCTCGGTGTACCACCATAGAACACATCATGCTTCACAGTGGTTCAAATATAACGGGACCCGTAGAACTTACGAATCTTGTTTTCACATTGCATCTTGATGCAGCATTCTATATAACAAATCTTCGCCTTCCCATAACTCTTAAAATACATTTCAGAGACTCTTGATGGAGCATTCCATATAACAAATCTTCACCTTCCCATAACTCTTAAAATACAAGTCAGAGACTCGTCTCTTCTAAAACTAAAATTCTCTCTTTATCTGGCACTGTCCAAAGGTTTTTATTATAAGCACCTCAATTGATTTCCTTAGTATTTCAAATTGTTTCGAGCCAAGAATATTGATTCCGGGTTTCGTGTGGTGCACTTTGCGTGGTTGCCCCCTAGCCGATAAGAGGGTGTCGACAACACTTTGTATGAAATGACCGAGTTTGGATGGTGCACTTGGCCTGGTAAGGGTAGTCTGGTCATTTTCAGGGTCACCGTAAAATTTGTTGTATTTTTGGGTAAGGGTAATTTGGTCATTTCCGCGGACACCGCAAAACAAATTTGCAGTTTCCCGACAAGGGTAATTTGGTTATTTCTGTAGTAACAGGAAAAATCGTCGCACTTTTTTTGCATGGTTAATTTGGTCATTTTTCACAGTCACCGTAAAAATTGTTAAACATTTTCCGACAAGGGTGATCTGGTCATTTTCGTAGCCACCGCAAAAATCGTAGCCTGAGTTTATGTGCTGGACAACTAAACCTGACATTTTTCGACAAGGGTAATATGATATTTTACATGCTCAGTTTGTCAGAGTGAGAACCTGAGGTATATCTCTAGCAATCTTGTATCATGATTTTGTGTCCTGGACATCTAAATCCACTAAGGAATCAAATAATCTAATATTTTACAAGCCAAGCTCATCAGAATGAGAACCAAAGGTATATCTTTCGCAGTCTTGTCGCCTGAGTTCGTGTCCGGGACAGCTAAATCCACCGAGGAACCAACTGCACTTATTTTTGGTAAGGGTAATACGGTCATTTTCAGAGTCTCCTGAATATCTGATGTACCGGTAAGGGTAGCATGGTTATATTCACGGTCTTATGATATTTTACGTCTCAAAGTTTTTCGGAATGAGAACCGGAGGTTTATCTTTAGTAAGCTGGTAAGCTGAGTTTATCTGGTCGGAATGCCAACTTAAGGTGTATCTCTAGTAAACAGGTAACCTGGGTTTGTATACTGGATGGTTAAATTCACTCAGAAATCCGTATGTTGACTTAGGTCAATCTTATAGTATAACCCACCAAACCAAATGAATTATGAGATAACTTATATATCAATGAGTTAAGTCAATATCATAGGTATATCCCATGATACAAAAGAATACGATGGATCATATGTCAAATTAGGTCAGTCTTATAGGATAACCCATGATATCGAAAGGATTATAGGAATCGACTGTTGATGACTTAGGTCAATCTCATATGTATATCCCATGCTATCGAAAAAACACGATGAATCATATGTCGAATTAGGTCAGTCTTATAGTATATTCCACGATGACGAAAGAATACGATTGATCATATGTCGAATAAGGTAAATCTTATATGATAATCCATGATTTCGATAGGATTCTAGGAATACATCATTTATCAATGACTTAGGTCAACCTAATAAGGTATATCCCATGAAAAATGCGATGGATCATGTTTCGAATTAAGTAATTCTTACATCATAATCCATGATATCGATAGGATTATAAGAATATATATATATACTTAGGTCAATTTTATAAGGTATATCCCATGATATCGAAAGAATACGATGGATCATATGTCGAATTAAGCAACCAGTCTTATAACATAACCCATGATATCGAAATAATTACATGAATACATTGTACATTGAGTCAATCTTATAGTATAACATGTTAGAGCATTGCTCGGTCGAACTCACAAGCGTTGTTATCTCAAGCATGTTTGTCAATGTTAGTGATCAAAACTATAAGTCTTGATTTCTAGTCTATTATAGCTAAGTCTCAGACTAGGATATAAAGTGTAGTTGAGCTCAAGGACTTCATGGAGATTCATCATACAAGAAAAATAACTACTCAAGGAACCGGTGGAACTTCTCGACAAAAAGTTATGTGAAGACTTGAAATTATCTATCACTCAAAAGTCTATCTAACCTATCTCCTACTTCTTGAGACAAAAAGTCGTATGTTATATATAGACTTTGATTATACACATTTGGTATTTCGAGCCGAGTATACCTCGCCTATCTATATCTCGAAATATGTGTTGGTAAGCTTCGGCCAAGTTTATCTTTAACTAGTGACGAAATTCATGTTATGTTTCAATCACTTTGAAAATTGCATTGACAAGAAATGGTGTAACAACTATATAACGTCCTCTAAGAATGTTTCAATGATTGAAATGAGAGTTTAGATTATATAACCATTGGAGGATATAAGCATTGTTGTGGAAACACATATATGTATAAGTACTTTTCCTTGAACCAAAGTTTGCGAACTTTGTTGATCAAGAGAACCGGAATAGTGGCGTGAGCTAAGTCCGCGAACTCAGTCAGCGAACTGGCGGAAGTTCTCGACCCGAGAAATTCTGGTGGAGTTTGTGAACTCCCTCCGGGAACTTAAGTTCGCGAATCCAGTCCGCGAACTTGAGTAGGTTATATCTAAAAACGATGTTTGTGAACTTATTCTTATATAAACTAAGGATTGCAAACCGTGGCTATATAGTTCATGAACTGATTCGAGTGAATCAAATCGTTTTTGCTTCGACTGTGTCTTGTGTAGTTACATAAGATTTCCTTGCAATTGAACAACTCTCTAACTAGTTCATTTGAGTCACTTGAACTGGTTATGGTGAAGAAGAATATGGTTGATATGAATGTGATTATATGGCTAACTATTTGGTTGACTATTGTTGAACCAACAAATGTACAAGTTTGGGTACGTTTACACAAGCCAAGAAACGTGCATCTCATTTGTGTGTAACAAGCTAGTTTTCGATCTAACGGTTGAAAGATATTAGCTTGAATCTAATCAGGTTTTCATCTAACGGTGAATATTGAATGCTTTATTACCAAGCTAACATTGATTGCAAATCCTGATTTGAAAGACTATATAAGGGAGAACTTTAGCAACGGGGAAACCTAATCCCCACACCTTATGTGTGATACTAGTTGTGCTAATCTAGAGTCGATTCTCCTTTAACCTTTGGTTTTCTTCTTCTAAAACCAGGTTAACGATTTAAATACTTCATTGGGATTGTGAAGCCAGACCGATACTACTTTCTTGTAGTTGTGTGATCTGATCTTGTTGTTTCTATCGTACGAGTACGATTGAAATAATTGGCTTGGGATTGATATCTCCGATAGGCAAGATATAAAAGAAATGAAAAACACTTCGTCTCATCATTTGTGATTCCGTAATATATTTTTCGCTGCGTCGATTAAGATTATTGTGAGGTGATTGATAATACTAAGTTGTTCTTCGGGAATATGAGTCTGGTATTATTGATTGGTTCCTTTTCACCTTGATTTATCAAAATACATAACAAAACTCGTAGGTATATTCGCGGGAGACAGATTTATCTATTACCGTAGACTTTTTTGTGTGATACAGATTTGTTTATTAAAGTCTTCGACTTTGGGTCGTAGCAACTCTTAGTTATGGGTGAGATCAGCTAAGGGAATCAAGTACGTAGCATCCTGCTGGGATCAAAGACGTAGGAGCATAACTTTACCTTGGAAAAGTGTGAGATTGGTTGGGGTTCAACTACAGTCCAGACCGAAGTTAATTTGGAGTAGGCTGGTGTCTGTAGCGGCTTAATACAATGTGTGTTCAATCTGGACTAGGTCCCAGGGTTTTTCTGCATTTGCGTTTTCCTCGTTAACAAAATTCTGGTGTCTGTGTTATTTCTTTTCCGCATTATATTTTGTTATATAATTGAAATATCACAGGTTGTGCGTAGTTCAATCAATTAGAATATCCGACCTTTTGGTTGTAGATTTAAATTGATTGACACTTGGATATTGGTCTTTGGTACCATCCAAGTTATCTCTTTAGTATTTGATAAAGACTCGCAGATTTTTATTTGCTTGAGTATATATCAAATCGAGAGATTGAGATATAAACTCTTTGATATACTTTTCTCTAGATTGAATCTGACTGTCTAGTTGATTCTTTAGAAAGTATATTGGAGTTTGTCCATACAGATTGCTAAGCAAAATATTGGGTGTGGTTGTTGTACCCCCGATTTTTCAACAATCACCTCTATCTCTAGTAACATGGTAACCTGAGTTATATACTAGATGGTTAAATTTACCAAGGAACCCGTATATCGACTTAGGTCAATCTTATAGTATAACCCACCAAACCAAATGAATTATAGGATACCTTATATATCAATGAGTTAAGTCAATCTCATAGGTATATCCCATGATATCAAAAGAATAAGATGGATCATATGTCGAATTAGGTCAGTCTTATAGGATAACCCATGATATCGAAAAGATTCTAGGAACACATCAATTGTTGATGACTTAGGTCAAACGATACAAATATATGTGCAGTGGCCCTATAACAGGATATTAGATAACCAAGATAATATTCGACTGATAGTCTCAACAGTAAGTGAGCAAACAAAGATTACAGTTAATGGAAAAGATTGCAAGTATTTTATGGTTCAATGTGTATATTAGGAGTTCAAACGTAAATTCTAACTCAAGATCAAAAAGTGAGATTCCCATGAGATGGAAGGAATGAATTAGAACTTATTTAATTCGGATGCTTCGGTTTATGATGCCAAGTAATTCATGGCCCTGGGTTCCCTCGTCGGATTACGATCACCCCAAACTAATAGCGGCTGCAATTTTTTTGTCTCTGATTACGGATAGGAGGTGGATCTGGTCGCTCCTTATCCAATCTTCCCTTTTAACGGGTTTCTTCTCTATTTCACTGCAAGCTCCAAAATTGTTGCACATTTTTCGTGAGGGTAATTTGGTCATTTTTGTAGTTTCTGGAATATACTGCACTTGCTGACATATTCCTCTATGGGTAATCTTGTCATTTTCATGATCTCAATAATATATGCTTTTCTTATTCCATAGTTTGGCGCATATGAATTGATTTTTTTTTTGCACTTATTTTGATAAGGGTACTATGTTCGTAATATTCACAGTCTTATAAATATATTTTCGCCTGTACATACCCATGTTCTGCGAGTCCCACATTTCTGTTTTGGTGGAAAGTGTTGTGATACAGTGCTTCTCGTTGTACCACCATAGAACACATCATGCTTCACAGCGGTTCAAATATAACGGGACCCGTAGAACTTACGAATCTTGTTTTCGCATTGCATCTTGATGCATCATTCTATATAACAAATCTTCGCCTTCCCATAACTCTTAAAATACATTTCAGAGACTCTTGATGGAGCATTCCATATAACAAATCTTCACCTTCCCATAACTCTTAAAATACAAGTCAGAGACTCGTCTCTTCTAAAACTAAAATTCTCTCTTTATCTGGCACTGTCCAAAGGTTTTTATTATAAGCACCTCAATTAATTTCCTTAGTATTTCAAATTGTTTCGAGCCAAGAATATTGGTTCTCGGTTTCGTGTGGTGCACTTTGCGTGGTTGCTCCCCTAGCCGATAAGAGGGTGTCGACAACACTTTGTATGAAATGACCGAGTTTGGATGGTGCACTTGGCCTGGTAAGGGTAGTCTGGTCATTTTAAGGGTCACCGTAAAATTTGTTGTATTTTTGGGTAAGGGTAATTTGGTCATTTACGCGGTCACCGCAAAACAAATTTGCAGTTTCCCGGCAAGGGTAATTTGGTTATTTCTGTAGTAACAGGAAAAATCGTTGCACTTTTTTTGCATGGTTAATTTGGTCATTTTTCACAGTCACCGTAAAAATTGTTAAACATTTTCCGACAAAGGTGATCTGGTCATTTTCGTAGCCACCGCAAAAATCGTAGCCCGAGTTTATGTGCTGGGCAACTAAACCTGACATTTTTCGACAAGGGTAATGTGATATTTTACATGCTCAGTTCGTCAGAGTGAGAACCTGAGGTATATCTCTAGCAATATTGTATCATGATTTTGTGTCCTGGACATTTAAATCCACTAAGGAATCAAATAATCTAATATTTTACAAGCCAAACTCATCAGAATGAGAACCGAAGGTATATCTTTAGAAGTCTTGTCGCTTGAGTTTGTGTCCGGGACAGCTAAATCCACCGAGGAACCAACTGCACTTATTTTTGGTAAGGGTAATACGGTCATTTTCAGAGTCTCCTGAATATCTGATGTACCGATAAGGGTAGCATGGTTATATTCACAGTCTTATGATATTTTACGTCTCAAAGTTTTTCGGAATGAGAACCGGAGGTTTATCTCTAGTAAGCTGGTAAGCTGAGTTTATCTGGTCGGAATGCCAACTTAAGGTGTATCTTTAGTAAACTGGTAACCTGGGTTTGTATACTGGATGGTTAAATTCACTCAGAAATCCGTATGTCGACTTAGGTCAATCTTATAGTATAACCCACCAAACCATATGAATTATGAGATAACTTATATATCAATGAGTTAAGTCAATATCATAGGTATATCCCATGATATCAAAAGAATACGATGGATCATATGTCAAATTAGGTCAGTCTTATAGGATAACCCATGATATCGAAATGATTATAGGAATCGACTGTTGATGACTTAGGTCAATCTCATATGTATATCCCATGCTATCGAAAAAACACGATGAATCATATGTCGAATTAGGTCAGTCTTATAGTATATTCCACGATGACGAAAGAATACGATTGATCATATGTCGAATTAGGTAAATCTTATATGATAATCCATGATTTCGATAGGATTCTAGGAATACATCATTTATCAATGACTTAGGTCAACCTCATAAGGTATATCCCATGAAGAATGCGATGGATCATGTTTCGAATTAAGTAATTCTTCCATCATAATCCATGATATCGATAGGATTATAAGAATACATATATACTTAGGTCAATTTCATAAGGTATATCCCATGATATCGAAAGAATACGATCGATCATATGTCGAAATAAGCAATCAGTCTTATAACATAACCCATGATATCGAAATAATTACATGAATACATTGTACATTGAGTCAATCTTATAGTATAACATGTTAGAGCATTGCTCGGTCGAACTCACAAGCGTTGCTATCTCAAGCATGTTTGTCAATTTTAGTGATCAAAACTATAAGTCTTGATTTCTAGTCTATTATAGCTAAGTCTCAGACTAGGATAGGAAGTGTAGTTGAGCTCAAGGACTTCATGGCGATTCATCATACAAGAAAAATAACTACTCAAGGAACCGGTGGAACTTCTCGACAAAAAGGTATGTGAAGACTTGAACTTATCTATCACTCAAAAGTCTATCTAACCTATCTCCTACTTCTTGAGACAAAAAGTCGTATGCTATATATAGACTTTGATTATACACATTTGGTATTTCGAGTCGAGTTTACCTCGCCTATCTATATCTCGAAATATGTGTTGGTAAGCTTTTCGCTTCGACCAAGTTTATCTTTACCTAGTGACGAAAGTCATGTTATGTTTCAATCACTATGAAAATTGCATTGACAAGAAATGGTGTAACAACTATATAACGTCCTCTAAGAATGTTTGAATGATTGAAATGAGAGTTTAGATTACAAAACCAACGATGGACATAAGTATTGTTGTGGAAAAAAAATTGTGTATAAGTCCTATCCCTTGAACCAAAGTTTGCGAACTTTGTTGATCCAGAGAACCGGAAGAATGGCGTGAGCCAAGTACGCAAACTGCTGAAGTTCTCAAACCCGAGAATTTATGCTGGAGTTGAAAAACTAGTGCGTGAAGCTAAGTCGGCGAACTCAATCCACGAACCCAGTCCGCGAACCGGCGAAGTTTTCAGCACGAGATTTTCTGCTGGAGTTTGTAAACTCTACTCGGTAACTTAAGTCCGAGAAACTAGTCTGTGAACTTGAGAAGGTTATATATCTAAAGATGATTTCTGAACTCAAATTTAAAAAGACTAAGGAATGCAGTTTGCAAACCGTGGCTATAAAAGTTCATGAACCGATTCAAGTGAATCAAATCATCTTTGCTTCAATTGTGTCTTGTGTAGTTACATAAGATTTCCTTGCAATTGAACAACTCTCTAACTAGTTCATTTGAGTCATTTGAACTATTTATGGTGAAGAAGAACATGGTTGATATGATATGCTCATATGGCTAACCATTTGGTTAACTATTGTTGAACCAATAAGTGCATACGTTTGGGTACGGTTAACAAACCTAGAAGCGTGCATTTCAATTGTGTATAATAAGCTAAGTTTTCGATCTAACGGTTGAGAAATATTAGCTTGAATCTAAATCAGGTTTTCATCTAACTGTGGATATAGATTGCTTTGTTATCAAGGTAACTTAATGGGAAACCCTGATTTGAAAGACTATATAAAGGAGACATTTAGTATTGTGCAAAACTAATCCCCACACCTTACGTGTGATACTAGTTTGCGTGCTAGAGTCGTTTCTCCTTTAACCTTTGGTTTTATTATTCTAAAACCAGGTTAACGACTTAAAGACTTCATTGGGATTGTGAAGCCAGACCGATACTACTTTATCGTAGTTGTGTGATCTGACCTTGCATCTTCTATCGTACGAGTACAATCATATTGATTGTCTTGAGATTGATATCTCCGATAGGCAAGATATAAAAAGTAATCACAAACATCTTCGTCTCATTGTTTGTGATTCCACAACATCTTGTTTCGCTACTATACGATTAAGATTGTTGTGAGGTGATTGATAAATCTAGGCTGTTCTTCGGGAATATAAGACCGGATTATCAATTGGTTCCTGTTCACCTTGATTATTATCAAAAGACGTAAAAAAACCTTTTAAGGTTTATCTGTGGGAGACAGATTGATCCTTTGATAGACTTGTTTGTGTGAGACAGATTTGTTTATTGTTAAGTCTTCGACTTCGGGTCGTTGCAATTCTTAGTTGTGGGTGAGATCAGCTAAGGGAATCAAGTGCGCAGTATCCTGTTGGGATCAGAGGCGTAGGGAGTGCAACTGTACCTTTGATCAGCGGGAGACTGATTGGGGTTCAACTACAGTCCAGTCCGAAGTTTCATTGGAGTAGGCTAGTGTTTGTAGCGGCTTAATACAGTGTGTATTCAATCTGGACTAGGTCCCAGGGTTTTTCTGCATTTGCGGTTTCCTCGTTAACAAAATTTCTGGTGTCTGTGTTATTTCAATTTCCGCATTATATTGTTTTATCTTTATAATTGAAATAATACATGTTGTGCGTTTAGATCATCAATTAGAATAATCCAACCTTTGGTTGTTGATTGTCATTGATTGATCCTTGGATATTGGTCTTTGGTACCATCCAAGTTATTCCTTGTATTTGATTAGAACTCGCAGTTCCTGCTTGAGTACATCAAATCAAGAGAGAGATATAAACTCATTGATATACTTTTAATTGATTGAGTCTTGTTGATTCTCTTAAAAGTATATTTGAGTTTGTCCATACAGATTGATAAGAGAAATATTGGGTGGTGTTGTTATACCCCCGCTTTTTCAATTGGTATCAGAGCAGGCAAACACGTTTAAGACCTTACAAGTCTGTGTTTGTAGTAATCTGAGTCTGAGGACAGAATCTCTTGCGCATACCAAAATGCCTCTTAAAGCTTTCAACTATGTCAAGTGTCTCGGAAATACCTCAAAGGATCATTCCTTAGCTGATTCTTCTGAATCCCGAGGTAGGAAGACTATCTCACCTTGTGTTGACCACTCTTCCTCCAATGAGACATTGGACACAATGGCAAAAGCTGAAATGAAGCTCACCAGAATTTCAAAAAATTCTACTGAGTTTGTTGATCTTCAGAATCATGTTCTGCTCATCGATGAATTTGAAAATTCTATTGATCGAGAACGTGTACTCTATAACATCATAAAGTCATTCTCTAAGGATATTGAGAAACTTCTTCAAGAAAATAATCTACAGCGTGAAAAGATTAGTGATCTTGAAAGATTGTCAAAGAAGGCTCAATTAGAGAAAAACGTTTGATCAAGACGTATTCATCTGTTCTTGACAGAATTCGTGTTGAAAAAGATAAACTAGAAGCATCTCTTTCACTAGCCCATGAACAATGCAGTCCTTGGAAAAGGATAACTCTGTCTTAAGGACAAATTCTTCTGTTCAAACTGCTCCTGATTTACAGTACATGAAGAAATATCCTTCAAGAGAAGATTGTGTCGAGAAAAGTTTACATAACTTACCATCTTCTCACAGGGCTATGAAGTCAAAACATATACCGTCTTTTGCTTCTCCTCCACGAACTTGTACTTTCTATGGAAAAGGAAATCACTATGCTATCCGTTGTTTTTCCAGGAAGAAAAAAATTTCTAAACTTCGCAATTTGCTTATTTCCACTGTCAATGGAGTAAATAATCAGACGACTACTGCAGTGAACCTTTTGCTCATAGGTAACCATGCATCTTATAAAAATGATCTCTTTCCTAGAAATCATTACAAGACTCTGGTGCATTCTAGTGGTATAGATTCTTGTGCTACTAATGAAAGCATGTCCTGTGCTTATAAGAACAACTCTGGTAAATCTACATCTAGAGTATGGAGACCCATTTCGGAAAATTCCCTAGAACCAATCTCTAGAGGTCCTAGACTTTGTAATCAGAAAGGTTCTTCTCGTGTGCTTCCAGAAAGGGTTGTGAGACATTTCCCTAAATTTGGAAACTTCCAAGGGAAGAAAAGAAATGCTGAGATCAGATATCCTGGTGGAAATCACAACTATACTCTCAGAACCAATAGTGAGACTATGTCTCCCTCTGCTACCTAGTAGAAGAAAGTTCCATTCTTGTATCTAACTTGAGAGATACAAGGATGATGTTTGAGAGATTCTCAAGTAGTTAGCTGATTTTCATTGGTTTGTATGTTTTGATATCTTATGATGTAAGTTTCTAGTATTTCTTTCTTTCATCACTGTGATCTTTTAGGGATGGAGGATTTTTGAAAGCATCACAGTATGCAGTGTTCCTGGTCGGGTCCATTTATTTTGGGATATGGCTTAGTCCACGAACAACCATATCTCCTCAAGGAACTCCAGGGTTTCTATCTAGGGTGTATACTTGAACATATATATATATATATATATATATATATATATCATATATGCGTTCATTAATCTTCAGAAAGGAACTCTATGGAAACTGTTCCCAAAGAAGAAGTTAACCCTATTGTAGAGGATGATCTCAAATGAAGTGATTATGCTCAAGAGTTTGTTTTGAAGAAGATGATTGAAAGAAAATAGCATAACTCTTGGATTGGAGAATCTGTCAAGGATTTAATTCTGGTTCAGAATGAAGTAAAGAACGAACTTGCTAACCTTCAACTGCAGATAAACCGGCTTATTGATGGACAAGCAAAAATCCTCGGTACTCAGAATATCTTGATCAGGAATCAGAAGAAAGTTATCCTTGATTGCACTAAGGCTCGACATTTTGTTCACATTGTTGATCGAAAAACTAACGTTCTAATTCATGAACATGGTGTCTCTACGGTCAACAAGATCAAGGATATCAGTGATTCCTATTTCGATAGACCATTTCAAAGGTATGAAATCATCAAGGAAAACTGAGTTTTTTTTATTTGCCTAGTATGTCTTCTTTTTGGTTTAGTTGGAAGAATAACTAGTGCTTGGAATAGCAATGATTGTGACTACACATAGCTATTATTTTTCATCTTCTTGTTTTTAGGTTTAAAATTCTTAAACTATTTGGAGGATGATGTTTGCAGTATTTAATCTTTATGATTTTTTATATTGCAACTTGTTATGGGATATTGGTGTTTACGTCCGTGAACTATGTTGTCCCATATTTTGTCAAAAGTAAAGTCGTTTGTGATCGATATTCATGTATTGGTTAAAGAATGAATGGACTTTTGACAAATACAAAAGTTAAGCCTATATTGTCAATTTTTGATGGAAGATAGGTTAAAATCTTTTGTTTGCAAGGATTATGTCTATTAAATGTCGTTATGCGAATAGTGATGGAAGATAGAATAAATCCTTGTGTATTTATGTATTACTGTGAGGCTCCGTAATGTGTCTTATGTTGAGCACTTAACAACTAAGTTGATTATTTTATGATTGGCCTTGTTGGTGTTCCGTAAGGTACTACATGTTGAGCATTTTGAACTAAATTAATCATCTTGGTTGGTTATTTAGTTATTACTCCATAAGTTTTTCTTGTGTTGAGTATATGAATGATTAATCCAATCACTCTCGTATGGTTAACTTAGTCGTACCTCTGTAAGTTTACTTATGTTGAGCACTTTCAATGAAATTGATCACTTTTGTGTTTAATTTAGTTGCATATTCCGATTGAACTAATCATAGGTTTACTTGTGATTAATTTGATTGAGTTTTTGGATGTAATAATTATTCTCTTGGTTTTGGTATCCAATAAAAATCCTTCTTTTCTCTTGAAATTAAGGTCGCTCGTTGTTGTTCCTTCAGGAATGACATCAAATGGGGGAGAGTTTTTTTGAACTTGTGCTTAATGGTCATATATTGAGGGGTGTGCGGCTGTGGAATTTTAGAGGGGTTGTCTTATATTTTTAAACTCCTTGATGAATGCATTTAGCTTCGGCTTTATGATTGCATCTAAATTAGTTGGTATGTATTTTTTCTTTTTAGTCATGAAATGTCTCTTTGGGAAATTTCATTATGATCCCGTTCTTGTACCTTTGCCAATTTTATTGACAAAAAGGGGGAGAATTAATATGTAGTGCACACTACAAATACATATGGTTTTCGGATCATTGTGTAAGGGGGAGTGGTTTCCATGTGAGATGGAGTATTGACTAAGGGGGAGTGATACATATCACCATAGTATTGTTGTTGAAGTTGTGATACAATTGAACTTTGACACTGTGTAATAATACTATGACATTGTATAACAATGATTGAGAATTATGTTTTCTCATTGTTATAGCTACGGATCTTCAACAACGGTGATGCTAAACTTACAACCTTTGGGATCATTGGAGTACTTGGAAGTGACGAAGATTTCGAGGAATTTTGAAGATTAGACATGTGGAATATGAGCCACTAAAGTTTCATTATCTTTTTTGTATTCCATATGTATTGATAGTTTTATCACTAAAATTGATAGAGGGGGAGATTGTCAGAGCATGGCTCGATCGAACTCGCATGCGTTGATATTTCAAGCATGTTTGTCAATGTTAGTGATCAAAACTATAAGTCTTGATTTCTAGTCTACTATAGCTAAGTCTCAGACTAGGATAAAAAGTGTAGTTGAGCTCAAGGACTTCATGACGATTCATCATACAAGAAGAAGAACTACTCAAGGAACCGGTGGAACTTATCGACAAAAAGGTATATGAAGACTTGAACTTATCTATCACTCAAAAGTCTATCTATTTTGTCTCCTACTTCTTGAGACAAAAAGTCGTATGCTATATATAGACTTTGATTATACACATTTGGTATTTCGAGCCGAGTATACCTCGCCTATCTATATCTCAAAATATGTGTTGGTAAGCTTTTCGCTTCGACCAAGTTTATCTTTACCTAGTGACGAAAGTCATGTTATGTTTCAATCACTTTGAAAATTGCTTTGACAAGAAATGGTGTAACAACTATATAACGTCCTCTAAGAATGTTTCAATGATTGAAATGAGAGTTTAGATTACATAATCAATGATGGACATAAGCATTGTTGTGGAAACACATTTTTGTTGAGAAGGTTATATATTTAAAGATGATTTCTGAACTTAAACTTAAAAAGACTAAACAATGCAGTTTGCAAACCGTGGATATAAAAGTTCATGAACCGATTCAAGTGAATCAAATCATCTTTGCTTCAATTGTGTTTTGTGTAGTTACATAAGATTTCCTTGCAATTGAACAACTCTCTAACTAGTTCATTTGAGTCATTTGAACTAGTTATGGTGAAGAAGAACATGGTTGATATGAAATGTCATAGGCTAACCTTTTGGTTAACTATTGTTGAACCCAAGTGCATATGTTTGGGTACGGTTAACAAACCTAGAAGCGTGCATTTCAATTGTGTATAACAAGCTAAGTTTTCGATCTAACGGTTGAGAAATATTAGCTTGAATCTAAATCAGGTTTTCATGTAACGGTGGATATTGATTACTTTGTTACCAAGGTAACTTAATGGCAAACCCTGATTTGAAAGACTATATAAAGGAGACATTTAGTATTGTGCAAAAATAATCTCCACACCTTACGTGTGATACTATTTTGCGAACTAGAGTCGTTTCTCCTTTAACCTTTGGTTTTCTTCTTCTAAAACCAGGTTAACAACTTAAAGACTTCATTGAGATTGTAAAGCAAGACCGATACTACTTTATCGTAGTTGTGTGATATGATCTTGCATCTTCTATCGTACGAGTACAATCATATTGATTGGCTTGAGATTGATATCTTCGATAGGCAAGATATAAAAAGTAATCACAAACATCTTCGTCTCATTGTTTGTGATTCCGTAACATCTTGTTTCGCTACCATACGATTAAGATTGTTGTGAGGTGATTGATAACTCTAAGCTGTTCTTCGGGAATATAAGACCGGATTATCAATTGGTTCCTGTTCACCTTGATTATTATCAAAAGACGGAACAAAATCTTTTAGGGTTTATCTGTGGGAGACAGATTGATCCTTTGATAGACTTGTCTGTGTGAGACAAATTTGTTTATGGTTAAGTCTTCGACTTTGGGTCGTAGCAACTCTTAGTTGTGGGTGAGATCAGCTAAGGGAATCAAGTGCTCAGTATCCTTCTGGGATCAGAGGCGTAGGGAGTGCAACTGTACCCTTGGATCAGTGGGAGACTGATTGGGGTTCAACTACAGTCCAGTCCGAAGTTAGCTTGGAGTAGGCTAGTGTTTGTAGCGGCTTAATATAGTGTGCATCCAATCTGGACTAGGTCCCGGGGTTTTTCTGCATTTGCGGTTTCCTCGTTAACAAAATTTCTGGTGTCTGTGTTATTTCAATTTCCGCATTATATTGTTTTATCTTTACAATTGAAATAATACAGGTTGTCCGTTTAGATCATCAATTAGAATAATCCAACCTTTGGTTGTTGATTTTCATTGATTGATCCTTGGATATTGGTCTTTGGTACCATCCAAGTTATTTCTTGTATTTGATTAGAACTCGCAGTTCCTGCTTGAGTAAATCAAATCAAGAGAGAGATATAAACTCGTTGATATACTTTTAATTGATTGAGTCTTGTTGATTCTCTTAAAAGTATATTTGAGTTTGTCCATACAGATTGCTAAGCGAAATATTGGGTGGTGTTGTTGGACCCCCGCTTTTTCATCACCCATGATATCAAAATAATTATAAGAATTCAAATAATCTGTATGATTAGATTAACATATGCAATCACTTTTTTTGTGTGGATTACATTAAATTCAGTATATGAATTTGATCGAATATATATGAAAAAAATGAACTCGAATAACTCGATTGAATCACAAATAATAAAAATGAAATAAAAGATCACCGGTCTTCGACACAATAATAATCCAATAATTTCCATTGATAAGCAGTTTTCATCTAACCCACTGATCCTTGAGTTGTTCAATTGGCTAACAAAAACCAAGAGAATTTAATCCAACACATGTAAATAATATAATATCACAAAGCATATGGATTTTGGGAAATTGCCTCCCAATCTATTTAAACATATTGTTTACGAAAAATCATATCTAAGTTAAAAAGGAAAATGCTAGACTTGGTACAACAAATCTAGGTCTTTGATCATTTCCCTCTTCACCCATTACCAATCCCCAATGCTAGAGTCATTCTCCACCACTCATTTATCGACACGTCTAGCGACAAACTCCCATAGTTAAAACTTCGGTGAGGATTCGATTTTGACATGACGCTTATAAGGAAGAGCAAGCAAAGACATCCTGCACTTTAGCGTTGAGATTGTGCCACCACATCTTGTCACAAAATTGTTCCAGTTGTCCCAGCTCGATTCAACCAGGGGTCACTAGGAGCTCCCATTTCGAACATTTTAAATTAGTCCTAGTACATTTGTAACTCAGCGATATTATTACCAATTCTCTCTTTTAAGATATAACCGCCAGTAGAAGAATAGCCTCCAATCCAATTCACCCTTTCAGCTGGAGACAAAGTTAATCAATCAAAAATCTGGATCGACTATAATTGTGATTAATTTCTGAAGATTGTAAAATAACCTAGATTTTTAGTTTTATTCATCATGATCAGTATCTAAGGATGAAAACATAGAGATACAATAAAGGGGGGCCTGCTGCGTGCTGCTGGCCCAAAGTCTGTTGAACAGCTTAAGTCTCAAAGCCTCGACTTAAGAATCGAAATTCAAAACAAGGCTGCGTATTTGGATATGTTTGTAGGTCTTCAGAATCTGTTACAACGGAATGAGGAGTGACCACTAGTGTTCCATACATTTCTACTAAAAGTATGAGTTCAAAGGAGTTCAACCCTACCATTTATAGGAGTGCCCACTAGTGTTCCATACATTTCTACTAAAAGTATGAGTATTATTTTATCTATGTTCTTATATAAAATACTCTGTACAATTCAGTAATTTAGTTTCGCCTTCATCGTTTCCCATCGTTCCATTATCTTCACAAATACTGGAACTGTATTTTAAACAAAAACAACTGATCTCTATCATTCTTCTGTAAACCAAAAACAAACACATCCAAAGAGGAAACCAAGTTTTGAAAATACCTCCGCGACGAAATGAATAATGGAAAATACCGATCGATTTTCACTTAAATTAGTGAAAAACTATGGCTTGACGGTATTCCAAAACATGATAAAGAATTCGAAATTAAATATTAATTACGACAACAACATTACTCAATTTAAAACCTCAATGAGGATTACGAGGCGATACTCATAGGTTGAGCGTATATTTTTGCTTGTATTGGAAGATTAAATAAAGCAAGGAAACCTAAAAATCAGTCAAAAATATGGTAATGCATAGTATTATGAGTCGTCTTGCAGTGGAGGAGTTGTTAAAACAAGAACAACAATAGTCTAGGGATATACCTTTGGGATAATGAACTCAAATCAATTTGGAAAATATCGACCGAATTCTACTAAAATTTGTTAAAAATCGTGGCGTGACCGAAATCAAATGTTTTCGAAGTAACCGCAAAGAAGACCGAAGGTAAATTTGGACGGTGTAGATGCTTTATCATGCTTGGTTTACAGGGGCGGCAAAGATTAATTTCAAGGTAATATTACTAGCGTCAGAGTGGCGCATCCCGGATTCCGGTGTTTGCACTGATTTCAAGGTAGGGCATTTTTTTTGATAATTTTGTACCCTCATATAATTTTCTGCAACACACTAATTGTATGTCTTTATATCTCATCGGTGAGTAACCCTATTTTGCTCCCTTAAACCTATTTTTTATGTTTATTGTTGATGACGATAAGGTAGAGAGAAGGAATATGCTTTACTGTTAACGATAAGGTTGAAGATAGCGCAACGAGAAGAAGGGGGTGTTTTGTATATCGAGTCTATATACTCGAAAATGCTAAAAACCTACCGCTATTTTAACTAATAATACTAGGTTTACCGGGAATTAATCATGTGATAAATCCCGTCCCTCACATCGCCTGAGACCCACTTCAACCTTTTCATATCCAAATGCTAGAAGCATTCCCCTCGTTCGTGGGTGAAAACCTGGATTGCAAACCGTTTGCGGAATGAATGGATTGCAAACGGTTTGCGGAAGGTTCCCTTGGTTAGACCCATTTACACTTGTCCTAGCCTTTTATCAGAGAGGCGTGCTGTATAAGCAAGCGGGTTAAGATCCCTTGGATTAATATCAGCCACTGATGATAAGTGTATAAATGGCAGGGGATTAACGTAAACAATCCATCTAATTTTTATATTTCATAAGTAAGGATCTCTTCATGAAACGAGAGTTCAATGAGAATGCAGGTGGTGGTGGAGGTTATATTGTATCATCAATCTGATCTTGATTGATCTTTATGCTGTTTGTGATTGGTAGAACAAAGGTAGACGGAGGAGTTAAGAAGCACCGTTTGGTTTAAGTCCAAATAAACTTCACAAATTCAAATTATATAGAAAAAATCAAAACCAGTGAACCCTATAAATAAATAGGAACGTTAATGAGTTCAAGATAAGAGAATCTCCCATGATGAGATTGAACTAAGGAGTGAAATACCATACTACTTTTTAATATTCATAAAAAGAAAAAGCCATAAATCGGTACATCTAAAGCTACGATGAAGATACAACAAACCAGTTGGAGACCTATTATTTCAATAGCTTACAGAAAGACAAGCCTAACTATATTGGTTGTTACTTAACGTCCCCACGTTGCTTGCATTTATGCTTTTCGATGTCCACCTCATTATACCATTTGATAACTCGGCCATTCTTGTAATCTAAATTGTCGTTGGCACTACTATCGATACAATTGAAAATAAAAACGTACCACCATTATCAACAAGTGAAACAACATCAGATCTTTTAATTTTGTAGGAAATATTAATAGGTCCTAAAAATAATATATTAGAGAGAGTTTAGTTCAGTTGACCTAGTCAACTGTATGGTTGGTATTTTTTAAAAATATATATTATTGTTTGGTCCTACAAATTATGGTTTGGTCCTAGGATGACGTCATGGATGAGGTCATATTTCTTTAATAGTGGCATAAATATGTTTCTGTTTCCATATATATTCAAAAGATCAAGAAAATATCTCATTTTTTAGAATTACTTTCTCTTTCCTGTATTTTCAGATCTAGTTTTTCTTTCTTTATATTTTTTCTTTTTCTACTGGTGATGATGAAGACGATGAAGAATAACGAAGATTTTAGGTTTTTTCTTCTCTGTTACTGTTGTTGTTGTTGAAGATGATGATGAGGACGATGAAGATGATGAAAACGACGAAAATTTTGTGTTTCTTCGTCTCTGTTGTTGTTGCTGCTACTGTTGAATATGATGAAGACGACGAAGATTTTGTGTCTTCTTCTTCTCTGATGTTGTTGAAGATGATCGAGACAATGAAGACGACGAATTTTTATCAGGTTTTTGTTCTCCGATCTGTTTTTTGTTTTTCGATATGATTTTGTAAGGTTTTTGTTGTGTGTTCATTTAAAGAGTGAACTCTATTTTTCAAATGTTTTTATTAGGTGTTCATTCTTTCAAATGAATTCTACTTTTTGTTCATAATAATGGATGTTTGTTGCTCGTGCTGGTGATGAACTCTGTTGAAGAATCTTGATTTTGATGATTTGTTGGTCGTGTTGAAGATGAAGTTCTGTTGTTGTTGAAGATGACGAAGAATTTCTTTTCTGCTGCTGTTTGAAGATGATGAAGACGATGAAGTTCATCGAACATAATATACTCAAATCTGTTGTTGATGATGAAAAGGCGAGGGTACCCAAATATACCTCAAGCTAAAACTTTTCCGACCTATAAGTCCTTTCCCCGAAAGTGATTGTCTATGGATACGAGATCGAGACAATACAACTAATCGGTTCACACTTCGTGCGATCGTCTATGGATACGAGATCGAGACAATACGACAACAATGTATGTTTACTTGATATAAAGGTTCGGACTTAACCAAACACAATAGGATTGCTTATCAAATAAATAGGATATTAACGTTTGTGTGATTTAATTTAATTATAATAAAACAATTATAATGCGGAAAATAAAATTAAATGACACAACAAGATTTTGTTAATGAGGAAACCGCAAATGCAGAAAAACCCCGGGACCTTGTCCAGAATTGAATACTCTCAGGATTAAGCCGCTACACAAAATACACTTACTTCGTATAGTTGAGACCAATTACCTAACTCTATAGTATACTTAGTTATGTATGTATTCCCACGCCTCCAACTTATAAATAAGTCACGTACTTGGAACAATCCCTTTGGTTCGTATTCCAAACAGTAAAGGAACAAGAAATCTGTTTGGTATCAACTCTCTTCAACCAAGTGATATGAGTCAAACAAAGGCTCTTCCATTTATCTCAACATAAACTCATTCTTCAGGTCTAGATCTATCTTATGTTCAATCACCTTAAGGTAATCGGTTTAAGATTAAGCCAACAACACCTTTAATCCCAAAGGAACCGTGTTGATGCCGATCTACTCAATTAATCAATCCAATCTACCACAAGGATAAACCGATTATTAATTGGATCCTCTTTTCCCAAACAAGTATTGTGCACACCAAAGATTATAAACCCAATTCATACCTTCAATATCTTATTTGTCTTCAAATCTTCTTTAATCTTCAATAAACACCTGCACACAATCACTTGAATATCTTGTGATCAATCACGCACAGAACGGAGTCTGTTAACAATGGATTATCACAAAATCGTCTTTAGAACTAACAACAGTCTAAAGATCCCTGTCGAAACTCTGATCTAGTTTGAGTGAATCTTTTATCAGAATAGAAGATTCTCAAGAATAAACAAACTAGGTGCAACCATATTTCAACCACCGTTAGTCAATCAAATCAATCGAAAACAAAGATAAACCTCAATTATCTAGTTTCCCACCAACGGGTCGCGCTAGAGCTTCTCAATCCCAAAGAAGACTTTAAAACGAGCGGCCGTAAGAAATTTCACCTAATTAGATTACTCTCCCCTCCGATAGGCGGCTACACCAGTAACAATGACAAAAGAGGAAGTCAAATTGTTACGAAGGATTAGTTTGCTTGAAAGGAAAACTTCGTGTATTTATAGACAAGGAAGTTTGGACACCAAGGAATTTCCAAAACCGAAAATATTCTCAAGATATTCATAAATGCACAAATTCGGTTTTCATAATTCCTGGAAATGCTCTGTCCAAAAATATAATCGAAATCTCTTGGAAAATCTAATTAGTAAATGCACATTACTAATTCCATAATTTCCTACCAAGATAAATTAATAACCTTAATCAAAAGATTCTTAACTTACTTATGTTTCGATTCTGGGATTATCTTCCATTTAGCCTTTAAGGAATATCTTTGAACAATTATAGAAATAAACATTCTCAGCACGTGTTCAAAGTTTGTCGACATCTTTACTTTGTAAGTTCTCTTTCGCACTTACAACCTAGAAACCGATTTGCCACACTTCCAAACAAGTTTAGAATTGGTTCATCTGACTTTCAAGAACTATGTGATTGATCAAACCAAACATTCAATCACACTCATGGGTTGCGGTTCTACCAAAACAAGTTTCGGTTATACCTCCATGTGAGTACTACGCATAGTCACACTAGCTTACCAAAGATATGGTTGACTATGTACTAGGATCGGTTCCCCACATATATATGGTATCTAACTTATATGTGTTGCACCCCTTCACATGATCGGTTTCCCTTTCTTCTGTAAACGTGTTGCACCCCATACAAGGATCGGTTCCCTATTGCACTGCACCCCTTACTAGGATCAGTTCCCTTCACCCCTTACAAGGATCGGTTCCCCTCTTCCATTGGCAGTCACAATCCGATTATACCAAGGTGATTACTTAAGATCGGTTTTACTAATAAAAGTTATACCAGTACAAAAGTCAGGACTTTGTGAATAGTTCTACCAAGAACACAACAAGTTATGAGCGGTTCTACTCTATGATACATATTGATTGTTCATAAGATATGCAATGAATAACAAAACCAATAACTCCTGGCGATTTTCTTTTCGGTTCACAAAACAAGTTTATGAACTTACTTCCTTAGAACACATGTAAACATTGTTTCCTAGGATGAAATCCTCACCTTATACCCATACATAATCACAATAGCATTCACATGATTATGGTGATGTCTTATCTACAAAGTTTAATAGTTAAGCAATAAACCTCGTATTGTATTCCTTAATACTATGTCTATCTAGAGTTCAACATGCTTCGCACTTATGTTTTCAATATGCACGACTTGAAAGATACGTTAGGGAATGAAACAGTTCAAGTCAAATATCACTAACCTCAGGTGGAAGGATGATTGTAGTTGTTGTAGATCCTCGCTTCTTCACATCTTCAAGACTAAGCAATACTTGTAATGTCTCATATCCTAATGCTTTCAAGCTAACCTATACGAAGTTTAACTCTAGTACATAATCAAGCGACTCTTAACATGAGTTTTGGTTCACTAAAATATGATAACCAAACTTGACATACCAACGCTTGGTGGGTTCAACCGAGCAATGCTCTAACAGTTGAAGAATGATGAAGACGACAAAGTACATCAAACAGAATGAAATCGTGTTGAAGGGATGAAATCGTGTTGAAGATGAACTCGTGTTTTGATGAAGATGAACTCTGATTTTTATGATTTTTTTTTGTTTGTTCATGTAAAGAATGAAATCTGTTTTTAGATCTTGAATTATTAGGTGTTCATCTTAAAGAATGAACTTAATTCTAGGTTTGAATTAGTTAGTTTTCGATAAGTGTTCATTTTGTTGAATGAACTCTGTTTACTTATAGGTTTTATCAACTGTTCATTTGAAAGAATGAACTCTGTTTTCATATAGGTTTGATTAGGTGTTCATTTGAAAGAATGAACTTTTTTTTTGTCATAATAATAAAGTTTTGTGTTGTGTTCATTTTACAGATTGAACTCTGTTTTCATATGTGATTTAGTTTGGTTTTATTAGGTGTTCATTTGAAAGAATGAACTCCGGAGATCATCAGACAGAATGAACTGCTACAAAAAATAAGTAGGATTAATATTGAAGGGTATTTTGGTTCATTTAATATTTTTAAATCAACACAAAATGATTTGTTTTGTGTCTATGGTTGGTCTTTTTTCTGGACCAAAAAGCCCCTCGGGTTTTCTTTCCTTTGCCTCCCATTCGTCTTATTGTTTTAGTAGATTTCGAGAACTCCAAGGGCAAATAAGAACCCTCTATTTTGTCTTCACAAAATCATCGGCTTTTCCTCCGCCACCAAAACCAGTGAAACACAAATCATATCTCCATTAGTTTCCAGGGGGTTAGTCGTGGGAGAGTTCGAGAGATTTTAATGTATTTAGGTTTTCTCCTGTTAGTCCTGAGGGAGTTTGAGGGAGTCTCTCCAAATCTCCGTTAGTCGTGGGAGAGTTTAGAGGAGTCTCCTAAACTCTCTAGAAAACACCTGTTAGTCGCTGGGGAGTTTAAAAAAAGCTCTTGAACTCCCTGTTAGTCATAAAACTCTACAATACTAGGGAGTTGGTTGCTTTGGGGAGTTCGAAGGAGTTTTTAGTGTATTTTGGTCTCACAACAAATCTCTCAAAAGAGTAGAGATTTGAGAAGGAGTTTGGTGCGTAGAAAACCATAGGAGAAAGAAGAGAAAACGTTTTTTTCCAGGTATGTTTTTTTTTCTTCTTTGACCTCCATGATTGTTTATAATAGTTTGATTTGTGTACTATTTTGATTGTTTTTCATATCTTTGATCTCCATGATTGTTTATTTTGATTGTGTGTATAGTTTTTTTTTTGTGGGTACTCTCTCTCTGTCAAAACCCTAATTTGTGGTTCAAAAGATCTTGGTAAGAAATTGCATGATTTGATTATAATGATATCTTTAAATTCAACCGTTGGAATATGATATCTTTAATTTGATTATGTCGTAGTTTACCTTGTTATAGAAGTACAGTAAAATTTTCACGCGGATCAGGTCACGTTTGCTACTGCAAAGCTTGCACAATATATACCATGGTCTGTTGAGTTTAAATCCCGAATAGGGGACTGATTCCTATTTATCTCATTCTCCGTTTATCGGACAAAGCTGAAATTTTAGTATGATGTTTGTATATATGAAGGTTACCTACTGTAGAAATTTCATGAAGTTATGATCACTTTAGGTACACCAAAGTGTGAGAAATCCGGAACTGAATTCTGTATGCACGTATTGAAAGTAGTCGGGTTATGAGTAATGTATCTTTTTAATGAACCGTTGGGATGCTATGATTTTTGAGTGTGTTTTGGAATATTGAGTTGTAAGTGTACCATAAAAATTTAAAGAGGATCAGTTAAGTATTAGTACTGCAAAGATTGGACAATCTGAAATTGTGTTTCGGTGAAACAGAATTCCTTTACAACTATCTTCATAATTTGTTATGTCATCATGCATTAATTGGCTTGCTACTTTGCATGGGTGTCATTGAGAATCACTATCACTTCTTAAGTCATCTTATTTAGACACATACTTCTCTTCTATTCTATATGCCAAAGTTCAATACAGTGGCGTACTTCATTCTATATTGGCGTGTTTTAGCCAATTCATACGGTGCTTTTGTTATAATGATATATTTAAATTCAACCGTTGGAATATGATGAAATTTGAGTATGTCGTAGTTTACCTTGTTATAGAAGTACAGTAAAATATTCACGCGGATCAGGTCACGTTTGCTACTGCAAAGCTTGCACAATATATGACTATGGTCTGCTGAGTTTAAATCCCGAATAGGGGACTGATTCCTATTTATCTCATTCTCCGCTTATCGGACAAAGCTGAAATTATAGTATGATGTTTGTATATATGAAGGTTTCCTACTGTAGAAATTTCATGAAGTTAGGATCACTTTAGGTACACCAAAGTGTGATAAATCCGGAACTGAATTCTGTATGCACGTATTGAAAGTATTCGGGTTCTGAGTAATGTATCTTTTTAATGAACCGTTGGAATGCTATGATTTTTGAGTGTATTTTGGAATATTGAGTTGTAAGTGTACCGTAAAAATTTCAAGAGGATCAGGTAAGTATTAGTACTGCAAAGATTGGACAATCTGAAACTGTGTTTCGGTGAAACAGAATTCCTTTACAGCTATCTTCATAATTTGTTATGTCATCATGCATTAATTGGATTGCTACTTTGCATGGGTGTCATTGAGAATCACTATCAATTGTTAAGTCCTCTTATTTAGACACATACTTCTCTTCTATTCTATATGCCAAAGTTCAATACAGTGGCGTACTTCATTCCGTATTGGCGTGTTTTAGCGAATTCATACGGTGCTTTTGTTGCAAGGAGTTGCTAAGGGATTTTCTTTGATTAACAATTTGGCTAAGTAGCTCTGCGTGTTAGTACTGTGTAATCTAGTATCACATTTTTTTAACATGCGTCATGCTTCTTTGAGGAATGTAGTTGAAAGATTGTTCGGTGTTGTGAAGTCTCGTTTCTTGATCTTTAAGTCTCAACCTCCATTTCCGTATCAGGTGCAAGCGGAGATAATGACAGCTTGTGCAGGCCCACACAACTTCTTACGAAAAGAATGCCGTTCAAATGAGTTTTCGGTCGAGGAAGATAACCATCCATCAACGCTTGTAAATGACGATGAAATTTTGACACAACAAACTCAAGAACAACAACGTCAAGAAGCTAATGCATGGAGAAAGAGTATAGCGGATGATATGTGGGAAAATGTTCGTGAACAAAGGGAGTTAGAATTGTATGGAGACCGTTAAATTGAAGGGAAAAAAAATTATCTCGTTGCACAAAATAGCATACTATTGATACAGAGATATGATCATTTTCATTTATTTTTTTCTTTTGATTAAAGATCAATGTTATTTGCAAATAAGGGTTTATTGTTTCTTAAAAGAGAATGAGTTAGGAGTGAACTCTCTCAAACTCCCCTAAACTCCCCCAAACTCCCTCTAATAAACTCTCTCAAACTCCCTACACTCTCCCAAACTCCCTGAACTCAAAAACACAAAACTCTCTCAAACTCCCTGCACTCTCTCAAACTCTCTCAAAATCCCTGAGATTTAAAATACACTCAACTCCCCCGAAATCACTCGAGGACTAACCCCTGTTCATCTTTCCCCATACAAACCGCCACCGGCAACACCATCGCCACCATTATAGAAAAACACCACCACCACCACTTCCTTACTCTCTTCTCCTTCTCCGAATTGTTGGTGTTTGCGCAATTTTCCCCCAAATTTTGTGCCCCAATCTGATTGTAACATCAACTCTCCCAACAATTTTCTTCAATTCATGCCCTAAATTCACTTTACTTTTTCCTTCTGCCATTGTCACCACCACCCTCCTTCTCCACCACCACTAATTAACACGCAACGCCGTTACGGACAACTGGAATTGAAACAGAAATTTGGTATGAACTGAAATTGGGATTTGTCAAAATTGGTCTTCACACCAACTTCGATTCGATTTCAATTCATACTAATTTCGTTTTCATACAGCAGATACACCTTCAGATTTCAAAGGAACACGATGAATTTTCAAAGACATTGGTAAGAACTACTTCACAATGACATATTTTAGTTAATTTTTTTGCTTTGGTTTGTTTTGTCCATCGGATATTCAGTGCAAGATAAGGTTTCCTACTTTCTTTATTCAAGGATAAGGCTTTTCAAGTTGAAGTAATCCTAGGGTGTTTGAATCTGGGTTGCACTGGATAGAAAAAATTGTAAAAGAGAGGGAATGTTTGAAATGAATATTTGCGATGCCCAATACCAAATTGAATGCAGTCATTGGGAATATTTTTGAGTATTCATGTTTCTGAATTATGTTTCTCGACTATGAGCCTTGGCTCATTGGTATGCTCTTTTCTGCATTTCTATAGAGAAATATGCTTTTAGGACTTGGTGGTAAGATGAATCGTTCCATATTCTAGCCTTGATGTATAACTTTAGCGTTATATCTCGATTTTTGTAGTATGGATTTCTGTAATTAGGATTCACTATGAAATTGTTCGAAAGTTAAAGATGTAGAGAAGTACAAGAGTTACATTTCTTAGCACAGTAATAGTTTACATATAAAATTCGCATAACATTTGAAAGAGTTTTCCTTTTGTGCTTAAGCTGAAATGAGCTATTGTTGGCATCAGAGAAGCATTCTGCTTATTCTGTCAATAGGTAAAGAATTTGGTGTTGTGACATCTTTATATAGAAAGTAGGTTGTTCATTTCTGAACTGTATACATCACATGATATGTCTCCATACACTTTCACACATATTTTAAGTGCCCTCCCATATTTTCGATGTCTTCTTCCAAAGTCCTAAACATCTGTGCTCAGTTCCTTATAACATCATATGTTCAAGGAAGTTCAAGAAAGTGGGCAGTGCCATTAGCTTAAAACAAATCTTTCACTTCTGAAATGTATGTACAGTACCATTAGTTTAAAAAGTTAGCATTGAACTTAATTTAGTGCCATAGGTTATCAAGTTTAAGGATATCATACGCCCACCGTTGGCGAGAGATTTTTGTTGATGTTGACATCGTATATGAGTTGATGTCTGCACAGACACCGACTGAAGATCATCGTCAGGTAAATCATTCTGTTAACTCTACCTGTCAATTTTTTATTTCAGGCACTGCCTCTCCCTTTTTAGACGGAAGATTTGTTCAGTTATATTAGTGCATTATAAGATTTATAACCTTTTGTGTCTATTGAAGTCATACATTCTCACCACTTACGAGTAAAATTATCTGTGATCACTTTTGGCAGTACTTTGTGCCAGTTACTAAGATGGGTGAACTATGTATGTTACGCTAATATTTGTTTGTTTGATTATTCATTCTTTCAGGCGGAAGTAGGTTGAGATACTACAGTGGCATCTCTTATCCCCATTAATGCTGGAGCACCAACTGTGGCGTCTCTTCTCTAACCAACTGTTGAGATATACAAAATTGTTAGAAATGAGTCGTGTTAGTGACTGATCTTCTCTAACCTGTTCACACAAATCTTAATATTTCCAGAAAAAAAAAATCTCCCATAAACCGAACACCCCTCAATTTACTTAAAATCAACAAACCAAATTGTATAACATCAGTTTGTCAGATTTGATGAGATTAGATTGCAGCAAAATAACTTCAATAGTGACCCATAAAAGTCTAAAATTTGGAGATTCAGATGTTGTATTTGCAACAATGTCGTGCCATTATCGGCCCGATACCCCGACGAAGGCATTGGCCATAGCACCAGCACCCCTTTCGTTCCCGTGCCATTATGGCACGGGCAATCCACTAGTAATTATGGACCAAAGAGGAAGCGTGTTTTCACGCTTGACCAAACTGTTGTGGTCCCAAATATAAATGGACCAAACGATTATTTCCCCTTTAATTTTTTAAAAACATTTAAAATTTAAAAGCAACGGAACAAAAGCCAAAATTGCATACCAAAAAACAAATATTTCTTCTCGACTTCCTCCACGCACTAGACTTACAGACGAGAGTTGGAGAGCTTAAAGCCCATCAAATTTTGAACTAAATGTTAATTTCTACAAGATGGATAATGTTATGATGCTTCTTATAGCCTGTTAGATAACATAAGCCGGAAATTTTTTTTTGTTTCACAAAAAATTTACATTTTTGCTTCTAGAAATCATTATAAAATTGTGTACTTAAATCACTTTTAATTTTTTTATTTCTAGAAGTTAAAAGCGTTTTAAATTGGTTCTTTCCGATAGTTGAAACGATAGAATTGAAGTAGGAAACGGTGGACAGAGTACTAAAACATTGAGATATGCAACTTCTAGAGTAGCATCCAAAGAAGCTCTTCGGGTTTTGGCTCAGGCACACCCGTCATGCACCACACTTTTTTTCTTGGAGTTCTTCATTTGTAGGTTCAGACTGATTGACCCGGCCCAATAACCTAAACGTTACCCCGGGCCTTTAATTTCTTAAATCTTGGTCCGAATCCTAGGGCTAGGAGATACATAAACATCTTATTTCTCTCTTCAGGGTTTTAGTGCTCAAAACTTTGAGCTTCGAGAAGGAGATGCTGACCTGCAAGAGGAGCTTATTAGATCGATTAATCATGAAGAAGAAGAAGAAAAGGAAAACCAAAATCGGAAAATTTATTAAAACCCAGAATCAAAATTTTCAGAAACCCCAATATGAAGAAGTTGAAGAAGAAGAAGTAGAGGAAGAGAGAGATGAAGGTTTTAGCTTAAAAAGATCAGCACCTTCAAAAAGTTATGGTGTTCAGCCTTTAGGTAACTTCCTACTGAGTTCATCATCTTCAAACAACTCGAGAAATTCAGGCTTGGGTAAGTTATATAAACTTACTGATGAACTTGTTCTTGATATCTTAGGGTTTTTAGATGGTACTGATTTAGGTGTTTTAGGAACAGTTAGTAAATCATTTTATATATTTTCCAATTATGAACCATTATGGAGAAATCTTGTTCTAGATAATACTAATACTAATGGATTTTCATTTAATGAGTCTTGGAAACTTACTTATGTTTCTATATTGAAACCATCCTTTGATATGTCAATTTTGAAGGGTTGTGAAAGTTTGAGAGTAAGAGACTTTTATTCTGATTATCTCTTTCAAAGTTGGTTATGTGCTAGTCTTGAAATGAAGCCTGAATGGCTTGAAAGGGATAACATTGATAGGAAATGTGGGATGTCAGTTGAGGAGTTTGTGTTGAATTATGAGGAACCAAATAAGCCAGTGTTATTGGAAGGTTGTATTGAGAATTGGCCTGCTTTAAAAAAATGGAAAAAGGAGTATTTGATTCGGGTTTGTGGGGATGTTCGGTTCGCTGTTGGACCAGCAGAGTTGAAGCTTGACGAGTATTTTAAGTATTCGGATGGGGCGAGGGAGGAACGCCCCTTGTATTTGTTTGACCCAAAATTTGCTGAGAAAGTTCCTGTAATGGGTTCTGATTATGAAGTTCCGCAGTATTTTAGAGAAGATTTGTTTGCGGTTTTGGGCAAGGAGAGACCAGACTACAGATGGATTATTATTGGACCAGCAGGATCAGGTTCTTCGTTCCACATTGACCCGAATTCTACATCAGCTTGGAATGCTGTGATTAAGGGTTCTAAGAAATGGGTCTTGTTTCCACCTGAAGTGGTTCCACCAGGAGTCCATCCTAGTCCAGATGGGGCTGAGGTTGCGTGTCCTGTATCAATAATTGAGTGGTTCATGAACTTTTACAGAGAAACTAAGAGTTGGAAAAGAAGGCCAGTGGAGTGTGTTTGTAAGGCTGGGGAAGTGATATTCGTGCCCAACGGATGGTGGCATCTTGTCATCAACCTTGAGGAGTCAATTGCCATTACACAAAACTATGTCAGCAGGTATTGTTGCTCTACAACTTCAGTGGTATTGACCGTATATCTATAGATATACATTTTAAAGACTTCTTTGTTCTTTGAAGTTCATAGAAACCATATGAGACTGTCATTTGTTTTTAACTGTTTCAGACTGTCGCATGAGTTACCTTTCCCTTAGCTTTAGTTCCGAGTTCAGACACAAAAGATCTGAGTAGTTCTTATCGTTTTTGTTGTCAAAACTCAAAATTCTGTTTATATGTCCAAATGATGCACAAATTTCCAGTATCATGAAACTGCTCCGTTATTCATAACAAGCCATATAGTCATAAATGCCTCATCTCCAATTATCCTTTACAGTTTTATGTCAAGCAGCAAGAACTGCTGGTTTATCATAAAAATTAGACTATATAAGCAAGGCTATAAAAATATAGATTATGAAGTAGACAAAACAAATCAAAGATTTGAATCCTGATATGAAAGATTTCACTATTATAGTATATTTAGGATCTCTGATACCACTTGATAATTTTTCGCGCAGAAGCTCTAAAAACAGAGAGTGAATCTAGATTTTTCAGAGTATCGGGTCAATAATAATGTCTTCTAGAATGAATCTCTTCTTGGTACTCAATCTCTAGACATGCTCACAGAAGTCAGAACACTTGTGCACGGCTAACTCGTTCACACACCACTCTCACTCTTTAACCCTACTGATTTACACAACTCATGGGTAAACTAAGGAGAGTTTTAGCTCTCGACTCTCGTACTTACAGTCTTACAAATGAGGCAGGACTTCCATTTGTACTATTTTGAGTCGGTTATCCACCTTGAGAAGTCCATTTCCATTACACAAAACTATAGCAGCAGATATTGTTTTTTTACAATTTAGTGGTACTGAATCTATAGATTTACATTTTAGGGTCTTCGACATTCCTTGGAGTTCTAAGGAAAGCTAAACAAACTGTCACCTGTTTTTCATTGTTTCATTAGCTATAGTTCAAACTAAAAAAAACTGATGGTATGTATTGTGTTTCGTAGTTGGAACAAAAATTCTATCTTGATGTTCCAAATGACGCACAACTTTCAAATATTGAGGACCTGCTCCATTAATATGAAAATGTATGACAAGCGATAAAGTCATAGATGCCACATTGCTTATTATCCTGTCCAATCTTTTGTCTAGCAGTAAAACTGTCGGTTCATGTATCATAAAACATTCAATTATATGTGCAAGGCGGTAGATATGTCGTTTGTGGAGTATGCAAAACATAACGAAACGAAGGATCTGATTGCTTCAGTCTAGAGTAGGATTTTTTGAGATGGAGTTACTGCATTAGTCAGCTATGAATTTCTCATGTTTATGGATTTCCAGGTTCCACAGTGAACATTTCTGCTGCTTCAACTATTCTTGGATTTGTACTTTTCTAGTTTTCTTCTTTCTCTATATGTTATATATACAATTCCTGTATATTTACAACTGATGTGTACCCATCTCTTTGCAGGAGTAACTTATTGAATGTTTTGGACTTTCTAAAGAGGCCAAACGCAAGTGAGTTAGTTTCAGGAACAACAGACAGAGTTAATTTGTACGATAAGTTCAAGGGTGCTATTGAAGCTGCTTTCCCTGGAACTATTAAGGATCTGGAGTTGAAAGCTGCAGAGAAAATGGCTGAAAAGAAGAAACCCACCTTCTGGGAGTCAGTCACTGATTCTAAAGTGGGCGCATTCAAGTTCTCTTTCTGAACAGTTCATCGAGAACCAGTCCCCTAAAAACTTGATACAGTGGGTGAAAGAGAGTTGTGTTGGGAAATTTTGAATTGGGATTTCGTTTTAGAAACAATTTTGATATTTATATATTGTTTTCTATATTCATGTATCTGGACGCCGTTGTTTTGCAATTATTGATCGAGGGCATCCATAATTCATATTTTCATATCAGTACATGTTCTTCTTGTTGTTTTAATCCAAACTGATCAGACAAGTCACAAGGGTGAACAGCCGTTTCTTACACTTCCATCACACTCATGTTGGGTGTCACGATTAAATTAGCGAGTGCTCTTAGACATTTTAGTAGGACTTTTATATCTGTATTCGTTGACTGTAGGTTATAGTTATACTAGGCGATTTTGAGTTTGACTGTTCGAGGAAGACCATCTTGGTTTGCTGTGGATGGTGTAAATCCAATTCTAATAAGATAATCTTAATCACTTCTCAGGTAATAATTACAAACTCTCAAGAGTATCCTTTTTCTTAATTATGGATCTCTCTTTTGTTTATTTGCTCTCGTCTTGTTTAAATTACTATCTGATAGATAGGGTTATATAATTCTATATCATCTCGATCAATCCCTAGATTTCAGTCGTCTGTGGATGGGTTATATGTTATCCATTTGATAGTGGATTCAGATTTTTGTTTTGTTTTCAGTGGGTTGCAATCTTTCAATACTTGGGTTATAAATCTCTTAAAGTTATCCTGTTCCTTGGGGTTTTCATCACTTTAAAGTTCAATTCCACATCAAATTGAAGGTGCTGATAAACTTTACCTTCTTCCAGTTAAAAGATGGTTAAATGTTAGCTTATGACTTCCTTTTTCTTTTCAACTTTTGTAGGGCATAGGATTATATCCATTGGACTGATTTTGTTTTGGAACTATAATTGAAATTTTGAAGTGAAGAGCAATCACTGTACTTTCGATACGCAGAGTTAGATCACGAACAATAGGAAAAGAGACACAACAAATAAGAATAGGAATCCAAAATAGTTAATCCTAATAGGAATCCAAAATGGAGCGGATTAGATTTTCTGCAAGTCTTCGTAGATTCAGAAGTGTATTGGTTGTAGAGTTTTTGAGTAAACCTTGTCCCATTTTTATTTTCTTAACCTGTATTAATTATTACGCTTTGGTTGCTTCATTTTGTGAAGTAGATATTCATTCCCTCTGATTAAGTTTACCAGTAAGTAGCCAATGCATCTCAGATTCTGTCACACACAACCCATTTTTTCTTCACTTCTTTAAGTAATAAATCTAATAAGCATCGTAAGAAGTATTGCTTTAAGCTTCAAAGGTTTCAGTTGGAAGATTTCACCTACACCTACACTACTGGCATTTTGCTAGAGAAGCTTGAACCAAAGGGTTGTCATGATTTATTTATTTTTTGACAGGATCTAGATTGTTGCCAATTTTGTTGTGCAAGTGGAATTGTTATTATCTGGGCAGGCAAGGGTTTCCAACTATGGATGAAGAGAATAAAAAAGGTGCAGATGTTGAAATAAAGGTTTTGTTCTTTGCAAGAGCTCGAGATTTAGCTGGCGGCGTGTCCGAAATGATGCTACAAGTTCCATCCGGAAGTACAGCTCAAGACTGTCTAAGTAAAATCTTCACCAAGCACCCTCGATTAGAAGAAATTCGCGAGTGCATGGTCCTTGCTCTTAATTTAGAGTACGCTCCCGAGTCTGCAGTTGTTAATGACAAAGATGAACTGGCCATCATTCCTCCAATTAGTGGTGGCTAGAACAACGTTTTATTTGGGTGCACTTGCATTTCTTGTCATCAGTCATCTTTATATATCTGTATCACATGACAAGAACATATACTTGGTTTGGTTCGAAACTGGAGTATGAAAACATGTATGCTGAAATGTACCAGAACTCAAGTTTATGAAATATGAATCATTTCATTAGTTTGCATGACAATAACACTATAGTTCTTAAAGGTTTCTTCTTTCATGACTAATGCATACACGATTGTTCATCTTTTATTATGGACTGAGAATTTTCAAGCTTGATTTGGGTTATGTCTTTGAGTTGGTTATGCAGCAAAATCAACCTAGTTAAAGTTTAGCATCAAAATTTTACAATGTCCGGTAATGGTTAAAGTTTAGCAAAATGGAATAGCTAAAGTTAGCATATGGCATATGCTTTGGTTCCCTTCTCTATGATGGGGAATAATATCTTGCAATCCCCATTCTTATTGTCGCCATACAAAATATCTTGCCAAAGCCAAACAAAAAAAATCACATCCACACCAAATCTTTTCCAAGTTCCCATTTTGTAACCTGAAACGAACGGCCGAGAATCTTGATACTGCGGCCCCCGCCACAGCACATGAACCACCGGTGGCACAAAAAGATTACCTACTATTAGATCATGAGTCATCAAAATTCAACGGTTACGATTTACGGATTAAACCAAGTGTCAGTCTACTATCATCTATAGCATTGGGGATTGCAAAAGAAGCGCCAACGAATTTGGATCGAATTCGGGAGGCTCAAAGTGTTCTTTTTTTATTTCCATTTTTATTAAAACGTGAGAGAGAGAGAGAAAGAGAGACTAAAACGCTTATCAAGATCGGACAAACCCTAATCCCCCAAATTTGGATTAGAAATTAGTGTTTAGCGCTAAGATCTCATTTATCTGGTAAGTTAGCTCGTTCTTATGTTGAGTTTCTCTGGAGATTTTAGTATATTGTTATCGCAATCGCAATTGGAATTGTTAATTTCTTGTGTGATTTTGATTTTCATTTCTGAATTAATTTTGTTCTTTAATTGAGACTATTTAGGAAAGGGCTAATAGAGTAGTGAAAATTTTGTATCGTTTTTGAGATTTGGAGTGTGAATTGCAGGATTTGGTGACCATGGATAGACTTAGTAGTCCAGCACGTCTTATGATAGTTTCGGATCTTGATCATACAATGGTAGGTTTCCAACTCATTAAATTCAATTATTATTCTTGTGTACAAGTAGTGATTTTATGCATTTTAATCTTGTGTTTTTTTTTCCCCTCTTCTAGGTTGATCACCATGACAAGGAAAATATCTCATTGCTTAGGTTCAATGCGCTGTGGGAAGCGAATTACCGTCATGATTCATTGCTAGTTTTTTCAACTGGGCGTTCACCTACACTTTATAAGGAACTGAGAAAAGAGAAACCTATGTTAAACCCAGACATAACGATAATGTCTGTTGGAACAGAAATAACATATGGTGATGCAATGGTGCCAGACAATGGTTGGGAACAGTTTCTGAATCAAAAGTGGGATAAAGATGTTGTTAGAGAAGAAACATCCAAGTTCCCTGAACTGAAATTACAGGTGCGGCATGGGAGGTTCTGGTTAATACATTTTATCTTGTTTTCTTTCTTTATTTGCGTTTTACCAGGTAAGTAGTTGAGCCAGTTCGGCCATTTTCTTGTGATGGGGTTTTAGTGTTTATATGTAATTTGACTTTGAGTTTAATGCAGGCAGAGACTGAGCAGCGGGCACACAAGGTTAGCTTTTATGTTGATAAGGCTAAGGCTCAGGAGGTGACCAAGGCACTCTCAGAACGTCTTGCAAAACGCGGGGTAAAATAAACTCTAGTTTCTGCCGACATTTTTGTTTTTCCTACAGTATCTTAAACTCTTATACCCGCTAGACTATATTGCTAGAAATTTGACTCTCTTCTCATGTGGTTTGCTGTTCGTTTCTTCTTTTTTCTTGTTTTCCAGCTAGACGTCAAAATAATTTATAGTGGAGGTGTGGATCTGGATATTCTACCACAAGGTGCTGGGAAAGGACAGGCTCTTGCATATTTGCTTAAGAAATTAACAAGTGAAGGAAAAAAACCAACTAATACTCTTGCTTGTGGTGATTCTGGCAATGATGCTGAACTCTTTACTATTCCAGAAGTATATGGTTGCATGGTCAGTATTTGGCTATCCTTACTATAACTTTCCATTCATACAACTTTGACATTACTGGGCGTAAATTTTCTGTCAATTATTGCTCGTTATGCAGGTCAGTAATGCCCAGGAGGAACTTTTACAGTGGCATGCAGAAAATGCGAAAAACAACCCTAATATAATCCATGCAACTGAGAGGTGCGCAGCTGGAATCATTCAAACCATTGGTCATTTTAAGCTAGGTCCAAACATATCTCCAAGAGATATTACGGACTTCTCAAAATGCAGTCTTGAGAATGCCCAACCTGGTTTTGAGATAGTAAAGTTCTATTTGTTCTATGAGCGATGGAGGCGTGCAGAAATTGTTAACTTTGAGCAGGGCATTCAGAACCTGGAAGATATTTTGGTACGTCCAATATAGACATCAGTTCATTTTGTTATCCTTTTTTCACATGTAGGATTGTTTTCTTTTTATGGTACATCCGGTTATTTGATATTAATTGTTTAACGTTCTCTGATAGCACCCATCTGGATTCTTAGTTCATCCTTCTGGAGTGATACGTTCTCTCTATGACTGTACAAGTGAGTTGAGAAATTGTTATGGAGACAAAAACGGAAAACAGTTCCGGGTTTTTGTAGATCGAGTTTCCTCTGCTCAAGTTGGTCATGGCTCGTGGTTAGTGAAGTTCTACAAGTGTGAAATCTCTGGTAAAATTTTCTATTTCTACTAATATAAGCTGCACTTGACGTTGCTTTTGGGAAATCGTTATTTGGTAAACATTTGTTATTAGTTGTGAAGATTTATGCAGTTAACGAAGTAGATACTACATTGAGCACCAGTTTACATTTCAATCAGACTTGAAAAAAGTGAAATCTAACTTAATAGAATTTCCCTTACTTCTGGTAAATAACTCTGCAAACTTCTTACAGATGAAGGACAAACAAGTTCTATTGTCACTGTTTTGCTTAATGCAAAGGTAGGATTTAGACCTTTTTTCTTCACTTCTTTTTCTTTTCTTTTCCCCCTCTATTTGTAATGGTGAAATTATTTGAAATGCTTTTGATTCTGGGGATTGAAAACAGGATGGTGGAAAAGATGGGTATAGTTGGGTTCACATACATCAAACATGGTTGAAGGGATGCAGTGCAGCTGATGAATCTTCCTGGTTGCTCTAGATCAGTTGGTGCCAAGGATCCAGTAATCCTACACTTCCCTTTTGCTTCAATTGTACAATAAATGAACTTCAGATGTTAAATTTCTGAATAATCCAGTGGGTAACATTCTATGCTTTTATTCAATACAAATAATTGTTTCCTAGTTGCATCATGGTTGTTGAGGAATTCTTCTCTGCTCAATGAATCTCTATTTAGAAGTTTCTCATGAGAGAAACATGGAAACCGGCAAAGCTTTGGCCTGGTGTCTGGCAGAATCTACTAGCCAACACAACTTATGGTTCATAAGGTATATCCAAACTGGACGATCATGCAAATGTCGCCATTATAATGAGACTCTGAAATGGTCATTCTTTGTTGCCACTAATTTCTTATCACGGATGCATTTGTTGCTTTATCAATAGAAGGATTAAAGAAAAATACCACATTATCACTTCCATGCCTAACAATAGCTGAGCTCTAATACAACTAGGTAGATTTTCAGATCATTCTCTTGATAACTTCTCAGTTCTACTTATTCTAGAGAGAATGTTTGTCACTTTATTTTGTTCTTTAGGAACATAATAACATTTCGGGAGATTTTGCATTTCCCCATCAAAAAAGATAGCTAATTCCCCCCTTTAAATTGATAATAGTCAAAACCTCTTTAACTTGGATGTGTCGTAATAGATTAGCTCAATTAGCTTAGTACAACACGTGCAGCGCACATGCATGTCAAAAAAAATATCTGAAAATTAAAAATCCAAAAATACCCTTTAAAAATAAACGGTTTATATTAGATTTGGGTTTAAATTTGTTATACGTACCCCAATCTCACCTAACTGATTAGATAAGAGGAGTGAGAGATTGGTTACAAACTGAAACTAATCTCTTCCCTTTCACATACGGTTCGAGAGGCAGATAGAGAGAAAGTGAGGGTTTTCTTTGACATTTCCCCTTCTGTCTACAAATCTTAGTCAAAGAAAGAGATTGGGAAGAAGATTGAAGAAAGAACAATGAATTTTGAATAAGGATTTTGACATGCAATTCCCTGATCCTAAAAAGTTATACTCCCTCCGTCCGGATTTAGTTGATAAAATTGCATTTTACATGGATATTAAGAAATAGATAGAGAACAATTTTCTTTTCACAAATATCCTTAGCAATGAATAATTATTTGGATAATTAATGGTTCTTAGTAGGCACAAACACAAGTTTCTAAATTAGGGACTGATTACTATGTGGATAAAAGAAAAAAATTAGGCGAAAATATCAATTTTATCAACTAAATCCGGACGGAGGGAGTAAGTCTTTTTCTTTCGATTTTGTGTTAAGGTTTAGTCGATTCAATGTTAGGGTTTGTTTGATTTTGGGTTTTTGTTTATTCGGTTGTTAATAATGGTTATGATCATGATAGATTTGAAGATGATCATAAAAAGTTGTAAGGTTTTTTCTTCCGATTATGTGTTGGGGTTTTATCGATTTTGTTCAAGGTTTGTTTAATTCTAAGTTTTTTTTACTTGGGTAGTTAATAATGGTTATAATCATGGTAGATTTGAAGTTTTCGTCAAGTTTTGTTGTTATTCCGTTTTCATAAAAATTGGGGTTTCATTTTATTTATTTTTACTGTTGATTATGTGCTCTTATTATCATTAGTATACTTTACATTGTTGTTTAGTTAGTTATTGGACTTACAAAATTCATTTTTTAGTATTATATGTGTTGGTGATACTTGGTACCGTGTTGCAATTATTGTTAGAAATGGTGGTTATGGGACCGATCTTTTAAAATTGGAGTTGATAGTTCCTAATATGTTGTACTTGTGTGTTGATTTTATCAGATGAATTCACCATTTCCATTTGGTGTTATTGTTTTGATAATGAAACTGAATTTTTGCATTTTGTGTGTGTTTGTAGTGCTAGAAAAGATTATGGTTTGAAAGAATTGGTGATTCATTATGGTGGACATTGGCCACCTGACCAACCACTTGGGGGATTGCACTTCTTTGATTACATGAATGGCAGAGAGTGTCACTATAAGAAATTTGATGGAGACTGTTTGAGTATGATTGATCTTATTGCTGGTATGGGAGACAAGTTGAATGGTTTTGGGAGGCGTGATTACTTTCAATATTTGGATGGTGGTTTTTTATTGGACATATATGATGAACAAGACTTGTTGAGGTTTTGGATTGATTCGGATCAAAAATAAGGAACTCCTGAAGCACATTCGTTTATGATTAATGTTGATCCTATAAATGAAGATGCGGGGGCAGATGTTCAGCCATATGTGTCACGAGTGGTGTCTAGAGTTGATGTTATTGGTCGCTCAACACAGTCTCAAAGGGAAGGACCATCACCTGTTGATATTGATGACTATGATGATATGGTAGTGCATGAGCAACCACATGAGCAGATGAGTCAGCAGCCGCATGAACAAATGAGTCAGCATCCACATACAACTAGAAGGAACTTCAGTGCTTCAAAGAAAGTGGTTAGTAAGAAACTTACACCACATAGATAAAAGAGCTATTGCGGATGATAACAGTACATCGGAACCTGCAAGCAAGAAGTAGTCATCAAATGTTGTTGAATTTGATGAAGAGAATGATGAAGAGTTTGATGAAAAAGAGTTGTATGTACTTCCGGAGAGAAACTAATCTGAATTATCATGACATTGATGATTTACCAATTGAAGATGATTACCACAATAGTCAGTCACTTAGTTCAGACATTGAACCAAATGAAGAATCTGACTGTGAAACTGATTTAGAGGAAAAAGAGGCAGTTGAGCCATATAGATATGGAGAATATAAGAAAGTTACAGACAAGTATGATGATATGTATGCAGATGTTGAAAGTGAAGACCATGTGCCATGGACATGTGAGACAGATGAATTTGCAATTGGTATGACTTGGCCAACTATGAAAGAGTACAAGGCATTTGTGACAAGGTTTTGTATATCCAATTCTTTTGAAGTTAAAAGGACAAAGGATGACAAGGACAAGTTAAGGTGAATGTGCGAAGACCCAAAATGTTCATTCAGACTTAATGGGAATCTGTAAGTGAACTTAAATATGTGTGTATGCCTTCAAAATGTTATTGTCTCATTTTATACATGCACAATATTTGTGTTTCTAATATGTGTTGTTAATGTTTGCAGCCAAAATGATAGAGGCACAATCAAGGTCACCAAGTATGTGCATACACACACTTGTCAAAACAGGGATTGGTCCAAGAAGAACAAAATGACCAATTTTACCGGGATTGCTTCAGTAATAGAACAAGATGCAAGAGACGAGGGTTATAAATTGAATCCAATGAAGATAAAGGATAAGATTATGGACATGCATGGACTGCCTGTGAAGTATTGAGTGTGTTGGAAGGCTCTTGGAAATGCACTAAGCAAGATGTATGGTTCATATAAAGATGATTATAAGTTCTCACCTGAAATGTGTAGGCAGATTGTGTCAAAAAATCCAAAAAATATAGGAATGGTTACTGTTGATGCAGATAATGACCTCAGGACATGTTGCCTTGCATTTGATTCAAACCTGACAAGCTTCCAAGATGGATGCAAATCTTTTGTTTGTTTAGATGGTTTCCATCTTAGAGGAAAGTGTGGTGGTGTCATGCTCTCAGCAGTTACACTTGATGGTAATAATGGTGTGTAACCCTTAGCCATTTACATTTGTGATTTAGAATATAAGGAAAATTGGATCAAATTTATGGAAACCACTGCAGATAGATTGAACGCACATCCTAGGCCACTGACTTTCATTTCAAACTGACAAAAATGCCTTATACTATCAGTAAAACAAGTTTTTCCACAATTAGACATAGGCTTTGCTATAGATACATGTTTATAACTTTAATATGACTCATAAAGGCAAACACATGAAAAGAGTAGCTTGGGGAGTAAATTTTATAGAGTTGTAGATCACAAGAAAGCAATGGATCAAATGTAAAAGGATAACAATAAGGCACATAACTAGTTTAACATTATGGAGACACATACTTGGTCTAGGTCAACATTTGATTTGACTTCTAAATATGAGTATGTAATAAATAACTTTTCTGAAGCATTTAACAGTTGGATGTCTGAGAGGGAGATGAAATCTTTGCAGTGGGAGAGTGAGGGTGAGGTATTGGTGCCAAGGACAGAGAGAATTTTGAAGAATAAAATGTTCAAGAAGAATAAATACAAACTAGTTAGACAAAGTGAGTTTGAATGGTGTTCCAAAACCGCTTGACTGGAAGTAGGTGGGATGTTAGTGTAACTGAAAATTCATGTAGCTGTTGTGTTTGGATATCACTGGCATTCCATGTGTCCATGCAGTTGCAGTAGGAATACACTTGAGGGTTGATCTGAATAGGTAACTTCTTAAAATGTTTCAGTTGTCTCTTTTATTTGTTTCATTTGTCAAAAGTAAACTTATGACATACATTTCATTTTTGCAGTATGGTTGATGACTTGCACAAGGTTTTTAATTATAAAAAAGCTTATGCTGGTAAGGTTAAGGCATGTGCAAGTGAATAGAATTGGCTTGAGGTAATATTCTACCATCTTTTTATTATTTTCAATATGTGGCAAATGTTTGTGTTCTAATGTATCTTTTTACGCAACATGAAATGAGGCCCAACAAACCTAAGTATAAGAGAAAGGTGGTAGACCACAACTGAATATTAGGTTGCTCACCACTAGATTCCTTGTTGTCCAAACAACCTCGGTCTATAAATATTTGAGTTTACATTTGTTGCAAACTATCCTACGAGCCAGGTAAACTTCATTCGTGTTGTTTTTGGTGGAGCCATCTATCGGGAGAGGAAAGTACCCTAATTAGGCGAAATCTCTTACGACCGCTCGCTTAAAGACTTTTGTGGATCAAGAAGCTCTACAAGTACCGTTGGTGGGAAACTAAATAATTGCATTGTTATTTTAGTTTTTGATTATTGATTTAATTGACTAACGGTTGTTGAAACTTTGATTGCACCTGGTTTGTTTTTTCTTGAGAGCCTTCTTTTCTGACATAAGGGTCACTTAAACTAGATCAAAGTATCGACGGGATCTTTAGAACTATTTGTAGATCTAAAGACATCTTTTGATAATCCATCATCAATAGACTCATTTATGTGTGTGATTGATCACAACAAGATTCAAGTTTGTGGTGTGCAGGTTATTAAGAAGGAAATTGAAGATTTGAAGACGAAGAAGATTTTCTTATTAGTTTACATATCTTGTGAATTTGTGCACACACCTTGATCGACTGGGATCCGACTAATATTAGATTTATCTTTGATAAATTTGATCATATGGTCGTATCAATCGGAAACTATCATTTGGTGGTTTTCTACGATCTGATAGTTGTGAATCTAGAAACGAACTTTCAGATTTGGATTGATCATACCCGACAAAGGAGTTTATTAGGTTAAACGGAAGAGACTTTGTCAACAACTCAAGCATATATTTTACCAAAGATTGAATAGAGTGGTTACCGAACAGATTTATTCCTTTGTTATTTGGAATACAATCAAAAGGAGTAAAGCAACTTGAGATACTGACTTTTGTCTTTAGATTCATGTGTGTGACCAAAAGTTCGAAGATGCAGGGATACTGAGGACATTAAGTAGCTAGGGGTAGTCTACTTGGTCTCAACTACACGAAGTTGGCATTAAATTTTGTATAGCGAATTAATTATTAGAGTATTCAAAACTGAATTAGGTCCCAGGGTTTTCCTGCATTTGCGGTTTCCTCGAAAAAATCTGTTGTTGTGTTATTTACTTTACTTATGCATTATAATTTTTTTATATTATAATAAAGTAAACACACTTGTTAATCCATATTACTTGGCATTGATCCTAATTGTCAATCGATTTTATTATTGTAACTATTGTCAAGTAAATATCTTGTTGTCGTATTGACTCGACCTCGTCCGTAGACAAGCACACAAGGTATAGCACTTATAGGTTGATATTTAAAATTTTGTGGTGTATTTGGGTATCCTCGTCTTTTCACCTAAAGATTAGTCTCTCGAACTCAAAGTAATCCCATGCATTACATTTTTTAAAGGTTTAAACGATTTGCTTCATTGGGCACTTGCCTACTCCACCACTTTTTAGCCAAAATCCAGCAAACTGTTTTTACCCGTAAACACCACTGAAACCCAATTCAGAAATATCAACATCTATAAGTTTTTGGCAAATATTGTTATTACTAGAAGAAAAATCATGATTTAATTTTTCATCCGGACTAAGAGTGATAATTAGGTCGCTTATAACTACCCAGGGATCTTAACAACGTTATCGAAGTCCCTAAAAAGCATTATATCGGTGGAAACATTCAGCGTGGTAAAGGATTATGTATACTTTGGTGATATGGAACAATACATGCAGGTGCTGAGGCTCGACTGCTTACCATGTAAATAGGGTACGCGAAAGTGGTTGAACGTAATATCCTTATTTCCGTGGAATAAGGATAATATTTGGCAATTCTACAAGTAGCATTATGGGCCAAGACCCAAGGAACTCAAGGTCATCTAGTACCACATTGAATATCACGAAGGACTATAATGGAAATTATACCTATAAAAATTAGGATGCGACATTAGATTTATTTTTCTCTATTAAGGCTGATGTCTCTTGGATATGGTCTGGTATTAGGAAATGGTATGGATATTCTTAGTAAAAACTGCATATATGATCGATGCCTTCATTTCATTGTTGATCTAAGGTATAAATACTTTTAGACATAACTGCATATATGGGATATATTCCTTCACTCCCATGTTGACATTACGACTGAGAAATAGACTCTTGACATTGATTTTCTTATACACCCTTTGGTTATTGAGGAGAAAACTCCTACCGAATTGGTTGATTTTCTAACCAATGATGGTGAATGGAATACTGATATTCTAAACTTTTATTTGAACCCTAATATTTGCAACTAAATTCTCATTCTTCTTGTTCTTTTTGCGTAATCTAATGAATTAAAGTGGTTATATACTAAATATGATGCTTCATCTGTTAACCATGTATATAGATTTTTCACATCTGATTAGAGAGACTACAATCCTATTTGGAAGAAAAATTGAGGTTCTATATGTCAACCCAGGATACAAATGTTTTTATGGAAATTATACTCTAGTGCTCTGCCTCTTTGTATTACTCTTTGTAAGTTCACTCACAAAGTTAATCCCCATTACATTTTTTTTGTGAAAGATTCTCTGTATTTGTTCCCGTATTGTCCTTTATCTGTTGCAGTATGATTTGGGTTAATCATACGCGGGTCTATACTAATATTATTTAAATTTCGAATTGGATTGAAAACCTATTTATATCTAATGTATAAAACTATGCCAAAAAAGATGCTATTGTAGCTTGGTTCATCTGGAAACATAGGTGTAATATCATCCTTAAGATACATAAGCCTAATCATATGCAGGTTATAATAGACCAATTTTCTCTTCAATGATGACAATAATGATTTCTTTATTTTTCTTAAAAATAAATGATAATCCAACTAGATGTGGTTTTCCCTATCGATCTTCGAGGGATGAAGTATTGTTAAGTTTAAGCCAATTGCAAATACCAGTGAATGAAAAATAGTTGCATTCTTGAAAGATATCGAGCAATTTTAATTTTTATTCCTACTGATAATCTACGAAATTTTGAGACCGTTCCACTTGTAGTTGGAATACGGTAGAAAGATCAAAGGGTGTGCACTCGGCTTGTTAGGATATATCATTAGTCTTTGTACTGACTATGTCGATCTTTATATAATTTTCTGTTGATAAAGAATGTATCCACAATTTCATTCTAAATCAGTATCTTGTTATACCCTTGAGGTCATGAAATTATAGGAGATTTATTTGCATTTATGTGTCAAATTCCAAGCCTATTAATTACATGTTGGTGTAGTATACGTTATATGAGAAGTATGTTCTTGGTAAAAACGATTTGATGGTTTTATTTTTATTCGGATCCTAGAGCTGGTTCAATAATTGTTCACCTTATTTGATGAATTTTGTGTGCTAGTCCTTGAAGGACTCATAGTGCATTCACACGATTAATATGGTCGCGGAACATATCAAAATTTTAATCCTTAGAGGATTCAAATTATATTCAGGCATCCTCTTGACTCGATTATATCAGGTTTAACAATCCTTTATGTGTTTTTAGAAATTTGGTACGAAACCAAAAATCTGGATTAATTTGTTGATGATATCAACTTTACAGGTCTCTCAAGGAGTCTTTAAAAACACTAAAAGCCACGCTTTAGCAGCATATTTATTATTATTATTATTATTGGATAATAAAAATATTTTATTATTTCTATTTATTTGGCGGTTCTAAGTAATATATAAAAATAAAAGAAAGATTACAAAAAAAAATTGGTTGGAAGCCTAGCAACCAGCTGCGCCCCAACCCCTTTCTAATTATTATTATTATTTTAAAAATCTACAGTATCAATATTATGCTTGCATAAAACTTATCTATGATGTAGCTGGATTCTAGTTATGATTCTGATACTTGTTTTGTGTAATACTCATATAGTTGAGTTAGCATAACTAGATACGTCAAAAGTTGTACTATTTTTCCTTCATTTCAAGAGTTGTCCAATGTGGTTTTCCTGACAAGGTTTTAACGAGACAACATCTCGTTGACGTTGAGTATTCATTCAAATGTTGATATTGTGCTCTTTTTCCTTTGTCCAAATGTTTTCCCCTTGGGTTTTACTGGAAAGGTTTTAGTGAGGCAATTTAATTCAACATTGTGGTCGTCCAAGAAGAAGTTTTATCAATTTTGGTTATTCGGTGGATTCCTACCATTAACTAGGTTATCTTATTAAACCAGATAAACATAAGCATCTCTTATGAATTTGAATGTCTTTCTGAACCACATAAAGTTTAATTACAAACACAATTTTTGTTCACATATATATGGTAATGCATTCATATCTTGACACTTTGTTGAAGAAACTATATCTACAAACTTCAGCGAATCATCTCAAGAAGCTAGAAACCCATGACACAAATCCTCAATATGTTGAATAAAAATGTAGACTTAGAAAGAGTATTGTTCGTAGACAATACCGATTCACCGATTATGCATCACAAAAGATGACTTCTTCAACTGGTAGATTTATTCACCAAAGCATTGGAATCTTTTGCATTCAAGAAATTAGTACATCAAAAATGGAAAGTCTCCAATCAAATATTTGCAAGCGAAGATTTAACTGAAGTACTCATCACAGAGAGCACCATCATCGAAGGTGCATTACTGGACTTATCACGTTACACTCTTTTTCCTTCGTCAAGGTTTTGTCCCACTGGAATTTCCTTATCAAGATTTTAACGAGGCAGCATACGCATGTCCAATAATATTTTAAGTCTCTATATATTCGTGCATTTTCTGATTTTTCTCTTTTGAGTTTTCTCGATATGTTCATAATGACTTAACAACAATGGTCGTTAGGAAAAGTGTTACCAATCGAGATCAATTAACCAAGATACTTTTATATCTAAGATTAAAATTTCTTTTATCATGCAAATAGAGGCTTTAATGTCCGTCTACATGTGAATAAGACTCCCCTCTTCTTGTTATCTCTACTATTCCGTCCCCTTTCTTTTCACAACAATAAACATAACTTCTAGACACTAAGCTACCCCATATCCAACTACGTTGGACGGGGATAGTCTGCGTGGTGCGCAAACCACATGACGTACAATAAGGTAGGGGTCCAGTTTCTTTGGACTCCAAAGCGAAGCCGTGTCCGAGTCAAATTTTCCTTGTGTCTCTCCATCACTCTCCTAAGTACACGCTGGTCATGAGGGTTGGTTGGAACGGCTTCTAGAACACCAATTAAAGGCTAACTCAACCAACCACATACGTCATTCATTTAATATTTTAACTGGATTTGTTTTTTATTATTAAATCCTCAATTTCCGTCACCCAAAAGGACATTATAGTCCCTCTCATCATGTTAATCTTGTACTTTGTAAAATTTGACTATATGGCTAATCCTCTATTTGGCTATTTGTCTCCAACAGCTAAATATATTCGTCTTGAATCTTAATCAAACTTTAGTCTACAAAGCATGATGCAGGCACTTTTAAATCACCAAAGTCAAAACTCTAATGGCTTTTCAGAAACCAAAATGCAAGTCATTGATAAAACTTACGGCAACAACTTTTGAAGGGCCATATATTTAGACCTTGGAATCAATTTATATTGTTGACCAGTAACGTGTCTACTTGGTAATCTCCGTCCCAAAAGCAACTTCACGCGTCTTCAACTTGAAGTCAGTGACATGTTTAATTTGCTTAATTAAAGAAAAAAGTCAACGACAAAGAAGATTTGGTCAAAGAACCAATAATGACTCTAGAATCGAAAGGGTAAAATAGTCAGAGTGACGTAATTTTAACAATTCTGTTTGGAAGAGGGAAACGGAAAAGTACCACAATAATTTTAGTTTTAAATGGTTTTGGCCTTTCAAGGGTTTAAAATGGTGGAAGGGTTTTCAATGGAAGAAAAATCCTAAACAAAGTCAATGAATGTTAGGTTTTAGTCCTATATATATTGTTCTATTCTTTCCAACGTTAATTCTCAATAAATCATTCACTCGATTCCATTTTGTATTATTATTCGGATTAATCCTTTGTTCACTCTTCTTAAATTCTTCTTTTTCTTTTCCTCTCGCTTTCTTTCCGTATTACTCACCTTCTTTATTTCGTTTTTTTTTTTGTTTTTTCTGTTTTGTGATCGAGCCTGATATGGATTTCATCGCAACCCTTCATAATCATAATAAAAATTATTACTTCTTCTTTGATTTCATCTATTGATTGCAATACCATTCCAAGCCTTCCGGGGAGAAATACAAAGATATCATCATATTTTTATTAAGCGATCAGAGGAACCCAAGAAAAATGGAGAATTCGGTAGGATTCATGACGGTTTTTGCTGTGTCAGGAAGCGTGGTTCTTGTTGCTCTGCAAGCTCATAAGCGTCTTCTCTCTGATTTCATGAAAAAAGTTGAATTAGAATTAGGAACTGCTGCTGGTAAGTTTAATTCTATCAACCCCTTCCTGTTATCAGTCCAACAATTTTTTGTTTTCTTGAGAATGTTGACGTTCTTTTGATCTTAGAGGTTAGTTTCATCATAATCATAATGTTTGTTGAATCAAGGGCAACAAAACAATGGATGATCAAATCTTGGTTTAATTTAAAAAACAAAAAAAAATATTCATGAGTTTTTTAAAGTCGTAGTAGGTAGGAAAATTGCGAGATTCATGCCTCATGAATCTATTGAAGGATGATGAGTTTTTTTCTTCTTCTAAAGATAGTTTATGTTAATTTTTTAACAGGTGTAGGTAAAGTTCAACAAAAGAAGAAAGTCCATTTTGCGGATGATGTAATCGAGCCATCATCCAATAATAAAGAATATCGAAAGCAGCGATCTAGATTGAACATGGATCGATCAAGTTCTCTGTGCAATAGTCAATGCAGCCAAATGATAAACGTCCCTGATGAAGATAAAATTCCAGAGAATAGACGTGCATTGTACAAAGGGATTGTGCAGTCTAAGATACTCAAGGGAAATATGGTTTCAGCTGTTGTCTAATGCTTCTTCTATTAACAACGATCCAGTGTAAATAAAATCAATCTATTAAGATATGTAGGCGTGTGGATTTGGAAATGGGCTACTTTTTTTTTTCCTGTAAAGGGCACCTCTTTTTGTTTGGAGTCCTGGCGTTTATTTTTGGAATGCCTTTGTGATGAAGAGTTGTATGTAAGTTATACACATTAATTGTATGTTGATTTACTTTTAACTGACTATTGGCAACAACATTTGGGAGCTCTGAGGATCGGCGAAAAACGGTTTCAACTCAGTTTTTTAAATCGATGAATTCTTCGGAGCAGTGGTGGTTTCGTTGATACTCATCTAAAAACAGTAATGTTTTTCCATAACATGTTATGGACATGTTTAAAAGTTCCTAGAATACTATCTTCCTATCATACATTTTCTAAAAGTTTTTTTCACTTTTCTAAAAGCGGTTGTATTCTTTAGAGTTCAAAGATGTCCCAAAATTCTAGATTACAAATGGTTGCTCTCACTAAGAGAATGAAAGAAACAAGTCTCCAGGGGTCAGACCAAATGAAGATTTCCAGATGAAATTTAATCTCTATAAAAAAAAAATGAAGCTGCAACTAAGTGGAGTAATTGTCTGATAGGAAAATCATTGCAAAAGATGAAGTTTAACGGAATCCAAAGAGATGTTAACATTATATGGAGGAGGTATTGTAAAGTAGGAGTTAATACCATGGGAAATAACCTATATGTATTCAAGTTCAAATGTCCTGGAGATATGCAATCTGTATTGGAACATATGGCTTGGACTATTGCGGAGCATACTTCACTACTATTCCGATTGAGGATTACAAGTTCACTCATCAAGTCTTCTTGATACTTATGAAAAGTCTCTTCTTGGAACATTTAGATAATGGAATCGTTTAAAAATGTACACGCCAGGACATTGGTACATAAGTTTCAGAAGAAGGAAAACGAGGCTGCTCTATCAGAGGAAGGGTTGTAACTACAAAAATTGAAGTAGATCTCATAAAACCACTTAAAAGAGACATTTGGCTGCGAACTGCTGCTAAACAGAAATTATGGATAAGATACCATTTCAAAATTCAACCAGGGAAAATATGCTCCCACTGTTTTGTGCCCGACCATGATGAAGATAAATGCGAGGAGATTGCATGGAACATCTATATGTTTGGTAAAACAAAAGAAGTGTTTGTTGATCTTCAAAGTAGGAATTAATACCATGGGACATAACCTATATGTATTCAAGTCCAAATGTCATGAAGACATGCAGTCTGCATTGAACAGGTGCCTTGGATCATTGCGGAGCATCTGGTTGTGTTACAACAATATTTCACTACTACTCCGATTGAGGATTACAAGTTCACTCATCAAGTCGATCAATACTCATGCAAAACCTCTACTTGGAACATTTAAATAATAGAATCATTGAAAAATATGTCATGACATCGGTAGGAAAGTTTTAGTTGAAGGAAAGCGAGGTTGCTCTATCAGAGGAAGGGTTGTAACTGCAAAAATTAAAGTAGATCTCAAAAACCACTTAAGAAAGGGCACTTGGCTGCTAATTGCTGTTAAACAGAAAGTATGGGTAAGACACCATTTCGAAAAGCAACCAAGAAAAATATGCCCCCACTGTTTTGTGCTCAACCCATGATAAAGAGAAATGTGAGGAGATTGCATGGAACATCTATATTTTCGGTTTAACATAATAAGAGATTGCTGATCTTTACGCGCAAAATATCCACAAAATCAAGGAGTTGAAGGAAAACCACAGAGTAACAAGTGAATGATGATGGGATCGTATATGTTGATGTGTCAGAGAATTCTGGGCTTGACCCAAGAAAGAAAAGATGTAGGGGTGATGCTCGTGAGGATAATTTTGTCCTGCTAGAAGATAACTCCCAGTTCACTTTTTCAAACCCTAACTCTCTCCAAAACATCGTTGGAAACGGTAGAGATGGACATACATAGACCAAAACTACAATCTATGATGATCATGATTTGAACATGTATGATGTTGAAGATGGGGAAGAAAACCAAATGATGGAAATCACCATCTCTTTGTTGATGAATATCAATTAGGTACTGCAAATCAAAGCTTCCCCTATTTTTTTCTCGATTTTAAATCTGAACCCTCTTTATCATTCTCATAGCCTGTTGTTAATCATAGTTAGTAGATCTAATCATCATCTCATAAGACGTATTTCTCTTCATTGTTCTTTGAATTTTCTAGGGTTCAATGTTTTGTACCTTAATTTTAATTATGATCCGTTGGTTCTCACCAGTGAGCTCTTCTACCCTTTGATTATATCTAAAACATCATTCTTCTTCCATTCCTTCTGAGCTCAGACCTATTTACTTTTGTAACTCTAACTACAAAATCATTTTTAAGATATTTGTAAATAGAATGAAACCATTCCTGAGTAATATGATTAGCCCTTTTCAGGCTGCATATGTTCCTAACAGGAATATTCAAGACAATGCCATCATTGTTCATGAACTGGTTCATATAATGAAAACGAAGAGGAAGAAAGATAAATGGGGTGTCATGGATCTTAAACTGTATATGTTAAGGCCTTTAACAAGGTTGGATGGCCTTTTCTGATAGATGACCTTAAAGTTTTTGGTTTCTCGGAGCATTGGTGTGTAAGGACTAGCCTCACAAATTAGCTCAAGAATGGATAAATTCCTAAGGATTGAAGAAGAACAAAAAGAGGGAGAAGTTTTCTTAGATTTAATTTTATTCATGTCTATCCTTACGGCTCAACTGAGTGTAAGAATACACACAAGACCACTCGTGTGACTCGCACAAGTACAAACAATGACCGTACAATTCAACAAACAAATGGGCGCCAATAACCTAGGGTCAGCCCTTAACAACTTTTCTTAAGCAATTTAAACCTAACTAACTTGGGTCCTGACAATACCCTCTACTCCTCCAAATCCTTGACCTCAAGGATTAACTTTGGAAATTGGTTTGACATGAAGTCCTTGTCTTCCCAAGTAGCATCTTGAGCTGATAAATTCTCCCATTGCACTAACACTTGGGTGATACTCTGGTTACCCTTCTTAACTTGCCTGCTATCCAAAATTTGCAGAGGATTCACCTTCATCTCCTTGTCCTTGTTCAACTTGGGCAGTGTAGTTTGAGACAGCAATCCTGCTCCTGGCTTGGCTTTCAACTGGGACACATGGAATGTGGGATGAATCTTGGACTCTGGTGGAAGTTGCAGTTTGTAGGCCACCTTCCCAATCCTCTCAAGTACCTTATAAGGGCCAAAGAATTTGGCAGCCAACTTTAAGTTTTTCCTTAATTCCACTGATGTCTGTTTGTAGGGTTGGAGCCTTAAATACACCCAATCACCTTCTTTGAACTCCCTTTCAATCCTCTTCTTATCTTCTTGCTGCTTCATCCTGTGCTGAGCTTCTTCAAGCACCCCCTTCAGCATTTGCCCCATGATTAATCTCTGTTGTAGATACTCATCTGCACCAAGACTGATTCCATCATTTGTTGAAGATACACCAAATTGTGGAGGCTTATACCCATACAGAGCTTCAAAAGGTGTTAACTTCAGGCTGGTATGGTAACTGGTGTTAAACCACCATTCAGCCAGTGATAACCATGACACCCATTTGTTAGGCTTGTAGCTTGTCATACACCTCAAATAAGTTTCAAGGCATGCATTCACCCTCTCAGTTTGCCCATCTGTTTGAGGGTGATAAGCAGTACTTAGGTGCAAGGAAGTTCCCATTCTTGTCAGTAGGCATTGGAAAAATTTGCTCAGAAAAACACTATCTCTGTCTGACACTATGGTCTTTGGAAGTCCATGCAATTTAATGACTGAGTCAAGCATTACCTTGGCCACTGTTGCTGCTGTGTAGGAATGGCTGAGTGCTAAGAAGTGGTTGTATTTCGTATACCTATCCACTACCACCAGTATAATCTCCCTTCCTTCAGATTTTGGAATACCTGTGATGAAATCCATGCTAATATCTGTCCAGGCCTGTTCAGGAATTGGCAAGGGTTGTAGGAGTCCTGCTGGTAGGGTAGTGAAGCCCTTGTGTTGTTGACAAGTGTCACATTCTTGGACCATATGGGTTATATTTTTCTTCATTCCCTTCTAATAAAAATAAGACTTGGCCTTCTGGTAACTAGCTCTTGAGCCTGAATGTCCACCTGCTGAAGAAGAATGCACTGCTGCCATGACCTTCTCTCTTAGCTCTCTAGAGCTGCCAATATAACTTTTGCCCTTGTATCTAATGATTCCTTGCTCAAAAGAGAATTCTCCAGTTTTTTTATCTGTTATCATTAGCTTTGGTAGTAACTTTGTAGCTACAACATCTTCTAAGTAGCTCTCTTGTACTTCCTTCAACCAAGCTGGTTGTAGTTGAGAAATAGCATTGCATGAAGCCTCTTATGGATGGTGAACCCTTGACAGTGCATCAACCACCTTATTATCACAACCCTTCTGTAGATGGTGGATTTTCGACAAGGGATAAAATCGTAAACTCATAATTATATGAAGCTCTGATCCAGCAATCAGACGTGAGTATTGAGACACGGGTCTCTCATCGAATTCTCAACGGAGAGTACTTTCTCTCAGAGTACATGTAGATATGTAGTCTCACGACTGGACAACGACATATCTCATGAATACTGAACACTTTCAGTGATTATTTCTAAATAGTATCACGAGATGGACGACTCCTAGACAGCTTGCTCTGCTAGTATAGAGCGATAACATCTTCAGGAACAAACAACGAGTTTACCCTGACTATATAAAGGATATGACTTACCGACAAGCTCATATCGGGATAATTAATGCTCCTAGACAGCTTACTCTGCTAGTATAGAGCCACAAAGTTAATTATTCCTAATTAAGATTAATTCTGCCGTGACATTCACTATTGAATTCCCAGAATAATCTATTATTACTCCTATTCCATGGTCGAATCCACGACTGGTCCCATGGAATGGCAATAAACAATTATTCTGATTCTATGATCGAATCCATGGCTTGATCTCATGGAATGACAATAACTATATTATCTCATTACTCCGATTTCATGATCGAATCCACAACTGGTCTCATAAATGGTAATAGATAAATCTTAACTACTCCAATTTTATGGTCGAATCTACGATCCCATGGAATGGTAATGCTCACTTTATTATTATGAATTCGTAGTTGAATCCTCAGCTGATCTTATGAATTAATAATAAACATCTTATTACTCAGTTTTGTGAATTATTCTCCACCGAATTCCACAATTAGTAATAAATAATCAACAACCGGGCGTCTGAGCTACCTATAAGTAAGCCCCGATTCAAATGGTGAAGGTGTATTCAACGACGATACACTAACAGTCACCCCCACGAACGAGTATTTCAAAATACAACGAAACGATGAACCTATGCAAAATAGGGAAGAAAATAATAAATAATTAAAAATATTGACCAGGGTGCTGGGAGCACGGACACACGACCGACCGACCGTGTCGTGGTCAATCCCACACCATGTTTATATTTTTAATGCATTTTTATTATTTTCCATGATTTGATGAAAATTCTCATTTTATCAAATCTCCTTCGCCTCGAGGAAACTCCTCGGTTTCATGGTATTTTCATAAATTCGTAAAAAATAATATAAAATTAAGGAAAGAAGTGTGGGGCGTGACCGTTGGCCAACCGACCATGCCTTGGTCCCAGCCAGCCCCAGACCTCACGGTTCCTCATTATTTTATTATTATTATTATTATTTCTCTAATTTCATGAAAAAACTCCTTGATTTCATGGTATTTTGCACAAATCATCAAATAATATATAAAATTATGAAAACTTGTGGGACCGGGCCACTAGCCGGCCGGCCATGCCCTAGCCGGTCCCACACGCCCCTTGTTTTATTATTTTATTTTATTTTTCCTTGAATTCATCAAATTCCTTGATTTCATGGTATTTCTCTCAAATTAGGAAAAATTCCCTCAAATCATGAAAAATATTTAAAAAATATAAAAAATTATGAAAACTCGTGGGACCAGCCCCTAGCCGGCCGGCCACGCCCCTACGGTCCCACACGCCCGTGTTTTTATTATTTTAATATTTTTTGCTTCCTTGAACTCATGGAAACTCCCTAAATTCATCAGAAATTTTAAAATTCATGAATTATCATCAAAAATATTATAAAATTAAGGAAAATGGCACCACGGGACCGTGGTCACGACCACCCGACCATGCCTTGGCCTCGGCGGTCCCACGCCTCCTTATTCCTTATTTTATAATTATTTTCCATCATCTCATGGTGTTTTCCTCAGTTTCGTCGAAACCCTAATTTTGGCATATTTTCTCGAATGGATGCTCTATTGCACGCCAGAAAATATCAAAATTCTCAGGACTGAGAAGCGGACGCCTTGGGGACACGAGCACTCTATCTTGACCGACCAAGATTGGATCTTTGGCTTACAGAAGCCGGTCCCATCAAGTTTCACAGTTTTGACCTAATTTGCACAATTGCACGTATTAGGTCCAAGACTCTCCCAAACACTTTGGATTTTCATGAAGTGATCGTCAGGCGGTCACGTTACTACCCAGGGCCGGTTTCATGACCCCATGGACGGTCCCTCACTCCGTCATAATTAATTAGGTTTCCTCACCTAAGGCTCAGACGAGCATTTTCGAATAAATGATTAAACCAGCATTTAATCATTCTTTCACCAACAAATCGTCAACTCTTCAGGAGTTCTTCGTATTTGCTCACGTGAGCATATGGACACTACATGGTTGATCCACGGTCCCATGTAGCTGCTCCTTCATTTTTTTCATGGTTAAATTTCTAACAAATCATGAATTGATCATCAATCGACCAAATTAGGGTTTCTGAGTCCAAGGACTATGCTTCCAGACTCCAACCTTAATAATTCTATGACAAACTCATGGTCATTAATATTATTAAATTACGCTCGGTTCTACACCAGTACTTTAATTAATATTTTTGGTCATCATCAGATGAGAAACACTTGCCCGAATGATCAATATTTGCTCAAACCAAGGAATATTGGTTCAATAATCAACCAATATTCGACAATTCATCGAGCGAGCAATACTTGCTCACCTCATCATGAGAATTATACCTCTGTCTCAACAGACACATTTAAGGTCATGAATCTCAGAACATTTCATGTTCAACTCATCAAATACATGGACTCATCGTCCCATGAAGTCAACAACTCACTAACTAAAATCACGTCTGCCCTACAGACTCCACGATCACACGAGACATCAATTGTGTCACTTGGGGGGATATCAACTAGGGTTTTGGTCTGGCGGTCTATGACATGTGTTTTCAAACACACGATGAAATGTGAGCAAGTCGTGCAATCAGTTGAAGGAATTCACGAGGTAGTGGGTGGAAAATCGACCAAGTCTCCACATGTTGAGCAACTGGTTTCAAACACGATCTCCACTTCCCCACTCCTTGATTCCATAAACTGCCACACTTCATGGGGTCATGGTTTCTAAAATTCCAGCAATATAAATAAGTCTCTGAATCATGATTGAATTATCAGCATCAACAGTATCATCAATCTCACGTCTCATCGACAACACGAGATCATCAACTCATCAATTAAGTAACTACTCTCAATTGAGAAATTTCAATCATTCAGAGCTTATCATATTCAGAATTCACACACCCACAATCTTTGATTACCATTGATTCCATACATTTCCCAGCTTCCCTCCTACAGATCAATCCATCCTCTATTGTGACCAAATTTACTTTGGAACGGTCATTGTCTTGATTTAGGCCGGAGTACTACAGATTGATCTCTCGAATCTAAAGCACCCCCTTTGCAGCGGTGCATCTGTGTGAGGTTTAACATTTCGCTCGGTTCGAGGAGTCTCCTCCGTACGATCGTCTCCTCAATTCCTTAAAAACTAGAAAATCGTTTTTCCCCATCTACAGATTGGCGACCACAGTGGGAGATCATTCTCTCGGTTGCAATCTCAATTCGGCAGGATGGTCGGTCTTAGGTATGGTTCAGTTACCAATCCGGGTTCAACACCCAACTCTAACATTGTAAGTCCTAGTGGTACTCCCAGCAAGTACTACTCCTATTAACGTTGCAGGCTCTAGTGGTAGCGCTAACACCACTCCTCCGGCCAGCAATATCACGTCACATGTTACTATCACTCTTCCAAGCACTGGCGCTCCAGAGATCACCCTTGCAAGTGATGACACTGGCGCCATCAACAATCCACTCTTCGGTTGGTCCCCTGAAGAAACCAGAGGAAATCAGCTTGATCTCATGAAGGTTCAGACTGACGTGGCTGCAACACAGAAAGAGTTGTATGCTTATCTCAAAACTCTCACAGACAAGTTTGCGTATGAACGAACTCAGCCTCAGCGCGAAAAAGGAGAAGCTAAAGAAACATCTTCAACTGCTGATCCTGAAATCTCTCCAATCCATGTTGTACAAGATGAAGAATTTTGCAAAGCTGCAGATGACTCTCAAGCAAGGGAACTTGCATGCTTCATCGCTCGTGAGGACCTGGAACGCTTCATGGAGGATCGAGGAAAAGACAAAGTATCATTTGTTCATCGTTATCAACCTTCATACCCTGTTGCTACGCAAATAATTTCTTTCTCGAAGGGCTACACTTCCCCAACGTTCGCAACATATAAAGGAACATGGAGCGCTCGAGAACACGTCTCTCGATCCCTGGAGGCACTAGGAGAGAATGAACAAAACGAAATGATCCCAATCTACAAATCCTTTCTTTGCGACTCCAGACTCTCTCATAACTTCATGAAACAACCAAACGATCAGCGACTACTACACCTGCTTTGTTGAGCAAAGTCTACAAGGTCGAGGAACCTCGGAGCAGCCGATGCATGATCAACAAACAATACAATGTTCAACCTTCCATGAACGTTATTTCTCAAGCAAAAGGAAAGCTCCTGCTCAAACATGAGACATCCAACACCTCATCCTACAAAAGCATCAAGAAAAGATAACCAATCTTACACAAACCTCGATCCATCATTAACGAACGGGGAGATGATCAGACATACTCAAACTTATCATGAAGCAATGATCAAGTTACTAGAAGTCTGGGTTCAAGATGGTGCAATCAAATTGTTGCTCATCATAGAGATCCAACTGAAGAAAAATGAAGAAACCCAGGTACCGTCACCTTCATAGATTCATCAAATCATCCAACAAGTAACTACAATATTTTGAAGCAAATTTTCAAAGAGAAGGTTGATCCACAATAGCTTCAACGAGGGACTGAAAGAGTACACAAGATTCCTCTCCCAATCATAAGCTTTACACTCTCTCTGAACAACCTATCAAAGAGGCAGTTCAATCCTGGTCGAACGTGAATTGCTCTATCTGTCGAAGGCACGAAGGAGAGACATGTTCACAGCACTGAACACATCATGTAAATAAGTCCATTCCGAAAATACTTCTTGAGCCTCCATCCACGGACCAAGAGGTGTACGACTGGGGACTGCTTACCACAGTCAATCTCAGAATAATGAATTGGGAAGAACGTTGATCGATGCTGACACCGCCATCAATAACATTCCACTGAAAACCATCGGATCCACATGCATCACTCAACAAGAAGATACTCATGCTCCATCTCAATCAGAGACCTTGAAGGAGCGCTCAGAAATACTTATGGCTACATCATTCTCAAAGTGAACATAAGTTCAACCTGTACAGAAACTAAGTTTCACATAATCAGGAAGATCCAGGATATGACACGTCCTTCAGAAGAGCGTGGATCCACGCTGAAAAGATGGGTACTTACAAAGCGCCTTTGGTTACATATCTCTCCAACAAAGAAAGTTCTGATCCAGAAGATTTGACGGACATTCCATCATCAGAGCACTTGGAGGAATTTCGAACTTTGACGAGATTGAAGCAAGAACCTGCAAAAGATGCATAGACATTCATCAAGAGGTTCCAACTCAGGCAAGTCTCATTCCTCTCGTGTCTACGTCATTTATTTCCTCACATGCTATGTAGCATGGGGACTTAATTCTGCTAGCAACTCTGCAAGACGTTATGAATGGTAACTTCACCGCATTAGTATTTTACCAAGTGGTTGAATCTTACATTTCTCTGAATCGATCACTGAGACGTTCATTATTGAGATGATGTCCAAACATGGCAAAGAACACTTTGAGAGTTTCTACATAGCCTGCAGGAGCGTCCATGTGTGCCACAAAATTAGAAAGCTCTGACTTCTGCACAAGTGTTGAATCCCACTGCTGCAACGAAAGGAATGCTGAATCAATAGAAGAAAGTCGGGGCCCAAACGATCAAACCTAAGACATTGTCAAGGGGTATGACGCTTCAACGCTCAATCATCTAAGAAGCCTTCAAAATTGTACTCCCAATCAAAGAATACACCTTCGATAATGACGCCTCTGGCTTTAACACAAATATCTCGACACTGATTCAACACCATCACGGCACTACATTCGACAAGTCTTCATTATCTCATTATAAGACTTCTGAAGCAGATGCAACATCATTCACACATGAATGTTACCAACTCCTTCAACATACACTGGGCAACCTGAGGTGATTCCGTGAAACTTCATCAACGGCTCTACATCACAAAACCCTACATGACTGAGGAACTTTTTCCCTTCACCGATCTAGAACGGAGATTTCTGATGCTATCTTCCACAACAACGTGGATTCACTTACAAAGCCGCTTCACGATACAGTCATGCTTTCAAGAGCACTCAGGTTAAACTCCTAGTATACCGGATTCTCAACTCACTAACTAGTTCGTGAACGTAAAAGGCTCACTGGATGAAGGAACAAAAATTATATCTATAATCATAGTTCTAGCCTTTTCGGTCTTTAGAGCAACTTCAACCATGGTATCAACATCAACAATAATCTCTAGAGGAACACCATCCATGATCTTAGCATCGACAAGGATATCTGGAGCATAATAATTCATGGTCCCAGTACCAACAACGGTCTCAGGAGCAACATCCTCATGACAAGGCTCCATCAACTAACCATTCTCTGAAGTATTGCTCGAGGAAACGGACTTCTCGAAGCACTAATGATTCATATCAAGGCGTGTAGACATGAAATATGCTCACATGAAAGTATTTCTGAAGATTGCACGATGGGCGGGCACAACACCAAAGTCTTCTACAAGATGTTCTCATCACCTCTACAAATGAGATACAACATACTTCAGCAAATGGGTTTACAAAAACGTACCAACGAGTGAGGAATGAGACAATACTTCCTCAACAAAAGATGTTCGTCTATGTCTCTTATACAACCTACCAAAAGTGCGCATCAATAGGACGTACGAGCTGAAAGATATGGCCTTTACCGTCAGGTCTACGAAATCTGAAAAATTTGTACGGGATTAAAAATTACAAATGTGCACGCTTCGTTGGATGACCTCTACAACTCCAAATTGAGTGATTATTGTCTCATGGGATAACTAAGTCTCTTAGTTTCAAAATTTGGGGTCAAGTATCAAATTCCGACATCGTATGAGGTTCCTACATCTTCCAGAGCGTACAATATGCAAGCAGCAATTCTTAGACGGTATTCATGACTTCCACAGTCGATCGGTGTCCACCAGGTCTTTCTACTAAGTACTTCATCAAGGTACCTCCAACTTAGACCATCTAGGTATTTACATCAATTTTTCTACCTGGGTCCTCTATCCAAGTCTTGCCAGAAGAAGAGAAAACAAAGAGGAGAGATCTAACCAAAATACTGGGGACTGACGATCCACTGATCATGACGACCAGTTTCACAGTCCAAGACTCGTGGCACCAGACTCTCATGTGCTAATCATTCATCGTAAAATTAACGCTACCATCGGGACATGAAACCGTGGTCATTACATCATCCCCTCTCAAGAGCAACCTCAGCTATGGTCCCATGACCAGGGTTTCAGAAGCGATGTTTCTACGACTGACAGAAGCAAGATGGCGCTGCAAGCACCATGATCATGTATCAATCAAGGGGTCCTGATCTCAAACGCATCAACGAAATTAAAATCCTTCACCAACCGTTCAAGACACGGGCGAATGGTCTAAGAACACAACATGAGTGTTTTACAGCAAGCTCGGCTGAGATGATTTTACACTGTCATGTACAAACCGAAGAGCTGGGAGAAATTGGTGAAGAATCGAGGGATGGGTCATATACCATTCTCTTCGTATGAAGGCCCTCTACAACATATCCAAAATTCAAAACAATTAGAGAACGAATGGAAAGGTTTAAGAGTAGTAGTTTGTAGCTCTTGGGATGTAATGGAAAACAAATGACCCATGAATCCATACTTGCTCTTCATGAGGTATTTATGACATGCCTTAGTTGTCATCATAGACACCTTTGGATCCTCAGTGCTTCCCTGTAGAATAATTTCTTCATTTCCCCTGTTGAATGTCACTGTTAACTGCTTAAAATCAAACTTGACATGGCTAATGCCTTTCATCCAATCCACTCCCAACATCATGTCACATCCTCCCAATGCTAGAACTCTAGCTTCACACTTAAATTTGTGTCCTTGCATGCTCCATGAGAATTTAGGGCACTTAGCTTCACTTGTGAGCTTGTTTCTATCTGCCACTGCTACATGAAAAGTTGCATTTGGTTCTATAAGGGCACCACTGTATCTAGCAATTTCAGGGTCTACAAAAGTGTGTGTACTTCCACTGTCTACCAATTTGGTTATAGGTTTGTTATTCCTTAACACACCTTGAATTCTTATAGTATTTTGTGGTTTGATACCTGATAAGGCATGCAAAGATATCTCCACCTCCTATTCTACTTCTTGTATTACTGGGGAACTAACTGGTGAGGCTTCCTCTGAGGTGCCTTGATCTTCATCTTCTCCTACTAACATAAATATTTGTTGTTTGATGCACTTGTGTACAGTAACATATACTTCATCACAGTTGTAGCACAGTCCCTTGTCACGCCTTGACTTCATCCCAACATAAGTGAGCTTCCTAATGGGTGGAAAACTTGAGCTTGTCATACTCCTTGGGGAGGGAGAGCTTGTTGTTGGAGAAGTTACAAAACTTCTGTTGTTGTGCCTACTTGGTATGGAAATTTGGGGTAGCTTATATGCTGCCTTAGCCTTTTTGATAGTCTTCTCTAGTATAGCCTCTTGCATCCTGGTATAGGTGTCAAACAGGCCGGCATGGCCTGCCTCTGGTTGGCCTAGCCTGGGCCTGCAGCCTGGCCGGGGTCGGCCTGTCAATAAAGCTGGACATGCCAAGCCTGGCCTGGATCCTATTAAATGAGCCCAGCCTGAGCCTGAGCCATGCCTGTTTTAATTTTGGCCGGTCCAGGCCTGGACAGGCTAGCCAGTTAAAGTATGACCTCTTTATTTTCAAAAAATATATCCATAGTGTTTCGAACTCATTACCTCGTGCTCATATATCAATGACCCAAACCAGTTGGGCATCGTTTTATTTATGTCTAATTTGTCAATTGATATATTATATCAAATCAATTTACATATCGTAAGGTCAAACAATCCATTATTTATTTAAGGCAGGCGGGAAATTAGGAAACTCTTTAATGTATGGTTGCTATAAGCTGACAAAGACGTTGGCAACTTGGCATATTTAAAGGTCAATATATCAGGAATTTCCAATTTTATTAGGACAATTAATAGAAAATAAATGGAAGGAAACAACTAAATAATGAAATATTTATCGAGCATAGAAAGGAAACAACTAAATAAGAGATAAATTTATTAATGAAATATTTATTAAGTATATAGAAAGAAAAATGAATTAATTTATTGACGAAAATTACTCACCGAAAAAAAAGGAATTCATAAAGTCTAATAAATTTGTTTACATAATAAATCACATAGCGTGTACAAAATAAAATTTCAAAATATATAGGTGAGAACTTCATCACTACATGTTGAGTACATCCCAACTAGGTTGGCACCTACTCAAATGCATCACGATATTTTGAGTACATCCCAACTAGGTTGGCACTTACGCAAATGCATCACGATATTTTGAGTACATCCCAACTAGGTTGGCACCTACTCAAATATCTTTCATTTGCATTGTTTAATCATCGATCACCCCCAAACGTTCGAATTCAACTGCGATCTCATCAGTATAAGCTTGATCTCTATATTTTGCATCATCCCAATCCTTCACGCATATGAGAGATTCTAACATTTCTGACTTTAATCTGCTTCTTTTCTCATCCAAAACCCTACCACATGCACTAAAAGTAGATTCTGATGCAACTGTAGATGCGGGTGGTGTTAATAGATCACGCGCCATAATTTGGACAACGGGAAAATTAATACCATTCAATCTCCACCATCCCAATATATCAAAATCATCCACATCATCAACGGTTGTAGCTTGTAAGTATTTTTCGAGATCGTTGAGTGCTCGCGTTCCTGCAACATTAGAAGAAGAGACACCCAGTGGTCCACAACCACCGCTAGCATTGGCAAGTAAAGACCAAGATAGATCTTTTGTTTTTTTATGTGGTCTTGGAGTTATCACATTTGTTCTTTGAACATTAGACCCATAAATATTTTCATAATGAGTAAATAAAGAAGATAGTTTTTCCATAACCTTTTCCACTGTGTCTAGCACAGGGATATTCAAATTCTCGCAAATTTTCGTAATTAAAACCATTGTATGTTGCAATTTTTTTCTTGGATCCATTATAGAAGCTAAATAATAAATAGGAGGAATTGGTTCAAAATATTTTCTAAATTTTAATTCCATTGCATATAATACTTTATCATAAATATCATAACCCCTACAATCAACAAAAGCTTGAGTCATGTTATATAATTGGTTTATGACAATATGAGATGTGGGATAATATATTCCTGATAAAACATTTGTAGCATCATAAAAAGTTTCCAAAAATGTCATGAACAAAGAACAAACTTCAAAATCAATCATTTCTAAGTTAACAACACAATCAGCAGAAGACATAACGTATTCAATAATTGCCTTTTCATAACCTTCGCACGCTTTTAACATAAGATATGTGGAATTCCAACGAGTACCACAATCTAACATCAATTTTCTAGGGTTCAAACCATTAGATGTGCAAATTTCTGAATATTTTTGTACCCTACTAGATCCAGTTGTAATATACTTAATCGCATCTCTAATCCGTCTAATGAAATCAAGTTCTTCATCTTTTTTAATAGTATCCATTCCATCATTAACCACACGAGCAATAATATGGCATACACATCTAACATGGAACAAAGCATCTTGGTAAAAAGCAACAAATCGTGCACGTTTAAAATTATCGATCGCATTTGTATTAGCTGAATGATTATCAAAAGTAATGCTAAAACATTTGTTTGAAATGTTATACTCAATAAATATAGATGATATGCATTTATATATTTCAAGCCCTGTGTGAGGAAATGGTATCATACGAAGTGCAATAATTCTTTTGTGCATCACCCAAGATGTGGGATCAACATAATGTGCAGTAAGTGATAAAAATCCTAAATCATTAACCCCAGTCCACATATCCGAAGTAAAAGAAATCGCACCAACGTGATTGTGGAATTCAGTCTTTAACAATTGTTTTTGTGAAATAAAAACATTAGAAACATCACTTCTATTGGTATTTCTACTTACACTAGAAAATCCTGGTTGAACATAATTTTTGATCCATCTTTCTAATCTAGCTTGCTTCAATCTAGTTGGTGAGAACATCCGAACTGCAAGTCTTAATTCCTCCTTCAACCCACTAACATAACTGGATGTGAAGTAGTCTTCGGTAAGATGTTTGTCTTGGAAAGCATAAGAGCCTTCAGCTCTTCAAACAACTCCTGATACTCTGGCACAGTTTCTTCTTGGCTCAACTTGTTGAATTCACCAACTATGTCATCATGACCCAACTCCTGAAATCGAAAATTGATGTCTACAACAAATTCTTCACATAGGATGATGTCTTTACCTTCCTGATAATCTTGGAACCAAACATCTGCTCTCCCATCTAAGTACAGAGAATCTAACACCACTTTTTGCTCTTCATCCATAGCATGTAATTGGAAAACAATTTACACTTTCGAATCCAAGATCTAGGGTTATGGCCATCAAACCTTGGGAATTCAATCTTAGGCTTATGATGATTAGTAAGCTGATTAAAGATTTGGCGATTACCTTGTGTTTTGATGCTTCCTCCAGATTTATTTCGAGAGTGAGATTCATTAGGTGGTTCCAATATTCCATCACCCGCTTTGAGTTTGTTTACAATTCTGTCTTCCATAGATCGCATTTCAATTAACGAATTGGAAATGCTACCTTGAGCTTCATCAAACTTCTTCACTATCTCTTCGTGGCCTTTTATCAGTGTATTGAATTCTTTGTGAAGGTCGTCGAAGTCTTTCTGATTAACCATGGTTCACAGTAACACAGATCGACTGCTTCTGATACCAATTGAAAGGACTAGCCTTACAAATTATCTCAAGAATGGATAAATCCCTAAGGATTGAAGAAGAACAAAAAGAAGGAGAAGTTTTCTTAGATTTACTTTTTTCATGTCTATCCTTACAGATCGACTGAGTATAAGAATACACACAAGACCACTCGTGCGACTCGCACAAGTACAGACAATGACCGTACAATTCAACAAGCAAATGGGTGCCAATAACCTAGGGTCATCCCTTAACAACTTTTCTTAAGCAATTTAAACCTAACTAACTTGGGTCCTGACATGGTGTGAGCTTATATATCAATGCATTAATACAATTATCATATCTACAATGTTAAATGAAACCCCATGCAGATTTTATAGACCAACTAGGAGTCTGAGACAAGGAGACCCTTTGTCTTCATATTTTTTTATCATCTGCATGGAGTCCTTTTCTAGATTTCTTATTCATGCTGAAAGCAAAAAATCTAATCCATGAAGGTAACAAAGATTCCCCTAGCATCAGTCATCTTCTCTTCGCAGATGATTGCCCTATCTTTGCGAAAGCTTCACATGATGAAGCAAATACCTAATGGATTTGATTAATGATTTTAGTGTTGTATCAGGTAAAGTTATAAACCTTCAAAAATCGGGTTGTTTTTTCAGTAATAATGTTCACCCTGAACATAGTGTTTCCCTTATCAGATCTCTTAATGTCAAGAAAATTGGCTTAAATAAAAAATACTTAGGCATTCCGCTTTTCATATCCATGTCTGTATCTGATTCCTTTAACCATCTCAATGATAATTTTGATAAACGAGTGGCTAAATGGAAATAAAAACACTTGAATCAGGCAGGTAGATCTTTAATGGTGCAACATGTGTTAAAGCTTCCCAAATTTATCAGATGAACACTTTCTCTATGCCTGATAACATTATTAATCAAATGAAAGCCTTACGAAGATAATTTTGGTGGGGTGAATCCACACTTGGTGGTATCTATTTAAAGCGTTGGCGGAGAATTGGTACTCATAAATACCATAGAGTTTAGGGTTTAGAAACCTTAAGCATGTTAATGTGTCTCTTTTGTCTAAAACATCTTGGAACCTGATTCATAACCCTAATGCTCTTTGGGTAGTGATTCTTAAACGTAAGTACTTTTAAAACCGTTACCTTCTCCATTACTTTAAGAAACTAGACTATTCTTGGGCATGGAGTATTTGTCGTGGTCTTGATTTCATATTAAAAACTTTCATTTATTTTGGTACTACAGTTCTGTTCTAGAGGACTGGAAATCAATTAGTTCTATTTTTTTATTTGGTTAAGTTTGAATTTTTTACATAGAAATCATATTGCTTTGTCTAACAAATCAGCCAAGTTCAGTAGAAGGTCTAGAACCTCTAAAGAATGGATGAGAAATGTCCCTGAATTTCTCAACTCTACTATGTAATTTTGATTTTTCAATAAAATTTCTTTTATAACAAAAAAAAAAACAACGTTTGATCAGTATATATGTATGCTTTAACTTGGGTGGACTTTTTTTTATTCTTTATAACACGCAATAATCTAAGAAATAAAAACAAACAAATAACAAAAAAAAGAACTAACTAGCAGTAACTTCCTATGTACTTAGAATTGAAACAACGTAGAGGGGGGTGAGGAGTTGTCCACCATTGATGTACCAAATACTTAACATATGTTGTCGCGAGTTCATGAGCTATACCATTAGCTCTCTTCGAAGGATGGTTGAAATCGACTGGATCCATCTTTTTGGATTCATGTATTATCTGGTCAATAAAATGCTTATTCTTCAACAGATTGAAGAAGTATTTTCCTTTAAAATTTGAAATATGACTGGTAAATCACCTTCAATTGTAACGTTGCAGTACTTCATTTTTCTGGCAAGATGAGTAACAGGTAAAAAACCAGAAATTCAGTGGTTTACGGGCTATGGATACCACCTTCAGCAGTACAAGCACTCAAAAAATTACCTTTCCTAATCTCGTGCCACGGCTGTACAAGAAGATATAGTGCTACCCGAAGAAGCATCAACATTGGTTGAAAATGAGAGGGTACCACACACATCACCAAATTTTTAGTATGTAAATATGTATGGACAAATTATAATCAGTAGCACTGATCAACAATATAGATCTGATGCCTGATATGTAGATAAGTTTTACTTGGACGATCTCAAAAATAAATATCCAAGTATCAACCTAGTATGTACTCGAACTTCTTCTATAAGGACCGAATTCTAAAAAAAACAAGTCTTATAATTTTTCTTTGAAGGTACGAATTCTCAAGTATAAATCTTGTAGGTTCTTCACAGTCTTTTAGGCTTAAAAAGTGTCTAGGTTGATTAACGTGCCACTTGTGATATTTTTATTATAATATAAACAATATAATGCATAAAAGAAACAACACAAGCCACTAAAAAAATAACAAGGAAAACTTCAATGTGCAAAAAAACCCGGAGACCTAGCCCAGAACTTGAACAAAATATGTTAAGCCGCTACCGATACTATCCTACTATCAGACTTTCGACTGGAATATAGTTGAGACCGAATCGACCCTACAAGAAATTAAGCTTCAGTCTTTCTCCTTACAACTCTTAGATCTCGCAAGACCCTACGCAACTTTATTCCCTAGATGATATTCTATACATGCATGGGATTTTGCTTTAACCTACGCGAATACTCTTTTCTATACTGCCTATAAGACTCCTATCCAATTTCCTTCAAAAAGATGTTCAATCAAGGTAGTGGAAATCTATATACTTGTAAGGGAATCAAGAAAACTCAACAACTAGTACAACTTACTCTCTTTAAAATATATAGAGATGCCTAATTGATTATACAAGTTATCAAGAAACGTATATGCCTACGGAGAAGACTATTCTATCCTTCTTGCACAATTTACTGTCTTGGTGCTACCACATCATCTGTAGAGTCCAAAATATATGCTTTGTGTAATATCTCACCCTGCTTATCTGACTCCTAAGAAAAAGACGCGAACATAATCCATGATAACTGAAAAAGCGGGGGTACAACAACCACACCCAATATTTCGCTTACCAATCTGTATGAACAAACTCCAATATACTTTCAAGAGAATCAATAAGACTCAATCTTAATAAAGTATATCAAAGAGTTTCTCTCTTTCTCGATTCAATTCTTACTCAAGCAAATAGAAATATGTGAGTCTAATTGAATACAAGAAAAATCACTTGAACGGTATCAAAGACCAATGTTCAAGGATCAATCAATTTCAATCAACAACCAAAGGTCGGATTTCCAATTGATTGATTCAAACGCACAACCTGTGATATTTCAATTATATAACAAATAATAATGCGGAATAGAAATAACACAAACACCAGAATTTTGTTAACGAGGAAACCGCAAATGCAGAAAAACCCTGGGACCTAGTCCAGATTGAACACACACTGTATTAAGCCGCTACAGACACTAGCCTACTTCAAACTAACTTCGGGCTGGACTGTAGTTGAACCCCAATCAATCTCACACTGATCCAAGGTACAGTTATGCTTCTACGTCTTAGATCCCAGCAGGATGCTACGCACTTGATTCCCTTAGCTGATCTCACCCACAACTACGAGTTGCTACGACCCAAAGTCGAAGACTTTAATAAACAAATCTGTATCACACAGAAAAGTCTACAGAATAGATAAATCCGTCTCCCACGAATATACCTACGAGTTTTTGTTCCGTCTTTTGATAAATCAAGGTGAACAGGAACCAATTGATAAACCAAACCTATATTCTGAAGAACAGCTGATAGGTGTTATAAACACCTTGATATTTATCTATTGTTTATGCTTTCTTTGCTACTTTTCTTGTAAATTATGTATCTTATGTTTTCTTTTGAGTGTTTAGGTACTGTGGAGCCATTTGGAGCAAAAGAAGGAGAAATCGTCCATTTGGAGCGTAAAACGCCAAAAGGTCAATTCACAGGCAAATGATCCATGGAGTCGGCTTAGGTCGCAAGAAGGAATGGAGAATGAACTGTCAGTTTTGTGAGACTGACAGGCCAAATATTAATTGGATAGCCCTTATCCAGTCGACTCTAAAATTGAGAATCATCTCTCAATCATTCACGTCTGAAATTCAGAGAGAGTAAAGTAAGTTATGGCGGCACCATTATATCAGAGAGATTGAGAGATGCAGGGAGAGATAGTTGTTGTAATGGAAATACATTCAGTGATTTATGAGGGTCGAATAATTCAAGGGTTCTTCTGGAAAATGAGTAGAACTATTGTTCTGAGTGATGGCAGAGATCGAGAGGAAGAAAAGGGGATCTGTACAGCTGAAGAATGAAGGAAGGAAATCTAGGGTTTGTGTTGAAAACGAAGAAGTGGGTTCTGATCTTCGTGTTTATGGAATGTTGAGGTTGAATTGAGAAATGGTTTTCACTCGAATTTGAAATTGACAGAGTTTGAGAGCAAGAAATCAGATGAATTTAGGGTTCTTGATTGTGGTTGTTGTATGTGGTTATGTGTTGTACTGGTGGTGCACTAGCGCAGTGGATGTTTGGCTGGAAGAACAGCTAGGAGTTGGTGATGAATCTTGAGCTCTAATGAGGAACTGAAGTTGTTGGTGGTTGCAACTGTTTCAGGTAAGGGTTAGTTGTGCCATGGAATTGTGGTGATTGAGACAAGTCTGGTGTTGCATCTGGGTCTGGTGGTGGAATTGAAGCTGAGATGGTGATATGGCTCAAGTACTGAGTTGTTGATGGAAATGGAGTTGAGGATGTTGCTGCACTGATGGAATGAACAAACATAGTGCTGTCGAGAATCTGAGAATGGTAGGGAGATGCAGATGCAGTTCTGGTGGATGCTAAGAAGACAAAGAAGAAGGTTGGTTGCTTTGGATTGCAGTTGCGATGGAGTTGATTGATAGACGCAATTATGTGTCTAATATAGCTCATTTGTATATATTGTTAGTGCTCGATATCGTACTTATTTGGTTATTTTATTTATTTGTAGGTGTTTTTGGAAGAATAAGGCTTTGTGGCGAAATTGGCTAAAAATGCGGCATTTGGACCTCCGTTGATAACGTGCCGGAAGCGCCCCAGAATTGTACCGGAAGTACCCCAGGAATACCCCGGAGGAACCCCGAAAAAAGTGCGGAAAATGTCCCAGGGAAATCACTATACGGACCCTCGATTTTGGATAAGGGGTAACCTAATTACTAAGGGGTGACCTATTTCCAGGCAGCTGCTAAAGGGAGAACAGCACAGGATAAGGGCACCCACCTTCTTCACGTTTTGAATTAGAAAATTGGCGGGAAGTTCACTGGCAGATTGATAATCGAATTTTGATGGAGTTTTAACGAGATTCAATCGCCGAAATCAGTTGGGCTGGACTTGGATGGACTAAACAGGCCTAGTACAATCGATTGGAACCAACCAATTGGGCTGGAATACCCGTGAGAAGCAAAGAAAGGGAAAACAGAGTACGTGTTCTCTGTTGGGTTTTTAGAATATTTTTGAGAGATTTCTGGAGGACTTTGACGCTGGATTAACATGTACATGGTCCTATTCAAGATTATGGAAGAGTTTGGTAGCTATTTTATAGCCAACAGCACGTGAAAAAGCTCAACAGAAGCGATTGTCGTTTCAACTGCATGAGAAGAAGAAAAAGAATAATCGCATATTTAGTCGAGATTTATGGATCTGTTGGGCTATATAAGTGTTGGTTTACATCAAAGAAAAGTTTAGAAACCCTTAGGAGACAGTTTAGAGTCCAGGAGATCCGAGGAGAAGCGATTACAGAGAGTTATTGTTGCTGCTGCTGCTGCTGTTCGAGGAGGAAGAAGAAGAGGAAGAACAGACCTGCTAAGGCAGTCGTTCTTCATCAGTCTTAAAACCAGAAACGAGTGTCGTTCTTATCCAGCAGTTAAGGCTTATCGTTTATAGCAGTCTCAAAAACACTTACCCCTTTGTAACAGTGACGCTGTAACACTTTTACAGCGTTGCTAATTCCTATTTCATCATATAATCATCAATAAAAACACCTATTTTAGCCATGAATTTATCTTGTGAGTGTGTTTTTGGGATGAGGAGCTAAACCCCTTAGCCAAGCCGACGGAGGAAGCCATTGGTCCTTATTTATGGTATAATTCTAACTTTATTATTTATTTGCAATATTATTACATGATTATTTGCATGGAATTTTTATTGGAAAATTGATTTTTATTGAATAATTGTGATTCATTTTGATGGAGCATGCTTAGTTTAAGACTCTTGATGTTTCATGCTTGGTGTTTACATTTATTACTTCAAAAATCTACAAAAGGCATAATATTAGAATCACTCTAAAAGAAAAATTGCATGAATATTAATTATTAGAATTTATCAAATAATGGATCAATGATGGAATCCAAGTCTTGGTGTTTTTTTTCTCTAAAGGTTTGAACTATTTTATTTATTTGCATGTTTAATTTAAATCTAGAAAAATTGTTTTCTTCACAAGTCTGAAAAGAACCCAGTTTTTACCACAACTACAACATCATTTGAAAACCCATCAAATTTTTGGCGCCGCCGACGCGGACCTGTGTTTAGTTAGCATTTTTTTTAGATTTTTTTTTTATTTGTTCTTCTTTACGTTTCTGGTTTTTTGTCTTTTTCTTTCAGATTCTTGAAGTTGGAGCGAAAGAAATTTTTGCCAAAGTTTTTGGTGGACATTTAAAGTTTGGGAGCAAAAAGCAAAGCTAAAGGAGCGAAAGAAGAAGATTTTCTTTATTTTGTAAAAAAGAAAAAAAAAAGAGAGACATTTTTATTTTTGTAATTTTTTTTATTAGACTTTCTTTTCTTTTCTTTTGTATTTTTTTTATGGACTTTGGACATTAATTTTGGGACATTTTTATTTTTATTTTTAAACCCTACGGAAGGGTACCCTTAAATATAAACTGTTTGCAGGGAAGGACGACGATTACGATATCGTCTCGGCCCCTCGGGTTCGCACACGACATAGGAGTCGTGGCCCGAGTCGACGACAACGGTTCATCGCCCGTCTGGTACGGGAGGTAAAATTCTAAACACCCTCGAATCTCCTGCAAGCGGGTTACTGGACTCCTTAAGGTGAATATATGCTGAGGACTTGAATATGGATTGTTTTTAAATTCCTAGTAAAGGGCAAGGACTGGACCATATAAGATAAGGGTTCGGATTTCATCACCGCTCCCTTCTTGCCCGCCTTAGGAAAACGAAACCTAAAGCGAACCTAAGCCTAAAATTTGGACTAGCAAGAGACCTATAGGGTATCGAGCTTAACAGGACAATCATTCGAAAAATATTGGTTACTCTTTTAAGCACACCTCGAAGTTCTTGACGGTTTCTGCGAGTTGAATGCGTGACTGCGCCGCATTGCATCGGTGAGGTTTTGGGTATCAAAGCTCCACTGAGCTTCCCTCGCCTCTATTCAACTTACTTTAACTCGGATTGATTCCAGAGGGGTTTGCTTAAATTGTAACGAATTCCCTTTCGAAGGATTAGAAGCTGGTCTAGAAACAATCTAAGTGGAGCCATCATGCTTGTTGTTTGCTAGAAATCTTTAGGTTTGTTGTGGTAAAGTCGAGTCAGCCTGCTGTGTGATTGCTAGAACCTTCTTGTTAGGATTTTTATTTCTTTTTGAATTCTTTTTAGTGTATGCCCGATTTTGTTAATAGGGCTTGGAAAAGAGATACTCTAGGTCGATTGATTAGCGAAAAACCTAGTAGTTCTTCTGATTTAAGCAGGAAGCTCGAAGACTCTTCTTTGGAGAGCCCTGTTTTTGGAAACTTCAGTTTTGAGAATTTATCTCTGAGTGATAAAAGTACCCCTAGTACTTCTGTTGTGCCAGCGATGGCAACTTTGAAAGATTACATGTTCCCAACTAGGACCAACCGAGCTTCATGCATTAAATTGCCAGCCACTACGGCTAATTTTGAGATAAAACCTAGTATTCTTCAGATGATCCCTATATTCTTAGGAAAAGATGATGAGAACCCTTATTTCCATATTAGGGACTTTGAGGAAATCTGTGGGACAATTAGAATAAAAGACCTTACTGATAAAGTCTTGAAACTTAAAATGTTTCCATTTTCCTTGAGAGATAAAGCCAAGACCTGGCTTAACAACCTACCGTCTGAATCCATAGAAACATGGCAGGAACTTATCGCTGCCTTCTATATGAAATTCTACCCTAAGCATAAAATTGCAGCTGTTAGGCAGAAAATTAGTGCTAGTGTGCAACAAGAGGGAGAGTCTCTTTATAGGTTTTTAGAGCGATTCAATGATCTCCTATCTCAGTGTCCTCACCATGGATTTGATAATATGAAACTTGTACAGATTATTTATGATGGTTTAGACTATTCGACCAAAGCCATGGTTGAATCTATGTGCGCTGGTGAGTTCACTAGTAAAAATGCTGATGATGCTTTTACCTTCTTAGGAGCTATCGCTGAAAAATCCCAACAGTGGGAATCTTGTGTTGAACCCCCTAAAAGACTCTTGGTCAATAGAAGTAGCACCAATATGGTAGATACGAGTTTTGCGTCAGATGCTAAGTTTGCTGCTTTATCCAGAAGGTTAGAAGCTTTAGAAATGGGTCAGACTAAAAATAGGTCCCTTGTTGAACCTAATAGAGCCTCTCAAGTCTCTAGTTGTGGAATAGAGCCCGATAATTCATTTTGGGAAGGTCAGGTTAGTGAATAGCAAGCCCATGTTGTCTATAACAATGCTAGGTTTGAGAACCGTCAGAAGTTTGACCCACACTCAGAAACCTACAACCCTGGTTGGAGAAACCATCCTAATTTCTCTTGGTCTAAGGGCCAGAGTCAAGGCCAGTCTAGCAATTCTCAGCCTCCCCCAGGTTTTGGTTTTAAGAACTCTTCAGGTCAAACCCAGTTTCAGAACACTTCCGAGAAAAAGATCTCTACCTTAGAGGAAGCTATCACTATGTTAGTAAGTAACCATGACATGCTATCAAAGAACCACATGAGCTTTCAACAAGAAACTAGTCAGGAATTGAAGAATACTTCCCAGAGTCTTGCCAAGTTAGAACTTCAAGTAGGACAAATAGCTAAGTTTATAAGTGAGAGAGAAGATGGAAGGTTCCCTAGTCATACTGATCCTAACCCTAGAGGAGAGAAATCGTACAATCATGTGAATGCTGTCACGACCCTTAGGAGTGGAAAGAAAGTTGATAATAAGGTCGACATACCTGAAAGTGAACATGCTGTAGTTCACCCTTATGAGCCAGAAAATGAGGAGACTGATAGAGTCTCTAAAGAGACCAATGAGGGTCATGTTGAGCCTCACTTTGTTCCCAGAGCCCCGTTTCCCCAGCTGCTAGTTCCGAATAAGAGGGAGTCCAACTTTAATGATATATTGGAGGTTTTTAAGCAGGTTAATATCAACCTTCCATTATTAGATGCAATTAGGCAGATTCCCTCTTATGCCAAGTTCCTTAAGGACTTGTGTACGCGAAAGCGTAAGCTCAGTGTCCAGAAGAAAGCCTTCATAGCTAGTCATGTGAGTTCTATTATTCAGAATACCACTACTCCTAAGTATAAAGAACCAGGGTCCCCTACCATTGCTTGTACAATAGGTAAGTACCGTGTTGAGAAAGCGTTGCTTGACTTAGGAGCCAGTGTGAACTTACTTGCATACCATGTGTACCTCAAGCTAGGACTTGGTGAGATGAAACCTACCCAGATAACACTTCAGTTAGCTGATAGGTCCGTTAAAGTTCCTCGAGGTGAGATAGAGGATGTTCTCATAGAGGTTGACAAGTTTATTTATCCAGTGGATTTTATTATCCTAGATACCCAACCTGTCCCTGATCCAGAGAACCAAATACCAGTGATTTTAGGTCGCCCGTTTTTAGCCACGTCTAATGCGATCATAAACTGTCGAAATGGTATTATGAATCTATCTTTTGGTAATATGACTATTGAGTTGAATATTTTTAATGTCAATAAGCTACATTCTGAGCTAGATGACACGTGCATTGAAGAGGTCAACATGATAGGAACCTTAGTTCCGAAGTCTGTACCAAACACCGAATCGGAAGATCCATTAGAGAGTTGTCTAGCCCGTTTTAGCATGGATTTTGACGATGATAGCAACATTGAACAGGTAAATGCTCTATTGGATTCTATTCCTATGTTAGATACCGATAGATGGAAATCTAGGTTTGAACCATTACTAGCTACCGAATCTACCTTAAGCCCTTATTTCGAAGAGCCTAAAGATCCTCCTAAGTTGGACCCCAATTATGCATTTGTAGGCCCATCTGAGATTTTGCCTATAACTTCCAATTTGGATAGTGATCATGAGATTAGGCCAGTAACCGTGCTTCAACACAATAAGGAAACTCTAGGGATGACCATAGAGGATATGAAACATATAAGTCCTATAGATAGTATACCTCAAAAGAATTTAGAGGATGAACCACCTGATTATAACTCAGAGAAAGCAATTGACCTTTTTCAGGAACCGGATGGTCTAGAAATTAGGAATATTGTGACTAGTTTATCTAGAGACACCCAAAACTCTAAGTTTGGGGGTAGTGAACTAGAAGAAGCTCTAGAGTATTTTAAATACTCTCCGGATCCGGAAATTCAAGCCATAGTTAAAGGTCTTACGGAGAATAGTGATTACCCTAAATTTGGGGGTAGAGATTGTCAATTATCCCCAATAGAAGTCCCTAACTTGGGACTCAAGCCTAGTGCATCTGAGGTATCGCTTGAGTGTATTCAGACTCCACAACCTGATCCGCCTGATAAAGTCCAGGAAAAAATCCATATGTTAGAGGCCCGTTTTTCGGATGAATCTGTTTGCCGAGACACTCATATGAAGCCCAATTGGGCACTCCAGATAAATCCAGTTGTCTTGCGAGAAACTTTAGATCAGGTTGTGCTCTTTCTGCTCATTTTTCTGATCTTGACCATTTGTCTCCTATTAGTGGCAGTTCTATTTGGTCTTATGGACCCACAATTGTTTCGACTATTGGTATACGACTTTGGAAGGTGAAAATTCTTTTTGAGGTATTTGATGTCTAGCTAATGACTATAAATTTAGCATTTACTGGGAGGCTCCCGCGTTCATGTGATACGGTAATATCCTTCCTTATTTTTTTCCCTCCAGTGGTATATAGTTTCTCCTTGTTCATGCTTTTAATTTCATCTTTAGAACATTGAGGACAATGTAAGATTTAAGTTTGGGGGTGGGGAAGAAACACTTTTTGTCACCTTTTTGCAATAAACTCCAGAGCCTAGAAATTTATGCCTATTGAGGATTGCACTAACTAATCTAAGTGGATGGAAGCATTTTGATTGTAGGAGTTTGAGGAACCAATCTGATTAGATGGAAACATCTAAAGAGTCTATTCATAAAAGCACAGAGCTCAGGTGTTAGAAATAACATGATAGTTTCACCATATCTCGTTGAGTCCTTTTCACTTCTATTTTTATTTTATTTTGTTTTTAAACTATGTTTCTCTAAGTGATAGGTGGGGCCCACGATTCAAGTTGTTACCAATGCTAGGGTGAATTAGAGTGATTGAGATACCATGAAAAAAAAAAAAGTTGAAAAAGAGAAAAAGAGATGAAAAAAAAATGGTTGTTACCAAAAAAAAAAAAAAAAAAAAATGAGACCAGACCATTTGACCAAAAGGAATAAATTCAATAAAGTCGACCACTGGTACCCTTGTATATGCCAGTTGTGTTGACCTAGAGTTAGGTTATCGACCACTGGTACCCTTGTATATGCCAGTGTGTTGATATTAGTCAGACTAGTATCTCAATCCATTAGGATAGGTTCATTTTGGCGGAGGCCTTCAGACAGATATGGGAAACGGCGTTCACTTAGTAAACATCAAAACCATACATGTTTTTCTATATCCTTCTTCTTGATCTATCCATGTGATTAGTTTTGACTCCGAATATGATGTCCATAGTACAACTATCTGAGTAGAGCTCTGTCACTTTATATGAATTTTAGTATGCTTGAGTGCAAACTCGTGTACATCAATTGGAATTTCGCATCAGGGTACTTCTTCCTGTAGTCAATAAGTATGCCAACCAAGGAGATTCTTTAGTGCCTTCCAAGGTTCTGCGTAGATAGCTAAGTTATGGAGTATTAAGGTTTTGTGGGTACACCTCTGGTAAACCCCCCGGAGACAACACTCCGCCACTAGGGCCACCTAGTGGTTTAACGGCTTACTGCACGTGCTAAGTGTAGTCATTTTATTTTAGATTAGATTTTCTCGAGGACTAGCAAATAATAAGTTTGGGGGTATTTGATAGACGCATTTATGTGTCTAATATAGCTCATTTGTATATATTGTTAGTGCTCGATATCGTACTTATTTGGTTATTTTATTTATTTGTAGGTGTTTTTGGAAGAATAAGGCTTTGTGGCGAAATTGGCTAAAAATGCGGCATTTGGACCTCCGTTGATAACGTGCCAGAAGCGCCCCAGAATTGTACCGGAAGTACCCCAGGAATACCCCGGAGGAACCCCGAAAAAAGTGCGGAAAATGTCCCATAGAAATCACTATACGGACCCTCGATTTTGGATAAGGGGTAACCTAATTACTAAGGGGTGACCTATTTCCAGGCAGCTGCTAAAGGGAGAACAACACAGGATAAGGGCACCCACCTTCTTCACGTTTTGAATTAGAAAATTGGCGGGAAGTTCACTGGCAGATTGATAATCGAATTTTGATGGAGTTTTAACGAGATTCAATCGCCGAAATCAGTTGGGCTGGACTTGGATGGACTAAACAGGCCTAGTACAATCGATTGGAACCAACCAATTGGGCTGGAATACCCGTGAGAAGCAAAGAAAGGGAAAACAGAGTACGTGTTCTCTGTTGGGTTTTTAGAATATTTTTGAGAGATTTCTGGAGGACTTTGACGCTGGATTAACATGTACATGGTCCTATTCAAGATTATGGAAGAGTTTGGTAGCTATTTTATAGCCAACAGCACGTGAAAAAGCTCAACAGAAGCGATTATCGTTTCAACTGCATGAGAAGAAGAAAAAGAATAATCGCATATTTAGTCGAGATTTATGGATCTGTTGGGCTATATAAGTGTTGGTTTACATCAAAGAAAAGTTTAGAAACCCTTAGGAGACAGTTTAGAGTCCAGGAGAGCCGAGGAGAAGCGATTACAGAGAGTTATTGTTGCTGCTGCTGCTGCTGTTCGAGGAGGAAGAAGAAGAGGAAGAACAGACTTGCTAAGGCAGTCGTTCTTCATCAGTCTTAAAACCAGAAACGAGTGTCGTTCTTATCCAGCAGTTAAGGCTTATCGTTTATAGCAGTCTCAAAAACACTTACCCCTTTGTAACAGTGACGCTGTAACACTTTTACAGCGTTGCTAATTCCTATTTCATCATATAATCATCAATAAAAACACTTATTTTAGCCATGAATTTATCTTGTGAGTGTGTTTTTGGGATGAGGGGCTAAACCCCTTAGCCAAGGCGACGAAGGAAGCCATTGGTCCTTATTTATGGTATAATTCTAACTTTATTATTTATTTGCAATATTATTACATGATTATTTGCATGGAATTTTTATTGGAAAATTGATTTTTATAGAATAATTGTGATTCATTTTAATGGAGCATGCTTAGTTTAAGACTCTTGATGTTTCATGCTTGGTGTTTACATTTATTACTTCAAAAATCTACAAAAGGCATAATATTAGAATCACTCTAAAAGAAAAATTGCATGAATATTAATTATTAGAATTTATCAAATAATTGATCAATGGTGGAATCCAAGTCTTGGTGTTTTTTTTCTCTAAAGGTTTGAACTATTTTATTTATTTGCATGTTTAATTTAAATCTAGAAAAATTGTTTTCTTCACAAGTCTGAAAAGAACCCAGTTTTTACCACAACTACAACATCATTTGAAAACCCATCATTGATCTGTAGTTTGTGACCGCAAAATGAAGACCGGTGCTGCTGTTGTTATTATCAATAGGTGGATTGCTGTCATTGTTAGGAAGAATTTGAGAAGGGTATGGCATCTCAGCTGTGATCGATTAGAGGAGAAGCTGAAATGGGTTGTTGTTGGCCGAGAAACTGGAGCTGAAGTTGTAAACAACTGTCATGGTGCAACACATAGTTTACGGCTCATGCAAGATGGCCTAGGGATGTGACAGAACTGCATGTGAATTGAGTGGAGGTGCAAATGAAGGCACTAGTGGTGCTGGTTGGATTTGTTTGAACTGTGGATGCTTTTTAGTGTTTGAATTTGGCTGCAATGAAGTCAATGGAATGATGGAGCTAAGTAGATGGTAAGCTGTGCAACTGTGATGGGAGATTGCAGGTGGAAGTAATGATTTTCATAGGTTTATGGTGTCGAGGCTCAATATAATGCAAAGCTGAGGATGGAACTGAAGGTTATGAACCACAAGATAATGTTGTTGTTGTGTTGGTGACTGGCAGTTGAGACAAGAAGCAGCTGCAGTTGCAAGAAAGAACAAGGAGAATGGGTTTGGCAGTTTGATTCTGGAGCTGAAATTGCAGGTTCAGGATGGACCAATGGTATTACAGTTGGGGTTTCAAGTATGAGATGCAGTTGTTGGTGAGCTGCAGAATTGAAGTTGCAGCTGGAATTGGATTACAGGGAATGTGGTGCTCGTGCTGTGAAGAAATGAGGGTAATACTGAATTGAATTTGCGCAGACGAAGAATTGCAACTGTGATGGATTGTGTGCAGACTTGAGCTGATGAAGATTTGGTAGTTGTGCTTAGAATGCAGGAATTATGTGGTTGTTTACATACTAGTGAAGAGTTAGTATGTCTGAACTGTTGGCGATTGAAGCTGCATATGGGCGGAAGATAAGCTGCGTATGATGAATGGTGATAGATGAATGTGTAGGATGCAGGAAAGATAGGCCATAGAATGGCCGGGAATACAAGCAGAACTCTGCCGGAATTGGTTCTCAGCGAGTTAACTTAGTGAGCCAACTTGACTGACCGATCCAGTACTTTATTCAGGTGAGTTTGGGCTCTGATTTGTGGGCTTGGATTTTGGGACTCCTTTCTAGCAGAAGCAACAGTGGGGCCTATGCGGTGGAGACTTAGGTTTTGGCAGAGAAAGTATAAAAGGGAGAGACATCTCTCTCTTCAGGATCTACTTCTCTACTTTTCGTCTCTAGGGTTTACAACATGAAAACTTTTATCTTTCTTCTTGTTATGAATTCCATGAATATGAGTACCTAGTTTTTTATTGGTTATGGAATAGTTGGATTTCACATAACATGATTCTGAGTTTAATGAATTAGTTTCGTCTCATATTTATCGTTCATGATTCTCTGAAAATATAGTTGTATGATTGACGTATTACAACATGATTGAGTATTTGTTTTGTCAAGTTGCAAATTGGTAGAACTCATATCCATATCTATAGCTAGTTTAGGATTAATCATCGAGCGATAATCCTTGAACACAAGTAGTATAAATATGATTGTAGGTTATAGTGATATATCCATGTAATCATATGAGAATCGTGACCTTTGTTCGAATTGTTTTCCCAATGTATTTCAATTGCATTGATTAGGCTAATTTCATGAATCTTAATGCTTCATGGAAATTGAACTTGATTAGCGCAAGGCGTTAGGTTATTCTTTTGGTAGAATTCATACTTGCATCGTTTAACATGTATGTGTGATGATAAGAGGAAATTGCGGGATATCCTTTCGACAAGATATTCTAAGGCTTTTGATAATGAGAGATTAAATATCAATTCTAGTTATTAAGACAAGAACATGTTTGTGAATGAAAACGAATCCTTAACCAATTTCTTTACATCTTGGGCTGTAATGGAAAACAAATGACCCATGAATCCATACTTGCTCTTCATGAGGTATTTATGACATGCCTTAGTTGTCATCATAGACACCTTTGGATCCTCAGTGCTTCCCTGTAGAATAATTTCTTCATTTCCCCTGTTGAATGTCACTGTTAACTGCTTAAAATCAAACTTGACAGGGCTAATGCCTTTCATCAAATCCACTCCCAACATCATGTCACATCCTCCCAATGCTAGAACTCTAGCTTCACACTTAAATTTGTGTCCTTGCATGCTCCATGAGAATTTAGGGCACTTAGCTTCACTTGTGAGCTTGTTTCTATCTTCCACTGCTACATGAAAAGTTGCATTTGGTTCTATAAGGACACCACTGTATCTAGCAATTTCAGGGTCTACAAAAGTGTGTGTACTTCCACTGTCTACCAATTTGGTTATAGGTTTGTTATTCCTTAACACACCTTGAATTCTTATAGTATTTTGTGGTTTGATACCTGATAAGGCATGCAAAGATATCTCCACCTCCTATTGCACTTCTTATATTACTGGGGAACTAACTGGTGAGGCTTCCTCTGAGGTGCCTTGATCTTCATCCTCTCCTACTAACATAAATAGTTGTTGTTTGATGCACTTGTGTCCAGTAACATATACTTCATCACAGTTGTAGCACAGTCCCTTGTCACGCCTTGACTTCATCCCAACATAAGTGAGCTTCCTAATGGGTGGCAAACTTGAGCTTGTCATACTCCTTGGGGAGGGAGAGCTTGTTGTTGGAGAAGTTACAAAACTTCTGTTGTTGTGCCTACTTGGTATGGAAATTTGGGGTAGCTTATATGCTGCCTTAGCCTTTTTGATAGTCTTCTCTAGTATAGCCTCTTGCATCCTGGCCAAGTACATAGCTTGCTTCAAGCTAGTTGGTGAGAACATCTGAACTGCAAATCTTAATTCCTCCTTCAACCCACTAACATAACTGGAGGTGAAGTAGTCTTCGGTAAGATGTTTGTTCTTGGAAAGCATAAGAGCCTTTAGCTCTTCAAACAACTCCTGATACTCTAGCACAGTTTCTTCTTGGCTCAACTTGTTGAATTCACCAACTATGTCATCATGACCCAACTCCTGAAATCTAAAATTGATGTCTACAGCAAATTCTTCCCATAGGATGATGTCTTTACCTTCTTGATAATCTTGGAACCAAACATCTGCTCTCCCATCTAAGTACAGAGAATCTAACACCACTTTTTGCTCTTCATCCATAGCATGTAATTGGAAAAATATTTACACTTTCGAATCCAAGATCTAGGGTTATGGCCATCAAACCTTGGGAATTCGATCTTAGGCTTATGATGATTAGTAAGCTGATTAAAGATTTGGCGATTACCTTGTGTTTGGATGCTTCCTCCAGATTTATTTAGAGAGTGAGATTCATTAGGTGGTTCCAATATTCCATCACCCGCTTTGAGTTTGTTTATAATTCTGTCTTCCATAGATCGCATTTCAATTAACGAATTGGAAATGCTACCTTGAGCTTCATCAAACTTCTTCACTATCTCTTCGTGGCCTTTTATCAGTGTATTGAATTTTTTGTGAAGGTCGTCGAAGTCTTTCTTATTAACCATGGTTCACAGTAACACAGATCGACTGCTTCTGATACCAATTGTAAGGACCATCCTTACAAATTAGCTCAAGAATGGATAAATCCCTAAGGATTGAAGAAGAACAAAAAGAGGGAGAAGTTTTCTTAGATTTACTTTTTTCATGTCTATCCTTACAGCTCGACTGAGTATAAGAATACACACAAGACCACTCGTGCGACTCGCACAAGTACAGACAATGACCGTACAATTCAACAAGCAAATGGGCGCCAATAACCTAGGGTCAGCCCTTAACAACTTTTCTTAAGCAATTTAAACCTAACTAACTTGGGTCCTGATATGGTGTGAGCTTATATATCAATGCATTAGTACAGTTATCATATCTACAATGTTAAATGAAACCCCATGCAGATTGTATAGACTAACTAGGAGTCTGAGACAAGGAGACCCTTTGTCTTCATATTTTTTTATCATCTGCATGGAGTCCTTTTCTAGATTTCTTATTCATGCTGAAAGCAAAAAATCTAATCCATGAAGGTAACAAAGATTCCCCTAGCATCGGTCATCTTCTCTTCGCAGATGATTGCCCTATCTTTGCGAAAGCTTCACATGATGAACCAAATACCTAATGGATTTGATTAATGATTTTAGTGTTGTATCAGGTAAAGTTATAAACCTTCAAAAATCGGGTTGTTTTTCAGTAATAATGTTCACCCTGAACATAGTGTTTCCCTTATCAGATCTCTTAATGTCAAGAAAATTGGCTTAAATAAAAAATACTTAGGCATTCCGCTTTTCATATCCATGTCTGTATCTAATTCCTTTAACCATCTCAATGATAATTTTGGTAAACGAGTGGCTAAATGGAAATAAAAACACTTGAATCAGGCAGGTAGATCTATAATGGTGCAACATGTGTTAAAAGCTTCCCAAATTTATCAAATGAACATTTTCTCTATGCCTGATAACATTATTAATCAAATGAAAGCCTTACGAAGATAATTTTGGTGGGGTGAATCCACACTTCGGGGTATCTATTTAAAGCGTTGGCGGAGAATTGGTACTCATAAATACCATAGAGTTTAGGGTTTAGAAACCTTAAGCATGTTAATGTGTCTCTTTTGTCTAAAACATCTTGGAACCTGATTCATAACCCTAATGCTCTTTGGGTAGTGGTTCTTAAACGTAAGTACTTTTAAAACTGTTACCTTCTCCATTACCTTAAGAAACTAGACTATTCTTGGGCATGGAGTATTTGTCGTGGTCTTGATTTTATATTGCATAACTCCATTTGGGAAGTGAAAAATGGTAGCAACATATCTGCATTTAGAGATAAGTGCATACCCAATGCATGTGAGCCTTTGTTTATAGCTAATCCAAATCCAAACATTTCTATTTCCACATTTATTGATGAAATCACGAAAGCCAGGAAATCGGAGCTTGTTAGGTATTTTTTTTTCACACCATCAAATGCTCATAATGTCATTGCTATAAGGATCCCTCTGTCTGGGAGTGATAGACTTATCTGGCTACACGCTAATAATGGTCTCTTCTATGTTAAGTCTGGTTACAAACTTATCTCTGGTTAAATTGCATACATGAATAACTCCTAAAGTAGTAATCTTTTCTATAAGTCCCCTCACAAGCTAGCTATTCTACCCAAGATTCAAATTTTATCTAGAAGGGTCATGAGAACATCCTACCTGCTAAAAATATTCTTGCTAGATATGTTACCAATCAAGATTCCATCTTTAGTATGTGTATCCTACACTGCCCTTTTGCAAATGCAGTATGGTATTTAACCCCCTATGCGGATATAGCCTCACAGGTCGGTGAATCAAGTATAAGCTTTCAAAAATGGGTCACAAAGTGGCTATCAGTCAGTAATTTCCAGGATAAGTCTGGTGCAGTATTTTCAATTGCCTGGAACAGTTAGAGAGACATGTATTCTCTCATTTTTCAAGGAAAACCTCCAAATCATCAGACCACAGCTAGATTGGCACTTAATATGATTAATGATACTGAGTTATACTTGCATAATGAGGAGATTCAACAGACAAATTCATCACACTCTTTTGTGGAGAAAAACTTATCCACAATCGTCAATTCACTTCCATAAAAATGTGTTGTTATTTTTCAGTGATGCAGCATTTGTCAAGAATTCTAACTTGTCAGGAATTAGTTTGGTTATGAATGACTCTGCAAGATCATTCATTGGGTACAAACCCAAGGCAGGTTCAGTAAGGAATGCAGAAGAAGCTGAAAGTCTAGCTTTACTAGAGGTAGTAACGTGGGCAAAGGAAAAAGGAAAAGAGAGTGTGCTTCATCAGTGACACAAAAAATAGTTATAGACTCTTTACATATCAAAAACGATCATTTATTTTGGTACTACAGTTCTGTTATAGAGGACTGGAAATCAATTAGTTCTATTTTTTTATTTTGTTAAGTTTGAATTTTTTACATAGAAATCATATTACTTTGTCTAACAAATCAGTCAAGTTCAGTAGAAGGTCTAGAACCTCTAGAGAATGGATGAGAAATGTCCCTGAATTTCTCAACTCTACTATGTAATTTTGATTTTTCAATAAAATTTCTTTTATAGCAAAAAAAAACACGTTCAATCAGTATATATGTATGCTTTAACTTGGGTGGACTTTTTTTTATTCTTTATAACATGCAATAAGCTAAGAAATAAAAACAAACAAATAACAAAAAAAAAGAACTAACTAGCAGTAACTTCCTATGTACTTAGAATTTAAACAACATAGAGGGGGGTGAGGAGTTGTCCACCATTGATGTACCAAATTCTTAACATATGTTGTCGCGAGTTCATGAGATATACCATTAGCTCTCTTCGAAGGATGGTTAAAGTCGACTGGATCGATCTTTTTGGATTCATGTATTATCTGGTCAATAAAATGCTTATTCTTCAACAGATTGAAGAAGTATTTTCCTTTAAAATTTGAAATATGACTGGTAAATCACCTTCAATTGTAACGTTGCAGTACTTCATTTTTCTGGCAAGATGAGTAACAGGTAAAAAACCAGAAATTCAGTGGTTTACGGGCTATGGATACCACCTTCAGCAGTACAAGCACTCAAAAAATTACCTTTCCTAATCTCGTGCCACAGTTGTACAAGAAGATATAGTGCTACCCGAAGAAGCGTCAACATTGGTTGAAAATGAGAGGGTACCACACACATCACCAAATTTTTAGTATGTAAATATGTATGGACAAATTATAATCAGTAGCACTGATCAGCAGTAAAGATATGATGCCTGATATGTAGATAAGTTTTACTTGGACGATCTCAAAAATAAATATCCAAGTATCAACCTAGTATGTACTCGAACTTCTTCTATAAGGACCGAATTCTAAAAAAAACAAGTCTTATAATCTTTCTTTGAAGATACGAATTCTCAAGTATAAATCTTGTAGGTTCTTCACAGTCTTTTAGGCTCAAAAAGTGTTTAGGTTGATTAACGTGCCACTTGTGATATTTTTATTATAATATAAACAATATAATGCATAAAAGAAACAACACAAGCCACTAAAAAAATAACAAGGAAAATTTCAATGTGCAAAGAAACCCGGGGACCTAGCCCAGAACTTGAACAAAATATGTTAAGCCGCTACTGATACTATCCTACTATCAGACTTTGGACTGGAATATAGTTGAGACCGAATCGACCCTACAAGAAATTAAGCTTCAGTCTTGCTCCTTACAACTCTTAGATCTCGCAAGACCCTATGCAACTTTATTCCCTAGATGATATTCTATACATGCATAGGATTTTGCTTTAACCTACGCGAATACTCTTTTCTATACTGCCTATAAAAAAGACTCTTATCCAATTTCTTTCAAAAAGATGTTCAATCAAGGTAGTGGAAATCTATATACTTGTAATGGAATCAAGAAAACTCAACAACTAGTACAACTTACTCTCTTTAAAAGATATAGAGATGCCTAATTGATTATACAAGTTATCAAGAAACGTATATGCCTACGGAGAAGACTATTCTATCCTTCTTGCACAATTTACTGTCTTGGTGCTACCACATCATCTGTAGAGTCCAAAATATATGCTTTGTGTAATATCTCACCCTGCTTATCTGACTCCTAAGAAAAAGACGCGAACATAATCCATGATAACTGAAAAAGCGGGGGTACAACAACCACACCCAATATTTCGCTTACCAATCTGTATGGACAAACTCCAATATACTTTCAAGAGAATCAATAAGACTCAATCTTAATAAAGTATATCAAAGAGTTATATCTCTCTTTCTCGATTCAATTGATAAACCAAACTTATATTCTGAAGAACGGCTGATAGGTGTTATAAACACCTTGATATTTATCTATTGTTTATGCTTTCTTTGCTACTTTTCTTGTAAATTATGTATCTTATGTTTTCTTTTGAGTGTTTAGGTATTGTGGAGCCATTTGGAGCAAAAGAAGGAGAAATCGTCCATTTGGAGCGTAAAACGCCAAAAGGTCAATTCACAGGCAAATGATCCATGGAGTCGGCTTAGGTCGCAAGAAGGAATGGAGAATGAACTGTCAGTTTTGTGAGACTGACAGGCCAAATATTAATTGGATAGCCCTTATCCAGTCGACTCTAAAATTGAGAATCATCTCTCAATCATTCACGTCTGAAATTCAGAGAGAGTAAAGTAAGTTATTGCGGCACCATTATATCAGAGAGATTGAGAGATGCAGGGAGAGATAGTTGTTGTAATGGAAATACATTCAGTGATTTATGAGGGTCGAATAATTCAAGGGTTCTTCTGGAAAATGAGTAGAACTATTGTTCTGGGTGATGGCAGAGATCGAGAGGAAGAAAAGGGGATCTGTACAGCTGAAGAATGAAGGAAGGAAATCTAGGGTTTGTGTTGAAAACGAAGAAGTGGGTTCTGATCTTCGTGTTTATGGAATGTTGAGGTTGAATTGAGAAATGGGTTTCACTCGAATTTGAAATTGACAGAGTTTGAGATCAAGAAATCAGATGAATTTAGGGTTCTTGATTGTGGTTGTTGTATGTGGTTTATCTGCTGTACTGGTGGTGCACTAGCGCAGTGGATGTTTGGCTGGAAGAACAGCTAGGAGTTGGTGATGAATCTTGAGCTCTAAGGAGGAACTGAAGTTGTTGGTGGTTGCAACTGTTGCAGGTAAGGGTTAGTTGTGCCATGGAATTGTGGTGATTGAGGCGAGTCTGGTGTTGCATCTGGGTCTGGTGGTGGAATTGAAGCTGAGATGGTGATATGGCTCAAGTACTGAGTTGTTGATGGAAATGGAGTTGAGGATGTTGCTGCACTGATGGAATGAACAAACATAGTGCTGTCGAGAATCTGAGAATGGTAGGGAGATGCAGATGCAGTTCTGGTGGATGCTAAGAAGACAAAGAAGAAGGTTGGTTGCTTTGGATTGCAGTTGCGATGGAGTTGATCTGTAGTTTGTGACCGCAAAATGAAGACCGGTGCTGCTGTTGTTATTATCAATAGGTGGATTGCTGTCATTGTTAGGAAGAATTTGAGAAGAGTATGGCATCTCAGCTGTGATCGATTAGAGGAGAAGCTGAAATGGGTTGTTGTTGGCCGAGAAACTGGAGCTGAAGTTGTAAACAACTGTCATGGTGCAACACATAGTTTACGGCTCATGCAAGATGGCCTAGGGCTGTGACCGAACTGCAGGTGAATTGAGTGGAGGTGCAACTGAAGGCACTAGTGGTGCTGGTTGGATTTGTTTGAACTGTGGATGCTTTTTAGTGTTTGAATTTGGCTGCAATGAAGTCAATGGAATGATGGAGCTAAGTAGATGGTAAGCTGTGCAACTGTGATGGGAGATTGCAGGTGGAAGTAATGATTTTCATGGGTTTATGGTGTTGAGGCTCAATATAATGCAAAGCTGAGGATGGAACTGAAGGTTATGAACTACAAGATAATGTTGTTTCTGTGTTGGTGACTGGCAGTTGAGACAAGAAGCAGCTGCAGTTGCAAGAAAGAACAAGGAGAATGGGTTTGGCAGTTTGATTCTGGAGCTGAAATTGCAGGTTCAGGATGGACCAATGGTATTACAGTTGGGGTTTCAAGTATGAGATGCAGTTGTTGGTGAGCTGCAGAATTGAAGTTGCAGCTGGAATTGGATTACAGGGAATGTGGTGCTCGTGCTGTGAAGAAATGAGGCTAATACTGAATTGAATTTGCGCAGACGAAGAATTGCAACTGTGATGGATTGTGTGCAGACTTGAGCTGATGAAGATTTGGTAGTTGTGCTTGGAATGCAGGAATTATGTGGTTGTTTACATACTAGTGAAGAGTTAGTATGTCTGAACTGTTGGCGATTGAAGCTGCATATGGGCGGAAGATAAGCTGCGTATGATGAATGATGATAGATGAATGTGTAGGATGCAGGAAAGATAAGCCATAGAATGGCCGGGAATACAAGCAGAACTCTGCCGGAATTGGTTCTCAGCGAGTTAACTTAGTGAGCCAACTTGACTGACCGATCCAGTACTTTATTCAGGTGAGTTTGGGCTCTGATTTGTGGGCTTGGATTTTGGGACTCCTTTCTAGCAGAAGCAACAGTGGGGCCTATGCGGTGGAGACTTAGGTTTTGGCAGAGAAAGTATAAAAGGGAGAGACGTCTCTCTGTTCAGGATCTACTTCTCTACTTTTCATCTCCAGGGTTTACAACATGAAAACTTTTATTTTTCTTTTTGTTATGAATTCCATGAATATGAGTACCTAGTTTTTTATTGGTTATGGAATAGTTGGATTTCACATAACATGATTCTGAGTTTAATGAATTAGTTTCGTCTCATATTTATCGTTCATGATTTTCTGAAAATATAGTTGTATGATTGACGTATTACAACATGATTGAGTATTTGTTTTGTCAAGTTGCAAATTGGTAGAACTCATATCCATATCTATAGCTAGTTTAGGATTAATCATCGAGCGATAATCCTTGAACACAAGTAGTATAAATATGATTGTAGGTTATAGTGATATATCCATGTAATCATATGAGAATCGTGACCTTTATTCGAATTGCTTGCGCAATGTATTTCAATTGCATTGATTAGCCTAATTTCATGAATCTTAATGCTTCATGGAAATTGAACTTGATTAGCGCAAGGCGTTAGGTTATTCTTTTGGTAGAATTCATACTTGCATCGTTTAACATGTATGTGTGATGATAAGAGGAAATTGCGGGATATCCTTTCGACAAGATATTCTAAGGCTTTTGATAATGAGAGATTAAATATCAATTCTAGTTATTAATACAAGAACATGTTTGTGAATGAAAACGAATACTTAACCAATTTCTTTACATCTTGATTTGTGTATTTGCTTTGCTTTATTTGTTTTTAGTATAATTTACTTTACATAAAAATTAGAAAAATCCTCTCTTGCTTTACATAAGAAACCGAAACATATTGACAACCTAGTCCTCTCTGTGGGAACGATCCTCTCTTGCCCTTGCTTCATTATACATTTTGAGTAGTAAGAAAGTGTAATTATTTTTGACGTCTACGACAGCGACCAAATTTTGGCGCCGCTGCCGCGGAAGCAACGGTTGTCATTTGTTTTTGGTTTCTTATTTTTGTTTTTAGTCTTGTTTTGTATTTTGTCTTTGTTTTTGTTTTCTGGTTTTTAACTTTGTTTTGAGAACTCTTGTTTCAGGTACCAATTACTATGGACGAAGCATATTGGAACAATGGGTACGGTTATCAACCTCAACAACATTATGACAACTATCACCCTTGCGGGGAATACAATCAAAACCAATCATTTGGTTATGGTCAATATTCTATGTACCCTTTTGAGTTATTCTCATACATATCAACCTTCTTACGGTAGGTATGTAAGTAAGCAACCACAAGGAGGGGAGAATAGTTGTGCTCCTATTCATATTTCTTCTAGTTTGGTAGATGAGATGCAACAATTTATGGTGGGCATGGAGTCAGTTTGTAGACAACCAAGCGTGGAACCTATTTCATCGAACGAATGTGCTCATAGTATGTTTGGCCCAATTTCTGATCGTAGTTATGATCATTCACCCATTCAAAGGGAAGATAATTGGCCTAGCAATACTGAGGTAAGTGATTCTACTTTTTCCTTGTCGAATGAGCTTTACCAACAAATGGAACTAGAGGTGTCAAACAGGCCGGCCTGGCCTGGCCTGACCTGCCTCTGATTGGCCTAGCCTGGGCCTGCAGCCTGGCCGGGATCGGCCTGTCAATAAAGCTGGCCAGGCCAAGCCTGTTTATGTACCACTCCCCCTTAGTCAATACTCCATCTCACATGGAAATCACTCCCCCTTACATAATGATCCGAAAACCATATGTATTTGTAGTGTGAACTACATATTAATTCTCCCCCTTTTGTCAATAAAATTGGCAAAGGTATAAGAACGGGATCCTAATGAAATTTTCGAAAGAGATATTTCATGACCAAAAGAAAGCATATATCAACTTATTTAGATGCAATCATATAGTCGAAGCTAAATGCATTCATCAAGGAGTTAAAAGATACAAGATAACCCCTATAATATTCCACAGCCGCACTCCCCACAAAGATTTGGCAATTAAGCACAAGTTCAATTAAGAACTCTCCCCCATTATATGTCATTCCCGAAAGAACAACAAGAGCGACCTTAATTTCGAAAGAAAAGAAGGATTTCTTTGGACATAACAAATCACATACAAGTATGAATTTGAATCCAAAATACTCAATTAAATTAACCACAAGAGAATTCATGATTAATTTAACCGGAAATGCTCAACATAAGTGAACTTATGGAGACTTAAAAATGCTCAATTAGATTAATCACAAGAGAACCCATTATTAATCTAATCGGAATACACAACTAAACTAACCACAAAAAGTAATCAATTTAATTGGCCATGCTCGACATAAGAAAACTTACGGAGCAACAACTAAATAACCAAACAAGATGATTAACTTAGTTGAATATGCTCGACATAAAGTACCTCACGGAGCAACGACTAAGCCAAAACAATAACTCAGTCTATAGAGCTCAACATAAGACACCTTATGGAACAACACAGTATATACACAAAAATTATGGATCGGAGATCGACCTAATACCGTGGAATAAGCAAGGACTCATTCTATTTTCCATCACCATTTTCACAATGACATACAATAGACGTAATCCTTGAAAACAAAAGATTTTAACCTATCTTCCATTAATAATTGACATAATAGGCTTAACTTTTGTATTTGTCAAAAGTCCATTCATTCTTTTATCAATACATGCATATCGACTTGCGAAAGACTTTACTTTTGACAAGGTATGGGACAATCATAGTTCACGGACGCAAACACACATATCCCATAAAAATTTGCAATATATAAAACCATAAAGATTAATACTGCAAAAAATCATCTTCCAAACAATTTAGAATTTAAATAAATAAATCTAAAAACATTGCAAGATGAAAACGTTGGACATAGATATGTGTACTTACGATAATTGCTATTCCAAACTCTAGTAATCCTTCTCAAAAACAAGAATATATTGTCATAAGAAGTTTCCTAGGCATCAAGACAAACTCGTAATGCACATATAAGATGATTTGTCCTTAGAGGGTATAATCAATCTTTTTCGCCCAGATTTATACCAATAATAGCTACCAAATGCGTATCAAAAGATTTTCTTAACAAAGAGGAACATACAAAGTCATTAACGACCATGCATCATAGTTCACATAAAATGATTGTGAACATTCAAGAGTCCCATAGTAATGCGTACTACTGCCCATTGTTGAATTTTCTTCTTTGTGATTCACCAACAACATTCTTGTAAAAGCTACAAATGAGATTAGAAGAGTAGTACTCCAAGAATCCAAGTGCTCAAGTCCAAGAGAATTGGAACAAGTGCGACGAAACGGAGCAAAACACTCAAAACAAGAGACGGGACAAATACCAATCTTAACTCATCCAAAATCAATAATTTTCATCTCTATTTTGAAGATAATTCAAAGAGGAAGAGAATTTAAAAAGAATGAGTTCATTCCGAGTTTGGACGAAGAAGTTACGACCAAAACAAGTCGACCGAATATCGACGTCTATAGGAAAATATGCATACGGGTTTGCAAACGAATTTTCAAGTCTGCGAACTTAAACCCCTGGATTTTTATTTTAAAAGATGGTAAGCATACCAGGTATGTGTATCATGGAGTCCAAACATCCCGAACTACTAATTTCAAACCTAAACGTTTAAGAACCTTAAACACGGATCAAATTAGGCAGAAATGAACAATAATCAAGGTACATGGAACATAAAAACACAAATCTTGATCAGTTTTATAGACATACCTGTTTAGAAGAATCCAGTTGAATTATACAGCCTTACCGAACATAATCTGTGTGCCTCAATTCTCGTGCTTCCCTCACTGTATACATATATAACAGGGCATTCCTTGGTGAGGATGCACTTACAACACAATCAAGTTGTGTTGGGGTGAACAATGTCGTGCTCACCACAAGTTACCTTTGGATTATCATGAAAGAGATCGCTTTTAGACTCTTTTACATCCAATTCCATTTTTCCAAAAAACTTGTTAAGTTCCAACATCATGGATATTTCCTTCTCCATAGTCATGGAATTTTCTGGGAGATCATTCTTTTCACACTCAAAACATCATCGACTTTCTTTGGTATCCGCTTCTGAGTGCGTTTAGGAACAATTAGAACCTTCTTCCCATTACTCTCTTCTAGAATTCTCTGAAGAGAATTGGATTGACTATTCTTTTGCAAGTTAGTCTTTCTCCAATTGGGAGCATCGGATCTTGTCTTCGTCTTTACGAAGTTATCTTTTTGATAACCATTACGATTGTGAAAAGGATTCGTACGATGTTTATAGGCAAATTTAGGTTTATAACAGCACTGATTCCCTTGCCTAAACGTTGGACAATTACAACCTGTAAAGTTAAGAGGATCAGTCTTAATGTATGATCTTGGTTTCACAACTTCTTGTGATGCCCAAACAAGAACATCATGAAGTTTCTCATTCCTTATACGGAAACGACATATCCTTTCCAGGTGACCTTTATTTCCGCAATAGTAGCAAACATAAGGAATGTTCTTACCTCGATTTGTGTGTGCTAACTTTGGAGGTTGATATACTTTGCTCTTTAGAACCTTAATTTCCGATGAAGGTACTTCACTTTTTCCATCAGTGAAACCTTTTGTTGAGAAGAATCACTAGCCTTGAAAATTTTTACATATTTGCTAATACTTGGAGCATCTATTCCCTTATAGCCCAATCCTCGTGTATCACGATGATTTTTACTTACTCCTAGCATAGTGCTTAATTTGCTTGAACTAATATTGAACTTTTTCAAGTCATCTTCCAACATCTTGATTTTATCAAAAGCAGCAGCTAAATCAGCCTCAAGGCATTTTTCTCGAGAGAGACAAGCACTTTCTCTGTCATCAAAACTAATTTGTCGAGAGTTAAACCTTGCTTCAGATTCTGCAAGTTTCTCTTCCAACAAAAAGTACTTTTGATAAAGATTATCACATTCAAGTGACTTTATACGTAGGTTTTCCTCAGAATCCTTGAGGATCGATTCGTTAGAACGATTCGAAAAATAAACACCTGCATAACATCTTCTCAATTTCTTGTTTTCTCGACAGAGAGGAGTCAGAAGAGGTGAGACATGAGAAGTTGTAATCTTCTTCATATTCCACGAATCCAAAAACTTAACATACTCTGAGACTTCCTCATCAACATCTCTATCAATATCTGAATCACCTTCATCAGAAAATTCATCCAACTATTCTTCTAGGAGAGTTTCCCAATCAACAGTCTTTACATCAAGAAAATGTTTAGATATTGACTTAGATGTGACAGTTCTCTCAGGTGAATCCAAGCTTTTAGAATCATCTGGTAATTTCTGAACTGGTACGTTATTAGAGATAGACTCGTCCATAATCAGATCGCTACAAACACAGACTTATAAGGTCTTTAACGTGTTTGCCTGCTCTGATACCAATTGAAACAGCGGGGTTACAACAACCACACCCAATATTTCGCTTAGCAATCTGTATGGACAAACTCCAATATACTTTCAAGAGAATCAATAAGACTCAATCTTAATAAAGTATATCAAAGAGTTACATATCTCTTTCTCGATTCAATTCTTACTCAAGCAAATACAAATCTTCGAGTCTAATTAAATACAAGAGAAATCACTTGAACGGTACCAAAGACCAATGTTCAAGGATCAGTCAATTTCAATCAACAACCAAAGGTCGGATTTCCAATCGATTGATTCAAACGCACAACCTGTGATATTTCAATTATATAACAAAATATAATGCGGAATAGAAATAACACAGACACTAGAATTTTTTAACGAGGAAACCGCAAATGCAGAAAAACCCCGGGACCTAGTACAGATTGAACACACACTGTATTAAGCCGCTACAGACACTAGCCTACTTCAAACTAACTGCGGTCTGGACTGTAGTTGAACCCCAATCAATCTCACACTGATCCAAGGTACATTTATGCTCTTACGTCTCTGATCCCAGCAGGATGCTACGCACTTGATTCCCTTAGCTGATCTCACCCACAACTAAGAGTTGTTACGACCCAAAGTCGAAGACTTTAATAAACAAATCTGTATCACACAGAAAAGTCTACAGAATAGATAAATCCGTCTCCCACGAATATACCTACGAGTTTTTGTTCCGTCTTTTGATAAATCAAGGTGAACAGGAACCAATTGATAAACCGGACTTATATTCCCGAAGAACGGCCTAGTATTATCAATCATCTCACAATAATCATAATCGACGCAGTGAAAAAGATATTGCGGAATCAAAAACGATGAGACAAAGATGTTTGTGATTACTTTTCTATCTTGCCTATTGGAGATATCAATCTCAAGCCAATCGTTATGATTGTACTCAACACGATAGAATCAGCAAGATCAGATCACACAACTACGAGAAAGTAGTATCGGTCTGGCTTCACAAGCCCAATGAAGTCTTTAAGTCGTTAACCTGGTTTAGAGAAGAAACCAAAGGTTAAAGGAGAATCGACTCTAGCTTACACAACTAGTACACACGTAAGGTGTGGGGATTAGGTTTCCCAGTTGCTAGAGTTCTCCATTATATAGTCTTTCAAATCAGGGTTTACAATCAATATTATCTTGGTAACAAAGCATTGAATATTCACTGTTAGATGAAAACCTGATTAGATTCAAGCTAATATTTCTCAACCGTTAGATCGAAAACTTAGCTTGTTACATACAAATGAAATGTACTATTTTGGGTTTATGTAATCGTACCCAAACATAAACATTTGTTGGTTCAACAATAGTTAACCAATGGTTAGCCATATGAGCACTTTCATATCAACCATGTTCTTCTTCACCATAACTAGTTCAAATGACTCAAATGAACTAGTTAGAGAGTTGTTCAATTGCAAGGAAATCTTATGTAACTACACAAGACAAAAAATATTTGATTCACTCGAATCGGTTCATGAACTATATAGCCAAGGTTTGCATTTAGCATTCCTTAGTTAATGTGAATAAGTTCACAAACAATCGTTTTTAGATATAACCAACTCAAGTTCACGGACTGGGTTCGCGGACTTAAGTTCCCGGAAGGAGTTCACAAACTCCAGCAGATTTTCTCAGGTCGAGAACTTCCGCCAGTTCGCGGACTTAGCTCACACCACTATTCTGATTCTCTTGATCAACAAAGTTCGCAAACTTCGGTTCAAGGAATAAGGACTTATACATATATGTGTTTCCACAACAATGCTTATATCCACCAATGGTTATATAATCCAAACTCTCATTTCAATCATTGAAACATTCTCAGAGGACGTTATATAGTTGTTATTCACAAACCATTTTTCGCCAGAGCAATTTTCAAAGTGATTGAAACATAACATGACTTTCGTCACTAGGTAAAGATGAACTTGGCCAAATCAAAAGCTTGCCAACACATACTTCGAGAAATAGATAGGCGAGATAAACTCGACTCGAAATAACAAATGTGTATAATCAAAGTCTATATACCAATATGACTTTTGTCTCAAGAATAGGATATAGAGTAGATAGACTTTTGAGTGATAGATAAGTTCAAGTCTCCACATACCTTTTAGTCGATGAAGATCCACCAGTTTCTTTAGTAGTCCTTCGTCTTGTATGATGATTTCCATGGAGTTCTTGAGCTCAACTACACTTTCTATCCTAGTACGATACCTTAGCTATAGTCGGCTAGAAATCAAGACTTATAGTTCTAATCACTAACATTGACAAGCATGCTTGAGATTACAACGCATGCGAGTTTGACCGAGCAATGCTCAAACAATAACTCTTACCCATTAAGCAAAGATGGCTAAATGCTCTTATATTTATCTAACTATCAGTGTTGATGTTTAAATTTAAGGTCAAATTGATGGTTTATTAACAACTGAGTATATAAAGGTGAATTTCACATATTAATATTGATCTCGTATATGCAACTTTATCTTTCTGGATATGTGAGAAAAACTGAGATTAAAAAGGATGTTTAAGAGAGTAATTCTCTAGCATAATTAGTTTGTGTTTCGTTGAAATTCTTCCGAAATAAAATGGTTCACAAATTGTTTTAACAAAAGGAAAATTACTTGATTTCCTATTTTAATTCAACTTCCAAAATAAGTTACGAAACTAGGCTCTTGCCTACCTCTTCTTACCATATTAAATTTACCTTTATATATCTTAGACTTGATATGAATTATCTCATTCAAGTCATTCTTGCAATAGAGCATGTCTCCCATGTCGCGTACCCTGACTCATGAAAACATGAAAGACACCCTTGATAATAGTATTTGCTCAAAAGAGAGAAGAAAAGAACTCTGACTGAAGATGAATGTGATGCTCTTTATGCTATCGAGAATCATCCCGAAGTAAATGATTACTTTGCATATGATCACCAATATATTGAAAAAAAGAAGAGATGATTTCTTCTAATGTTGTCTATGACTTTTTGAAACAATTTGAGGAAGCTAAGATTCAACTTGTTGAAGCGTTGAAGGGTCAAGACATGTTAAAATTGAGTTGAAAAAGGTTTCTTCTGACCGTGTTCTCATGAAATATCATGTCAATGAACTTCTTAATGAGGAAATTTTCCCAGCAGAGTTCGTGGACGATGTTGAAGACAAACTCAAGGATATAAAAACCAATAAGGATTCTCCCGATGGTAACTAATAAGTATATGTGTTCCTAGTTTACTCCTTGTAAGGATTTATTCTTATTGTTTTAAAGAGGAAAAACTAGATTTTGAAGTAGACTCTTAATGTTTTCTGTTACTACTTCAAGTTTTATAGTCTATCAACTATTAAAGTTTACGTAGTTATACTTTATCTTGATGACGATTGCAATACCTAATCTTTATCTATTATTCTGGGTATTGTTTATTTTGTGAGACTTGTTATATATTATCATATTTCTGATGATTAGAACATATATGTCATATGTTCACATAGGATCTTAACTCTATTTGTTCGTAACTGGCTAAAGGAGGAGTAAACTATTTTGAGAATTACAATATTGATCTACCCAAGATTATACGGTCTGAATATATTGCAGGGATTTCTTAAGATGGTCTTAGTCGTTGTTCTATCTTTCTCGATCCTAACTGGCAAGGAATAAAATTGAGGCTTTAATCTTTACATTTTTACATGGCTAGAAGAACTAATTCTTATGTGAGTCATATCGTTTAAATTATGTTATATGTTCGTAATTTTCTTAAAGAGTAATTTTTGTTGATGTTATTGGATTCACGAAAATGATGAATCTTGATACCTCTAACATTAAGACCATTATTTTCAACTTTATTTTGTCCCTAACTGGCGAGAAGAGAGAAAAATATTTTGGGACACAAACTTTTACTTGTAAATTTGTTAATGTCTAAGAAATCATTATTTTTAAATGCACACAACAAGATGTTGCTCAACGAGAAAACCGCAAATGTAAAAAAAATCCTGAGACCTAGTCCAGTTTTGAATACTCTCAAAATTAAGCCGAAAACTACTACCAACTTCATGTAGTTGAACTTGAGACCAAGTAAACCAACTCCAAGTTACTTAGTTCCTTGAGTATCCCCTCCTGCTACCAATCTGGTTTGTGCACGTGAATCCTAAGATAGAGTCCATATCTTAAGACGTTTCACCCGCTACGAAGACTTCTAGCACTCAACATTTTTGGATCATATTCCGAAACAATAAAGGACTAATCTATTTCAGTAACCGCTCTATTCAAACTCCCAGATCAACAAGTTAATCAGCGATAAGTTGAGTTACAAAGGTTCTTCCATTTATTTAATATAAACTTATTTGTATCGGTTTAGATTAACTAAGATTTGGATTCCCAAAATTATCAACCCTTAGATCACAATCTATCAAATTTGATTCATGAATAGAAACACCAAGTGATAGATTGTCGATCTATGCAATAATCTATAAAATATCTATCAAGATAAACAACAAGCTTATAGGATCCCAGTCAATCAAGTGCGCGCGAAGTATTACAAAAATCAGAATACTAATTAGAAAATCTTATAGTCTCCATATCTTCAGTCTTCAAAGTACCTGAACAAACAACTTGATTCCCTTATGACCAATCATGCACAAAATGGTTCTGTTAACGATGGATGATCATAATATCATATCTTCATATCTATAAAGCAGATCTGAAATTTTCGATCCTTGATCTAGTTCGAGTGATCTTATATCAGAAGAGAATGATCACAAAGTAAACAAACTAGGTAATATCTGTTAGAGCACTGCTCGGTCGAACTCGCAAGAGTTTCCATCTCAAGCTTGTTTGTCAAGTTTAGTTTCCATAACTATAAGTCTTGATTTCTAGTCTACTTATAGCTAAGTCTCGGATTAGGATAATAAGTGTAGTTGAGCTTTAGACTTCACGGCATTCATCGAATGAAGACGAAGAACTACTCAAGGGAACTTGTGGAACTTCATCAGCAAAAGGTATGTGGAGATTTGAACTCATCTATCACTGAAAAGTCTATCTACTATATCTCCTATTTGAGACAAAAAGTCGTATTGCTATATATACTTCAACTATACACATCTGGTATTTCGAGCCGAGTTTATCTCGCTTATCTATTTCTCGAAATATTGTTGGTAAGCTTTCGCTTTAACCAAATTCATCTTTCATTCGTGATGAAAGTCAAAAGATGATCATGTGAAAATCGCCTTGTAACATCTTACATGATTTGTGTGAGAAAGTCATTTGATGTAGACACAGAATGTTTTGTATTGATCATTCGATCACTTGAAAATTGCTTCGAAGCTAATAGTTTGTGTGAGACTGCTATTCTCGTCTTCCAAAAATGTTTCAATGATTGAAATGAGGATTTAGAACATGTAACCATGATTAGATATAAACATAGGGTGTATTCACATTTTTGTAAAGTCCAAAACCGGGAACCATGGTATGCGTACTCGTACGCGTACTGGTTGGTTGTTGGAAGTCCGGAAATTAAGTATGCGTACCCGTACGTGTACTGGCGGAAGTTCAAGTTCCGTGAATTTCCGCTGGAGTTTGGAAGTCTAAAATGGTATGCGTACCCATACGCGTATTGGTGTAACCAAACTCATTCCGGCTACATAGGTATGTGTACCCGTTTGCATACTTAAGTAGGTTATGTTCTAAAATCGGTTTGTTCATAAACTAATACATTTATATAATAAGGAATGCAATCTTTTGCAAACCGTGGCTGTAATGTTCATGAAATGATTCGAGTGAATTAAAATCGATTTTGCTTCAATTGTGTCTTGTATACTTCTATGAGAATACAAACAATTGAACAACTCTCTAACTAGTTTCATTTGAGTCGTTTGAACTAGTTATGATAAAGATGAATAAGGTTGATATGGAAGTGCTCATATGGCTAACTGTTGTTGAACCAACTAAGTGTACATCTTTAGGTACGCTTACCTGTATCTAAATGATGGTACATTTCATTTGTGTATAACAAGCTAAGTTCGATCTAACAGTTGAAAGATATTAGCTTAAATCTAATCAGGTTTTCATCTAACGGTGAATATTGAATGCTTTGTTACCAAGGTAACGTTGATTGCAAACCCTGATTTGAAGATTATATAAAGGAGAACTCTAGCAAATGGAAAACCTAATCCCCACACCTCCAATGTGATACTAGCTGCGACTACAGTCGTTTCTCCTTTGCTAACGACTTAAATACTTCATTGGGATTGTGAAGCCAGACCCAACTAATTTCTTTGTAGTTGCGTGTTCTCATCTTTCTGTTTTCTATCGTCATTGAGTACTATCTTCTTTAATATTTGCTCTAGATTTATTCTCCGATAGGAAAGATTAAAAAGTAGTCACAAACATCTTCGTCTCATCGTTTCTGATTCCACAATATCTTGTTGCTTTAATCGATTAAGATTATTGTGAGGTGACTGATAATACTAAGTTGTTCTTCCGGAATAGAAGTCTGGTTTATCAATTGGATCCTGTTCACCTTGATTTATCAAAAGACGAAACAAAACTCGTAGTATATCTGTGGGAGACAGATTTATCTATACAATAGACTTTTCTGTGTGAGACATATTTGTTTATCAATTCTTCGACTTTGGGTCGTAGCAACTCTTAGTTGTGGGTGAGATCAGCTAAGGGAATCAAGTGCGCAAAATCCGGCGTGGTTCAAGAGGCGTAAGGAACGCAACTGTACCTTGATCATTGTGAGATTGGTTAGGGCTCAACTACATTCCAGTCCGAAGTTAACTTTGAGTAGGCTAGTGTCTTTAGTGGTTTAATACATTATGGTGTTCAAATCTGGACTAGGTCCCGGGTTTTTTCTGCATTTGCGTTTTCCTCGTTAACAAAATTTCCGGTGTCTGTGTTATTTCTTTTCCGCATTATATTTGTTATATAATAGAAATATCACAGGTTGTACGTTTTTCAATCAATTAGAGAATCCAAACTTTGGTTGTTGATTATATTGATTTACACTTAGACATTGGTCTTTGGTACCGTTCAAGTTGTTTCACATAATAATCAGGCTCATGGATTTTTATTTGTTTGATTTGCTGATTACATTGTGAAACAGAGATACAACTCTTGGAAATACTTTTCTTGAGATTGAGTCTGACTGTCTAGTTGATTCTCTCAAAAGTATATTGGAGTTTGTCCATACAAATTGCTAAGCGAAATATTGGGTGTGTTTGTTAGACCCCCGCTTTTTCAATTGGTATCAGAGCAGGCAAAAACGTTCAAGAACTCATAAGTCTATGTTTGTAGCGATCTGACTATACGGAAAGAGGAGTTATCTCTATAAACGTACCACCAGTATTTGACGGCTCAAATTACTCATGGTGGAAAATTGTTATGTGTGCTTTTCTTAAAGTGCGTGGTTTCCAAACATGGGTTTATATTGTTAATGGCTACGATCCTCCAATGGTTATAGTAGACAGTGTATCTATTGCTAAGGATATTGGTAGATATGAACCTAACAAGATTCTCGCTGCAAAGAAAAATTCGGACGGTTTAAATGTTATCATACATGCCATTACCCCAGATCTTCATCACCATGTGACTATGTGCACTCGGTTTAAAGATGCTTGGGATATCTTAGAAACCGTATTTGAAGGGAATACCTGTGAAAAAGAAGTTAGGCTTCAAAACCTAAATTATGATTGAGAAAACCTTTGTATGGCAGATGAAGATTCAATTGATGAGTTTAACCACAAAGTGTCTGAAATTGTTAATGCATCTTTTGCGTTGGGTAAGACTATTCCTGAAAAGGACATTGTGATGAAAATTATCAGATTATTGTCATCTAGATACGATTCTAAGAAACGTGCCACCGTTGAAGGAAATAACCTTGATAAGCTTTCCAGGAATACTCTGGTTGGAAAGTTAAAAATACTTGATCTTGACCAGAACACAAACAGAACATATGTGTTCAATGTTGTGACCAACACAAGCGAAGCTTCTAACTTGTCTTGGGATGATGAATGTTGTTCCAATCATTTTTATTTTGATAAATCACTGATTTCACAAAAGATCACGAATTTGGTAAAAATAAGCAAAAGTTGTGAAAAAAGGTCTCTCTCTGGTTAATGCTTCTGATGATTTAATATAAGAAAAATCGTCTCGGGTTGTCAATATCTTGGATACTTCCAATGTGTTCAATGAATTTTCTTCTCTCACAGCAGAAACTTCTTCCTACTCAAATTCTGATTCAGAGTTTTAGTATGACATTGAGATTGTTGAATTCTTGAATAAGTGTGAAGAAATTCACCAAGAAAACCTCCAACTAAATTTCGTTGGAAAAACTTGAATCATCACTTCAAGTGAAATATCTTGAGATAGATTGTCTTAATGATGAAGTCACCAGGACCTTATCTCTGAAGGAAAAAGAGATTAATACTCTTAAATGTGACCTGCAAAGGTTGTCTGGAAGTTCTGACAAAACTCAGCAATGTTATTCGGTCAGAAGTCTTTTGGAAACACAAATAGTTCAGGGTTCAAAAGCAAAACTGTGAGCGTAAACAACTTCTTTGTTCCAGCCGGGTTTGGAACGGTTGATGATGAATGTTGTAATAAACATGAGGCAAATAAGTAAGACAATAAATCATCCTTGATTTGTTCGTTTTGTGGAAGTGCAAGTCATGTTCAAAGTAAGTGTTGGAAATTCAAGAGGAACGAGAAAAGGATTGTCAAACTTCAAAATGACATGCAAAGGATGAATCTGGCTCTGAGTAATCAACAGAGTTCTACCGATAACAAGAAGAAATCTAGAAGAACCAGATTCATACGAGGTAAGAAGTTTGTTTATACAATAAACCTTGATAAGTTATTATGTGACTGAATATGTGAGCATTCGTCTCACTCTGTCAATATTTGATACTAGTGACGTCTCAAGGTTGCTCAAGTTTTGTATATTTGGTAATTTCGTTTTTGTTAAGAATATATAAAGGATCATGAACTGTACAAGACTTGTTCAAAGTCTTCTAGGATTTAGACGTCCGTAAGTCTATTTATATTCATTTGTGATCAAAATGCCCTTCACTTCTCTTTTCTTTGAAAGATACACTTTCATGGCTCCTGTAACTAAAGATACCACAAAAAGGGATGCAATTGAAGCAGTTAATGTGTATCTTTGTGAAAGAATCCTTTCCTTAAGGAAGAAGAAGGTGAGATCTACAAATGATGAAGGTTCTTCCTCTAACTACCTCTTGTATGTTTGTCTTTTTGATAATAACTTTAGAGGTGAAGGATATCATCAACAAGAGAAATGATTTAAAATCTCAAATCATTTCATCTTTAGAAAAGATAGTTCACTATGAACATATGGTGTCTCTAACAAAGAATACCTTAGGTGGACTAAAAAGAGAACTTAGTGAGTTAACTGATATTTCTGAAGATTTGGAGGAATTGGACGATCCCATAATCAATGGATTTTTCAATAATGAGAAGGAATTCTCTGTAGATGCTCTGAGAAAGCTCTATGATGTCTAGGAAACTTCCTATGAGAATTTATTCTTGTGTTGTAAGAAGGATAACTAGGGTTTGGAATAGCCATTATTGTGATTAGACATAGCTATTTCCAACGATTTTCATCTTGCAATGTTTTTAGATTTATTTATTTAAATTCTAAAGTTTATTTGGAAGATGATTTTGCAGTATTAATCTTTGTGGTTTTATATATTGCAACTTTTTATGGGATATGTGTGCTTGCGTCTGTGAACTTTGATTGTCCCAATATGTCAAAATTTAAGTCTTTCATATGTCATTATGCAAATATTGACAAAAGATTGAATGAAATTTTGACAAACAAAAGTTAAGCTTATTATGTCACTATGCAAATATTGATGATAGATAGGATTAACTTTTGTTTACAGAGGTTAAATTTATTATATGTCTCTATGAGAATATTGATGAAAAATAGAATGAATCTTTGAATATTCTGCAGTATTGGTTGTCATAATCCACATCTTTGTGTAAATACTGTGCGGCTCCGTAAGTTTTCTTATGTTGAGCATTTCCGATTAAATTAATCATGGGTTCTCTTGTGATTAATTTAATTGAGTATTTTGGATACAAATTCATATTTCATGTGATTTGTTAATGTCCAAAGAAATCCTTATTTTCTTGCGAAAGTAAGGTCGTTCTTGTTGTTCTTTCGGGAATGAAATTTTATGGGGGAAAGTTCTTATTTGAACTTGTGCTTAATTGACATATGTTTGTGGGGAGTGCAGTTGTGGAATATTATAGGGGTTATCTTGTATCTTTATAAACTCCTTGATGAATGCATTTAGCTTCGGCTATATGATTGCATCTAAGCAAAGTTAATATGTGGTTCTCTTTTGGTCATGAAGTATCTCTATGGAAATTTCATTAGGATCCCACTAGTTTTCGTACCTTTGGCAATTTATATTGACAAAAAGGGGGAGAATTAATGTGTAGTTGACACTACAAATACATATGGTTTACAGATGATTATGTAAGGGGGAATGGTTTTCATGTGAGATGAAGTATTTACTAGGGGGAGTGATACATATCACCATAGTATTGTTTTCAAAGTTGTGATACAATTGAACTTTGATGTTGTGTAATAATACTATGACACTGTATAACAATGATTGAGAGCTATTGTTTTCTCGTTGTTATACTTACGGATCTTAAACAACTATGATGCTGAATTGAACACATTAAAAATCATTGGAGTACTTGGAAGTGACGAAGATTTCGAGTAATGTTGAAGAACCAAGGAGATCAAGCATTTGGATGAGAAGCTACAAAGTTTATTTATTTTGTAATCCATATGTATTGATAGTTTTGTCACTAAAATTGACAAAGGGGGAGATTGTTAGAGCACTGCTCTGTCGAACTCGCAAGCGTTGCTATCTCAAGCTTGTTTGTCAAGTTTAGTTGCCAAAATTATAAGTCTTGATTTCTAGTCTACTTATAGTTAAGTCTCGGATTAGGATAATAAGTGTAGTTGACCTTTAGACTTCACGGCATTCATCGAATGAAGACGAAGAACTACTCAAGGGAACTTATGGAACTTCATCAACAAAAGGTATGTGGAGACTTGAACTCATATATTACTCAAAATTCTATCTACTCTATCTACTATTTGAGACAAAAAGTCTTATTGCTATATATACTTCAATTATACACATTTGGTGATTCGAGCCGAGTTTATCTCGCTTATCTATTTCTTGAAATATGTGTTGGTAAGCTTTCGCTTTAACCAAGTTCATCTTTTATTCTTGACAAAAGTCAAAAGATTATCATGTGAAAATCGCCTTGTAACATCTTACATGATTTGTGTGAGACAGTCATTTGATGGAGACTCATAGTGTTTCGTATTGATCATTCGATCACTTGAAAATTGCTTTGAAGCAATAGTTTGTGTGAGACAGCTATTGTCGTCTTCCAAGAATGTTTCAATGATTGAAATGAGGGTTTAAAACATGCAACCATGGTTGGATATAGACATACTGTGTATTCACATTTGTGTAAAGTCCAACACCGGAAACCATGGTATGCGCACCCGTACGCATACTGGTTGTTTGTTGGAAGTCCGGGAACTAAGTGTTAGAGCATCGCTCGGTCTACTTATAGCTAAGTTTCGGTTTAGGACAGTTTAGTGTAGTTGAGCTCCACACTCCATGGCGATCATCTTACGAAGACGAAGAACTACTCAAGCAACCAGTGGAACTTCATCCGACTAAAAGGTATGTGGAGACTTGAACTTATCTATCACTCAAAAGTCTATCTACTCCATCTCCTACTCTTGAGACAAAGTCGTATAAGTATGATAGTTTTCATACATATACATTTGTTATTTCGAGCCGAGTTTACTTTCCTATCTTTTTCTCCAAATATGTGTTGGTAAGCTTTCGCTTTAACCACTTTTCATATTAACCCGTGACGAAAGTCATGATGACGTTTCAATCTTGAAAATAGCTCTGATGATGATAGTTGCGAATAACGATTGTTATAACATTATAGAAGAATGTTTCAATGATTGAAATGTAGAGTTGAGATTTCGTAACCAACTATGGATATAGGCATATATAGTGTGTTCGCACATTAGTGTATAAATCCAGTGTCGGAAACCAAGTGTGTGCATACGGTATTGGTGAAGGAGACAGGTTGGGTACGCGTACCAACGGAAGTTTTCGAACCGAAAAATTATGCTGAGTTTGTAAGTTTGCAAACTGTTAAACCAGTCACCTTAGGTACGCGTACCCATAAAAGTTTTCGACCGAAAATTTCTGCTGAGTTTGTAAACTCAAATCCGGTAGCTATGGTACACGTACCCGTACGCGTACCCAAGCTGGTTATATTTGCGTATAACAATACCGGAAGTTCATGAATTTAAACAATAAATCAATAAGGAATGCAATCTTTGTAAATCGTGGATATATTGTTCATGAATTGATTCAAGTGAATCAAACCAATTTTGTTTCAGTTGTGTCTATTTATAAAGACTTAAGCAATTGAATAACTCATCAACTAGTTCTTATGATTCGTTTGAACTAGTTATGTGAAGAAGATGAATACGATTAATATGAAAGTACTCATATGGCTAACCATTGGTTAACTATTTGTGAACCAACTAAGTGTATACGTTTAGGTACGGTTACTCAAACCTAAATGAAATACATTTCATTTGTGTGTGACAAGCTAAGTTTCGATCTAACGGTTGAAAGATATTAGCTTGATTAAATCAGGTTTTTCATCTAACGGTGAATATTAAATGCTCTGTTACCAAGGTAACTTGGATTGCAAACCCTGATTTGAAAACTATATAAAGGAGACATCTAGCAACTGGAAAAACTAATCACCACACCTCCTGTGTGATACTAGTTGGTTTTTCTAGAGTCGATTCTCCTTTAACCTTAGGTTTCTTCTCGAGACCCTGTAGGTTAACGACTGAATGACTTCATTGGGATTGTGAAGCCAGACGAAACTACTTCTCTTGTAGTTGAGAGATTTGATCTTTCCATTTTCCGTCGTACGAGTTCAATTGAATAATTGGCTTGAGATTACACCTCCGATAGGGCAAGATAAAAAGAAATCACAAACATCTTCGTTCCATCGTTTGTGATTCCGCAATATCTAGTTTCGCTACCATACAATTTAGATTATTCTGAGGTGATTGATAATTCTAGGTTTTTCTTCGGGAATATAAGTCCGGGTTATCAATTGGTTCCTGTTCACCTTGATTTTATCAAAAGACGGAACAAAACTAACAGGTTTATCTGTGGGAGACAGATTTATCTATCATCATAGACTTTTCTGTGTGATACAGATTTGTTTATTAAAGTCTTCGACTTTGGGTCGTAGCAACTCTTGGTTGTGGGTGAGATCAGCTAAGGAATCAAGTGCGTAGTATCCTGCTGGGATCAGAGACGTAAGAAGTGCAACTGTACCTTGAATCAGTGTGATATTGATTAGGGTTCAACTACAGTCCAGACCGAAGTTAGTTTATTGTAGGCTAGTGTCTGTAGCGGCTTAATACAGTGCGTTGTTCAATCTGGACTAGGTCCCGGGATTTTTCTGCATTTGCGGTTTCCTCGTTAATAAAATTTCTGGTGTATGTGTTATTTCTATTCCGCATTATATTTTTTTATATAATTGAAATATCACAGGTTGTGTGTTAAGATCAATCAATTAGAATATCCAACCTTTGGTTGTTGATTTAAATTGATTGACACTTGGATATTGGTCTTTGGTACCATCCAAGTTTATCTCTCTAGTATTTGATAAAGACTCGCAGATTTCCATTTGCTTGAGTAAAGATCAAATCGAGAGATTGAGATATTAACTCTTTGATATACTTTTATCTAGATTGAGTCTGACTGTCTAGTTGATTCTCTAGAAAGTGTATTGGAGTTAGTCCATACATATTGCTAATCGAAATATTGGGTGAGGTTGTTAGACCCCCGCTTTTTCAATTGGTATCAGAGCAGGCAAACACGTTCAAGACCTCAAAAGTCTGTGTTTGTAGAGATCTGACTCTATGGACAGAGGTGCTATCTCTATTAACGTACCACCAGTCTTCGATGGCTCAAAATACTTATGGTGGAAAATTACTATGCGAGCTTTTCTTCAAGCACGTGATTTTCAATCATGGGTATATGTAGTAAATGGCTATGATGCTCCCGTTGTGGCAATAGGTAACGCTACTATTCCAAAGAATATTGGCGAATACGATGCTGCTGAGATACTTGTTGCAAAGCAAAACTCTGACGGTTTGAATGTCATCATACATGCCATTACCTCAAATCTTCAGCACCATGTGTCAAATTGCACTAGGTCTAAAGATGCGTGGGATATCTTAGAAACCGTATTCGAAGGAAATACTAGTGAAAAGGAAGCCAGGCTTCAAAATCTAAATTCCGATTGGGAAAACCTTCGTATGGCAGATGAAGATTCATTTTATGAGTTTAATCACAAAGTGTCTGAAATTGTTAATGAATCTTTTGCATTGGGTAAGACTATTCCTGAAAAGGACATTGTGATGAAAATTCTCAGATCGCTGCCATCTAGATATGATTCTAAGAAGCATGCCATTGTTGAGGGAAATAACCTTGATACCCTCTCCAGAAATACCTTGGTTGGGAAGCTAAATATCTTTGATCATGAACACTCGTCCAAATCCAAGGATGTGGCGTTCAAAGCACTAAAAGACACAAAATTACTTGATAAAAGTAAAAATGTGTATATATCTGAAGATGATCACTCTGAGACGGATTCATCAGATGAAGATCTTGACAAATCGATCTCGATGATCACAAGACATTTTTAGGGATCTTCTGTTGAAGAGAAGTAAACAGTTTTCCAGAGATAAGCCAAAGGCATCAGTCAAACCTCATAATCGTATTCCTCCTAAAAACATGGACACTGATGAAACTGATGACGAGGATATGCCTCAGTGCTTTAAGTGTAAGGGTTTTGGTCATTTTGCAAACGAATGCCCAAATCGTAGAAAATACACTGGGAACAAAGGTCTTGCTGCGACACTTGATGAGATGTCTGACAATTATGATTCTGATGAAGACAAAAAATCAAGTGTCGCTCTTCTATGTGAAAATATTGATTTTGATAATTGTAGCAATACATACATCAATATTGATAATCTTTTAGAAGAGAACCCAATCAATATGGAAGAATCAATTTACCCTTCTTTTGGAAACTCTATGTTTAATGTTTCAGGATCTGCTTTGTGCCTAGCAGCTTGCACTTCACAGGCGCCTGAATCATCTTATGCATTGACATGCTCCTATTGTTCTCTCAAGGGTCATGAACTTTCAAAGTGTTTCTAGTACAAACCCAAGATGAGATATGTCAACAAGCTTCAACGAAGAGCAGATCGTCTAGCTACCAAGATTAAATTAGCAGAGAAAACAGCTGAGGTATGTAAGATCTTATCTTCATCGAAGAAATTAGTTTCCAAAGATAGATTTAAACCACTAGAGAAGAAAACATGGTCTAAACATAAGGAAATGCATGGTTTCATGAATTCCAACCAAAAGGGTCATGGTGGACAAATTGTTGTTCACCACAGCACAACTTGATTGTGTAGTCATGTGCATCTTGTCTCATGTGCCTGTTCAAAAGAGACAAAATCTTGCATACCTCAGGCTTTAAAAAATTTAGTTTTGTTTTTATCTTTGTGTTGTTTGGTTTTTGGAATTCCTCCATATCACTGTTGATATTTGAAAGGACTGTTTTTCCAAAAGAATAGGGTTATTATCGACAATTCTACTCTTTATAGGGTTGTGAGTTGGATGTGTATGAACCTGTTTAAAGGTTTCGAAACCCTACATTCCTTTTTCCTTCTCTGATACTCTTTATATCTTAAGACTGCTTGTTGAGATTGTGAATTCCTCTCACAAAAAACTAGTTGCATAAGGGTACTCCAAGCATCATGTATTCTGATGGAAAAGATATCAATATGATTGTTAAGCCATCAGTCACCAAGAAAAAAGAGATATCTCCTTTGTCTCCAACTTTGAAAAGAAAAAGAAGGAATGTGAGGAAGCCAAGAGCAATTCCTTCTAATTCTTAGAAGTTTTCTGATGTTCTTGAAGAGTTGAAGCTGGCAAGAAAAGAGATTCAACAAATAAAGGCTTGTGTTTTAAGATCGTTAGAAATTCAGAAGGCCCTGGTTCGACATCATCAGCCAAGGCGGTTTATTGGTATTGACTCCTTCCTCCATGAACCATACGTACCAATGGTTGTTGACGACAAGGAGTTCGGGGACGATAAGGAATTTTTCAAAGATCTTAATGTCTAATAAAAATTCTTAAGAGAATTTTTATTCTTTTTTTTTGTTTAAGAAGGATAACTAGGGTTTGGAATATCCATTATTGTGAGTACACATAGTTATGTCCAATGTTTTCATCTTGCAATGTTTTTTTAGATTTATTTATTTAAATTCTAAAGTGATTTGTAAGATGATGTTTGAAGTATTAATCTTTATGGTTTTATATATTGTAACTTTTTATGGGATATGTATGTTTGCGTCCGTGAATAGGGTTCAACTACAGTCCACACCGAAGTTAGTTTGTAGTAGGCTAGTGTATGTAGCGGCTTAATACAGTGTGGTGTTCAAACTGGACTCGGTCCCGGGGTTTTTCTGCATTTGCGGTTTCCTCGTTAACAAAATTTCTGGTGTCTGTGTTATTTCTATTCCGCATTATATTTTGATATATAATTAAAATATCACAGGTTGTGCGTTAAGATCAATTAATTAGAATATCCAAACTTTGGTTGTTGATTTAAATTGATTGACACTTGGATATTGGTCTTTGGTACCATCCAAGTTTATTTCTCTAGTATTTGATAAAGACTCGCAGATTCCCATTTTCTTGAGTAAATATCAAATCGAGAGACTGAGATATTAACTCTTTGATATACTTTTATCTATATTGAGTCTGATTGTCTAGTTGATTCTCTAGAAAGTATATTGGAGTTAGTCCATACAGATTGCTAATCAAAATATTAGGCGAGGTTGTTAGACCCCCGCTTTTTCACTAAGTATGCGTACCCGTATGCGTTTTGGTGGAAGTTCAAGTTCCGTGAATTTCTACTGGAGTTTGGAAGTGTAAAATGGTATGCGTACCCGTACGCGTACTAGCGTAACCAAACTCAGTCCGGCTACTTAGGTATGTGTACCCGTTTGTATACTTATGTAGGTTATGTTCTAAAATCAGTTTGTTCATGAACTAATACATTTATATAATAATAAGGAATGCAAACTTTTGCAAACCGTGTCTATAATGTTCATGAAATGATTCGAGTGAATCAAAATCGATTTTTCTTCAATTGTGTCTTGTATACTTCTATGAGAATATAAACAAATGAACAACTCTCTAACTAGTTTCATTTGAGACATGTGAACTAGTTATGGTAAAGATGAATCAGGTTGATATGAAAGTGCTCATATGGCTAACCATTGGTTAACTATTGTTGAACCAACTAAGTGTACACATTTAGGTACGGTTACCTGTATCTAAATGATGGTACATTTCATTTGTGTATAACAATCTAAGTTCGATCTAACGGTTGAAAGATATTAGCTTGAATCTAATCAGATTTTCATCTAACGGTGAATATTAAATGCTTTGTTACCAAGGTAACATTGATTGCAAACCCTGATTTGAAGACTATATAAAGGAGAACTCTAGCAACTGGGAAACCTAATCCACACACCTCATGTGTGATACTAGTTGCGACTAAAGTCGATTCTCCTTTAACCTTAGGTTTTTCACAAAACCCTGTAGGTTAACGACTTGAAGACTTCATTGGGATTGTGAAGACAGACCCAACTATTTTCTTTGTAGTTGCATGTTATGATCTTGTTGTTTTCTATCGTGATTGAGTACTATCTTCTTTAAGATTTGCTCGAGATTTATTCTCCGATAGGCAAGATTGAAAAGTAGTCACAAACATCTTCGTCTCATCGTTTTTGATTCCACAATATCTTGTTTCGTTAATCGATTAAGATTATTGTGAGGTGATTGATAATACTAGGTTGTTCTTCGGGAATATAAGTCTGGCTTACCAATTGATTCTTGTTCACCTTGATTTATCAAAATACGGAACAAAACTCGTAGGTATATCTATGGGAGACATATTTTTCTATACAATAGACCTTTCTGTGTGAGACATATTTTTTTATCAAGTTTTCGACTTTGGGTCATAGCAACTCTTAGTTGTGGGTGAGATCAACTAAGGGAATCAAGACGCAGAATCCGGCGTGGTTCAAGAGGCGTAAGGAACGCAACTGTACCTTGATCAGTGTAAGGTTGGTTAGGGCTCAACTACATTCCAGTCTGAAGTTAACTTGGAGTAGGCTAGTGTCTGTAGCGGCTTAATACAGTGTGGTGTTCAAATACGCTAAACGAAAAAGTCTAGTTGTGCAAGAAATATGGAAAACTGCAGCTTTTATTACCTTACAAGAATTGTGGTTCTTAAGGAATAAGTGTGTCTATGAAAATGAGAAGATAAATACCAATAAGTTCAATAATAGGATCATGCACTCTATTACAGACCATGAAGTGAGAATGAAAGCACCAATGTGGAACTCAACATATGATCTGCAAATGTTGATGACATTTGGTCTACAATGCAGAAAAGTTAAAATGTCAAGGATTAGAGAAGTTTTTTTCTCCTTGCCTGAAAGTAACTATTTGTTACTCTGTTGTGATGGTGCCTCCAAGGGTAACCCTGGGATAGCTGGATTTGGATTTATTGGCAGAAATAACAGTGGAGATTGTGTAATAGCTGTGTCTGGTGGCTTAGGAGTGGCTACAAATTTTTATGCAGAAGTCATGGTTGTTTTATGTGCAGGAGAGTGGCAATTCAAAATGGTCATTTACAACAATTATTTAGATCAGACTCACAATCAGTGATTGAAGCCTTCAGATCAATGAAAGTCCCCTGGTTTGCAATCTCAAGATGGAAGAAAATATGTGACAAAGCTTTGGATTGGAGATCCATTCACATTTACAGGGGTGAATGCATCAGATACAATCATAGGCCTCCTTTCCTTACACAAATGGAAAATGAACAACAAGTTTACTACAGGTTTAGCTAGAAGAATCTAAAAATGTCTGGTCATTATAAGTTGTAGTAAAAAAACATTGTATTCTTTTACTTCAACTCCCTTTATTGGGCTCTCTTTTGTAAACCTTTGGAAATTTTTAGTAATAAATGAAAATATTATTATCGAGCAAAAAAAAGTGTTCAAATCTGGATTAGGTCCCGGGGTTTTCTGCATTTGCGGTTTCCTCGTTAACAAAATTTATGGTGTATGTGTTATTTTTTTTCCGCATTATATTTTGTTATATAATAGAAATATCATAGGTTGTGCGTAGTTCAATCAAATAGTGAATCCAACCTTTGGTTGTTGATTATATTAATTGACAATTGAACATTGGTCTTTGGTACCGTTCAAGTTGTTTCCCATAATAATCAGGCTCACGGATTTCTATCTATTTGATTTGCTGATTACATTGTGAAACAGAGATACAACTCTTGGAAATACTTTTCTTGAGATTGAGTCTGACTATCTAGTTGATTCTCTCAAAAGTATATTGGAGTTTGTCCATATACATTGCTAAGCGAAATATAGGGTGTGTTTGTTAGACCGCCGCTTTTTCAATATCAAGGTTCAACTATACAGTTAGTCAATCAAATCAATAACAAAAAACTAAATAATAATACGATTCCAGTTTCCACCAACGATACTACTAGACGCTCGTTGATCTTAAAGAAGTCTTTAAATGAAGCGCATGTAAGAGATTTCACCTAGTTAGGATACTCTCCTCCCGATGAGTACTACGAGAATACTTCTAGCGTGTTTCCTCACACAAACTACATATTGAAGTACTGTGTGCTACGGGACAAGTTTGCAAGAAAGATAAACTTCACTATTTACAATGACCAAGGTAGTTTGGATGCCAAAGAATTTCCAAATCCAAAAATACTAAAAGATATGCAATAATTACCAATTTTTGATTTTTTATAATTCCAATTGTAATCCAATTAATATGCTGAAATCTCTCATGGATGACAACTCAATATTAGCTAGTATACAAGTATACTTTACTAATATAATATCCATAGTTATGCTTTAGTTACCGGGGAATTAAAAAGAAATATAAAATCCGAATATCAAAGAACATTTTATGGAATATTTCGTTTTGGGATCTCACCTTGAGTATCAAGGAAAATACTTGAACATTAAGTAATATGAGTTTAGCACATGTTCAATATATTATGTCGACATTGTGAAATTTCCGTATTAATTAACCCGTATTTCCAATAGCTCTCCAAACCCTAAGTTTATAGTCGGATCAGAAAAAAAATTGAATTGGTTAACACTAGGGATCAGTCATATTATAGATCCTCGGGTAAGGGATCAGTCCCACTATGGATCCCCATGTAAGGGATCGGTCCTGCTATAGATCCATGGGACCAGTCTTAGTATAGATCATTGTTTAAGGGATCAGTCCTAGAATATATCCTTTGATTCCTTTCAACTATGAAACAAGTTTCACAAGTCTACTACCTTAAAATCATGTGGTTAAACATAGTGTTCTATGCGTGGAATCAACCCAAAGTTCAACACCCTAACTAGTAACGAATTACCAAATAATGTTATGTCGCATTTACGAAGTTCAAAAGATAAGTGTATGAAACAACTAGTATATTCTTCCTTGACATTTTGATCATAATGGACTGATCAAGTCTAATATTAAAGATATATAAATATACTTCATATGTTGTTTTTTCAATCTAAATGAAAACAAGTCAAGTATGTATTACTAACCTTGAACATAAGAATGATGTATACGTTGATGTCGATACGTCTTCAGGTTCTCTAAAATAACACGAGTTTTTCTAAACATTTCTAATGTTCCTAGTCAAACCTAACGAATTTGACTCTCATAATCTAATCAAGCATGTTCGAGTTTTGGAGCTAAAATATGACAATCGAACTTGAAATACCAAAGCTTGGTGGGTTCAACAGAGCAACGCTATAACATTGCATCCACATGTTTAATTTCATAGAGTCCTAAATTTATTTTGAAGAAAATTTTGATGAATACCTTTTCGTCATAAGTATTCTGACTGCACATAGTTTAGTCCATACACCATAAATGTCAGACCGTTCATCAAAACAGTGTTATTTTCTGACACTTCGTAGAAAATACCTAGCAAACAACTTTTGTGAAATATTGTTTTGCAAAATTCCTTACGAATTTGTACAATTTTTCGAGTTTTATCTTCTATTATGTCAGATTTCAAAAAATTTGGTTTTACACACTGAGGACAATATGAAGTTTAAGTGTGGGGGAGTATTCGCATATAAAGTTTTTAATCTTTAGTTAGTTTCCCGTTTTATAGTTAGAGTTTTTAAACTTTTGTACATAAATAATTGCATAAATCTCCAACTTTTGGAGATTTTAGAGTCACGTGTATACATGTTGTGATGATTACATACAGAGTTCTTATATAATAACTGAACTTAAACGTGCTAGAGAACAACATTTAGGTTTCTTAATTGTTTCCGGCGGAAAATTAGGTGTTGAAGGAATTTAGTATTAGAGTTGTTGATCAATCCTTAGAGGAGACTTCCCATGTTACATAAAGCGAGGCAACGGACCTTCAATTCTTCGTAGCTGTAAAAAAATTGTCCTTTAGAGTGAGTGTCTATCATGCGCGTAAACTCCGGGTAGAATCATGAGGTAGTCAATTCATACTAGTTTTTTATCTCTTGAGTGTTATTTCTTCAATCACGATGGTGCCATCAGAATTGCTAACTCACAATATCTTTTGTAATGTTGTTTGCAGTTAGCACCGTTATCCATCTCAACAACAACAAGTCCATATAAACACCAACAAGCGGAGCATCACAAACTTTAATAAAGTTAAAGACGTTCAAAGTTTACAAGTAATGGTACATGAAAGAGCAAATTTCAGATTCAAGTAAAGCAACAAGACAAATTACAGAATTATACATACAAGTTGAAGACTTATATACAAGAGTGAAGAAAATCAAAGGATGTGAAATGTATGAAGGTTATGATATCGAGACAATACAATTTGTGAAGAATCAAGTGGTAAAGTACTTCTCCCACGGCCATAGTAGTTTCTTTGTTTTTGTTAGTCTGTATTATATTTTCTTGGTTGAGTTCATAAGCATACTTCTCTTGAAGTTTTTTATCACAGAGGCTTGATGTTCAATGATCTTATATGAATCATTGCAACTCTTGGTAAGATCCCTTTATATTCAGATTTTGAATTTTTAGGAGGCTTGGGGAACATATCTTCAGGAACTGAGGACAAACCAAGTTTTTTACCTCTAGATTCAGAAGAATCTACTAAAGAGTTATCATATGAGGTAAATCCCAAACACTTGACACAATCAAAACTATTGGACGTCATTATAGTACGTGGGAACAAGTTTAGAACATTTACAAAACACATACTAGTTAGGTTGACCGTGTTTTGCTTCTCTGATACCAATTGAAGGAGAGGGTACTAAGTACACCACTAACTTTTTTGTTCGACAACCTGTATGGACAAAATCTAAAACAATTGCAAGCATACCAACTTAATGATCCTTGACTATATGTATATCACAATCATAAATTCTAGATAATAGAGTCTGTGAACCCGATCTTTTAGAAAATTACTTGGATGATCTTAAAAATAAATCTCCAAGATTAATCTAGTTGTATCCAAATAATTGATTCCGAATTCTGCCAACTTTCAAGATTAATCTAGATTCCCAGATACGAATTATACAAGAACGAGTCTCGTAATTGATCATAACTAATATGGACTTATCTACTAGGACTGAATACATACCACTTGTGTTATTTTATTATAAAGATAAAACAATATAATACGGAAAAGGAAAACACACAAGGCACCAGAATTTTTGTTAACGAGAAAAACTGCACCTGCAGAAAAACCCCAGGACCTCGTCCATATTTGAACACCAAACTGTATTAAGCCGCTACAAACATTATCCTACTATCAAACTTCAGATTGGAATGTAGTTGAGACAAATTCACCCTCCGAGCAATTTATTTGCAGTCGGTACGTATCTTGAACCTTGCTAGACAATACGTAATTGATTCCCTTAGCTGACGTCATGTACAACCTAAGATTTTCTTTAGCCTAAGTGAATACTTTTGATATTGTTAGATCATTTATCGTTTGAACCTGCCAAGTGTTGGTATTTCAAGGTTGGTTGTCATATTTTAGTATCAAAGCTCAAAAGTCGCTTGATTAGATCACTAGAGTTAACTTCGTTAGATTAGACTAGAAAGTATAGAAATGTTGATACATACAAGTATTACTCTGAAGACCCGAAGATTCTGAAAACGTATCGACATCAGCGAAGACATCATCCTTTTACTTGAGGTTAGTAATACACGACTTGACTTGCTTCCATTTATATATCGTTACTTTCAAGTCGTTTAGGTTGAAAACATAACATGCTAAGTTATATACATGAATCTCTAGTATTATATACTTTATCATCTTATTATGATCAAAGTGTCAAGGAAGAATATATACCAAGGTTATGTATATAGAATTATGAAGTATAATGTTTATCTTTTGAACTTTGTAATTGCGACATATACAAGATCTTTATAACTTTTTTACAAGATTATGTAATGAAATTAGGATTGATTTCATGCCTAGAAAACTATGTTTGATAACATGAGTTTAAGGAAGTAGACTTATGAACTTGTTTCGAAGTTGAAACAAATCAATAGGATTGGTGGTCCTGTTTTTGTTGAAGATCTAAGGAATGACCAATCCCTACTTATGTTGGGAACCATGGTAGAACCGATCCTTACCTATGTTGGGAGTCAAGGTAGTACAGATCCCAACCTACATGGGAATCAAGGTAGAATCGGTCCTTACCTACATTGGGAGTCATGGTAGAACCGATTCCCATATACAAAACTGATTTCTATAGTCACGTATACTTTAGGGTTTGTGTGATTTTGAAAATTGGGTTTTCAAAATAGAAAGTTCAATATGTCGACAGTGAGTAATTTGAACATGTGCATAAATCTTATATTTTATTGTCCAAAGATATTCCTTGATACTCAAGGTGAGATCCCAAACCGAAATGTTTTGGAATATTCTTGTTAATATTTTCAGATATATATGTCTTGTTTTTCCAGCAAGCAAAACATATCTCTAGAAGATATATTAGTTAAATATCTTGTATGTTATCTAATATTAAGTTGTATCAAATGGGGATTATGGTTATACAGTTGGATATTGGTTGGAGTTAGACAAAATCGAATCTAGGTACTTATTGCATATCTTGAGAATATTTCCGGTTATGAAAATTCCTTGGGGTCTAAACTACCTTGGTCTATAAACAGTGAAGTCTGTTCTTCTTCCAAACTTACCATGAGGCAAGCACTTCATTTTCTAGTCACTGTTATAGCCGACTAATAGTATTACTTGTAATACTATCTTAGAAAGGAGAGTAACCTAATTAAGCGGAATCTCTTACGTCCGTTAGTTTAAAGACTTCTTTGGGACCAAAATTTGTCCATGGTACCGTTGATGGGAAACTACTTGCGTTGTTATTTTAGTTTTCGATTATTGATTTGATTGACTAATGGTTGTTAACTCTTAATTACACCAAATTTGATTATTCTTGAGAGCCTTCTCTTTTGACATAATATCACTCAAACTAGATCAAGAGATTAACGGTTGTTCAGATATGTCTTTGTATCTGACGTTGACGTGTGATCATCCAGTGTTAACAGACTCCGTTATGTGCGTGATTGATCATACGTTGGAATCAAGTTTTATTTTGCAAGTAAAAAAGAAGACTTCGAAGATCTGAAGACAAAAAGATCTTTTCTTATTGGTTTCGCATCTTTGTGATTCGCTTCGTGCACACACTTGATTGGATTGGATCAGACTATATCTCGTTTATCTACGATAGGCGATTGATTGAATAGTCGTAATAGCTCGGCAAGCTATCATTTGGTGTTATTCTTCAACATCTGAATTTGATAGCTCTAGATCTGATTATTTCGGTAATCTAAATCTTGATTGATCTACACCAGACAAATGAGTTTATTGATTTAAACATAAGATCCTTTATCTACTCAACAATAATCTCTGATTACTTCTTGATATTTAAGAGCGGTTACCAAAAAGATTAGTCATTTACTGTTTGGAAGACGATCCAAAAAATTTGAGTTCTCTTAAGATAGTGGACTCTATCTTGGGATTCACGTGCATTGGCCATATTGGTTGTAGGGGTAGAGAAACTAAGAAAACTAGTTAACTAGGGGTAGATTACTTGGTTTCTGTTAGAGCATTGCTCGGTCGAACTCGCATGTGTTGCTATCTCAAGCATGTTTGTCGATATTAGTGATCAAAACTATAAGTCTTGATTACTAGCCTATTAGAGCTAAGGTCATGGATTAGGATAAAAAGTGTAGTTGAGATCAAGACTCCATGGAAATCATCATACAAGACGAAGGACTACTCAAGGAACTGGTGGATCTTCATCGACTAAAATGTATATGGAGACTTGAACTTATCTGTCAGTCAAAAGTCTATTTACTCTATCTCCTACTCTTGAGACAAAAGTCATTTTGGTATATAGACTTTCATTATACACATTTGTTATTTTGAGCCGAGTTTATCTCGCCTATCTATTTATCGAAATGTGTGTTGGTAAGCTTTCGCTTTAGCCGAATTCATCTTTACCAAGTGACGAAAGTCATGTTGTGTTTCAATCACTTTGAAAATTGCTCTGACGAAAAATGGTCTGTGAATAACGGCTATATAACGTTCTCTGAGAATGTTTCAATGATTGAAATGAGAGTTTAGATTACATAACCATTGGTGGATATAAGCATTGTTGTGGAAACATATATATGCATAAGTCATATTCCTTGAACCAAAGTTTGCTAACTTTGTTGATCAAGTGAAGTTGGAAGTGGCGTGAGCCAAGTCCGCGAACTTGAGGAACTTCTCGGCCCGAGATTTTCTGCAGGAGTTTTTGTACTCCTTCCATGAGCTTAAGTATGCGAACCCAGTCCGCGAACTTGAGCAGGTTATATCTAAAGTCGGTTGTTCTTGAACTCATGTTTATTTAAACTAAGGAATGCTTTTGCAAACCGTGGTTATAAAGTTCATGAACCGATTCGAGTGAATCAAACCGTTTTTGGTTCGATTGTATCTTGTGTAGTTACATAAGATCTAAGCAATTGAAAAACTCTCTAACTATTTCATTTGAGTCATTTGAACTAGTTATGGTGAAGAAGAATAAGGTTGATATAGAGTAATCATATGGCTAACCATTTGGTTGACTTGTTGAACCAACAAATGTTAATGTTTGGCTACCGGTTCATAAACCCAAAATTGGACATTTCATTTGTGTGTGACAAGCTAAGTTTTTGATCTAATGGTTGAGAAATATTATCTTGAATCTAATCAGATTTTCATCTAACGGTGAATATTGAATGCTTTGTTGCTAAGCCAACATTGATTGCAAACCCTGATTCAAAAGTGTATATAAGGGAGAACTCTAACAACTGGGAAACCTAATCCCCGCACATTCTGTGTGATAGTAGTTGTGCTAAGCTAGAGTCAATTCTCCTTTAACCTTTGGTTTCTTCTTCTAAACCAGGTTAACGACTTAAAGACTTCATTGGGATTGTGAAGCCAGACCGATACTACTTTTATCGTAGTTGTGTGATCTGATCTTGTTGTTTCTATCGTACGAGTACAATTGTAATAATTGGCTTGAGATTGATATCTCCAATAGGCAAGATAGAAAAGTAATCACAAACAAACTTCGTCTCATCGTTTGTGATTCCACAATATCTTTTTCGCTGCGTCGATTAAGATTATTGTGAGGTGATTGATAATACTGAGCTGTTCTTCGGGAATATAAGTCTGGTATTGTTGATTGGTTCCTGTTGACCTTGATTTATCAAAAGACGGAACAAAACTCGTAGTATATTTGTGGGATACGGATTTATCTATTATCATAGACTTTTCTGTGTGATACAAATTTGTTTATTAAAGTCTTCGACTTTGGGTCATAACAACTCGTAGTTGTGGGTGAGATCAACTAAGGGAATCAAGTGCGCAGTATCCTGCTGGGATCAGAGGCGTAGGAGCATAACTGTACCTTGTATCAGTATGAGATTTATTAGGGTTCATCTACAGTCCAGACCGAAGTTAGTTTGGAGTAGGCTAGTGTCTGTAGCGGCTTAATACATTGTGTGTTCCATCTGGACTAGGTCCCGGTTTTTTTTTGCATTTGCGGTTTCTTTGTTAATGTCTGTGTTATTTCTATTCCGCATTATATTTGTTTTATATAATTGAAATAATACAGGTTGTGTTGTTCAATCAATGAGAATATCCTACCTTTAGGTTGTTGATTTAAATTGATTGACACTTGGATATTAGTCTCTGGTACCATCCAAGTTATCCCTCTTTGATAAAGACTCACAGATTTCTATTTGCTTGAGTAAAGATCAAATCGAGAGATTGAGATATAAACTCTTTGATATACTTTTATCTAGATTGAGTCTGACTGTCTAGTTGATTCTCTAGAAAGTATATTAGAGTTTGTCCATACAGATTGCTAAGCGAAATATTGGGTGTGGTTGTTAGACCCCCGCTTTTTCAGTTTCAACTATACGAAGTTGGTAGTGCACTTTGTATTGCTGCTTAATTCTGAGAGTATTTAAAACTAGACTAGGTCCCGGGGTTTTTCTGCATTTGCAATTTTGTCGTTAACAAAATTGGGCGTCTTTACTTTTACTTTCCGCAATTACAATTGTTTTTTTAGTTATAATAAAAGTAAATACATTGTACGTTAACACCTGGGTTGATCCCTATAGTTTAAGGATCGGTTTCAGACTTGTACTATATACCAGGTGTATACCTTGTGGGTTGATATCTTCTTGATAGTATTTGTCTATATTAGATGGCACAAGGTATCAGACTTATAGGTTGATATCGAAAAGATAGTGATGTACTTGGTACCCTCGTCATTTCAGATACCAATCTACCTCTAATAGATAAGCATATTTGATTTCCCTTTAGATCAAATAGATCAAGGTTTGGAAATCTATTTGCAATAGACAAAGCTAGTAAACCTCACAAATTCGGAACACTTACACTCAGTTAGATGAGAATCCTGGATTCTTAACCACGTCCGAATAACAACCTTTAAACTAATCACATAGACCTAATTATGTTTCTTAGAAGAACATAGTTCAATAGTGGATGCCTCTAGCAAACAACTAGGACACATAAGAGTCGGGGACTGAATTTCCTGGTTGTTTGAGTCTCTTTAGCTAACAACCACACCCAATATTTCGATAAGAAATATGTATGGACTAACTCCAATATTCTTTATAGAGAATCAACTAGACAGTCAGACTCAATCTAGAGAAAAGTATATTGAGGAGTTAATATCTCTGTCACTTGATTTGATCTTTACTCAAGCAAATAAAAATTTGCGAGTCTTTATCAAATACAAGGATAATAAACTTGGATGGTACCAGAGATCAATATCTAAGGATCAATCAATTTTGAATCAACAACCAAAGGTTGGATTTCACAATTGATCGATACCACGCACAACCTGTGATATTTCAATTATATAACAAAATATAATGCAGAATAGAAATAACACAGACACCAGAAATTTTGTTAACGAGGAAACCGAAAATGCAGAAAAACCCCGGGACCTAGTCCAGATTGAACACCACACTGTATTAAGCCGCTACAGACACTAGCCTACTACAAACCAACTTCGGTTGGACTGTAGTTGAACCTTAATCAATATCACACTGATGCAAGGTACAGTTGCGCTCCTTCCGTCTCTGATCCCACAAGGATACTACACACTTGATTCCCTTAGCTGATCTCATCCACAACCAAGAGTTGTTATGACCCAAAGTCGAATACTTCAATAAACAAATCTGTATCACACAGAAAAGTCTATGATGATAGATAAGTCTGTCTCCCACAGATAAACCTATGAGTTTTGTTCCGTCTTTTGATAAAAATAAAGGTGAACATGAACCAATTGATAAACCGGACTTATATTCCCGAAGAACATCCTAGTATTATCAATCACCTCACAATAATATAAATCGTATAGTAGCGAAACTAAATATTATGGAATCACAAACGATGAGACGAAGATGTTTGTGATTTCTTTTTATCTTGCCCTATCGGAGATATAGTCTCAAGTCAATTATTTCAATTGAACTCGTACGATAGAAAATGGCAAGATCAGATCGCTCAACTACAAGAGAAGTAGTTTCGTCTGGCTTCACAATCCCAATGAAGTCTTTAAGTCATTAACCGACTGGGTCTCGATAAGAAACCTACGGTTAAATGGGAATCGACTTTAGCAAAACCAACTAGTATCACACAGGAGGTGTGGGGATTAGTATTTCCAGTTGCTAGACGTCTCCCTTATAAAGTTTTCAAACCAGGGTTTGCAATATAAGTTACCTTGGTAACAAAGCATTCAATATTCACCGTTAAATGAAAAACCTGACTTATCCAAGCTAATATCTTTCAACCGTTAAATCGAACTTAACTTGTCTCACACACAAATGTAATGTATTCATTTAGGTTTGAGTAACCGTACCTAAATGTGTACATTGGGTTGGTTCACAAATAGTTAACCAATGGTTATCCATATGAGCACTTTCATATTAACCGTATTCATCTTTCTCATAACTAGTTCAAATGACTCATAAGAACTAGTTCAAGCGTTGTTCAATTGCTTAGATCATTATTCATAGACACGATTGAAACAAAATCGATTTGATTCAATTGAATCAATTCATGAACAATATAGCCACGGTTTGCAAAGATTGCATTCCTTATTGATTTATTGTTTAAGTTCATGATACTACCGATTTGAGAATTAACCAGCTTGGGTACGCTTATGGGTATGCGTACCTTAGCTACCGGATTTGAGTTTACAAACTCAAAAGAAATTTTCGGTTCGAAAAATTTTGTGGGTACGCGTACGGTTATGCGTACCTAAGGTGACTGGTTTACTAGTTTTCAAACTTACAAACTCAGTAGAAATTTTCGGTATGAAAACTTCCTCCAGTACGCGTACCTAACCTGTCTCCTTCACCAATACCACATGCACACATATGCACGCACTTGGTTTCCAACACATGGATTTATACACTAATGTGCGAACACACTATATATGCTTATATCCATAGTTGGTTATCTCAACTCTACATTTCAATCATTGAAACATTCTTCTATAATGTTATAATAGTTGTTAGACAAAAAGAATCGACTATCGTCATCAATGCTATTTTCAAGATTGAAACGTCATCATGACTTTCGTCACGGATAAATATGAAAGTGGTTAAAGCAAAAGCTTACAACCACATATTTCAAGAAAAAGATAGGCGAGTAAACTCAGCTCGAAATAGCAAATGTGTATGTATTAAAACTATCATACTTATAAGACTTTTGTCTCAAGAGTAGGAGATAGAGTAGATAGACTTTTAAGTGACAGATGAGTTCAAGTCTCCACATACCTTTTGGTCGGATGAAGTTTCACTGGTTCGTTGAGTAGTTCTTCGTCTTTGTAAGATAATCGCCATGGATTCTGGAGCTCAACTATACCTAACTATCCTAGACCGAGACTTAGTCATAAGTAAACTAGAAATCAAGACATATAGTTTTGATCACTAACATTGACAAACATGCTTGAGATAGCAACACATGCGAGTTTGACCGAGCAATGCTCTAACAATCTTCCCCTTTGTCAATTTTAGTGACAAAACTATCAATACATATGGATTACAAAATAGATGAAAACTTTGTAGCTTCACGTCCACATGCTTGATATCCTTGGTGCTTCAACATTACTCGAAAACTTCGGCTTTCCAAGTACTCCCATGATTCCATAGATGTTCAATTAAGCATCTTAGTTGTTGAAGTTCCATAGCCATAAGAATGAGAAAAAAAAAGCTCTCGATCATTGTTATACAGTGTCATAGTATTATTACACAACATCAAAGTTCTTATATCACAACTTCGACAACAATACTATGGTGATATTATCACTCCCCCTTAGTCAATACTTCGTCTCAACATGAAAACCACTCCCCCTTACATAATGACCCGTAGTGTGAACTACATATTAATTCTCCCCCTTTTTGTCAATAAAATTGGCAAAGGTACGAGAAGTAGTTTCGTATGGCTTCACAATCTACGGTTAAAGGAGAATCGACACTAGCAAAACCAACTAGTATCACACAGGAGGTGTGGGGATTAGTTTTTCCAGTTGCTAGACGTCTCCCTTATATAGTTTTCAAATCAGAGTTTGCAATCTAAGTTACCTTGGTAACAAAGCATTCAATATTCACCATTAGATGAAAAACCTGACTTATCTAAGCTAATATCTTTCAACCGTTAGATCGAAACTTAGATTGTCTCCAAACAAATGAAATGTATTCATTTTGTTTTGAGTAACCGTACCTAAACGTGTACATTGGGTTGGGTCACAAATAGTTAACCAATGGTTAGCCATATGAGCACTTTCATATTAACCATATTCATCTTTTTCATAACTAGTTCAAATGACTCATAATAACTAGTTCAAGAGTTGTTCATTTGCTTAGATCTTTATTCATAGACACAATTGAAACAAACTCGGTTTGATTCACTTGAATCAATTCATTAACAATATAGCCACGGTTTGCAAAGATTGCATTCCTTATTTATTGTTTAAGTTCATGAAACTACCGATTTGAGAATTAACCAGCTAGCTACCGGATTTGAGTTTACAAACTCAGCAGAAATTTTAGGTTCGAAAACTTCCATGGGTACGGATACGGGTATGCATACCTAAGGTGACTGGTTTACTAGTTTGCAAACTTACAAACTCGGCAGAAATTTTCGGTATGAAAACTTCCGCCAGTACGGGTACGCGTACCTAACTTGTCTCCTTCACCAATACCGCATGCACACATATGCACACACTTGGTTTCCGGCACATGGATTTATACAGTAATGTGCGAACACACTATATATGCTTATATCCATAGTTGGTTATATCAACTCTACATTTCAATCATTGAAACATTCTTCTATAATGTTATAATAGTCGTTAGACAAAAAGAATCGACTATCGTCATCAAAGCTATCTTCAAGATTGAAACGTCATCATGACTTTCGTCACGGGTAAAGATGAAAGTAGTTAAAGTAAAATCTTACCAACACATATTTCGCTAAAAATATAGGCTAGTAAATTCGGCTCAAAATAGCAAATGTGTATGTATGAAAACTATCATACTCATACGGCTTTTGTCTCAAGAGTAGGAGATAGAGTAGATAGACTTTTAAGTGACAGATAAATTCAAGTCTCCACATACCTTTTGGTCGGATGAAGTTCCACTGGTTCGTTGAGTAGTTCTTCGTCTTCGTAAGATAATCACCATGGAGTCTGGATCTCAACTATACCTAACTATCCTAGACCGAGACTTAGTCATAAGTAAACTAGAAATCAAGACATATAGTTTTGATCACTAACATTGACAAACATGATTGAGATAGAAACGCATGCGAGTTCGACCGAGCAATGCTCTAACAATGATGTAAATATAAAAGTTGGTAATTTTCTTTTCGTTAGAATAGGTTTAGCTATTCAAAAAAGTGTCAGAGCCAAACTTGTTGCTAGGCTTCCGACAAGTTTCTTGTAAAAACTTTTTCTTTTCATCAAATAAAACGATTAACAGTTAATGCAAAAAGTCATAAAAGAATTAATAGAATTACCACATGCATGAAACAAAGCCTCCTCCGTTGCCCCAGTGTTGGGTTTATCTCCACACGGTGAAAACACGCTCAAAAGATTTTTCCATTACTCCGAAAGTGTTTACAATGAAGAAAATACTCAAAATGAATAAAACAGTCAATCTGCAACGTTTATAAGCGTCGCAGAATCAACTGTTACGAAAAACAGTTAAGAAATATGAACTTGGGTCGCTGACAGTCTTCTGCAACTGTTGTTGAATGCGATTGTTTTTGAGACACACTCCGCGACTGACTTAGATAGGTGATTGTTCTTCGTCATCTTCTTCCTATGCACCAGCAGAATACTTTTCTGCAGCTCCTTCTGTTCGGCTCTGTAGCCTCCCAATTCTCCATGCTAGTGCCCCTAACTCTCGATTCCCTCCTCTGTGGCTCTCAACACTCTATATATATACCACAGGGTCTATATAGTTCGACTAAATCCGAGTTTATCTCTCCTTTCCTTTCGCTGCAAGTCACGTAAAAATTTCCCTCTTTTTCCTCTTTATGCGTCCTTATTTTTCCAGAATCCTTCCAAAGATAGCGTAGAACCAAACAATGAAGATATTATTCTCAATTTGCTAAGTAACTTCCCCTTTCTGAATCCAGAAAACCCGAGAAAAAATATCAACTCCCTGTTTTATTGAAACCTCCTTTTTTCTTCCAATCCAAAATCGTTACCACTCCTGTCTTGTCGCAATAGGATGAACACAAACCAATCCCTTAAAATTCTCCAACTAAAATCTCGTCCCAATTCTTCCAAAAATCCAAAATAATCTGAGAGAAGTTTATTCCCTATTTTGTCGATAATTAATTATCCATTCCAACTCGATCAATCCAACGACTATATCTTCCCTATTTAGGCTTAACAGGCTCATCTAAAGAAAATGCATCGATTGAGTCTCCCTCTAATACACCCAAAAATCTAACCCTAAATCTGCTAGTCGCTGCTCAAAATTTCCCGCCAAAACACAAAACTCAAAAGGTAAAAGAAGATGCCCCTTATCCAGACCAGGGGTGTGATTAACAGGTTTTCGCCTTCTTAAAAGTGGGTGTCCCCAGTGATTTGCGGGGTATACATAGCAAAACTCATGGGTGCCTTTATAACTTTTGTTCAGTGCCTTTAACGCTTCTTCGGGATGCCTCCAACATATTTCCGGGGGTACAAATGCCACTTTTCGAGCCAATTTTGCCGCAAAAGCTTATTTCTCCAAAAATACCTACAAAAACATAAAATAATCAAATAAGTACAAAATCGAGCACTAATAATACACATAATTGAGAACAAACTAGACAAATAAATGTTTCTATCATTCTACCCTCACCACCTCTTTTTATTTCCTTTTCTGGTCTTTTTGGTTAGCTATGAGTGAACTCATATACCATGGCATCAAACATATATTATCCAAATGACGCTTCATTTAGGACATGAATTTACTTGGGAGGCTAGAATTTTCCCTCCGTATTTACTGAATTTCCAAATGCCACCGATGGTTAACCTAAACCAGAGACACAAAAGTACAACAATGATATCGGTGGGTTGGACTCCTTTAATACCAGATTCGATAAAATTATCAAGGATGTGCCGGGGCGGGAAGAGGACATCCCGAACACACATGAAATGGATTCACCTGCAAGTATTCAATGACGACGACCCTTACAGCTTTAGAAAAATCTCTGGGATCACACTGCACTAATAGCTGAAACCTTGGCCATGTTGATGCGACCAAAATAACAACGTATATGAAACTGACCAAAGTTTGCAACGAAACAAATTTAGAAAACCTAATCTGATTCATCAAAAATGACATGGTCCTCCTTGGTATAAATCAAGCATGATAGCAGAAATAAACAATAAGTAAGATATATGCCAACCATTACAATCGAACACAATTACATGGAAGGAAAATAGGCAGCGGATGGATTGGCAACCATGTTGTAGAAGAAAGATGAAAACTTTCTTAACGACTATATGTGACTATACAGTTCCATCTTTTTCGAAAAATATTGTATTAAATGGCTCAATGAGGATAATACAGTCTCCTGTAATTCCTACGTACTTATTGTTTTTGAAGCATGAGAAAAACAAAACATGCATAGATAACTATTACATGAGGGTATATTGTACCATAAAGTTATTTAAAATAATCTGGTAGAGAAAAGATGGGATTGCCTGGTCCCAATTTGTTGTCGAAAAGGCTTTTATCCGCTGCATAATTTTCCATACCATCCACCGCTTGATTCCCTTCCCTATAGTTGTGTTGTATATCACAGTGGGAAATTTATCGCATTCTTTGTTTGATTTTGGTATCATTTATGCAATATACCATGGAGCTTCTGCCGCCATTTTTATGAATCACATAAGGTTTTCCGAATCTGTTTCAAAGATAACTTCTGGCCATTGTCTTTCGGCTGATGTTCTTGCTGCCAGTATAGTTTCCTACATTTCGGCCACTAAAGCTGTAGATTTCCTAAAGAAACCTACTGCTGCCATTCTTGGGTGTCCTATAGTAGCCCCATATGTGTTGATTTTAATCCAATTTGGTTCCAGTCTGGTCCAACATGTTGATATCATTGCAGTTGCTCTGATATTGGTTGGAATAGACTTGGCTGGTAGTTCCTCGGGGATAACTGGGGGAATAGTCTTTTTTTTCCATTCAAATTCATGTTGTTGCTTCATGGTTTGTGCTAAGATGTTGTCTGGCGTCGTATGTTGTTGTTTGAAAAAAATCATTTCTGGACATCCAGAGGTACCAGAAATGAGAACAAAAAGATGATACGATGGGGATATGGCTAAACCCTTGCAGTATTTGTGAGATGGTTGATTGATTATGTATAGTGATCTGGGAGGTGTAGTTGTTGGTTTGGCTTGTCGATAGGTGGAATAACAGGTTGTTCAACATAAATATCCACCCCCTTCCACCCACCAAATTCAGCTTTTCTTCTAGTAAGCATGTGCTCAGTTGTTTATGGTTCTGTGTTGTTGGTTGGAGTTGGTGAGGTTGATGCAGTGTAAGATAGTGAGGGTCGAGAGACCTCCATTTATAACTTTTTAGAAGAAAAGCTGAATTTTGGTGGCCCGGGTAAGTTCCAAAAGAATTTGGTGGGTGGAAGGGGGTTTAGGTGGTAATGATTATCTTGTTAAATTAAACAATTATAGCCGGTCGCGGTGGTGTATTTTCCGGGTTTGGAGTGCGGCCATATGATTCCATCTGGAGGCCTGTCTAGGGGAAGGTGAATATTTATGATGTGTTGGATAACATTAGGAGCGAGGTTAATTAGATGATCATGTTTCCAATTGTTGGTGAGAGGGTCAATGAGATCAGCCACTGATTTGATATGGTAGCATGATAGGGTCAAGGTTTTGAGATTAAGGTATCCAATTTTCCTAGATAGTTGTGTATAAACCATTTTCGATGCGATGGAAAATGAGTTTTCGGAAGTTAGGTATGAGGGAAGCCATTTGTTTCCACTGAGGGCTGGCAGAGGAAGGGACAAGAATATTCTCTTGGAATATCAGTTGGTTTTGAAGATATTTCTCATTGTATAATCTGGTGCAAATGGAGTTAGATTGGTCGTGTTTATTCCAGATTATTTTCATGAGTAAAACTTTATTGTGATGACTTCTTTTCCTTATGCCGATACACCCTTTTGATATCATTTTGTTTAGCTTGCTCCATTCCAATGGGCGGAGTTTTTTAACTGAAGATTCATGGCCCATTTTTTTTCCTAGCTATCTGATGTATATGTTTGTGAATATGGGCGGGAACATTTGTGCTTTCATAAGGTGGTTTGATGCAGGAATTAAGGAAGTTTTAATGAATACGAACCTTCCTACTTGAGTAACGCATTTGGTTATCCATCCTTGTGCCTTAGTACCAAACGTTGAAGCAATGGGTCGAAAATATGATTTGAGGATCTCCCGTGTTTGAAATGAACTCCCAGGTATATTGGAGGGGTCGATGAGGTTGGCATGTCAAAAAATTTGTGAATATCGTCCACCTGATGTTGTTGTAGTCTCGGGCGATGGATTATAATAGTTTTTGTTGTATTGATTACCCGTCATGTTGAGGGCATGTATGATTTAAGAAGCCTTTCAGGTGTTCGTTGCTTTTTTGGAATGTCTTGTAAGTGATGAGGAGGTCGTCCACATACATTAGATGTAAGATAGGTGGAGCTTTTGAGAGATGCGAAGCCCGTTTACAAAAAATTGGCTTCCAGATTGCCTAGATTTGTCGACAGGATCAAATAATGAAAATATAGAAGAGAGAGGATCTCCTTGTCTGATGCCTATGGTAAGGATGATGTATCCGTGCGGGTACCATTGGTGTTGATTGAGTAGGTAATTGTCGTGATATCTAGCATTATGTACTCAAAAAATACGGTTGGTGAATGCTTTTTTGATGAAGCCCCAATCTATGCTATCATAGGATTTCCGAATGTCCAGTTTAAGGGCTATTTTTGGATCTTTGGTAAGTGCAGAGGTTTTAATATAAATGAATAGCTCTCATGTAGTTGCTATGTTATCGTGTGTTGATCTTTGAGGGACGAAAACACTTTGATATGGACTGATTAAGAAGGGTAGAAGAGGGCATATGCGATTTACCAGGATTTTGGAAATCACTTTGTACGCTACATTTCCAAGGCTGATCGGTCTGAATATGGATGGCTTTGATGGATGGTCAATTGTGATGTTAGTGTGGTTCATGAGGGGGTGAATGGTTAAAGTGCTAAAAAAAACTGCGGACCATGACTATTAGTTGATGGTGAGTGAATTCCCAGAAAACCTTGAAAAAATTACTAGTATATCCATTAGGTCCACAAGCACTTTTTGAATTAACGGAGAACAGAGCTTGTTTGATTTCTGCTGAAGGCACCTCTTCTGAGGGTTTGACACATTGTCTTGATGTTAATTTGGGTGTGATATTCGCAAAGAGCTCCTCATTTATTGTTGTGTTATGGTTGTGTATTGGTTAGTGAAGTGATCAAGGATGATCCGGATTACCTGGTCTTTATCACTAACCCAGTTATTTTATTGATCTTGCAGTTGATGGATGTTGTTACGACTTCGGTCAATGGTTGATTTTGTATGAAAAAAGTCCTATTGTTGTCTCCACATGTATTCATGCGTACTTGGTGATATAACATCCTCTTAAAAATGGGTACCTAGCTCACCTGGTCATCCCCGTTTCCCAAAGTTTCATGCGCTCTAGGAGGTCCCAGGTTCGAGCCCCCAATGGCGTAATATTGCAGGAATTAACATGGAAGGTAGAGTTAGCTTGCCCTCCTTGTGACACAATCTCAGCCCCCATCCGCTTCGGCTCCCTTAGCTAGGTTACCCATGAGGCTCCCTTGGCTAGGTTACCCATGAGGCTCGTTGGTAGGCTAGCACGACAACCTGTTCAATTAATGTAGTAGTACGTTGCTGGAGCTTAGCTTGTTAGGCTTCCAACTATTTTTTTCTGATGCAAAGAGAATGTAATATTAATGATGAATCAAATTGTCTGACAATAGATAACCTTCGATAACACTCGGAGGATTGTCTAACCAAGTACTAGTAACTCTAAATTTATTGCTGAATTTAGCTAGTTTATCAACAACTTTATTACATTTCCTAGGGACAAAACAGCATTCCCAGATTTGAATATTCTTTAAACACTTAATCGAATCAAGTAGGATGATTTCATTCTCCCATGCTATTGTTGGCGCTTTGTTATTGATGTAGCTCTCAATTCCTTGGAGATCCGTCCCTAAGATAACTTCTGCCAGCTGCAATTCCAAGCTCCAGTTAACAACATCTTTGAATGCAATGCATTCTGCCTGTTCCGAATTTTCTATTCCTGCATAGCATTTTGCAAGCCCTCCTCTCCAAGCACCTGTGCGATCACGCAAAACAAGAGCAATCCCAGTTAGACCAGTATTTGGATCATAAGAGACATCACAATTTAGTTTTAGAAAAGGAAAAACAAGAGGTATCCATTGTGAGTTGTGCTGGATTGTAATAACAGGTGCAGTTTTGTTTGCTATCTGCGTAGTATTAAGATTTTCCCAGTAACTGGTAAAGCTTAACACTTTTCGCGCAAATCCTTGTGGGTCTGGCTTGACATTCTGATTTTGGACTTCACATCTTGTATTCCATAAAGACCAGCAGACTGTCATTGCCATATGGAGCCAATTTGTGTTGCCTGTGTTTCTGTTTGTGCACTTGCCACCAGTTTTCAAACATGGTTCATGTACTGTTAAAGTTCTCAATAAGTAGCATTCCTCTATGACGCCATCTTCCAACTAGTTAATGTAATACTCTTTGTCAATATACTATATAAAAAATAAATAGGATCGACCACAACCCGGTTACGCGCTGTGATAAAAGTTCTGGTTGCAGAATAATCACATAGGTCCTTGCACAAAGTATCATCACCACTAGCCTAGTACTAACTAGTAGTCGTGGTCCTCGTGGATTCCTATTAAGAGGTCTGATTTTCTGTTCTCCGAGAGCTTTTATATAAGAAGACTTTCCTGAGGATCAGTTTATTTCTCCTTTAAAGAGGAAAAAAAAAATCAAAAGTAAGAATATTAACGTGTCTTCATCTCAGCGTCTCTCTTAAATCTTCTGAAATCTAGGTTTTTCTTCTTCTTCTTTGTATTACGTGTGTGTTCTTTGTTACACTGTCGGCAATGAATTTCGAGTTATAGATCCAATCAACTGTTAGCTCGATTCCGGTACTCGATAGTAATTTATTGAATCCCGTTTCAGTAATCATTTAAATGGAGGTGAGTGATTCTTAGTTCAATATATATTTTTTTTAATCCGAGCTTAATTTGTTGTTTTTTTTTGAATTTGAGATCGTTTAGTTTCATTACATATCATTTCTATTTCTATTTGTATAAATTTCCCAAGTTTTGAATACACTGTTTGTTCGACTGTTGAAAATGTCTTCCTTGGAACTTGTTAGGTGGAAATTTTGACTATGTCCTATTTATTGTTTATTGTGTGTGTTCTGTTTGTACAGGGTTCAGCAATGGATGAAAAGTTGTCTGAAAGTCATTTGGTATCGGCAGCTGCGTTCGTGGAGGGAGGTATACAAGAAGCTTGTGATGATGCTTGTAGTATTTGTCTTGAAGATTTCTGTGATAATGATCCGTCAACAGTAAGCTACTGGAATGTCTTAATTTAGTCGATTTCTATGATGGATTATATGGATGTTAGAACCAGTTTTGTGTGTGTCATGCAGGTAACTGCTTGCAAACATGAATTCCATCTTCAGTGTATACTAGAATGGTACAGCCTTCGCATTTGTATTTAATCAGAGTTTCTTATGTTATTTGTTTGGAGAGTCAAATGTTATTTGGGATTTTGATGTTTGGTTAAGATCCAGGATGTTGTATAATGAGGAACATTATCGGTACATTTTCTTTGGGCAGTTACAGAAATCCATGTTTGTATTGTACTAAACTTTGCTTGGTCAACATTTGGAGTTAGTTTTAGAAAGCTTAACTTAGAGTAGTTAGTGGTATATGGCTTTGCTAATTGATGTTATTGTTCAAATTTTAGGTGTCAGAGAAGTTCCCAGTGCCCCATGTGCTGGCAATCCATCAGCCTGAAGGATTCCACCAGGTTTTCATGCTTGTTTTATTGTTCTGTTTTTGTTTTGTGTTTTGAGTTCCACTGAAATTAATCATCTTAAACCTTGCCTTTCCAGCCAAGAATTGCTCGAGGCTGTGGAACATGAGAGGAACATTAGGTCCAACCGACCACGGAATGCCACAATATTTCATCATCCTGCTCTCGGAGATTTTGAATTACAGCATGTACATATCTTCTTCCGACCTTGTAACTACAATTGAAGGAAAAAAGTTGTGGCAACAGCTCAGAAAATTTTAAATTTGTTTACGGTGGTATCTCATGCTTACCTTTTCATTACGATGCAGTTACCTGTAGGCGCAAATGATGCTGAACTTGAAGAGCGTATTATCCAACATTTGGCCGCTGCTGCTGCAATGGGAAGGGCACATCACATGTCTAGAAGGGACGGACACCGAAATAGGTCGTCTGGTCAGGGTCGCCCACAGTTCTTGGTGTTCTCATCTCAGCCTAATGCAGCTTCTTCCACTCCTATTATGACCACTCCAGCTCAGGGAATTGGGGACGATGAATCTGCTCATCCAGTTGCTGCATCTAGTCCAACTTCCCCTCTCATGACGGTGGGAGTCGAAACCTCCTCAGGGACCCCACAATTTCTTGCTTCCCAAGCTGATCAGAGTCCTACTTCAGCATCTGGATCTGGTCATTCTGCAGCTAATCAACGTAGATTTTCCTTCAATAGTCCAAGGTACGGCAATCCGAGTTGCCATACTGTTCTTCTTCTGGTGGTTGATGAATTGTTTTGATGCATCTTTTGCATTTTGCTAATCTGTTTTCTGGTTTTCACCCGTTTTTTTCTTCTTTTGGCCATTTTAGTAATTCTGCAGGTCAATCTTCCCCAATAAATCAAGATGGAGCAGGGCCATCTGAGTTACAGTCTTTCTCTGAAACTCTAAAATCGAAATTTAATGCAGTTTCAACCAGGTATTGGTCACAGAAAAGAAACTAGCATCCTACTTTAATGTAGTTACAAGTTGCGGTCATTGTTGAATTCTAGCTTATTTATTATTATTGTTATCCAAGGTATAAAGAGTCGATTACAAAAAGTACCAAAGGATGGAAGGAGAGGCTATTTTCTCGAAACACTGCGATGGCTGATCTTGGTACTGAAGTACGACGAGAGGTAAATGCTGGAATTGCTAGTGTTTCTCGCCTGATGGAACGCCTTGAAACCAGTGGTAGAAACAGTGATGCTTCGGTATCAGATAACTTGGAAGAGGGTTCAGTTTCAGAGCCAGGTAGCCAGATGATTGCTGAGAATCACGGTACCAGCCCTCTGAATGACAACAATCCTTCAGCTTCTTGTGCTACAAGTTCTGGTCAACATTAGATGTCTTATATACCTCGGCAATATCAAGTTTCCTCCGCATTTCATCCTTAAAGGTATCTATGACTATATATTTGGTGTCGTATATGTATTTGCTATGTCAATTGTTTTGTATTCAACCTCATTTTTATATCTAACCGGATTTGTTGGCTCTTTTGTTCCAAAATAGAAGTGCTATACAACATTCCAAAACTAAGAAACACCAAGTTATGCTGATAATCTAGCTCTAAGGATGCCTTCGATATGAACCCTACGTAGCTTTATTTTGTTATTCAGCAGGATATTATGGGTTTTTAGGAATTGTAAGGTCTACAACTAGTTTGGAAAGCTGAAAAGATGAATAAAGTGGTTTAGCATATTTCTGATGGTATGAGGGTGGTAAGTTGGCTATAGTATTTGACATGATGTGAAGTGTGAATTTGACATTGCCATATGAAAGATGAAAATCAAAAGCCATAATTTGTGTGGATTGAGCATGTAGGCTTTCTCCATGTTCAGCTGTGCTAACTGGATTAGGACCATCAAGGCATAGGATGCACGTTATATTGAGATATTAACCGGTGTGTAGTTGTCCTTTACTGTCTGAGATTAAATGATGCGTGATGATTGTCTAATGCCGATGTGCGATACTGACATGTCGTAAAGGACATTGAGGCGGAAAATAGCTTAAAAGTGAAATGAGGACGGGTGATATGTTTAAAACTACTATTTGCAAGTCAATAAAGTTTCAATGCGAACATCTGACTTTACTATCGGCAACTGCGGGTTGAAGGGTCCACAAGTGTCTTGCCTCGAGTATATGACGTCGCTGTGTAGAAACAGCAATGTTTTATCAAGGTCGTGTTAAGTAGGTATCAAGCTTCCACCGTTGGAAGTCTGCTACCAATATTGCATAATAATTTTAATTGAATCTGGATGATATCGAATACCTATGCAGACTCTGTATAGTTAGGCGGCCAAGGGGAGCTAGCACCTAGGAGTGTAGGACTAGTTGATGACTAGGCGGATATTACATTTATGTATTTATATTTATATATCATGTTTGTGTATTGAAACACATAGAGATAACTATTTCAGGGAAAGAGAAAAAAAGACAGAGATAGTCCAAGATAATAGCATTAAGAAGAAGAAATATAAGCTCATAACCTTTTGGCACTTCAGATATGATAACTAGAAGTTCAATTGTTTAAAGAAGAGAAAGCAGCTGGTCTTTTTTTCTCTCTTAGTACGTTTTAAATTTTTGATCAAATTGAACAATTAAAAATCCTAGGTCTTAGTTGTTTGGACTAGCCTCGAGATGTCTACTAATTACAGTCTGAACTAGGCTTCAGGCGAGGCCTAGACATTTTTTTCTCAGGCGGTCCAGGCGTTCAGCACATTAGTTGCTAAGCGCTCATAAATGTCAGGCGCCTTTCAGGCGCCTTTCAGCTGCCTTTGGCAGGACCTTTAACTAGATAGCCTATACTTGTACTTCTTTGGTACTTCAGTTTGGTTTTAGCAATAATAGTAGTGCTGGTGTACCTGAGAAACAAAATTAATTCTGGAGTTGTTTTATTCAAATTACTGTTGTCCCTGAGATGCTTCGAGTAGAATTAATTCTGGTTGTTTGCTCCTAGAGCAGACCTGCCATATTGGATTAAAGAGTAAAGTCCGGAAGAGCAACACTTTATGGATTTCTTTATCGAAGCGAGAAGTGACTGCATGGTGCGGGTTGTCACTTCTTGCTTCTCTTAAATTGAGCGGCCTCAGCCATTGGATCTTTGTAGATTGTCACGGATGGGAAGTCACTTTCGCTTTGTCTAGGATTTCAGGGAGTGTTCCAGCCTTCCCTGTTGTTACATGCTTTGAAGTGTCGAGTTGCAAGCAACTGAGGAACCATTGAAGTTGCTTTTTCTGTGGATTTCTTGGAATTCCTTTGGAATGGAAGATCATAAGTCTTGCTCTTGAACAGTTGAAAATGCAAGTCCATATATATCGAAGCGTCAGCTGAGTTGCTGCGAGTCTCAAGCCATTATAGATTTATGCTGTTGCTCAAAAGTGAGAAGCTCACTCGCAAATGATGGGAATGATAACAGTTGCTACTAGTGAGGTTTGGGAATCTGGGGTTATCTGATCTGTATGCTGCGGTAAGATATGCGCTCATGGCATATACTTGGATAGCTTGACCGGTACATAAGCGCCTCATAGAACCTATCTATGTTTATAGGAATAGTAAAGAAACATCTGTATGCATTTGCTTGACCAACCCTGAATGTAAGGACTTACCAAGAGACCTTACATGCATATTTTTTCATTATCGTCTTTCTTCCCCTCCTTGGTCATATATTATGCTCTCTTTATTCATGCAAATTGTCAAGAAGTCTCTTAATGTACATGTGAAGTATTTATGTCAGATGGTTGTGTATTTCTCAGATGGGAGCCTCCCTCTTCAAGGTACGAAATGCCGAGGATGCAAGGCTTTCTTTTGGAGGGTGCGATACCGGTTATCCCTCTCTATATATACCTATAATATTATACATATGTAAAGAAGCTTTGCGTTTGGCGTAAGTTTGAATATTAATAAAAAAGCAAGTAGAGAAATTCTGACATTTAAACCTCAGTCTTACGTTGTAAATGTGATTATATACCCAAATTCTTTACTTGGATGCTGGTCAAGAAATTACTGGATGGTATTGACAAGACCTTCTTGTCCAAGAAGGAAAACCAAAAACTGGTTTTCAGTTATCTGCCAGTTTAGAAAGCTGATGCTACCTTTTTTATATTACACCAAATCAAGGGATAAGATGTTTCTCAACGTCTTCCCTCAATACTTGGCCTATTTTGAGTTCTTAGACTGATGTCAAAACTTATTAGCTTCCCAAGTTCCCTACTGAAAACGGGTGTGCAAAAGTTTTAGCAATGGATCATCCAAATCAGTTTTTGTGATTTGATTATAAAATAGGCACTGCTTTCTCATGTTTAATCAGCCCTTGGATGCTGTCCAAAACGCATAGATTTGTTATTGATATTAGAAGATTGACAATCATGTGATTAAGCCTCTAAACACACGAACTCTTCCAATGGCTGCAGAACCACGGAAGTGAACTGTCGAGCATGTGGTGACACATATGACATATAGCCTCAAAGTCTTGAAGTAGAGGTCAAGTAACCTGTAGATAAACAAAAAAATGGAAAAGAAATAAAAGGAAGAAAGTAAAGTAAAGTAAAAGTCTTTGCTAGTCAAAGGATCCTCGTAAACAGCTAAACCCCATTACTGTATCGGGGTTCCACCATCTAGTCTAGTCCATGGAAGACCACGAACAAAGCGTACCACCGACAGTTTTCGAAGGGCACCGCATTAGGCTATTTGAGAAGATTGTTGACAATCTTGGGTCTTAAACTCATTTCAATAATGTTAATCACGTTTTGAAACGAATTTAATAATGGTTGAATCAAAGACAAATCTTTAAGTGACAAGATTGTCGGTTCAGACATCAAATCCTTCCGTCCTTGGGAGCCATTACCAATATACGGAATCCAACTCAATGACATAATAATTCTTATTCCCACTTTGTTTTGTGTATCATTTTTAAGAAGGAAAGTGAATAGAAAAGAGGCCATGGACATTGATACCTACCCGAGAACAAGAGAAAGATTGTGATTATGATGCATTGATACCATCACCAACTTTGTATATCTCCATTAAGAAAATGTTAATAAAAGAAGATGGAAAATGAAAACAAATAACTCCACTGCAATTCAATGTGCAGAGAAATGCAAATTGCATTATTTGCTTTCTTCTTTCTTAGAAGAACACAAAATTTTGATGCGTTGATGAGTAAATTTATGGTGAGGACCTACTAAATATCTAGTTGTTGGTTCTTGATTTGCTATTTGCTATATGTAATACACCGGCCCAGCTTTGATTTCAGAAAGTAAGGAAAAGGTGATCAAGACATTACTATTAATCAGAAAAATAAAATAAAATGTTAAGCTTTTGTGTTACTTTGTGGTTATAGTCAAGAAGTACATAAAAACACTAGCATTATTAATCCTTTAGTCATGTCAATATGAGTGGTTTTGATTTGGCCTTTAGGCTTATGGAAGTGAAACTACCAGCATGTAATAATGAGCCATAGAGTAACTGCAGAGCATACAGAAGTATAAGGAGAAATTTTGATCGGCCAATCTTTTCTGTAAAATATATTTTGTACAGCTTGTCTTTGAGTATCTTAGTTTGGAACCGGGATGCAGTAGTTACTAACAGGCAGCTCCTCGTCCCCTTTTGTTTCCTTAACTTTCGTCACTCGAGGAAGGTTATTTTTTAATCCAATTTTCCCTTGCACTTTTTTTTTTTGACGGTGTATCTTTTCATTGTGAAAAAAACTGTTCGTTTTTTTTATCCTCTAATCAAAACACGCTGTTTGTTAGATCAAACGTCACAATTGTTTTTAATCAAACATCACAATTGTTTTTCAATCAAAGAAAAGTAACATTGTACTATATTTTTGAGTTCTTTAAAGAGGTGGAAAAGGCTTGTTATTAATTTAATTCAATGACTTTTTTTTTTCCAAAGTGGATATTTCATTATTTATTTTTTTGTAATGCAATTTTCATTAATGGAGATCATGATTACATGGATCTCGAGCACGTCGAATTCAAAAAGTAACAAGAAACAACACGCTTGTACGTAGCGGTACATGATTGAAAACTCCAACAAGGAAAAGAGAAGGAATTCCAAATACTGACCTACTACAAGAATGTAAGAACCGATTGAATCAGAGAGAAGATGGTCTTCATAATATTTATAGACCATTTGATAAATCGTCTTCCTCTTGAAGTAATGCTCCAACGGTATAAGAGTAATCTACAAATTTGTTGACCAGCGAATCGAGAGTAACGTGAATCCGGCGACGCACTCGAACAAACATATAATCAAGATCAAGTAACCATTAAAATAAAAGAAAATCACCATGAAGGTGAAGACAAAAATCACCCTAAAGGTGAAGACAAAAATCACCATAAAGGTGAAGAAAAGAAGACATGCAAAACCAAATTAAAACCCTAATATGAAATCCTGTTATTCTAAAACTAAAACATAAAAAAGAAACTAAGACTTGCTCAGATCTAGCCCCAAATAGACTAGATCTGAGCAAGAAGATGAAGTTGAGTTTTTTTTTTTTTTTTCTCTGGAAAAGTGGAGAGAGGGGGATGTTTCATAGATGATTAAAAGAAACCATCGTAGGAGAAGGAGGTCGTAGAAATAAAATGAAAAAAAAAATATAATGTCTACAACAATTCCACGATTTTACCAACAAATGTCAAAACATATTTCTGGCCAAAGTTTTTTGTTTTTTTTGTTTTTTTTTTGTTTTTTTTGGGAAGAGTAAGATTAATATTTTATTAAAGAGAAAAAAAATGTAATAAGACTAGAAGGTCCCTATTTTTGTATGTGTACAAAGTTTACATGTTATCAATGATTACTTACGAGTGTGTGATTAGTGATCTAAAAGGTAAGTCCCAGAACCATTTTTCTTCGCCGCTCTATTGGTATATCATTGCTTTCACTTCATTAATTATAACTCCTTCTGTTCTGGGTGATTTGTTTGCCATAATTCTGCGATTTCTTTCATCCTAAATGGCTCTGACAATAGCAAAAATGATTATAGGACATATTTGTCTTCCCCTGCTACGACCTCTTCTGAATTTCCATGCATGTAGATGAGCTTTAAGAAATCTAGTTTGAACCCATCTAACGTTGAATCCACCTAAGAAGTAACACCAGATTTTGTGCGAATAGTTGCAGTGGAGGAGAAGATGATTGGCAGTTTCTGGAGCTTGATTGCAGAGAGGCAACAGTTAATATGTTGTATGTTGCAGCCTCTTCTGACAAGGTTATTAGTGGTTGGTATTGCATTTTGATCTGCCATCCACATGAAGATCTGTATTTTTGGAGGCACATATTTCACCCATATGCACTGGGAAGGGGGAAGATTATCTGGAATTGGTTCTTGTTCTATAAGCCAGTTGTAGCAGTTTTTGGTAGAAAATCCTCCTGCAAGGTTGCATTTTAGAACGTCATCCTGATCAATGAGAAGAGGAGGAGATCCTAACCATTCAAAAAGCTGCATCATTTCCAACATCTCTGAATGATTTGGATTTCTTCTAAGTTTGATGTTCCAAGAATTATTTTCAACCATATCATGTATACTTGCATCCTTATGTGTAGAAATTTTGAAGAATTTTGGAAATCTGACCTTCAAAGTTTGATTGTCTTTCCATTTATCCCACCAGAAATATATGTCTCTGACACTTTTGATTTCTAGTGTAGAGGAATCTTCACTCACAAACTTTTGAAGTTGTATTCCCTTCCAAATACCCCTGCCATGAGGAAGATTAGAATCTTTCACCATCAAATGTGAGGTTTTCCCTTTCATTTTAGCATGGATGATCTTTCTCTACAAGTGATGCTTTTCAGTAGTGAATCTCCAAATCCATTTTGACAAAAGAGCTTTGTTGGTTTGTCCGAGGTTTCCGATGCCTAGACCACCAGCATTCTTGGGTCTACACATTCTGTTCCAAGCCGCCTAACTAATTTTTCTTTTGATTGCAGAAGAACACCATACAAAATCTCTCATAATTTGATTGAGTTTCTCATCCACTTGAACTGTCATGGGGAAAAGAGACATGAAATATATGGGTAAAGGAATTCTATCCAAAGTTAGAATTTCTTCTTTATATTATATATCCATTTTATTTTCATGTTAAAAACTAGCTGTTGAACTACATGTAATTTCTAGAATCATCAAGTAGTCTGGTGGTTCTCAAGCTTACTCCCATGGGGAGGTTTGGGATCGAATCCCTGTAATGGCATAAATCCTAAGCTAACATATCTAAGTGTAGTTCTAGGAGCCACTGCTCTATCCTATCAACAAAAAAGAAAAAAGAAACTCAATGTAATTTAAATGCATGGCATTGCTTCAAAAAATGAGTAATATATACTATATTGCATTCTTATTTCCGGTGTGTCAAATAGACCCTAGCTTCTTCCCACAATGCCAAACACCAGATGTTCTGCTCCTCCTACTACATTGATGCGAGTATATTTAAATCCAATATGGGTACCTCCATAATTCGATTTTTTAGTCCAATGCCTCCAGTTTTAGTGGTGTAGCACAAAGAGATATCATAATTTATCTTCACAATGTTCTCAGTAGGAGGTTCCTATTTTGGGTTTCTACGATTTTTTTTTTAACTTCCCCAAAATTCATGTTCAATGCCATTAAAGAATTGAATTCTACAAGAAAGACATGATTTTTGTTGAAGTTATCTCAGGATCTATGGAGTTGTTTGAATATTGTCAAAAATATTTCCTTCCAAAAAAACTACGCTATTGTGGTCATCTTAGCTCTAATTTTGTCATCAAATGAGTCTTGATCTAACCATGACATAATACAGTCACCAGGTGTACTAGAAGAAAATCTAAATCCAACAACTCGAAGCTAGACCACTTTAGAATATGGGCAATCCAGAATAATTCGCCTAAAAGTCTCTAAATGGTACTTGTATCTACACAACATTGATTATCTAGAGAAATGTCTTGACAATATTTCTCTAAAAGGAAGAATATCCTTCAATCACTTTAAAGTAAACAATCTTATTCTTGGAATTGTGTTCAAGGTGATTCTTGAGATTGATAGGATGATTTCACAGAGAAACGTCAATTTATAGTTCTTGTCCAGGTCAATTTGTTTTGATTGTTACAAGAATTCTCACATTTAAGATCTTCTGAGTTATATTCATATAAAAAGGATGAAGGACCAAATTTTGTTTCCATACATATGATTTTCATAGTCAATAAATTCTGACATATAAAGAAACTAAATGTATCGGTTGCAGTATCTATTGGTGTATGAGGATTGTCAAGATTAAGAACTCATTTATCTTCCCATATTAGAATTTGCTTGCTATAACCTAGAGACCAACAACTGATTTTGTGTTAGTGAAGTCAAATTCACTATTTATGCTCTTCCAGATCCATGTAAAACCCTTTCTTTTTGATAATGAAACGGTGATTTTTTTTTTTCTTTTTTGAAATACTTTGCCTTCAAGGATGAGACTCGGCAGTTATTTAGATATGCACAAACCCTCCAAACATATTTTACGAGAAGAGCATAGCAAATAAATTTAAATCTCTCAATTCAGACCTCCATCATTAGTATTTTCGAGTAAACTAGACTGAAAAGTTAGAAAACGACCTTTTTATCTTCATCCCACTAAAATCACATTTAGATTGAATGTAACTTGTTTGAAATAGTTTTTGCTAACTTGAATGGACGCATTTGATATTGAGAAAGGGTATTAATAATAGACTCCATCATAACTGACCTCCCAAGAGAGCATTTTCCCTTACATTTTGTTTATTTTTTGCATGTTCTCAATTAAGCTATTGTAAAACATTTTCTTTTTTTTTTGTTAATGATTGATGAGTTACCCAAGTACTTATTAGTTGAGTCCATCTTATTAACCTGAAGAATATGAGTAATTTTCCTGCAATCATCGCGAATTAGATTTCTCGTAGTTTATGAGTTATCACGAAAAATTATTTATTTTGTATAACAAAAGCACTAGCTTGTAACCCCACAAGACACAAGTTATTTTGTTCCTGTTATGGTATAAGAAAAGAAGCTGATAAAAGGCAAACAATGCATAGTAGGTAGTTTGTAGTATAATTTAGAATTTCGGCACCAACAAGAGTCCTGGTCCAGATGGTTTTACTATGTAATTACGCAAGTCTACTTGGGATGTTATCAGGGAGGTTTAATGAAGGTGGTTAAGGAGTTTGAAACTAAATGCACCCTGGGTTGGAGATTAGCTTTCATCAACATTACTTTATAACCAAAATATGACAATGTTGTTTGTTTGCACAATTATAGACTGATCTGTCTTATTGAAATATTAAAGTTAATTAGTTTTTCCTTGATTTTAGATTACCAACAGACATTTTCGCATGGAGGAAAGTTAATGATGGCCTTTTAAATAATTGCTTCTGAGCTCGTTGATTCAATGTTGAAACCGGTCTCATTTAGCATTGTATAACGTTAACTAAAATTGGAATTATAATGACATTAATTTAGTTAGATTTGGCTTTGGTAATGTTTGAAGTAGTTGGATATAATGGTGTGTCAGTGGTTATAAATGAGAAAATACTAAAATATTTTGGAGTCAGAAAGGTATTAATTAAATGGGAAAACCCAATCCAAAGTATTTTAACTCGCTCCAAGGTCCTACTCGGCAGGGATCTTTGAGCAATGAGTTCGTAATTGGAACTCGTCTCAACTTGGCCTAATACTCTGATGAACTTGTTAAAGGCTTAAAGTCCGTTGATCATAGATATTGCTACTAACATAACTGATATCTAATTAAAATCAAAATTTTAATATTATCATGTATTGATTTTACAACACCAAATTAAAACTATGTATAAGTTCAACATTAAAGTAACAAAAAATAAATTGGAACGGGATCAACCAAAAAATCTCATAAAGTCGGCCTTGGGCACTGATTTAATCACTCAAATTTTAATTCAGCTTGGAATCGAAAATCACCAAAATCATTTAGCGAGTAGCAATTAATTGCTTGGAAATCGGCCTTGGAGACATGTTTTAACTACTCTGTCCCAATCTCACATTTTCATTTGTGGAAATTTTAATGATGAAAATGGTTGTTGTTAATGATCTTATTCATGGTTTTAAAATATCTCATAATGACATTGTAATCAACCTCCTCAAATTTGCTGATGACCTGATTATTTTTCTTGATAATTACGAAGTGCAAGTTAGGATTTACAGCGCCATTCCTCTTGGGTTTGAACTGATTTTGCATGTGAATTTGTGGGACTTGGGAATATACGTGAAGGAAAAAGGTGTGCTGAAGTGTTTGTTTAAAACATCACTCAACAGCTTATAAATTATCTGAGTTTTCCTTTAGGCGATAGTTTAAGTCCAAAAGTGTTTGGAATGATATTTTGCAGAAATTTCAGCATAAATTATCGTCATGAAAAATAACTTACTTATCAAAGGAATGAAGATTGGTTATAATTAACAATGTTTTGTTTACATTTTCCAATTTAGTAACATTCACTATTCCAGATGCATATTTTTGTTAATATAGAGAGAGATAAAATAATGAAGATATATTTACGGGGGTTCTTCTAATGCTTATCAAAAAGAGAAATTGAGCGGCTTGGGCTAAACCTACCATTCCAAAACATTAATGTGGTCTTGGAGTTAGTAAATTAAAAGTGGTTGATAAGGCCTTACACTCTAAGGGTATGGAAATATGAAAGTAAGAAAAAAAGTTATATGGAGATAAATCATTTAGCGGAATTTTAGTATGTGTGATGGTGTTATTGTTCCTAACAACTCTTATATGTCAGTGGGTTCTAGCTTATAAATTGTTATCTTAAGTTAAAGGAGTTTGTCATCCGTAATACCGAATTTGAAATTTAAAATGACACAGTCGTTCTTTTTTGGAAAGATAAGCGGATATGTAATTGTCGATCGCAAATTTATTTTTCTTCTCTTTTTAAGATTTTAAGTTGAAGTATGGTGTTGTTAAGGATACAATTGCGAAAAATGATGTTTGAGCCTTAAATAACAGGAATCTTAACGAAGTTGAGTTGGGTGAAGTTTTAAACTTATTACAACTCATTGATGAACCATCTAACCATATTTCTGATAGTCCTGGATTTCCTGTGGTAATTTTTCTGTTAATAATGGCTACTTAGCTCTAGACGTTGATGGTTATCTCAGATTTTCTCACAAACAACTTTGGAATCATAAAGTACCTTTAAAGTTCTGTTTTCTTCTTTGGACACTGTTGGATGACCAAAGGGAGTCTTTATATATATTCCCACTTGAGAGCTAAAATGTGAATGGATGCTACTTTTTTTAATTATTGTTTTTAATTGATTCACTTGGATAAGAATTGATTGTTTTTATCCCAAAATTGATTTGATAAACAGAGAATTATAACCCCATCTATTGTTAAACACCATCACTTCGATCAAAACTCGAATTGGTCGTCAATTATTTCGACCTAAAAAACTTAAAAACAACCCGTGGTCTGTCTGAGTTTACTCGGTTTAATTCAATTCGATCAAATTGGATCTAAATTGATCATATTTTCATAAAATTTATTAGATAATCAAAACTTTAGGGACTCCAATAATGTATAAACTCCATTGGGTCGAAAGAATACCATCAATTTTATCTTCAGTTGCTTCAAATCAAAACAAAACTGAAACAATATGGTATAAGAAAAAACTGTTATATAAAACAAAGACATTTAGTAACAGATATATAGATTCCCAATTTGATATTCCTTCTAAAGTAGAAGATTTCAGTAAAAGTTAAATTGGATCGGATTCGATAAAATCTTCGGTCGGTCTCCACCTGCGCAGTAATCTAGTATATAACGGGGCTACCATTATGGAATATCTTTTCGGAGCTGACAAGGTGCAAAATGCTAACTGCTTCTTGGGATCTACTAATGTCGAGAGAATTGAGCATACTTTCTTGTGTTGCAACTACTCTTTTGAGGTTTGCTCTTAATCTTTTGATACTGTCAAGTTTATTTGGGTCTTACTTGATAAAATTAAGAGAACATACTCATTGGAAATGGGGAAAAAAGAAGATAAGGAGAAGAATCAAGAAAATCTGGACTTTATTGTTATTTGTTCAGATTTTTTTTTTAATAATTCGTAATCGGTGGTTGTGTAGCTATCTGAAAATAAGTATCGGTTTTGTGCAGTTAGCAGATGTAGTTAGTAAGGATAGTTTAGTATAAATTAGGAAAGTGTATTAACTAGGCCCTATCAGCGAGTAGATTATGATATCGCTCTCCTCGGATCATTTTTGCTCATCATTTTCCTTCTTCTTCACTGGATGACCAACAACCCTATCAAGTTAGTCAGGCTTATTCCCTAAAAAATAAAAAAATAAAAATTAATAAGGTTTATTCCTTCCATATTATTACGTAAAAGATATTTCTCAACTGTGTCATTAGAATGCCACATATCTTAAATTATAACAGTTCATAGGTTGAAATATTTTATGCGAATTAACATAATCAACCAATTTGATTTCTAAGAGCAAGTCCAATGGGACTAGTCTGATTTGATGGTTTGTTTCTCCATGTGAACGGGAAAATTGACTTTTGGGCAGTGGAAAACAGGTAAACGGATGGGAAAAATTTAACCATGAGTCCCTTTTTAATATTTGTTTATGATTTTGTGGGATCCATTTAATAAATTAAGTTATATAATCAGATAGTGTGACCAGGTACTAAATTATATAATATAATTTAATAATCAACTAAACTAACTTAAAAATATTAAAAAAATAGTCCCCGACTCTAGTTGAGTCTATGTTAGGATCAAGTTGATGTGGTCGTCCGAGGTTTAGCCGGGGTTTGGTTCAGGTTGGTATAGTCGTTCCTAGTTGATGTGGTTGTCTCAGTTTGAGACACTCATCTCAACCTGACGTCTTAACCTGAGACGGGATAGATGAACCTTTTGTTTGAGGGTTTATCCATCTATTTTGAGTGTTTGTCAATCTCAATATCAATGTAAAATAGACAAATCTGTTCGTTTTGCAGTCCTATTGGAGTTGCTCTAATTAATTTTAATCACAGTTTATTTACCTACGTAAAGGTTTCATAAAAAAACCCAATCGAAGGGAATGACAAACCCAAATCTTAACTTAAGGTTTTAAGGTTTTCTTTACGACCTCTTCTTTTACATCAGTAAAAAGCAAAAAACGTAATGTAGAAGTAGAAGTAGAAGAGCAAGGTGTATTCAACAGCTTCGGGAAGCCATCATTGATCCCAAATCAAGCATGAAAAGATCAAAGGTTTCTCTTACGACCTCTTCTTTTACATCAGTAAAAACAAAAGCGTAATGTAAAAGTGGAAGAGCAAGGTGTATTCAACGGCTTTAGAAAGCCATTGTTGTTCAAAAATCAAGCATGAAAAGATGATGATGATTAGAAATAGTACATAAATGAATTGAAAAATGATGAAAAAGAGGAAACTATTGTTTTTCTTTTGGATTTGATTTAGATTTAGTTTTTTTATTTATTTTAGATTTGTTGGCCGTCCGAGGCAACTTATGGCTTCCATGGTGAAGTTTCTGTTGGTCGGGGAATGAATGCGAGCTTTATATGACCAAATGAATGTACTTATAAAAGGAAGTTCTGTGCGAGTTTAGAAAATATTTTGAACAAGGACATATTAGTGAGTCGCCTAATATTTTTGTAGTCTTCCGACCATATTTTGCTCTCTCTAACAAAAATTATTTGTTATTCGATGGAAATGGTGGAAGAGAAAAATGATAGGATGCTTAGTTCAAATGAACTATTAATCCTGATATTTTGAGTTATTTTTCTCTTTCAATACTCATTTATAACTGAATGTTGTCATTAAAGCTTCTCCAATGGTTGTTGAATGTATTTTCGAGGTGTCTACATAAATAAAACATCCTCATTCCAATTTTCCCTTAAGTTTAGGTGAAAAAAGTAATTTATCTCCAATGGTGTTGTTTGTAATAAATATTTTATTAAATTTGAATTTTATATTTAGTAATATTAAGATTTTGTTAGAGCTAAAAATGATTATTTAGTATATTATAATTAATTTTAGTTAAGCAAAAGCATACTAGGATAGCTTGACATTGTCAAGATGAATGTATAAAACTAAACATTCACATTGACAATGTCTAACAAAAATTAAGCCATATCATATTCACATTGATTTAAGAAGTTGGGGTTGGAGAAGAATTTTAGAAAAATGAATGTCTTTCCTATGTGGAAAAATCGTGGATTGAGACATTTATCTTCACATACATTCCATTGGAGAAGCTCTTAGTAAGGATGACCATTTGCCTCACCCAAACACATTCCCGTGGGTACCCCCCTCCAGTTTGGGTAGGGTTTTACCTGCACAAATAGGGATGGGTTCGGGTATGGGTAATACCCGAAACGTAAGTTATGGGGATGGGACGGGATTCAAAGTCCCCGCCCCGTCCCTTTCATATTATAGGGGTTCGGACTTTTGTCAAGAATTTGTGTCGTATTTGTTTAGATTTATGATTCATCAATTAGCAATTATTCTCCAGTTGTCACATTCTTGATCGTTCTTGATTATTCATCACTTTCACTTTATTATAGTGATTATACACGTTCTCTAAAAGTTAAAATAGCAAAAAACCGAAACAGATTGTGAAAATGTGGATGAAGATAGAATGAGGCGGGAAAAAAGTAATAGTCATTTACATATTCTTTATGTTACTTTTAAGATGATTTTTTGAATTTAAGATTTTAGAATGCATTGTTTTTACGTTATTGTTTGAGTCATATTAATTTAAGTTTCTGAGGTATTTTGGTTATAACAAAAATCCTCATCAAAAGAATGAACCCTTTTCTTGACAATTTGATAGAAAAACTCATTCTACCTTCATCCTTGGGAGGCAGATTTTAGATAATGTTGTTGTTGTCAAAGAGCTTATCCACTCTATGAACAACTCCAATTCTATTTTAGGCTCCTTTGCCCTCAAACTGGATATGAGCAAAGCCTACGATAGAGTGGTTGAGTACAGTATTACATAGTTTTAGTATCAATGGTCATTGCCATAACTAGGGGTGTACATCGGGTCGGGCAGGCCATCCCAAGCCCGATTATAGCACAGACGGGCCGGATGGACTTGTAGTCTTTACTACCCATTAAGTTTAACAGGCCGGGCCGGACAATAGCAAAAATTTAATGCCCATGGCCCGTCCATACCCGTGAAACAATACAGGCCAGGCCAGGTCGGGCCGGGAAGGCCTCAGGTACAAAAAATAATTCAAAAAATTTAAAAGTATATAGGTTTGTCTTTTTCGCTTGATAAATAATGATATATTTGTAACTCGTTCAAATGATTGTTCAAGCAATTCATAATCATTACTGTGAATGTAATTCAAAATTTTCTCGAATCTCAATAAATTGTCCAAATTTGAAATTTAAGTTCTTGAGAAATCCATCACATTAGTAGAAAACTTTATTCTAGGCTATTGGCAATCAGGTAGGTCGGGTAACTAAACAGGCTACCGGACGGGCTAACAGGCTGGACTCCAATATTTGAACAAAAACCCTGGCCCGCCCAATTATAATTATCGGGCAGGCCGGGCAGGCTCATGACAGGCTATCGGGCGCCCATGGTCTCCTTCGTACCCGGGCAGTACATGGCAGGTCGCAGGCTTCCGGGCATTCTGTACACCCCTGGCCATAACCTCATCATGCAATGCGTTAAAACAACGTCTTTTCCATTCTTCTTAATGGTCATCCCGAAGGTTTTTCCTTGGTGATATAGGTATTCGACAAGTTTGTCCACTCTCGCGATATCTTTTTGTCCTTTGCTCACAAAGTTTATCTAGTATTATGCAGATAATGGAGAAAGATGGTCTTTATGCAGGATACATATTCCATGCATGGGATCCATCTTGTTGATGATGTCATACTTTTTGGTTCTCTAAACAACTCGACCATTGGCTCCATCACCACAATTATATAACAGTATTACAACTAGTCAGGTCAAAAGGTTAATTACAACAAATCAGTTGTATTCTTCAGCAAAGGAGTGCCAGAGGAAAAACAAGATGAAGATATTGCGGAATTGAGAGTTACTAAGACGAGAAATGAGGATAAATACTTGGGCATTCAGATTTTGAAGCAAGGAAATAGATGTGCATCCCACAAGTTCCTAATCGAGAAGTTTGATAACAAGTTAACAGGGTGGGAAAGACAATTCTTATCTGATGCAGGAACGGTTGTCCTTATTCAATCGGTATTGGCTCTTCTACCTATTTATTTTATGGATTCAAGTATGATACCAAAAATTATGCTCAATTAACTAACTCAGACCATCAGAATTTTTTGGTGGGGTCATTCTAATGATTTGAGAAAGATGTATTTTCTGAAATGGGATTGGTTTATCACGAGCAAAGATAAAGGAGGACTGGGGTTGAGATCTCTTGAGAAACTTAACAAAGCACTTATTTCCAAACTTGCTTGGAGATTTCCACATGACAGTTTATCTTTATGGAGTCGTTTTTCAAGAGCACAATACCTCAGAAATTCATCATTCTGGAGTGCCAAGAAACCACAAAAGTGCTCTAATACATGGGCTGCAATATTAGATAGTAGAACCCATCTCAAGAAAGGTTGCTTGTGGCTTGTTGGTAATGGTAATTCTATAAGAATCTGGACAGATCCATGGGTGCCTACTATTACTTGATATTAATTTTGATTGTTGTTGTAGTAATGAGGTTCAAACTCTCGGACTTGTGAAGGTTAAATTTAAAGATTTAATAAAATTATATACAAAAATATTAACAAAGTGGGCGAGAGGTAACCAAGACACTAGAATCCACTATTACACATGAAAGGTGTCAAATATTTCATAACTCTAATTATCCTTTTAATCCTTTATTTCTTAATCCACAAATAATCAAACATATTCTCAAAAATTAATTGTATCCCTTAAGCATAGATTATCTAACCAAATCATAACCTATCTAATTGAATCACAACTAATGAAGAAAATTATGTAAACTTTTAAGAACTCTGCAAAAGCAGTGATTGAGTGAATTATAATTAAATATTAGAGAAAATGAAATAGTTACCCATTGTTCATGTGTGAACAGCTTCATCCATTGCCTTGGTTACGAGAGAATTAGTCGCTCATCATGTTGGAAAACCTCTCAAAGAATTTCATTGATACTCAAAAATGGTTTACAAATGATGAGAATATGAGAAATACAATAAAACCGGGTTTGTAACAATTATATTTGTTACAAACCAGAGAACTACGACCCTCAGTGACAAAATAAGACTGCTGCAGCTGTGTTGCAAACGCTGTAGAAAATAAGTCTGCCTGATGTACGATCCACATGTGTGAGTCGTTATTACTGTAGGAAAACGACTGCTGGTGCAGGTCCGTTCTTCGTGTTCTTCAGTGTTCTTCAATGGCAGCAGCAGCAGCAGGTGGTCTCTCTGCAAATTCGATTTTTTTGACTCCATGGTGCTCTAAAATTCTCCCAATCTCTCCCTTCCGATTCTTTATGATCCCCTCAACATATTTATACTCCTTAGCCCCATTTAATTACGCCAAAATTCTCAATATTCTTCATTAAACTCGGCAATTAAAGAAAATATTTTCCGGATATTTTTTCTTCATCCGAGCATCTACAGCTGTCCAACCTTCCTTATTTTCCTTCTACACGGTCCAGAGTGTTGCTAGAGTCATCATACACGAGCAGAACACGCATAAATCTTCAAAAACTCGTGAATTATTCTTCTCATGCACGGGCTGCCCTGTTTTCTTGTCACGGATTTTCCAGCCAATTTTGATCGAAACAAACACCCATACCAGCTTTGTTAGGACATATCACAACTACCCATTAAGTTTCAGCCCTTTAGTCTACCCAGAAATCCTTCAAATTTCGATCGAAAAATTCACCAGAGAGCTGCCCTTTTTCCCCGCCAATTTTTAAGTTCAAACGAAGAAGGTGGTGTCCCCCTAACCAGCTGTGGGGTGCGAATAGCAGCTGCCTTTTTGGGGGTGCCCCTTAGCCAAATCTGGGCTCCTTATAACAAGTGTCCTCCGGGGGTGTTCCGAGTGATTTTTCGAGCCGATTTTTCCAACAATATTTATTTTCCAAAAATACCTAAAAATACACAAAACACCATAATAAGGACGAAAACGAGTACCAACAATACGAAACATTGAGGACAAATTAGACACATAAATGCGTCTATCATTACTGGATTCACTTCTATTATCAATGTTACTGCGGTAAATACCCCACAGATGGTGCATGAATTAATCACTGAAGATTGCAGGTGAAATTCAGAACTGATTACCCAAGTTTTGATGCTTATACAACAACTCAGATCATGGGCATCTACATCAACAAGAGAACTAATGACAAATTGATCTGGACCTGCACAACTCTTCACCGCCAAATCTTATTAGGTTCTTCTCAATTCAATCACTGGTGATACTTCTTATCTTAATGATAACAGTTTCCCTTGGAGGAAATTTTGGGCAGTTAAGAAACTGGTCCCTAAGATGCACAATTTTATGTGGAGGTTATTGCATGATGGATTGGGAGTATTAGATAAAGTGGGCAGATTTGTAGAAGACATTTCAACTAAGTGTCATATATGCAGTAATACTCCTGAGACGGCGAGTCATTTATTTCTTCAATGCCCTCTTACCCAAGCAATCATGTTTGCATCTCCTATTGATTTAAGAATAGACAACAACACTGAGGTAACTCTTAAATCACTGGTCTCTAGTTGGTTATCTTATAGTGATGATGATTACTACTTTTTTCACGGGCTCCTGTCTACTCTGGAGTGTACAGAAAGCCAGGAATGACTTAGTTTTTGAGAAGAAAAATGTTCAGGTTAATGCAGTGCTTCGAAAAGGGCTTTACTGGTTTAACATCTATTACAATAATGAGGTGGGACATGATTCTTCGTTGCCTGGCTCTCAGAACACTTCTCTAGATATTGCCATCATCAATTGGACGCCTCCACCTATGTACTCATATCAACATTGATGCCTATTAAAAATTGATTTTCGTCTAATGCTTCTGTTGTAAGAGATCACAAAGGCTCTTTCCAGAGTGCAAGCACTGCCATATATCCCTATCTGGACCCTCTATTTGTTGAAGCAAACATTTTCATCCTTGCTGTTAAATTTGCTGTTAGATTGGGTTTTCAAAACATCGTAATTGAAAGTGACTTTTCATCAATTGTTAAGATCCTGAATGGAGAAACTACAACAGTCCCCTAGAGAGTTATCAACAAAATTGCCAAAATGAAGGTCGTCCGTGTGAAGCAAATGATGTTGCTCACACACTCGCTCAATATGCCGTTAAGCACCATGTCCGAGACGTTTGGATATCTTCCACGCCACCCCTCTGCATCTCCAGTCTGCTTGAGGCTGAAGCTTTGTCCTAACTTTTCTTTCTTTTAGCTTCGCTGCTTGTTGTTTTTTATACAAGCTACAAAAAAAGAAAAAACTCAATGTTATGGGTAATCAATGAAAAATCCGTTCCATATGATTATTTCCCATACCTGTTTTGCCCTATTTCGTATTGGTAACGGGATGGATATGGGTATTCTTTTTACGAACGGGGGTGCCTGGGATTGGCATACCCCCATGACCATCCCTAGCTCTTAGTTCCTAATACGATTGTAATCTCTCCTTTATCACTGTTTTAGGGAGTAATCCCTAACAAAGTCATGCCCCTGCGCTTATAAAAGAAAATTTTACGGCAAAGAAAATACCAACCACGTTTTGGACAAGTTACACCTTCTTATTATATCCTAATTCTCACATCATCAACAAACATATGATGTAATGTAATGCTAATTAACATGTTGTAATAAATTAAACTCAAACAGAAACGTCTTTGTACAAGTGGTATCACGTAAAAGCCAAGTGGGAAGAGAGAGAATAAGAAAAGGAAACACCACCGACAAAAACTTCTGAAGCACTGTCCTCTCAAAAAGCCTAACCATGGTTATACTTAACCAGTTCACCTAATCCCGTCAGTGGTTTAAGTAACGGCGTCAAACAGCCCTCGTGAATATTAAAATCATGGAAGGAAGGAGAAACATCGCCGTCAAATGTCTCCGTTACTTCTCCTGGAATTATTTCTTACTTGCGATTTAGGGTTTCAGAAGAAATGTATATGGTTGGTGCTTTTTATTTAAGCCTACCCTTCCAGACAACTACAGCTCAGCTTGTTAAAGTAGACGCGACGACAACTCCCCCAGGTCCCATTGCCCTTAAACCCTAAAAGCCATTTTCTATGGAGCTTTTCTATGTCTCCGTAAAAATGTTTGTTGAATGGATTATATTTTTGTTACCGATTAAGGCCAACTACTTCATGATCTCAGACACAGACTCAGATCACAGCTCTCATTTAAACCCCCGAAACACCAACCAGAACTAAACTAAAGCAGTGGACTTAATAATGTGGACCCCACAACCCAGCCTGGTCTGAAAGGACTGCTTCGATATGACTTCACCTTCCTCTTTCCAGTTCCGCGTTTGGTTAGTCCCACAGTTTGCCAGGTAAGCAAATGCCGTCTAAATACAGCGGATTTCACGACTCACTACCAAACGCAATATAATATTCGCTTTCAAGTCCGCGTTTCTCATATAACCAAAACAAGCCAATGCCATTAAAACGAGAGAAACCAGAAATTCAGAGAGAAAAAAGAAATAAAAATCAAAGCCTTAACTCCTCCCTTTCAATAGTAAAAAAACCTGCTGTAAACAGGGGAGAGAAGTATAATAAAGCAGCTATCTCTCTTTGATACTTTGTTCTTCATTTCTCTCTTTGTTCTGAGGTTGTCTCTCTTAAATCGCCATGGACTCACAGATCTATGGCGTTTCTAAGCTTATCTTCATCATCTATATTGTCATCTCTGTGATATCTGTTATATTTTGTTCTGCATTACCAACAGAGAAATCAAGTAATGTTGTTGTTGTGAAATCAAATTCAACAAGTAGTCCAATCAGCTCAAATTCAGTGCTAGTAGCATTACTAGACTCACATTACACAGAACTGGCTGAACTAGTGGAAAAAGCATTACTCTTACAGAAACTTGAAGAAGCAGTTGGTAAACACAATATTACAATCTTTGCACCAAGAAATGAAGCTTTGGAAAGAGATCTTGACCCTGAGTTTAAGAGGTTTTTACTTGAGCCTGGTAATTTAAGATCTTTACAAACATTGTTGATGTTTCATATCATTCCTCAAAGAATCGGTTCTACTCAGTGGCCTCAATCTGTTGACTCATCATCAGTTGCTCACAAAACTTTGTCCAAGCAGCATGTAATCTTATCGTCAGATGATAAGGATTCCAGCAAGAAAGTTGATCTAGCGACTGTAATTCGTCCTGATGATGTGATTCGACCTGATGGTGTGATTCATGGAATCGAACGGTTGTTGATTCCTCGATCTGTTCAAGAGGATTTTAACCGGAGAAGAAATCTTAGATCTATTTCGGCTGTAATTCCAGAAGGAGCACCAGAAGTTGATCCAAGAACACATCGGCTGAAGAAACCAGTATCATCACCGGCACCTGCCGGTTCACCACCGGCTTTACCGATTTATGATGCTATGGCTCCAGGACCATCTCTTGCACCAGCTCCGGCACCTGGACCTGGTGGTCCTCGTCACCATTTTAATGGTGACTCTCAGGTTAAAGATTTTATCCAAACTCTTTTGCATTACGGTGGTTACAATGAAATGGCCGATATCTTGGTAAATTTAACGTCTCTAGCTACTGAAATGGGAAAATTAGTGTCAGAGGGTTATGTGATTACTGTATTAGCACCAAATGATGATGCCATGGCTAAGTTGACAACAGATCAATTGAGTGAACCCGGTGCACCAGAACAGATAATGTATTATCATATTATACCTGAATACCAAACTGAAGAGAGTATGTACAATGCCGTGAGAAGATTTGGGAAAGTCAGTTATGATACCTTGCGGTTGCCGCATAAAGTTGTTGCACAGGAAGCTGATGGATCAGTTAAGTTTGGTAATGGTGATGAATCTGCTTATTTGTTTGATCCTGATATTTATACGGATGGTCGGATATCGGTTCAAGGGATTGATAATGTGTTGTTCCCATTGAACGAGGAAACTAAACAAGTATCTGAAACTAAAACTGTTCAATCATCGTCGTCTAAGGTTGCTGTTAAGCCTAGAAGAGGTAATAATTTCTTAATTTTCTGATTTAATTTCTTTTTAGTTTGTTTCATTTTATTCGTTTCTTTTCAATTATCATCGTTTTTGTGAATTTGATAGGTATCCGGTTTAGTTTGTTTGAATTATGTTATTTATGATGTTTTAGAGTGTGATTATGATGCAAATTTGGGACTAGGTTAAGGTTAATTCTGTCGGTGGGTGGGTCTGATGAGCGTCACGGGTATAAATTAGCAAGTCATTTTCGTACACTCTGTGCTGGTTGGATAATTGCTTTTTGGCTGTCTTCCTTGTGTATTGATAGTGAGGTGTTTAGTGAATCAAGGAATTCATGATTAGCTGTTATAGTCTTTAGAGCATCTGAATGTCCAATTATCTCCCTCAAATTGGAATTACTAAATTATGACTGAAGTTCAACGCTTAGATCATGTGCAAGAAATTATGGGTGTTCTGAATTTAGACTTGTGAAAACATTAGACTAGTACCGGGCTTGGTAACTAATTGTCTTCCTAGGAAAACCGAAAATGAATAGTTGTTCTTGAGTTGCTTATCGGATTGTTTCCAGTCAATTATGACTAGTAGAAACCATGGTTACTGGCTTGTTTTCATTTTGTGTTGGTATCTTTGGGCGTTGTTGGCGTTTCATGCCCATATATTTTTTAAATCTAGTCTATACATCAGATAGAGGTACCATACTCAGTAGTAGAATCATAAGATAAGAGGAATAGGGACTATAAGGCGACTACTGACATTTGATATTCGTTCATGATTATATCAAGGATTGCCGAGTACATGGAAAGTGACTTGTGTTAATATCATGCTTATGGTTGATATGTGGTAGTTATTGCAATGGTTGTATGGGAGGCTTACTGTTTAACCCTCCTTAAAAGCAGCATACTCTTGAAACCTACGACTTAGAAATCTATTAAATATATCTCTTGAAAAGCTTGATTAGAGTATTGGTCTGTGGACACGGGTTGGAAAACAGGACAGCTTAGACACGCATAGAATACCTCTCTGACTCAATTATCAAATGAAGTTAGTAATTCATGTGGAGTAATAGATTGATTTAATAGTATTTAGAGGACATCCGATGAAATTGTAATCGTCCGCGGGGAAGTGTAATTAGTAAATAGAATTGAAGATAGAAAATTGATCTGATAAAGCTAAGAGGGTAAAGAAGTGATACTAGATGCCCGTAAATCCAGTTACGAAGATGCTGGGAAGGAGAAGGTTGTCTTAGTTTTGGGGTATATTGGAGAAAGAATATACACTACAATACTTCCCAATTGTTTACCTTTTCTTTTTCTGTTGATTTTTTTAATGATTTGATACTTTCATTTGTTTTGTATTTTCTCTTGTGATTATTCAATTTTATTAGAATAACATATGCTTTACAGTTGGCTATATAATTCAACTATTATTGTAAGGAAGAGACAACGAAACCGCCTTATGATTTGATTATTTATATTATTAGGGTCATAGTTGATTAATGATTATTGATTGTTATGGTTAACAAATTTTTTAATGGTTTTTCCTTTGTGAATTTTATGTGTTGCAGATAAGCTATTGGAAGTAGCATGTGGAATGTTAGGCGCCTTCTGCCCGTAAAAGCCTTTTCCTTACACTAAACCAATCTGGAAGGTAAATACAAAATTACCATTACTGGTTTAACCTTTCTTATTTGAATGCTTATGGTAGTTTCTGGAACAGTTGGGGTTGCATACATATTTAATGATGTCTATGCTTACTTAATTAAATGTAGATTGGCGACACAATACGGGAGAATCAGATTGATGTATAAATACTCCAGTCAGTGCATGGTTGAAGAAATATATATATAGGGTTTGTTCTTGATCTCTTTCTTTCTTCTTACTTCACCGCAAAAAGCATACTTAAGAAGAACGAGTTCAAAGTGCGGGGGTTGGCGATATAAGCAATTTTACTAGGATTTTGCATGGCAGAATCACATTGCCAACAAAGGAAGTAAAAAGAAGAAAGAAGAGATGGTGTTTAGTAGGCAGTTTACAGAACATATTAAGTACATAAGATATTTTTTTATTTTTTACTTTTCATTATTTTTAAAAAATTTATGTATGGAAGAATGAGGAGAATGTAACAATAAAGAAGAAGATATACATTTGGGAGGAGAGGGGGGTAAATTTTGTGTGGTAGTGTGGAAGAGAGGTAGGGTTTGTTGTCTATCCATGCATCTCTTTCCAACACAAGATGATAAATGCAATAAAGGAAACAGTACATCAGAAGTTTGGAGAACCAAAAAACAACAAAAAGAGAACAAAAAAAACAGATGGAATAAAAAAGATGATCTTTTGTGCTTGTATATTTCTTTGTCATTTGCACATTTGTAATTACATGGTGATATTTCATACCAACTGTGTTCTTGTCCTTGTAGAACTTAATTATCATTTTGTTTTTATTTTCTTGTGGGTTGTTTTTGTTTTCCCCGAAAAAAAAAAGCTGTCAAAACGAAAAGAAAAATCTTTTCTATTTTTTTCACTGCCGTTGGACTTGTCAAATACCGATGTCCCTTGTCAAGGTGGGAAGAAAACAAATTCTCTTAATTCATGGTCGGTTTTGGTTCGGTTTTTAGCCAAACCAAAACCAATACTATTGGTTTCTAAAAATCTAAATCAAACCAATCCATCAACTATTGGTTCGGTTTTCAAATGGTTCCAATTGGTTTCGGTTTGTCCTAGTGGATTTGGTTAACCAATAATTATGTAAAACCAAAAAAAAAAAAACACAAATTTACAGATATAAAAATCATAGTTGCGGATAATATTGGTTTACACAAATTTACAGACAAAGAAAAATAAAAAAAATATCAAGAATAGTTAAAGCTTACTCCAATTCTAAAGATCAAAAGAAGATATATAATATATCTTAATTTAGTTATTGACAAATAAAAAAGAAGGAAGACGGGAAGAAAAAAGTCGAGTAACAGCGGCCGTAGTTTGGGGTGGAGAAGGGAGGCGACTGAGAGAAGGAGAAAGAGAAAGAGGGAGAGTATCATAATGAAATATTAGATTTAGGGTTTCCATTTATCCTCTAAATCAATGGGTAGAATCTAATACTTGTAAATCAACGGTAGAAATTAAGTTTAAAAATTAGTTTTCCAATGGTTTTTGGTTCGGTTTTAGAGGTCAAACCAATCCAAAACCAGCACTATCGATTTTCCACTTTCTACACCGTAACCAATCCATTAGGAAATGGTTCGGTTTGGTTTCTTTCTAATTGGTCTGGTTTGGTCCGGTTCCAGCGAAAAATCGAAACCATATTCAGCCCTATCTATCACGGTATACTGTTTTCTCATATGGTCCCGACGTCTAGAAATGAGCTAATTTTCAGACAAAGGAATATAACACCCGAAGACATCTTACCGAAAGCCCTAAAAAAACAATATGAACTTGAGTAGGCAAAGAAAGTGGCAGTCCCCCCTGTAAATTATTTAGCTCATGGCTTGACCATGAAGACTGTAACAAAATCATTCTTGAGTGCCGAAAAAGAAGGTTGTATTACTCTTCTGCTTTCATCACCGTTAGAAAGTTAAAGGATGTCAAACTTTATGTCAAGGTATGTGACAAATAGGTGTATGAAAACATCAAAACTAATAATGAAAATTGCAAGAATTACTTAGATTGGTTGTCCAAGAATTACTTTCGAAGTGATAGGGGAAGATTCTTAACAATGCTAGGAAAAATTTCAGTGCGTGGTATGGCATTGAAAAGAAGTTCCAGAAAATTAAAAGCAGTGACTAGAACTATCATGATTGAAGATATAAACACAAAATACTTTCATATATCAACCAAAAATAACATTTGAATAAATATGATAGAGATCATCAAGGATGACAATGGTAACTGGATTACTGATATCAAGGAATTGCTTGTTGCTTTACCAACCACTTCACAAGAATAGATACAACTGAAACTGGCGTCTTAAACCCTGACAGAATCAACCTCATAACAACTAGTATTACCCAGCAAGAAAATGACATTCTAAATAGGATTTTGACCCCCTGAAATCAAATCCACAATATTCATTATGATCTGTGACAAATTTCTAGGACATGATGCCCCTCCCTAGACCCCACCCCCCACAAACCAAACTTCTTTTAAGCCAATTAGGATATAGATGGTGAGAACTTGGTCAAAATGGTTCAGGATTTTTCTCTTCTGGCCATCTCCCAAAAAAAATAATTCAACTTTCGTATCCCTTATACCCATCTTTGCGGGTAAAAACGACCTGCGAGAGTTCCTGGTAAAAAGTGGTGGAGGAGACAAGTGCTCGCTGAAGCAGGTGATCGAAGTTCCAAATCCCATGAACCTTTATAAAAATGTACTGCACGGGAGTACTTTGAGTTCGAGAGACTAATCTGTAGGACCCTGGCCTAATCCAACATAATGGTCGTTCCAGGTTCAATTTGGTCACAAGAGGAGGAGAAGGGTCAGTCTGTAGGGAGGGAAGCTGAGACTGTGTGGAGCCCAATGGAGATTGATCTGTTGGTGATGTGATGTGTTGAGGTGATGTGATGTGTTGAAGTGATGTGAGGATGATTCTCTATGTAGACGAGAGAAATCTACTGAAAGTGTTTGATAACTTGACAATGATGAGTCTTACTCGAAAGTCGTTGTTAATCTTATCAAAACATAGGTTTCAGAAACCCATTTATTGCAGTACATCAATCTCCTGTAAGTTGTGACAGTCGAAGGTAATAAAACAATGGGGAAGTGGGATATCATATCGAAACCATTTCCACGGTGCATAGAAGAAACCTACTTATTGCAGCACATCAATCTCCTGTAAGTGGTGATTGTTGAAGGTAGTGGAAGAATGGGGAAGTGGGAGATCGTGTCGAAACCATTTCCATGTTGCATGGAAGACTTGGTTGATCGATCATCCACTTTCCATTTTATCCTTTAACTGCCTTCATGACTTACCACAACTCTCATCGTGGATGTACCTCACATCGTGCGTGATGTAGGCCGCCGACTAAAACCCTAGTGATATCCCCTCATGTGACATGAATTGATGTCTGATGTGTGAGTCTGCTTTACAGACGTGTGGTTAATCTTTGACCTAAGACTACGAGTCTTATGAACTGAACATACAAAGTTCAAGGTTATAATGGATGAAGCATGGAATGTTGGAATATCAACATGATCTACAGACCATGGATGTTGAATTAGGTCATTGATGACCATGGCATATCCTTATGATAGTTGAAGCAGTAATGATAGTTGAATGACTTGGATATGGTTTGATAAAATTGTTGGATCGATCATAAACCATTATGTTGATGCACTGATCACTTATGAAAATAATCATTACTGCATGATCATAGAAGATATTTCTGGATCCCTGTGTCATGGGTCAGACGAATGACGAGGAAAGATTACAATATTAAAATAATGGTCGACTAATTAATCAAACGTTGGTTGATGAACCAATAATGATAGTTGGATCAGTGTGAAATTCTCAAATATTGATAGCTGAATCAACATGAGAAATACTGCGACTCAAATATTGATAGCCGAACCAATATGAGGAATATTTCTCTGAGAAGTTAAATATTGATAGTTGAATTAATATTTTCAGAAATGGTGGTTCTGAATCTTGTTGGCCGTGACCCATTGCTAGCTGAAGAAATTAGGGTATTGACAGATGGAGCATTGATGATCAGAGAAGATACTGCTAGTCAGAGCAAATACTGCTAGATCCATGAATAATTTGTAGTAAGTGTTAGAGCACTGCTCGGTCGAACTTGAAAGCGTTGATATCTCAATCTTGTTTGTCAAGTTTAGTTGCCAAAACTATAAGTATTGATTTCTAGTATAGTTGTAGCTATGTCTCGGATTAGGATAGATTGTGTAATTGAGCTTTATACTTCACGACGTTCATCGATTGAAGACGAAGAGCTACTAAGGGGAGCTTGTGGAACTTCATTAACAAAAGGTATGTGGAGACTTGAACTCATCTATCACTCAGAAGTTTTTTTCTATTTTGTCTCCTATTGAAACAAAAGTCGTACATATATATAGACTTTATACTATACACATTTGATATTTCGAGCCGAGTTTAAGAAATATGTATTCGTAAGCTTTCGCTTAACTAAGTTCATCTTTATTCTTGACGAAAGTCAAAGGATGATCATGTGAAAATCGCCTGGTAACATCTTACATGATTTTTGTGAGACAGTCATTTGATGTAGACTCGGAATGTTTCGTATTGATCTATTGATCACTTGAAAAATTTCTTTGAAGCTAATAGTTTGTATGAGACAACTATTCTCGTCTTCCAAGGATGTTTCAATGATTAACATGGAGTTTATAACGATTAACCATTGATTGGATATAACACAGTATGTGTACTTGTATGCTAACTGTTGCAAGTTATTCCAAGTCCGGGAACCATAGTATGCATACCCGTATGCGTACTGTTTGATAGCTGAAGTCCGGGAACTTAATATGCAAACCCGTATGCGTACCGGCTTAAAAGTTCAAGTCCGGGAATTCAACTGAGTTTGGTCATGTACTGGTAGAGCATAGCTCGGCTGAACCCACCAAGCGTTGGTATGTCAAGTTTGGTTGTCATATTTTAGTGAACCAAAACTCATTTAAAGAGTCACTTGATTATGTACTAGAGTCAACTTCGTATAGATTAGCTAGAAAGTTATTAGGATATGAGACATACAAGTATTACTCGAAGATTTGAAGAATGTGAAGAATTAAAGATCTACAACGATGACATCATCCTTCCTTTTGAGGTTAGTCATATTTTGACTTGAACTGTTTCATTCCTAATGTATCTTTCAAGTCGTGCTATATTGAAAACATAACTCCGAAGCTGTGAATGATTATACTCTAGTTAGACGTAGTATTAAGGAATTATAATACAAAGTATAACGCCTATCTTTTGAACTTCGTATATAAGACATCGACATAATCGTATGAATGTTATTGTGATTATGTGTATGGGTATGGGTGAAGATTTCGTCCTAGGAAATCATGTTTTACATTCTTTTAATGGAAGTACATTCATAAACTTGTTTTGTGAATCGAAAGGGAAATCGTTAGGTTTATTGGTATTGCCATTCATTGCAAATCTTTGGATTACCAATATGTGTGTTTAGTATAACCGCTCATAACTTGTTTATGTATCTTGGTAAAACTATTCACATTGCCTGACTTATGTATCAGTATGACTTTTATTAGTAAAGCCAATCTTAAGTAATCACCTGAGATGGTATGATCGATATTTGTAATTGGTGTGACCATTCCTAGTCATTGGGTAACCGATCCTAGAACTTGGTGGGACTAATCACAAGATGTATAATCGATCCTTATAGTAGGTTAACAAGGTTTAGTAATTGGTGTAACCGATCTTATAACTTGTGCAACCGATCACAAGCAAGTACCATAAATAGTGGTAACCGATCCTGGTACTTAGTTAGCCATCTTGTGGAAACTAGTGTAACCGATCCTAGTAGACACTTGGAGGTAGAACCGAACTTCTATTTGGTAGAACCATTAAACCCATTAATGGTGATTAAATGTTTTTGATTAATCACATAGTTCTTGAAAATCAGATGAACCAATTCTAAACTCGTTTGGAAGTGCGGCAAATCGTGTCCAAGATTGTAAATATGAAAAAGGATTAACAAAGTAAAGATGTAGACATACCTTGAACATGTGCAGTAATTCCTATCTATTATTGTTCAAAGATATTCCTTAATAACTAAAGGAGAATCCCGGATCGAAATAAATTGAGAATCTTTTAATTTTATATGCTTTTAATTTCCAGCAATTAAATGCATATCTTTAGGAAATAAAAATTGGTAATGTGCATTTCCTAATTGAAGATTTTCTACTGAGATTTCGGTCAATATTTGGACAGAGCGTTTCCAGGAATTATGAAAACCGATTTTGGCTTTATTGCATATCTTTGAGAATATTCAGTTTTGGAAATTCCTTGGTGTCCAAACTTCCTTGGTCTATATATATTGAAGCTTGCATTTCGAGAAAACATATCCTCAGACCCAGCAAAAGTGCAAAACTACCTAGTTGTGTTGTTACTGGTGGAGCCGTCTATTCAGAGAGGAAAGTAACCTAATTAGGCGAAATCTCTTACGACCGCTCGTTTTAGAGACTTCTTTGGGATTGAGAAGCTCCACGAGTACCGTTGGTGGGAAACTAGATAATTGAAGTTTATTATTAGTTTTCGATTGATTTGACTGACTAACGGTTTTTGAACTTTGGTTGCACCTAGTTTGTTTATGCTTGAGAATCTTCTCTTCTGATATAAGATTCACTCAAACTAGATCGAAGTATCGACGGGGATCTTTAGACTGTTTGTAGATCTAAAGACGTCTTGTGATAGTCCATCGTTAACAGACTTCGTTCTGTGTGTGATTGATCACAAGATATTCAAGTTGTTTCTCTGCAGGTGTTTATTGAAGATCTAAGAAGATTCGAATATAAAGAAGATTTCTTATTTGAGTTAATAATCTTTGGTGTGCACAAAACTTGATTGGTTGGGGATCCAACTATAATCGGTTTATCTTTTGATAGATTGGATTGATTAGTTGAGTAGATCGGCATCAATACATTTCTTTGTGATTAATAGTATTGATTGCATAGTCTAAGCAATTACTTTGGTGGTTGTTGAATAGATTGATCTAAGAACCCGACAAAGGAGTTTATTAGGATAAACGAAAGAGCCTTTTGTCAAACTCATATCACTTTGTTTGAAAAGAGTTGAAACTGAACATATTTGTTGTTCTTTTACTGTTTGGAATACGAACCAAAGGAATTGTTCCAAGTGCGTAACTTATTACAAGTTGGAGGCGCTGGGATACTGAGGGAACTAGGAGAACTATAGATTTAGTTGCTTGGTCTCAACTATACGAAGTTCGTTTAGATTTTGTATAGCGGATTAATTCTGAGAGTATTCAATTATGGACAAGGTCCCGGGGTTTTTCTGCATTTGCGTTTTCCTCATTAACAAAATCTTGATGTGTCTTTTATTTATCTATTTCCGCAATTATAATTGTTTTTATTATAATTAGAAGTAAAATACACAAACGTTCATTCCTAATTACTTGTAGCAATCCTATAGTGTTTGGTTAAGTCCGAACCTATTATCAAGTAATCATACTTCATTGTTGTATTGTCTCGATCTTATATCCATAGTCAATCACGCAAGTTAGCTTGTTGTCGTATTGTCTCAATCTCGTATCCATAGATGATCACACGAAGTGTGAACCGATTGGTTGTATTGTCTCGACTCAGTCCATAGACAATCACTTTCGGATAAAGGACTTATAGGTGGAAAAGTTTTAGATTGAGGTATATTTGGGTACCCTCATCTTTTCATGTACGACAGTATGCATACCCGTTTGCATACTGGCGAACCCAGAACAAGTCCGACTACTTAGGTATGTGTACCCGTTTGCATACTTGAGTGGTTTAGGTTCTAAAATCGGTTTGAACATGAACAACTACATTTATATAATAACGAATTCACTCTTTTTCAAACCGTGGCTATAATGTTCATGAATTAATTCAAGTGAATCAAAATCGATTTTGCTTCAATTGTGTCTTGTATACTTCTATGAGAATATAAACAATTGAACAACTCTAGAACTAGTTTCATTTGTGTTATTTGAACTAGTTGTGATTAAGATGAACAAGGTTGATATAAAAGTGTTCATATGGCCAACTTCGTTTAACTATTGTTGAGCCAATTATGTGTACACGTTTAGGTACGGTTACCCGTATCTAAATGAAGGCACATTTCATTTGTGTATAACAAGCTAAGTTGGATCTAACGGTTGAAAGATATTAGCTTGACTCTAATCAGGTTTCCATCTAACGGTGAATATTGAATGTTTTATTGCCAAGGTAGCACTGATTGCAAACCCTAATTTGAAGACTATATAAGGGAGAATTCTAGCAACTGGGAAAGCTAATCCCTACACGTCCTATGTGATACTAGTTGCGACTAGAGTCGATTCTCTTTTAACCTAGGTTTTTCCTAAAACCATCATAGGTTAACGACTTAAAGACTTCATTGGGATTTTGAACCCAGACCCAACTATTTTCTATGTAGTTGTGTGTTATGATCTTACTTTATTCTTCGTATTGAGTACTATCGTCTCTAAGATTTTCTCGAGATTTAATCTCCGATATGTAAGATAAAAAGTAGTCACACACATCTTCGTCTCATCGTTTGTGATTCCATAATATTTTGTTTCGCTACCATACGATTAAGATTATTGTGAGGTGATTGATATTACTAGGTTGTTTTTCGGGAATATAAGTCTGGTATATCAATTGGTTCCTGTTCACCTTGATTTATCAAAAGACGGAACAAAAAACTCGTAGGTATTTCTGTAAGAGATAAATTTATCTATTTAATAGACTTTTCTGTGTGAGACAGATTTGTTTATCAAGTCTTCGACTTTGGGTCGTAGCAACTCATAGTTGTGGGTGAGATCGGCTAAGGTAATCAAGTGTGCAGAATCCGGCATGGTTCAAAAGGCGTAAGGAACGCGACTGTACCTTAATCAGTATAAGATTGGCAGTGGAAGATTCAGAAATCGACACTGAGGGGGGATACTTTTTTTTTTTTGAAGAAACATGTAAACTTTGGTGGACTAAACCCTAGATATAGATGGGCTAAAACCTATTTATAGGATAAAATCAAAGATTTTTATGTAGTTAATAGAAATTTAAGGGGGATAGAGCAGGGTGAGTGAACCCTTGGCTCCACCACTGGGTGGTGGTGGATAAAGAATAGTATCATGCGGTTTTGTGGTGGTGATGCGTATTGGTGAGAAATAATATACTATGTTAAGTCTGTGACGCCACAAAACGTGTAATATTTTGAAAAATAAAATGTGTTGATCGTTCTAATGTTAAAATGATCTCGGTTAAAACGCATGACAATTAAAAAAATTGGAATCAATTGTCATGTTATTTAATAACTGCAGACAAACGACACGAATTAAAATCAGAACATATGAAATTACATATTCTTGAGTCGTGCCGTTACGGCATGGGTTATATTCTAGTAATAATAATAAAATAAGGAAAGGGGAGGGCTAGCTAGCCGTGTGGGTCCACCCTCACGGTTCCTTTATTATTTTATTTTTTTTCCCTTTCCTTCTTTGATCAGATTTTCAATCCTAGTCTTCCATGTATTTGGATGCTCCTTTGAGCATTGTTACTAAATACCGTGCCTCTTGCTCGAAGCTTACTCGAGGGTGCCCCAATGCCCGACAGGTGAGTATGCATTACTATTCCATGGAATTCGACCGAGAAAAGTCATGAATCCTGAGTAAATGAATATTAGGGTTTCATTAGTATATTTTCTCTAGGAATTCAACTGATGAATACATCATTAGAACTAATTAATTGGTTACTCTGCACTAGCATACCGCATGTTTAGGAACCTTTAGATATGATGTGATCAGCATCATATATGATTCTAGGTTAATTCAGACACCAGAGATGAATACCGAATTCAACAAATGTGCTGAGTCTTTCAGCCTTAATCATGAAATATATAGAATATTAAAAGTTTTCCTTGGAAACCCTAATATCACTGTCGTATATTATTACTGTCATGATATCACAGAACTGCTCCTTGTGAAGATATAAATTTCTTATGATTCCGATACCAGTCAGAGATACATAATTTCCGTTGTGATTTTACGAATATGACCTTCGTCAAAAATCCACCATCAACAACCCAAGACTGAAAACCATCCATCCCCAATCACTTTAGGAACATTAGTTTGTGCAACACCGCCTAAAATATTATCTCTGAGCTCATATCCCAAAGAATGAAACCTTTATTATACAAAATTATATCCATTTACCGGTCTGCTTTCTTTCCTGGAATAAAAATTCCTAACAATGTTGTTATTTCTCATGAGATAATTCATAATACAAGATACAAGATCTAAAGCTGTAAGAAAGCGGAAAATGACAGCATAAACATAAAATTTGATATGGAAAAGGCTTTCGGTAGGGTGGACTGGAGTTTCTTAATTGCTGTCATGAAAGAAATAAGATTCAATTAAAAATGGTGCAACAAAATTTATCAATGTATATCTACTCCTAAGTTTGTTGTCCTGATAAATAGTATTACAGGAAAGTTCTTTGCACCTTCTAAGGAGCTCAGGAAAGGGGATCATTTATCTCTTTACCTCTTTCTCTTCTGTATGGAAGCTCTTTCCAAAATTCTCATGCATGCTGAGAATATGAGTCTTAATAGGTATTAAAATATGTAAACAAATCCCCTTAATTAGTCACCTTCTGCAAGGCTAATAAAATGGAGGCCTAAACATTGTGGATATCTTCTCAGTGCTACTTTTGAGAAACTTATGAACTTCAACAAATTTGGAGTTTTCTTCAGTAACAAAAAATTGATGAGGACATCAATCTCTCTATAAGCAACAAAATGGAAGTTAAAACGATTGTTATGGATACTGAATTCTATATGAGCTCCCCACTATTTACTTATAGAAAGTAAGATTCGATCCTTGAGTTGCGATATAATAGTAAATTATATAAATATCACGGCTATTGATATATTGATAAAATTTACCAAAGGTAAGTCGATGTAATTTCATAACGAAGGGAGTTAAAAATCACACTAATTATCGACTGTCTTTGGCTGGGATGAGACTATGATGGTCGGATGTAACATTTGGCTCTCAAAATGTTATCTATCCATCCAAGTTCAAAATCCCATGCTCACCAACCAACTTATCATACATTTTGAGGTGCGCATACCCGCACAGACGCATGGATTCACCCGTGTTACATGATATCATGTTCTTTATTTATTTTTCTAGTAGAGATGCAGTTACATGAAATATAAATGATAAAATTATATGTAAGGGTTAATATATCTGCAGTTTTTTTACACATGGACATCTATGAATGAGTTATTTCAGTCAGTTTCTTTGCTTTAAAAAATATTACAGGTATTTGAGTTTTCTTAATGATAACTTATTTTATTTTACTTTTCATTTTTTTTGAATTTTTTTCGGTTTCTTAAAATGAAATAATTTTTTTGTTTTCTTATATAATTTTTTTCCTCCTATAAAATGAAAATGAAGTTTCTTATTGTTATGTTGTTCTTAGTCCTATACACAAGTTTGAAATTTTATTTTTTAAAAGAAGTTAAAGAAATTGGAGACTTGATCATGATACAAGGGTTCATGAATCTATCTTGTTAGTTTTATCTTGAGTAAAGATGCTCAATCTCACAACTTGTTTGTAAAACCCTACATTTTGGCAGTAGTAAAAGACTATTTACTTGGTACTGATGGAGAACGAATGCTTCCTAAGTTATTGAAGAATTATAAATATTTTGGTTATGTTTGGATATTTAGTTCTAGGATTTTCATTAGGACTCATCGTGTTGTGTTGTTTTCCTTCGTCAAGGTTTTATCCCTTTTTGGTTTAGGTTTCTCTTGTCAAGGTTTTTAATAAGGCAACACATGCATGTCCAACAACTTTTGATGGTTTTATCATTTACTTTCTATTGTCTGCCTATTACTTGCAATAGTAATGTCGTAACCATGGCTGTTAATACCTTAAGTTAGCTTCTTCAATGAATTACTGATTTACAAAGAAAAAAAGCAAAAAGAAAAATGCAGGTGGGATGATGAATAGTGTCTATGAGTCGGGCATGGTGAACAACCAAATTTTTGAGGTGAAGAAACGAAAAACATTTTTATCAATCCAAAAACATGTAGAGGAAAACCAATAAGAAAACCTGCACATTGACAAATATTATGTCATTCAGTGTTGCAATTTCTAAAAGCATGTTTGGCACCATAAAATTATATTTCCCAAATTGCAGTCGTTTAAAAAAAATAAATTTGTAAAAGTTTTGGGATGATAACAACATCTTACATGAGAGGTTATTTGGAAGGCTGCATGGACATTCGCGTAGGACTCATCATATTTAGTAAAGTTTTTATTTGCCTAAATGTACGGGATGGTTTTTTCTTTTTTTCCACCTCCCGACTGGTATAGGATTGATCTCCAAACTTACGGCTGACTTTTCAATTTAGTTAAACCAAAAAATTATTTCTTTTGTAGTATTCCAAACACCGCCACTAAGCTCGCTCGGCTGTACAAGAAAAACATTAGGCAATCCATCTCAGATTCGATGAGCTGCCCTTGTTCCTTTGTTAACGCGCCGTAGTGATGAGGAGGTACCAAATAGTCTACAAGTGGTTTTGTTGGACCATAAAATTAATTAGGTTGCATAATAATTGTATGAAGCACATGGCCGCAGAGGAAAGTTATGAAATGAAATAAGAAAAGAAAGGTCAGTATCAAAGCTGGTGGAAGGAATTTGACAAATTGCAGCTACTAGCTAATAATATAATAATAGCTGGACATAGCTTAGCTAAAAGACAAACAAATAGGACTTGAGAATATCACCGTGCATTACAGTTTTACTTACTTGTAGCTTACAATATCACCGTGCTTGTACTAATTATCGTTCATTCAGGTTTTAGTCAAAACATAAATGAATATAGGAAAAGGATCAAAAAAATTTCCAAATATTCGGCTCCTCGTTATGTTTTACGCATATTTCTTAGCATTGCTGCACATCCGTGATTATGGTCTCAAATCCATTTGAAACCCAACAATGACAATCGAATTGCCTAACAAGAAACATGGCCGCAAAACTTCCAACTTGATGCAGAAAATCATGAACTAAAGAACAATTCGACATGGAAAGTGTGCAATGAATGGCCTGCCTGTATGAGGCTCCATTACGAAAAACCAAAAGAACTGAAAAAGGCCATATTTATAGAGCAGGATCTAGTTCCAACTTACACCGCTAAACAAAAACTAAACGCAAAAGGAAATTTTAAAGGAAGAGGGAGGCAGCACCGAGTTGCAAGCCTTTACAGCTATCTCCGGAAAAAACAAAACTTGGCGGCAGCGATGAAATGCTACACAGACCAATAAGCTTTTCATCTCTTTCTCATCTCATCTCTTTCTCATCTCATCTCTTTCTCTTGGACGCAGAAGCAGCTGCAGCACTACCACCAGCATTACGACTACCTTTCTTTGCAGATGCAGAAGCAGATGCTGCTTTTGATTTGCTAGCAGGAGCTTTCTTTCCACTTGACTTACCAGTGTTCTTTAAATCAAGCTGTACTTGGATTCCTGATAAGTTGTCGAATTTAAAATTTAATTAAGACAAACTTAAAACAGGATGTAATATCGAGAAAAAAATACGCTTCTACTCGAATTTGCCCACCTTTCTTGCTATTACTTTGGAGATCCAGCTGCAGCTTTTTCTCACCATTATCAGGTCCATCTGAAAAAAGTACACAACATATCAGCCTTGTGGAGAAGTACACGACATATCACCCTTGCCATTAATAACAAAAGGTCCACCTGTAGTATTCCTCACCATGCAGGAGGTAGTCAGTAAAGACTCAAACATAGATATTAACAGGATGTCCAATCGGCCTGACCTTGTCCCAATATCTATCCTATATTATATAAAGGTAACTATCTTTTGAGACAGGGAATCCTAGCATTCATTTTACCCTCTTTTTATAGATATTTGAACATGATTAAACTAGGGCAGTGTCAATAGTATAATCTTATAAGAAGAGCCAAATCTCCATGGTATGATATGCACTTTGTGGGTGCACATGACCCAGTGGCGAATGAAACAAAAAGACTGTTGACCTGTCGAGAAATATAAATAAGTCAGTATTTAGGATGATCAAAAGTGCCCTTCAACGCCATTAAAGGAAGATAAGGTCTCAGAGTTTACTGTTTCCAACCTGGTGGAAACCTCTTTACTTGTCATTTTACTATTGCCAAAGGTCTTGGATCAACAGCTAGAAACGAGCTATCTTACCTGTGTCTTCAGTATCTGAAGCATTTTCTTCTTCACTTTCTGCTAGTGTGTCACCATTCTCTTCTGTCAGACCACCACTATCAACTGGCTCCAACATCGCTGCAATACGTTTCTTTGGAGCCTTCTTAAATCCTGGAAGCGTAATTAAATCGGCTGATCGTATAACACGCGAGCTGCTTCCTTGCTTATATGCCTTTGTCAGTGCACCTTTAACAGCTGGCGGTATTCCCTCGAGTGGATTTGGGTGCTTCTGTTACATATAACACAATCATGAAATAGTTAGGGCATTTGACACGAGAATATATATGATGAACCATACCACACAAGGATCTGTAGAGGCACCTTGAATTGTGATAACTCCATGATTGAGTCATAGTCCTCCTGACTTATTGAGTAAGCATCCATGAATTCCACAACCTTCTGAACTGCTTCATCCTGACAACAAAGTGCAAACACATAAGCAAATCTGCTTATCCCGGCTTTTCAGCCATTATAATGTATGAGATAGTGAGGCATCTACCTTATCCAGCGATCTAAGAGGATCAGTTAAGTGTATCCGAATAAGAGGGAAGTAATCTACTCGTAAGGTTTCCCTGCAACATTTTACAGAGTAGAAATTAGGTAACTGGCAAGGATAAGGAATACAAAGAAGAATCAATCAACTTAGTTTCATCCCCAGAACTGATTTCTTTTTCACCGCAGTTAACCATCTTGTGATTCTTATCTAAAGAAATTAGGTGTTGGCCACCCAAGCTCCTGCATATGAGCATTCAAGTTTGACCGACTCAACTAAGGGGCAACAGGAAACAACATCAAGTTCAAATCTTATCTTTGGCAACTAATTAATTAAATTCCAAAAAATTCTGAAGAAGGCCAAATGCTGGTTAATTAAATATGAATCTTGGAATTTAACAAATGCAAGGGTTCGGCAAGTTGTTTGATAACAAACAAAGATAACCAAAATCGATGAAATATTGAAAGATTGTCTGCTGAATACTAAACCTGTGTGAAATGGATTCTCGAGAAGCAAGAAGATGAAGATGCACATCCTCCAAAAGCCTCATATTCTTTCCCATTGTCGAGTTTTTCCCCAGCCACCCTCCAAATCTATTGAAATTGCGCTCCCCCTACCAAATATGTTTCTAAGCATCAATGATACATAAATACGCATATAGAGTGTAACAACTTCTGCTTGCATATATAACATAGAAATATTTGGATTCAGAATATTTTCATCCATGAATTCAGAACCAAATCCAAGTTTCCTTGGACGAACAACAAATCTTCTGATGAAGCGAAGCCATTAGAAGCAGAAGTGTTTGTATGTATCAAGAGGACTTGTTAAATCATTAATTCCTCCCTCAAGGATGTACTGAGATGTTCTAATCCCCATTTGGAAACATTTCCTAAGAATAACTACAAACATCACGCCTATTTGGAATCCAAACCGAGGATCATAGCCTTGCTGCAAGCCAAAAGATCAGATTTCTTCTACTTCTCTCTCCCAACCAGCCCATTTACGTATAGAATGCACTTTTTAGGTTCCATATTATATGACAGGAAGGAAGGTTCGGCAGACGTTGTAGGTGAATGCCTCCAATAATTCATTACGCTACCATCTCGAAGATGGCTTTATCAAGTTTAAGAGCAGGCAAAGTACCACTAAGCAGTCTTTAAATTTGTAACACGGGAGACGCAATACCTGTTCAAAGGTCTCCCTTCGCCCATGCAGCAAAGCAGCACTGAAAAACACAAAAAAGAGTTAATGGCCGCTCTATATAAGGTGAATAAAAACCGCACCAGGTAATCACTATTCTCGGTTGCAGAATTGAGGCAACTTACGGTATTATACTTGACACAAGGGAACTAGTTTGAAAGAGCTGCCACTGTTGGTATCTCCGAATCTGTACATTAACAATGTCTCCACTTCCAATAGATTCTGCCGCACGCGCAATCATGTTCATTCTCTTAATTCCATTCTCATCCTTACCAACAGCACTTGGTCGAAAATTAAGGTAGTTTTCCTGATAATAAAAAAGCACTAAGATATCCTTGCAGTAAAATAAGCCAGAGACATAAATCCATTCAAATATATCAAAGCATTACAGTAACTCTTGGAAATATCAGTGTGAAACAGTTTAATTAAATTAAGAACAATTCCAGTAAGATAGCCTCGCTGAGATTGGACTATCATACTCGGTAAAACCAGGCACACTTCCTAAGGTTCAAAACTACACGCAGAATTTTTAAGATATGAGATGCCCTACACCGCAGTTATGAAGCCAAGTGCAGCAACATATACTAACAACTAATCTTTATAGTCGAAACTAAATCTCACATGTAGCAAGCCAAAGGTGAAAATTAGTTGAAACTGTGCAAATAAACACAAAAGAAAACCTGTATTAGAAGAGGAACAAGGTCAGCGTCGCTCATGCACAAGTCAACCCTCTCATCCATTCTCAATTTTCCACCATTAAAATCAAACAGCCTGCATGCCAAATGCAAAATGTCAGCACGGCCATAAAATATCAGATAGATCCACTAATCTATAAACACAGCTTCAGTATTTATGCAGCTTGCCATATGCAAAAAAAAAGCAGCCGAAGTGTAACATCAATAATCATATGGATAGTAGCAACCAAAGTGTAAAACCGAATTACAGTGTAAACAATAGAAGCCCTCCTAATACATTACATGCTTACACTTGAAGTAATTCCTAACAGAAGAATGCCTTTCCTTACTGATCCTTAAAGAGAAAATGAGGAAGTCAGTTGAACTGGGTCTTTTATAGAAGGCTTTCACGTTGCAACTTGACTTGTGAGACTATTCTAAAACAAATACAAGACGAACATGGAGAAACTTGTTCGCTACCAATGTAAAAACCTGGAAAGCTATAATCTAAAGTAACATAACGAAAACAAAAAGCGAATAGTACAACAGTGAAACACCAATGAAACGGTATACCATTACCGAAGGGATAGAAAGAACGTAGAAACTAAGACATACTTGTCAACAGCAGTAAACGGCGAAATATCCTCATCCTTCGCACTACTAAGAAGGCGTCGCCGCACATCATCATATTGGATAACAGACATTGAGAGGCTCATGTACTGCAACTGATTAAGTGCCATACGCATATCTCCATTAACTCTATCCGCAAGTTCCTCAAGAGCCATCTATTTATGTAAAAAATATGTCAGTGGAATTGATGATTATTCTTTAGTTTGATAAAAGTAAATACAGATTATACAGAAATCATATTGCTGCGAGATCTGCTGGATATAATTTCAGAAAACGCAGATATTCTGACAAGCAAGTTTAGTTACATATGTACCTCATTATCAATCTTGATGCCTTCTGTAGTTGCAACTTGCATTAACCTCTTTGCCATCTATCATTCATTTGAAATAATGTCACTGTCAGCATATTCACATAGATTTAAATATTATAGTGGTAACGTAAAATAGATTCTATCACGCCATCAAGGGTTGCAGAGACGATTTTAGGAAAATTAATGAACAGATGATTTAGGTAAGATTTATCCAGGGTGGTTAAGACCTGTAGTTTTGTTGGTTTTCTGTAGTTGAGAAGCAAACAGTAGTTGAGAAGACTTTTCAGTTTCTGACTATGACGGTCATTGCAAATACAGATGATCGGGATTTTGGAAATTTTGATGCTGGCAATAAGGTCAGCCACCCCACCCCTATCTCCGGAGGACATGCCATCAACTTCATCCATAATCAACACAGTCTTTTGATGTTTTGACCTGCGAGATCAATTTTAAAGATTAAATCTTTTTTTCCCCAAGTAAGCGCACAAGGGGAATTGGTATTTACAGAAAAAGACCAACCGTTCCATCTTAACACTCAAAGATTCATTGCTGACAAGTTCTTTTATAGAGTTTGCCATGCTTCCACCAATTCCTTTAAGAATTTTCGAGTCAGCTTTTCCCCGGCTGTCACTAGCATTGACCTAAAATCCAGAAACAGGGTACAGAATTGCTAAGTCAAAAGTGGGAGCATTAGAAATGAACTCCACATGCGAGCGTTGGACAAGATAATGTTTTTCAATGGAGGATTAATCACGAATTCAGAACCTCTATGCCCTGGAAGCCAAGCATCTGGCTAACCAGTTTTGCTGATGTACTCTTTCCAATGCCAGGTGATCCACTTATCAAAACAGCTTTTTTAGCTCCATTGTCATTCTGTTTTTTTCCCTTTCCCTGCTGCTTAGTATGTAGAAAGTGATCATTCCAATGGGACAACCACTCGTGAAGCTGCTTAACCTACATATGACAAAAAATGGGGAGAACTGTTAGGAATTATTCCTCGTCCAACGAGGAAAATGTGTGCATGCCAAACAAAAGAATGAAGAAGCGAAAAAAAATAAAAATAAAAATAATGTCCATGAACCGATAATTAGATACATACAAGTGTCTGGTTGCCCAAGATATCATTGGGAGTCTTCGGTTTGTATTTTTCTGGCCATGTTAATGAGGAACCACCCGCAACTTGGGTTTTACGTTTAGCAGGAGAAACGCCTTGAGCCGAACCTTTTGGGGGGGTTTTCTTTTCAACAGAGGGCGAGACTTCGTTACCTAGAGCAACCCAGTCAATAAGGACAAAAACAACTTAACGTCAAGTACCTTACAGTCGCCAGGTTAAAGTAGTGAATTGAACTGACAGATAGTATGACCAAATAAGCAACCAGCACTGGTTATACCTTTTACTACTTTCAGAGGACTTCCTTTTGGTTGCAAGGTGGCACCCTTGCCTAAATTGTTTTTTAATTCTTCTGGGGGTGCTTTCGTGGGTTTTGATTTGCGAATGAGGTCGAACAACCCATCTTCAGTTAAAAATGCAGTGCTGCAAATAAGAACAGAATTAGAAAGAAGACAAAGCAAATGAAACCAACATTTAAATAACAAAAGAGAAGAGGAAGCAACAAACCCCAGTTCTTTAGCTTTTTCTGATTTTCGTCCCCCAATATCTTCATCAGCAAGAAGATAATTCTGCAGATGGACAATAAAAATCAGAATTTGAAAAATTGGTGAAACCTAGAGTAGGAAAGACATCTGTAAAACTGACCGTTTTTTTACTGACAGACCCAGTAACTCGACCTCCATGGCGCTTAATCAAGTCTTCTGCTTCCTCCCGTTCCAAACTAGAAGAAAATAAGAAAATCCGAAGAAAATTGTAATCCTCTGAAATTAAATTGCTAAATGACACGGGGTTACCAAGCATAAACTGTAACCAAAGGCTAGAACAAAAAGAAGACAGAAAAGGACAACAAACAAAGAAAGGGACTATTTGGTTTTCAAATATTTCTAAATTATAGTCCTAAAAACAGCAATTTTTTAGCAATTTTGAGCTGCTGCGCGAGTACCTGTCAAGGGTGCCACTAATAACAAAAGTTTTACCAAGTAAACAATTAGGCGCACCCTCTGGGACTTCCTGAAACAAACACAAGACGAATGCTTCAGTATAAAGATTAAAGAATAATTGTCAATTCAAGGAACAGATCCAGCTAGCAGCATTAAATTGTCATTTCATCAGTTCCTTTGAAGTACTAACCTTTTCTCCTTTGTGGGGAGGGTCTTTCCTTTCACCAAAATTCATGAACCCACCTCTTCCACCACCACCTCTCCCTCTCCCTCTTCCACCACCAGGGGCTGCTGCTGAACTTCTTCCACCACTACCTCTTCCAGCTGGTTTGCGAGGAGTACCACCCACTTCATCATCATCATCATCGTCCTCATCTATTTCAACAGATTTCTTTACTCCTTTACGAGGGGTACTCTTCAATTTTTTGGCAGGACTAGGCTCAAAGTCATCATCATCATCTTCATTATCATCTTCTTCTTTAGCCTTGAGAAGCTTCTTCACAGGTGGAGGTTTAGAACCACTATCTTTTTCTTCTTTAGCCTTGTGAAGCTTCTTCACAGGTGGAGGCTTTAAATCTTCGTCTAATGCCTTAGAACTTTCTTGGGGTTTTCTTTTAGCTACTGTTTTCTCAGCCTGCTGTTCATCTTTAGACTTATCTGGCTTAGTAGCAAAGTATCTACTAGTTTTCTTCCTTCCTGAGCTCTCTTGCCCTCCATTCGTCTATTCAATCATGCAAAACCAATTCAGAAAATGAAACATATCAATCTTATTAACAAGAAAAGTATACTAACACATTACGCATTGTTATTATTCTTCCTCATGAAAATCAGGAAACCAAATTCTTGTACCACACTTCCTTTCCACACTAGTAAAAAGAAAACAAAAACTAACTATATACTAATGTCTTACAGATTTTTCTGCGTGTGGGATAATCGCAGCCGGTTTAACAGGAGGTGAATCTGCAGCAGGGGGTTTAGCAGCAGGGGTTGTTGCATCATTCTTGGTATGTGCTTTCATGAACCATTTCCTGATATCCCCCTACAACGCAATAAAAAATTTAAAACCATAAGCTATATAAGTAACTAATTCATAATATTTATTTATTCCCAAGAAACAAACCCAGAAACCCTAACTCACCATGTCAAATATGCAACCACTGTTTGTCAAATTTTCAACTTTTCTGAAAACCCTAATTCAGAAATTTCATCAAGAACCACATGCACAAATCCCTCGATCAATATCTGCAGATTACTCCGTTAAATCAGAAAAACGAAATGTGGGCAATAGATATTGATTGCATGCAGAAAATCAGAGATAATGGAAATAGAGACTAACCAGGTATCGATGAGTTTCTGAGAAGTTTTTCTTCTACTTAGACGACTCAAGTAACCAAGAGTTCCTTCCTCTGTACAACCGAAGGATATCTTTTTTCTTTCGGGAAAAACAGAACCCAAAATAAACTTTTAATTAGACCGAGTCACTGAGTCGTCTATTTATTTTATTTTTTCACAACAACAGTAAAAATATAAGGATAAACCTATTGGGAACTATTTTATTTTATAGGGGCTCTCGTAGTTTCAATTTGGATTAACCATGTTTTACCCTAGAAAATAAACTTGTTAGACTAGAACACAAGGGACAAAAAAATAAAAAAAAAATCTACCATTGTGATATCAATATCCCAAACTCCCTAACTCATCTCTCACTGGATGTTGAGAGTTGCGCTTACTGTGTCTCCCATTTAGAGACAAATGGCAGCTTCCGAAAGGTTTAAAAAATGTTTATACTCTTTACAACTTGTATCCATTGTGTTTTTATATAATCATTTTTTTTTTATGGAAAAGTTAGCAATAGTATTAAGCAAGCAATATTACACAACTAGTAAGTAATTTTTTGCTTATTGAGATTTCTGATTCAAATGTATCGATATGTTTTGGAGATTTTAGATTCTTGCTTCTTTTACCATGGATTCTGCTGATATATTATGTTTCCTATTAGTATATTGAACCGGAGCTTATGAAAGATTTTCAAGAGTGGTTTTCGCCTCTTCGATGGTGTTCTCCGCTTTCCACTTAATTTTGATTTGTTTCTTCTTTTTTCTCAACCGAGTAAAAATATACGAAAATTCTTAATGAACCATGTTTTTGGACAACCCAAAAACCGTCCACATACAGGTGGGTCCCAAAAACTTGCACCTCCTGAAAATCCCAGAAGCATGGGCTCTGTTTGTTGTGTTTGTACGGTTTTTACCTTGTCTTCATCTAGAACCATTGAAAAATATAAGGATAAACCTATTGGGAATTATTTTATTTTACAGGGGCTCTAGTGTATTACTCCTTAGTTTCAAAAATTAACCATGTTTTATCCTAGAAAATACACCAAGGCACAAAAAAAAAAAATCTACCATTGTGATATCAATATCCCAAACTCCCTAACTCATTTCTCACTCCATATTGAGAGTTGTGTTTACCTTGTCTCCCATCTAGAGGTAAACAACAGCTTCTGAAAGATTTAAAAATTGTTTACACTTTCACATCTCGTGTCCATTGTACTTTTATAAAATCAATTCCATTTTTTTTTGTTTTTTTGGATGGAAAAGTTAGCAATTTTAATCAAGCAATATAACACAACAAGTAAGCAATTTCTTGGTTATTGAAATTTTTGATTCAAACGTGCCGACATGTGTTGGAGATTTTGGATTCTTGCTTCTTTTACCATGGATTCTGCTGATGTATTATATTTCCTATTGGTATACTGAACCCGAGCTTATGAAAGATTTTCAAGAGCGGTTTTCGCCTCTTCGATGGTGTTCTCCGCTTTCCACTTAATTTCATTTTTTTCATTGTGATTATATCCTCTAGTTGTTTGCAATTTGTAACTATTGACACTCTAGATAAAAATATTATTTGTTAGGTATTTGCCTGCATTGAGTAAGGTTTTTGCTTCTGCATCAAGCGTCGATGTTGCTCTGTCCAAACCTACCCGCTGAGTGCATAAAAGATTCTTGGTCCGCCGAAAAAAGAATGAATGCATAATCGATAGAAAAATCTTTTTCTTTGTAAGAAATGTCTATGAAAATTATCCAAACTGATTTTATTGAAGACCATGATGAACTACTAGGAATTCATAAGTTTTGCTTGGAAACCGGGATTTGTTCATTAAGTGGTATGGATTGTAAGATTCCTATTCTAACTAATAAAGCCTATCAGGTCTGGGGTAAGTTTATCAAAAATTGGTGGGAACCTATACTCGATACAAACCAAATTGTGGTTGTTATTATACTCAGGATATCCAGATTCTCATTAGATGAGATCTAATCTTTGGCCCAATTGTTGATAAAGTTTAACTGAAAAGAACATTGATATAAGAGATGTTGTTCAATTTTCTAAGCTTGTGAATTATACATTGGACACTCGGGAGAAATATTTGGTATATAAGTTGCAAATTGATTCAAGGTAGGGAGAGTTTTTTGCACTAGTTTCCACAAGAAAAGTTTGATTCTCTGAATGACCAACAACTTCCAAATCTTTTTTACGGGATATTTATGTCCTCTTCTTCTTCTCGTCCTTAAACTCAATTCGATCTCTGAATCCATATTAAAGGTAGCGCTCACCATTCTTTATATTGGGGTCGGCTAAACTCTTAGTCCTGATTGCTTGAGATTCGATTTCATATTCTTACACCACATTTACAATAACAACAACAAAAAAAAGGAAATCTGAACCGTCAAATTTGATACTTGTATTTTTGGCGAATTTAGACAAATTATATCTATTTATTCACTGTAAGAGACAAGTGTATTTTTCTCGTTGGATGGACATCTGCATTTTGGACACATACAGGACAGTCCAGGTTGAACTAGAGATGCACAAGAATCGACCCATCAAACTGAACCTGCCCACACCCGTTGAAACCGTGGGTTTTTAAACCGAACCCGTCCGTAGCGGCTTGGTATACGATTATAAATCTAGATCCCGATATAGATGGTTCGGTTTATGGTTTGATGTTAAAACCGGCCGAACCCTCCCATAGTAAAACGATAGTTACAGTCGTTGATGAAAATTAATCCTATCCCTCCAATTTTTCATATGCTATAATCTAAAACATGTGTATGGGCGTATGAATGATCATTGAAAATGAAAAGACGAGGGTACCCAAATACACCACAATTTTTTTATTTCAACATATAAGTCCTCTACCGAATGTAATCGTCTATGGACAAAGTTGAGACAATACGAAAATTCGGTTCACACTTCGTGTGATCGTCTATGGATACGAGATCGAGACAATACAACAACAAGATCACTTGTGTGATTGACTATGGATACAAGATCGAGACAATACGACTACCAAAGTGTGATTACTTGATAATAGCTTCAAAAATAACCAAAACTCTACAGGATCAATATCAAGTATTTCGGAGTTAACGTACTTGTGTATTTTACTTAATTATAATAACAATTATAATGCGGAAAACAAAGTAAAAGACACAGCAATATTTTGTTAACGAGGAAACCGCAAATGCAGAAAAACCCCGAGACCTAGTCCAGTTTTGGATACTCCTTGAATTAAGCCGCTATACAAAATCTAAACCAACTTCGTATAGTTGAAACCAAGCAGACTACCCCTAGCTACTTAGTTCCCTCAGTATCCCTGCGCCTTCGACTTCTAGAGCCACGCACGTGAATAACAAGTCCTTTGGATCGTATTCCAAACAGCAAAGGAAGAATCTATTTGGTAACCACTCTAATCAATCTTGTTACAAGATTATGATGAGTTGTTGACAAAGGCTCTTATGTTTAATCTAATAAACTCCTTTATCTGGTTAGATTAATCTATTCAATAACTACCAAAATAGTCAAGTATAGATTCACACTCAATCAATATAGATCTCAAAGAAAAATATAGAGAATGTCGATCTCACACAACTAATCAATCATATATATCAAAGATAAACTGATTCTAGTTGGATCCCAGCCGATCAAGGTTTGTGCACTAAATCCACAAGATACGAAAACTAATAAGAATTCTTCTTCGTCTTCAAATCTTTTATTGCCTTCAAATACCTGCACAACACCACTTGAATCTCTTGTGATCGATCACGCACAAAATGGAGTCTGTTAATAATGGATTATCACAAGATGTTTTTATATCTAATAACAGTTTTAAAGATCCCGTCGATACTTTGATCTAGTATGAGTGAATCTTATATATCAGAAGAAAATTTTCTAGAGAATAAACATGTTAGGTGCAATCAAAGTTTCAACAACCGAATCAAATCAAATCGAAAAATACTAAAACTGCAATTATCTAATTTCCCACCAATGGTAATCGTAAAGATTCTTGATCTCACATAAGTCTTTAAACGAGTGGTAGTAACTCGTAAGAGATTTCACCTAATTAGGATACTTTCCTCTCCGAATAGACGGCTCCACCAAAAACAAAAAGAAATGAAGTTTTCCTGGCTCTTAGGATAGTTTGCTAGAAATGCAAACTTAGATATTTATAGACCAAGGATGTTTAGACACCAAGGAATTTCCAAAACTGAAAGTATTCTCAAGATATGCAATGAATGCCCAAATTCGGTTTTCCTAATTCCAATAAATGTTGGTCCAATATTTTCCTAAATCTCTCATAGAAAATCTCCAATTAGTAAATGCACATTACTAATTTTTATTTCCTAGAGCTATGCATTAATTGCTGGTATTAAAGCATATAATACAAAAAAACCTTAATTAAAAGATTCTTAATTTATTTCGGCACAGGATCACCTTGAGTACCAAGGAATATCTTTGAACAGTAAATGATAAGAGTTATTGCTCGTGTTCAAAGTATGTTGACATCTTTTCACTGCAAATCCTTATTCTATATTTACATGGATTTGCATCTTGGAATCGGTTCTACTACACTTCCAAACAAGTCTAGAATTGGTTATACCAGTATTCCAAGACTACTATGTGATCGATCCTACCAAGTCACATACAGGGGTTCGGATCGGTTGTTGAAAAAGCGGGGGTCTAACAACAACACCCAATATTTCGCTTAGCAATCGGTATGGAACTTGAACGGGTACGCATACCTTCCAAACTCAGTTGAAATTCTGGAACTTGAAGTTCACGCCAGTACGCATACCGGTATGCATACCAAGTTACCGGACTTTCATTAACCAACCAGTACGCATACGGGTATGCATACTATGGTTCCTGCACTTGGAATATCTTGCAACAGTTAGCATACAAGTACGCATATTGTGTTATATCCAATCATGGTTAATAGTTCTAAACTCCTCATTTCAATCATTGAAACATTCTTGGAAGACGACAATATCTGTCTCACACAAACTATTAGCTTCAAAGCAATTTTCAAGTGATCTAATGATCAATACGAAACTTTCCGAGTTTGCATCAAATGGCTGTCTCACACAAATCATGTAAGATGTTACAATGCGATTTTCACATGATCATCTTTTGACTTTCATCAAGAATATAAGATGAACTTGGTTAAAGCGAAAGCTTACTAACACATATTTCGAGAAATATGTAAGGGAGTTAAACTCAGCTCGAAATATTAAATGTGTATAATCGAAGTCTATATAGCTATACGACTTTTGTCTCAAATAGGAGAGATATAGTAGATAGACTTTTGAGTGATAGATGAGTTCAAGTCTCCAAATACCTTTTGTTGATGAAGTTCCACAAGCTCCCCTTAGTAGTTCTTCGTCTTCAATCGATGAACGTCGTGAAGTATAATGCTCAACTACACTTTCTATCCTAATCCGAGACTTAGCTATAAGAAAACTAGAAAACAAGACTTATAGTTTTGCCAACTAAACTTGACAACAAGCTTGAGATAACAACGCTTGCCAGTTCGACCGAGCAGTGCTCTAATAGTTATACCAATCACTAGGATCGGTTCTACCTAAACATGGTATCTACTTGGGATCGGTCACACAACCACTTACGATCGGTCACACCAATTACAAGAATGGGTCACGCCAATTACAAGGATCGATAACATACTATCTCATGGTGATTACTTAGGATCGGTTACATCTGCCAGGACCGGTCATACCAAATCATAAGTCTAGGTATTGTGATCGGTTATACCAAGATACATAACCTGAGTTAAGATCGTTTATACCAACTCACACATATTGGTCTTCAAAGAATATGCAATGAATAGTCGGACCAATAAACCTATTGATTTCCCTTTCGAATCATAAAACAAGTTCACGAACGTACTTCCTTTAAACAAATATAAAACATTGTTTCCTAGGATGAAATCTTCACCATATACCCATACACATAATCATAAAACTATATACAAGATTATGTCGATGTCATATCTACGAAGTTCAAAAGATACGCGTTATACTTCGTAATATAATTCCTTAATACTATGACCATATTGTTATGATCATGTCTCTCTACTAGAGTATTATACACAATCTGTACAGTATATACAGCTTCGCATGTTATGTTTTCAATATAGCACGTCTTGAAAGATGGCACGACTTGAAAGATACGTTAGGAATGAAACAAGTCCAAGTCAATATTACTAACCCCAAGTGGAAGGATGATGTCGTCGTTGTTGTTCGTTACTTATTCTCATTCTTTAGGTCTTCAGAGTAATTCTTGTATGTCTAAACATTCCTAGACTTTCTAGTCTAACCTAAACGAAGTTGACTATAGTATTTAATCAAGCGACTCTAGATGAGTTTTGATACTAAAATATGACAACCAAACTTGACTTACCAACGCTTGGTGAGTTCAACTGAGCTATGCTTTCACAGAAAATATGGAAGGTACAACTATAGACATTATAGGTGAAAACTGGTAGGAAATACTGAAGTAGTCTTTCCAGGAAACATATGCCAATTGATAGGAAATACTGAAGTAGTCTTTTCAGGAAACATATGGCATGTACATTTTAAAATTTTTATTTTCTAGAACCTGAACCGGGTTAACCCTCGTTAAAACACAAAACCGACAGACCCGTATGTGGACGAGTTTAAACGAAAACGAAAATAAGTCGAGAGGGGTTTGAAAATGCGGGGTACAACAACCACACTCAATATTTCGTTCGGCAATTTGTATGTACTAAACTCTAATATAATTCCGAGATCACCAACTTAATGAGACCCAATCAAGAAAGATATCAAAGAGCTTTATCTCTTTCTCAATACAATCATCAAATCAAATAGATAGAAATCCGTTAACCTGATTGTTATGTGAATAACTCGAATGGTACCAAAGACCAATGTACGAGTGTCAATCAAGTTTTATCCAACTAAACAAGGTCGTATTTAAAAACTGTGATTGAACAACGCACAACTTGTAATATTTCAATTATATAAAGAAAAATATAATACGGAAAATAAATAACACAGACACCAAAAAATTTCTCAACGAGGAAACCGCAAATGCAGAACCCCGGGACCTCGTCCAGAGTTGAACACCACACTGTATTAAGCCGCTACAAACTCTAGCCTAGTACAAGTTAACTTCGGACTGGAATGTAGTTGAGCCCTAACCAAGTCTCACAACGATTAAGGTACAGTCACATTCCTTACGCCTCTTGAATCTCGCAAGACTCTGCGCACTTTATTCCCCTAGTTGACATCCTTTACAGCCTAGAAGTTGCTACGACCCAAAGTCGAAGACTTATAAACAAATATGTCTCCCACAAATAAGTCTATCCTATTTGTTGTTTTCATCTTAAGATAGAGATCAAGGTGAACAGGAAACTCAACTAATAATCCGGTCTTATACTCCCAAAGAGCAGCCTAGAAATATTAGTAAACTCACAATAACCTAACTGATTAACATAAAAAAGTTATTGCCAAATCACAAGAGTCTGAGACGAAGAAACTATTGTGATTACTTTTTGTATCTTACCTATCAGAGATAAATCTCGAGAAAACCTTAGAGAAGATAAAACTCAATATGATAGAAAAATTAAGATCAGAATACGCAACTACAGAGAAAATAGCTGGATCTGGCTTCATGAATCCCAAGCGAAATCTTTAAGTCGTTAAACCTAGTTATGGTTTTCAGAAGAACTGGAAACCTAGGTTAATGTAGAATCAACTCTAGTTTTCAACTAGGACACACGAGAGTGTCGAGATCAGGTTTCCCAGATGCCAGAGTTCCTCCTTATATAGTATTTCAAATCAGGTTTGCTTACAATCAAAATTAAGATAGCTTTTTAACAAAGCAATTAATATTCACCGTTGGTTGAACTCCTGATTTAAAATTCAAATTAAGTTTGCTTAGAAAATAAGCAATTAATCTCTACCGTTAGATGGTTTAGATTGACATACACAAATGAAATATACTTATATTGAACCGTACCTAAACGTGTATAACAAGTTGGCTCAATAACAGTTAGCCGAAGTTATCCATATGAACAAATTTGGCTCAGCTATTTTCATCACACACTTTTAAACTCAATATGATAATCAATCAATCATGATAGAAAATGTATCTTGTGTTTTAAGAGAGTTGTTCAAATGTTAACTATCTCATAGAAATATCCATGAAGTATTTGAAACAAAATCCACTTGGTTTGTATGTGTGCAAAGTAATTATACAAGAACCAATTCATGAACCTAATGACATGGTTTGCAAACCAAGTTCGCATACCTTAAAGGCATTGAAATTCAGGCACTTTAGTTCGCAAACAGAGTTCGCAAACGAACCTGAGTTCATGAGTATGGAAAATAGTTAGCATACGAAGTATGTGAACAAGTTGTCATACTTACGTATTTAGAACCTACCCACTGAGTTCGCAAACCCTGTTCGCAAACTACAGTTCCGGACCTTGCCTAGTCTTGCTGTTTGCAAACACAGTTCGTAAACAATAGTTCCGGATCCAACAGGTAAACATGTTTGAAAACGTGGGGGGTATAACAACCACACCCAACTATTTCGTTCGGAAATCTGTATGGACTAAAATCCAATATAAATATGAGAGCACCAAGTTACTGAGTCTCAATCAGAATAAATATTAAAGAGTTTTATCCATTTCTCAACACAATCAGTAAATCAAACAGATAGAAATCCATGAATCTGATTGTTATGAGAATAAATCGGATGGTACAAAAGACCAATGTGATCCGAATATCAATCAAGTCTTATCCAACAAACAAGGTCGGATTTATCAACTATGATTGAACTACGCACAACCTGCGATATTTTAATTATATAAACAAAATATAACGTGGAAAAGAAATAACATAGACACCAGAAATTTTGTAAACGAGGAAACCGCAAATGGAGAAAAATCCGGGGACCTAGTCCAGACTTGAATACCATATTGTATTAAGCTGCTACACACTTTAGCCTACAACAAGTTAACTTCGACTGGAATGTAGTTGATCCCTAACCAAGTCTCCCACCGATTAAGGTACAATCGCGTTCCTTACGCCTCTTGAATCCCAACAAGACTTTGCGCACTTGATTCCCTTAGCTGACCTCACCCACAACTAAGAGTTTCCACGACCCAAAGTCGAATACTGATAAACAAATCTGTCTCCCACAAATAAGTCTATTATGGTTGTTGTTTCTGTCTTAAGATAAAGATCAAGGTTTATAGGAAACTCAACTAATAATCTGGTTTTATACTCCCAAAGAGCAACCTAGAAATATTAGTCACCTCACAATAACCTAACTGATTAACAGAAGAAGTTATTGCGGAATTATAAGACTTTGAGACGAAGAATTGTTGTGATTACTTTTTATATCTTACCTATCAGAGATAAATCTCGAGAAAACCTTAGAGAAGATGAAACTCAATAGATAGAAAAAGTAAGATCAGAATACGCAATTACAGAGAAAATAGTTGGATCTAGCTTCATGAATACCAAATGAAGTTTTTAAGTCGTTAACCCTAATAATGGTTTTCAGAAGAACTGTAAACCCGGGTTAATGGAGAATCAACTCTAGTTTGAAACTAGAAGACACGAGAGTGTCGGGATTAGGTTTCCCAGATGTTCTCACTTTTATAGTCTTTCAAATCAGGGTTGCTTACAATCGAAGCTAAGATAGCTTAGTAACAAAACAATTATATTCACCGTTAGATGAACTCCATTTTTAAGATTCAAGCTAAGTCTGCTTAGAAAATAAGCAATCAATCTCCACCGTTAGATGGTATTAGATGGATACACATAAATGAAATATACATATATTTAGATATGGATGATCCGTACCTAAACGTGTATAACAAGTTGGCTCAATAACAGTTAACCGAAGTTAGCCATATGAACACTTTTAGTTTAGCCATATTCATCTAACATTTCTAGATTAAATATGATGATCAATCAACCATGATAGATAATCAAATGAATCTAAATGTGCTTTAAAAGAGTTATTCAAATGTTCACTATCTCATAGAAATATCCATGAACAATTTGAAACATATTCGGTTTGGTTTGTAGTTGTACAAAGTACTTATACAAGAACCAATTCATGAACTTAATGCCACGGTTTGAAAAACAAGTTCGCATGCCTTATTTCATTAAAGTTCCAGGAACTTTAGTTCGCAAACGAACCTGAGTTCATGAGTATGAGATGTCATACTTACCCATTTTAGAACCTAACCATTGTGTTCAAACTGAGTATGCGGACCACAGTTCAGGACCTAGCCTAGTCTTTCTGTTCGCAAACACTGTTCGCAAACCACAGTTCCGGACTTTTCACAGGCATACCCGTTCGCAAACACAGCTCGCAAACAAGAGTTCCATACCTGAACTAGAACTTCATAGTTCGTATACTAGATACACATACCGTAATATATCCAGACATTGGAAGTAGTTCTAAAATTCTCATCTAATCATTGAAACATCCTTAGAAGACAACAATGATAATGTTACACATACCACTAGCTTCAAGTAATTTTCAAGTGATTAATTGATCAATACAAAACTTCCCAAGTTAACATCAAATGATTGTCTCACACAAATCATGTAAGATGTTCAAGGTAATTTTCACATGATCATCTCTTGACTTAATATTTAGTTTCCAACAAATAAATTTTTTCCAACTAAACTCGTCAAGAATATGATGAACATAGCTAAAGCAAAAAGCTTCCAACACATATTTCGAGAAATAGATAAGAGAGATAAACTCGGCTCGAAATGTCAACTGTGTATAATGTAAAAGTATATACAGCTATACGACTTAGTCTCGTTATAAGATAAAATAGAATATACTTCTGAGTGATAGATAAGTTTTAGTCTCCACATATCTTTTGTTGATGAAGTTCCTTCAAGCTCTTCAGTAGTATTAGGGCCTTCTTCTTTCAAAATACTCAAAATTATGAAATAAGGGTATTTTGGTCAAAATCCTCTATGAACTCGTTTTTATTGAAGATTGGTGAGATAAAAGGGGTTTTAAAAGGTGTATAGAACCGTACAAGAGAATAGGGAGAGGCTCGGTGATAGACACATATTTGTGTCTAATTTGATCTCAATACTATATATTGTTGGCACTCGATTGTGTACTTATTATGGTATTTTATGTCTTTGTAGGTGTTTTGGGGCAATAAACATTTTTTGGAAAAATCGGCTCGAAAAGTTGTTAAAGGCACCCGAAGGACACGTGTTATTCGAGGGCACCTTCCTTACTATCTGATGGGGGCACCTTCCTTACTATCTGCACCCAGGGCGCCAACTTCTATTCGCGCCCCATCTCTGGTTTGGAGGTCACCATCTTCTTCACGGTCAAAGCAGAAAAAGGCGGGAAAAATGGTTTCAGCTGCGTAAAGTTTTTGGGTCAGGTTTGATGGAGTTGGCCGGGGTTTTCTCAACTGTTTGGACTCGAACCAACCTGTTTGGGTAAAACATGCTTGGTAATGGGCATTAATTCAAAAGAGAAGGGTTGTGTCACGTAGCTTTGATAAAACAAGGAAGTATTCTTATGAGAATATCTCGAGTTTGTTTGATTCACTGGCATTATGGGAAATATGTGGAGGATATCTTCTCTAGTTATTACACTCTATCAAGTGACAGAGAAAATGGGGATTAAAAAGGAAAATACGTGCCACTTATGATGAACAGAGTTGGATATTCACGAGTTTGTTTGTGGTTGGTTTGTGACTGGCGTATTTCCGGAGAGTTTTAACTATCTCTGAAACACATATTCAAATTACCGCATGCAGAGAAAGAGAAGAAGAATTATTCCCGTTAATGGCAGCATTGAAGAAGAGAGATTTTTGAGAGTTATACTGTGCGATTCTTGGGCCTGTGAGGGTATTTAAGGTGCTGAGTTGATTGGAGAAGGGGGATAGAGAGTTAGGGGAAGAAATCAGAGCAAGAATAGGAAGTTGTTGTGAGTTTTTATCATCAGCAGAGAGAGGAGAAGAAGAAGAACAAACAACGCCAGAAGACAGTCGTTTATTGGCTGTCATATTTCCTTCTCTCTGCGACTGTTGCTTCTGCGACAATTTTGTGCTATAATTTTGTAACAGCTTCTTTGCAACATTTGTAACATCCGTAGACCATTGCAAATCTCTGTTTTATCTTATTTTTTCCAATAAAAACACCATTTGAGCTATGAATTACCTTTTTGAGCGTGTTTTCACTATGTGGATCTAGATCATCACTGGAACGACGGAGGAAGTTGTTTTTCACCCATGTGGTAATTAAATTAATTCTTTTGTAACTATTTGCATATAATTTAATTGTCTTATGATTTCTATTTATTATTTTTTCTGATGTCGCATGCTTAGTTTTAATTACTTTTGATGCGTTATGCTCACAACTTACGACTAATGTTTTATGAAATCTACTTTGGTAAAGAATAGAGTTAATATTTCTTTTATTTTGAGCTATAATTGCCTAAGATTAATTTCTGAACCACTTGAATATGAAAAACAGTGAAATCCTGAGTCCCAGTAACTTCTTTATCTTTTGACATATTTTGTATATATTTTATTTATTTCTAGTATTTTTGCTTATTAATATTAGAAATATTTTCTAGTATTTCTTGTATATTTTGTTAACCGTTTCAAGATCATCAGTAGTAGAATTCGTGCCATCTTACAACTATTGCGGAGCATCCTGAACCTCACCATCAAATGATTGCTCGGTCTGACCCGATTCATTAGTGCGGGGAGACTCTTGATCAGTCTCCCCTATTAATTGCTAATATTTGCGTCGCCGATAAATGACCCTCCCCTATGCATCATGAATGGTCATAAAATTGGATCCTGGTCGTGATATGGTTCTTACGGCGTTTGACTGGTGTAGCAGGTGTTTTGACTGGTCCTGCTTTCGAAGATGGTGATGACGCGTCAGCAGCAGCTGCTTCGATGGTCTTCCAGCTCGGAAGTGGGGCGTTGTAAATCTTCTTGGAAGGTTCAGGGACGCTCCTATGGGACTCGACGAATTCAGCATCATAGGCCAGGGCATAAGGAGATGATGAAGCGGCTATGCGAACAATCTTATTGTTGAGTAAAGCCTTCATACATTGATGGTAGGTCGAGGGAACCACCTTGTTATCATGGATCCATGGTCGTCCAAGTATCATGTGATAGTCGGGTTCTTGCTCGATCACATGAAATTTCACTTTTGATTGAATCGGCCCTACTCTCAAATCTATATACGCATATCCATATGTATGGCTTTGGCTTCCTTCAAATCCTGTCATTAGAATGGGATGGCGAATGATTTTACCTTGTGGGAATCTGGCCATCCTGAGAGTTTTCATAGTGACGATGTTTGTGGAAGCGCCTGTGTCAACAAGAGCTCTCCTAAATTCGGTGCCTTTGATGAAACCAGTTACGTATAACGCACGATTATGTCCTTCATCTGCCATGCGATCTTCTTCTCCAAAAGTGATGTTGTCGATTGAATGTTCATACACCAGTGAGACCTCTTCAACTGCTGGGGTTGGTGGAGTTATTTGCATGTCAGGTGATATTTGGCTGAGTGCGGCAAACGTGTCTGTTCGCTGCTCTCTGGAAAAGTTTAAAAGTTCACACAAGCTTTCGATCAATTGTGCAACTTCCTGATCCACCGACTTCTCATAAGTAGTGAAACTATTGGCTTGAGGGTTGGGTGACAAATCAGTCCCCAATGTTGGGACTTCTGAAGCGGAGATGCCGCCTAACTCAGATGTCAGTTTGATGAGGAAATCAAGTATGTGGTCCATCTTATCCTTCATCAGATCCATATTTCTGGCGTGAATCTCCAGGGTTCGAGCCAACTCTTTCAGAGTCGAGGTTCTTCCGCCTTCCGTGCCGTCAGATGTAGCATTAGAAAGAGGAATGTTGTCGTTTGAAAGGTTCTGAATCGGGTTTGGATCAGTTAAATTAGTCCTAAGACCAACCATCTTATGAAACTATGAGATTGCAACCGAGAGATTAATCTCCCACTGTGGTCGCCAATCTGTAGATGGGGAAAAACGATTTGCTGGTTTTTACGGAATTGAGGAGACGTCCGTGTGGAGACTCCTTGAACCGAGAGAAATGTTGAACCTCACACAGATGCACTGTAAGAAGGGAGTGCTTTAAGTTCGAGAGATCAATCTGTAGGACTCCGGCCTAAACCAAGAACAATGGTCGTTCCAGAGTCAATTCGGTCACAAGAGAGGATGGGTTGATATGTAGGAGGGAAGATGAGAAATGTGTGGGATAAATGGTGATCTGAGATTGTAGGTGTGTTGTGAATTCAGCGTAAGAACGCTCTGAATGATTGAATTTTGCTCAATTGAGAGTGATTGCTCAGACGATGAGTTCGTGTAGACGAAAGATTGTCCGTATGAACTTGCCGAGAAATTCCTTGTTTAGACGAATGTTCGATTATTCGAATCTTATCCTTTCAATCATGATTCAGAAGTCTTTTTATATTATTAAATTAAAAACACCATGATCCCATGAAGTGTGACAGTTGCTGGAATCAGAGAGTGGGGAAGGGGGAAATCGTGTTAAAACCAGTTGCTCATCGTGCGAAGACTTGGTTAATTTTCCACCCACTACTTTGCTGACTCTTCCAACTGATTGCACGACTTGCTCACATTCTCGTCGTGGGTGAACACACGTGCCGTAGACCGCCAGACCAAAACCCTAGTTAATATCCCCCCATGTGACACGATTGATATCTCGTGATTGTGGAGTCAGTTGATGACTTTATGGGACGATGAGTCCATGTATTGCTGAGTTGAACATGATTTGCAAATGTTCTGAAACTCATGAATTAAATATGTCTGCTGAGACGAGGTATTATTATGTTGATTACCTAAGACGAGCAAACTGTGTTGCTGAATTGTTGAATATTGATAGTTGAACCAATATTCTTGCATCTGAGCAAATATTGCTGGTTCGAGCAAATATTGCTAATTCGAGCAAATATTGTCGGTTTGAGTGAATATTGCTCATTTGATGAATTGTTGGTAGCAGGACCAAATAAAATATTAATTTAAGATATTGACTGCTAGGTCGAGTATAATAAATAAAAATGTTGATCATGGAATCAACATAAAATTATCAGTTTTTTAATCTGCTCAGAATCATGTTTTTGCAGAGCCCTGGATTCAAAAACCCTAATTTTAATGAAATGATGATTTATTCAAAATCAACTGCCGAGTGAAGCAGGGACCGGCTACATGGGATGATGACTCCACCATGTAACGCCCAGATGCTCGAATGAGAAAAATACCAAAGTCTCTTGAGGACCAGTTGGTGAAAGAATGATTAAATGTTGGTTTAATCATTTATTAAAATAGTGCTCCTGTGAGCGACAAATAATAAAACCTAGCCATAAAAAGATGAGGGACCGACCAAGAGGTCATGGGACCGGCTCTTGGTGTCCGTGGGACCAATTGATGGTCGTTTGAGCAAACCCCCAATTGTTTGGAAAGAGTTTGAACCTAATACGAGCAATTGAGCAAATTAGGTTAAAATCATTAAAACGTGTGGGACCGGATGTTTGCAAGCCTTAGGGTCACCCTTGGTCGGTCAAGGGGATGTTCCCGTGTCACTATAGTGTCCGTGTCTCAGTCCTGAGAGTTTCAATATTTTCCGATGCGCGTTTGAGCAACATTTTGAGAAAATATGTAGAATCCAGGGTTTTGCCGAAACTAGAAAAAATACATAAGATGATGAAAAATAATAAATAAAACAGGGAATTGCAAGGTGCGGGACTGTCCACGGCTAGGGAACGACCGACCGGCTGACAAGCACGGTCCCACACTTTCCCAGTTTTATGTAATTTTGCGTATTTTCTCTGAATTGAGGGAAATCCCATGAAACCGGAGAGTTTTATGAAATTAGGGAACTTCCATGAGATGAAAGAAATAAAATAATAATAAAATAGGGAATGATGGAGTGTGGGACCGGCAATGGACAAGGCATGGCCGGCCCGCCAACGGGCACGTTCCCAGAGTACTCTTCCCAATTTTATGTAATTTTCATGATTTTAGAGAATTTTCATAAAATCAGAGAGATTTGTTGAAACCAAGGTATTTTGTTGAAATCGGAGAGTTTTCATGGAATGAGGAAAACAAAACAAATAACAATAATAAAATAAGACGCGTGTGGGACCGGCCAGGGCATGACGTCCGGCCAGGGCCCGGTCCTACGAGTTTTCTTAATTTTATAATATTATGGGTTTAGGGAAAATTCATGAAATCGCGAAATTTTCATGGCTTTAGGGAAAATTCATGAAATCGGGGAATTTTCACGGATTGAGAGAAATAATAAAATAATGGGGACATGAGGTGTGGGATCGGCCACGGCTAGGCCATGGCCGGCCGGCTGGTGCTCGGTCCCGTGACACCTTTCCCTAATTTTATTATTTTCTTGACATAAAGAAATATCATGAGATTAAAGAATTTCCTCGAATCGAAGGAGATTTGCTCGAACGAGAGAATTTTCATGAGATCAGGGAAAAATAATAAAATATGATAAAATATAAAATTGGGCGTGGGACCGGTCACGGCATGACCGGACGGCTGGTGAGCCCAGTCCCTGGCGCCTTTGCTAATATTTCATTATTATTATTTTTCCTTCCTATTTTGCATAGGTTCATCATTCATTCGTATTTTTGAAATGCTCGTTTCGCATTCAAATGCTGGTCTGTGCATTATTGCTAAGTACACTTGCACCATTTTGGTCAGGGCTTATTCGATGATCAGATGCATATTTCGTTGAATATTTATCACTAACCCGTGGAATTATGCTGGGAAGAACCACGAATTAAAAAATGACGAAATATAACGAAGAATCGTAGAATATTGATGGATAGTCAGGCGATTAGAGATAATTAACTGATGGCTCTATACTAGCAGGGCTTCCTATCTAGGAGCATTAATTATCTGAGAGTTGAGCAATATGAACTTGCTGGAGTATCATATTTCTCCTATGAACTTGTCGCTCTATACTAGCAGGCATGCTGTCTAGGAGTCGTCCAATCTTTCGATTCTATATAGAAATAATTACTGAAATCGCATTCATGAGATGTGCCGTGGCCTCAGCTGGGAGACTACACATCTACAGATACTCTGAGAGACAGCCTTCTCAGTCAGAGATTTTATGGCATGAGCTTTCACGCTTTGTTGAGAGACATGAGTCTCAATACTCATCCGATTGCCGAATCCGGAGTATGCATAATTATGGTTTTACGATTTTACCCTTGTCGAAAATCCACCATCTAAAAGTTGGGATCGTGAGAGTTCTCCAATAGGCAAGATAAAGAAGTCACAAACATCTTCGTCTCACCGTTTGTGATTCCTCGACGTCTACTTGTTTATACAAGTAAGACTGCTGTGAGGTGATTGATTAATCTAGGCTGTTCTTCGGGAATATAAGACCGGGTTATCAATTGGTTCCTGTTTACCTTGATTTCATATCATAAGATGGAACAAAAACCTAAGGTTCTTCTGTGGGAGACATATTTATCCTTTGATAGACTTTTCTGTGTGAGACAGATTTGTTTATTATCAAGTCTGCGATTTTGGGTTGCAGCAACTCTTGGTTGTGGGTGAGATCAGCTAAGGGAATCAAGTGCGCAGTTTCCTGCTGGGATTAGAGGCGTAGGAGTTCAACTGTACCTTGAATTAGTGGGAGACTGATTGGGGTTCAACTATAGTCCAGTCCGAAGTTAGCTTGGAGTAGGCTAGTGTCTGTAGCGGCTTAATACAGTGTGTATTCAATCTGGACTAGGTCCCGGGGTTTTTCTGCATTTGCGGTTTCGTCGTTAAGAAAATTCTGGTATTTGTGTTATTTTTATTTCCGCATTATATTTGTTATATAATTGAAATAATACAGGTTGTGCGTTTGTGATCATCAATTGGAAATCCGACCTTTGGTTGTTGATTGATATTGATTGCTCCTTAGACATTGGTCTTTGGTACCGTCCAAGTATTCCTTGTGTTTGATTAGGACTCGTTGATTTCTATTAGCTTGAGTAATATCAAAAACAAGAGAGAGATATTAACTCCTTGAGATACTTTTATCTAGATTGAGTCTGACTGTCTAGTTGATTCTCTAGCAACGTATTTCGGAGTTAGTCCATACAGATTGCTAAGAGAAATATTGGGTGGTGGTGTTAGACCCCGCTTTTTCAAGAACTATTTTCCAAATATTTTGGGCGTGCACTAAGTATGGAGGTCGGTCCATTCTTCTTTCACATGTTATGTTTGTATTAGGACTCTTCGTTTGGGTGATCGTCGGAAAACTTCAGTTTTGAGAAACTTGCGTAGAATGGTTGTAAACTCTTCATATGAACTCCGATTTGAGTCCCCGGCACCAACTTTGAAAGATAATAGGATAAGATTTCTAATTAAAAAGAACAAATCGATTCTGAGTTTATTTGGTCAATCAAATACGTGTATACTTTTGACTTCAGAAATCCCGTATAAAAACTTCAAGAGTTTCTCAGATTGCACTTACTTCGGTGTTGGGACCACATCTGTCCGTTTGATACACCCTTTTGATATGTTTTAACAGAGACATAGGGGAACATATTTTCTCAAGAGAGTACCCAAAAATTCCTTATGGATTATCACCAGTTAGCACGTCTTCACGCTGTTGTGTACAACAATCCTAATTGTAAGAGGAATCCTTACGTTCCTTAAACTATTAGCATGTCCCGACTCTTCAAGCATGACCCTTGGAGTATTATGAATTCATTGCCCTTCGTTAGATTAAAATAGGTCGTGATTTTTTGCCTCCCTAGGTCAGAGACATGCCCATCCTTTGTTTTTACGTTTGTACCCTTTGTTGTGAAGAATACGTATTTTTCCTTGATCCTTTGTGAAATTGTGGACCCAAACAAATCCTCGAGTGTCCAATGAGATGTGAGATGAAATTATTGATAAGAAAATGACTATAGGCATGACGTTAGGCTTGAAGAGATTAATAGAGGACAAGGCTTGGAGGAATTGTATGAGAAAAAACTTTAAGGGATTGTATAAGGACAAGATTTTAGGTGGAAGGCCGATCCTCATATAGAGAAAAACTTAGTCGTGTGTTGTTGCTCCCTTGATTTTAACTTATGTAATTTGATCCATGTAGCCTTGTTTGATCTATTCTTTGATAATAGATGTCATAGACACTTCTCAGAAGACCTATGTTGAAGAGAGAACGATTGAGCTTATATTTAACAGGGGCTCGAGTGTAAGGTAGTCCCATGTTGTTATGAACGGCCTTGCTTCCTAAATCTTGGCAACTTTATGACAACAGTGAGAATCTTCGCTTCAATATGATGTGGTTGCAAGAATGACTATATTCTGCCAGGGTCCGTCGGAGTGAGTTAAGTTGAGAGAGGTTCTTAATCTGGAGGTATGTATGGTAGATAAAGAATTGGAACATGCTAAGAAGGCGGCTCGAGCATCTAAACATGAATCAAGAGATTTTCTCTAGGGGGCTCTGTCAGATGATTTTCTTCAGTTGATATTTTCTGTCTCTCTGAACCTTTCCCGTATGCATCTGGTAAAGAAATGGGACCCTCATGAGTTCGAACTTGATGCAAACCCTAGATTGCTCCGTCGGGCATGCGAGTAGGTGAATAAGTTAAATTCGTACTGCGCGGCCTTCACTCCAGAGGCTGTAGAAACTTCGTTTGACGTCCGATTTCAGTGGTTGACCCTAACTATCGAACAAAAAAGAAATGCCTTTCATCTATTAAAGTAAAATTAGGATTTGGAGCTTGTTTTTACGGTGATAAATCCACGTGAAGTTAATCTCGGGAATTCAGAAATTTTCAACAATAATTTCTTCAAGTGTTTTGATGATATCTTGGACCATATTTCGAAACATCATTCCCTTTTAAAACATGGTAGAAGAATCATAGACAACTATTTTTCATCAAGGGCGTGTTGTCGAATTCTCTACCCATTTGTTTCAGTTCGTCGAGTTATGTGACTAAAGTATGAGTCGTATCTGAGTAGAATGGAAACTATAGACTCCTCTTTAAATTGATTGCGAACCCTAGTTTGTCTCCAACATGTGTTTATTGTCGAAGGATAATTTGAATGCTTCTTCTACTTGATATAGTCATGTTGCACGCGTATAAAACCCTAAAACATGTTATCTTCAGTTAGGATCCGGGATATAGTTGCAATTGCTGGGTACATAGAAGATCCTGATGGAGGAGAATTCGACAAGACCAGAGAGATATGCGAGATTTCTCGAGTCACAGATAAGTCCCCTTCACGATTTTGAAGGCCGATCTCCACACCTAATCCCAAGTAATAATATGTTGTGATGTGGGTTTGAGGAGTTGAATGGTCTTGATGTGTCCCGATATTTTGAGATTCTTGTGTTGATCGTTTCTAAATCTGTTATCTGAAAACTGGATGTTTGGGCCACCTCCTATTGGCCATGCAAGTATGTGACACATGATTCTTTTTTAGTCCCCGGTTTGATATAAGACTAGGGATTCCCATTGACTCGGGACGCTTGGAAAATGAAGTAAGACCCTTGTACGAGATTGAGTCTTCAAGGCGGGCAAGCGATAATCTGTGGTTTGGAGACGTCTGTGGAGAGTCGTGTCGAGATATTGCCGCATGTTTCTTTGTGGACAAGATGAAGTTGTTGTTCCGCCTCTACTAGGTGTCTTGACAGGGATTCATATGAACTTCTGTAGCAAAATTATCCGTTAAGAATTATTCTTCTTTCGGGAGGATGTTCAACCAAACTTGGGAGTAGTATATGCCTTCTGGTACCAGTAAGGTAATAGATACACTCAGTTCTAACTGCGTAGTCGATTTTTGTTTGCTTTATTGATGGGAGAGTTCTCTAGGAATCCGCTAGGTAATTCTTCACGTGGAGGAGTCATGTTTTGACATGAGGAAATTGTATGTGATAATCATATCTTTTCCTTCGCTCATCGCGTCTGAATATGACTCTGACTCATGGGATAACATGTCGAGCATATGTTTTTTGACAGAGGAGGCTTTGACTGAGGGAAATGCAAGTAGGCCTCCAGATAAGTAGCGTGTGGCCTGTAGCTACGATCTCGGTTTCTTCCCCTGTTTACTTCAGTGAAAATAGCTAGTTATGTTTGTACGTTGAGTATTGGTTCTTTATCTAAACGGTTGACCTCACGAGTATCACTACAAATTTCTTTTCCCTTGACAGGTTCGGATGTGAAGGTATTACCCTTTTCCGTCTTGGGTGAACTGAGGTCCCGTCGGAAAATGATACTGGATAATCGTTGGTGTAGCCGATATGGAGGCTCATCGATACTTGGTCGTACAATTTCTAGGACTCCTCTTCTTTCTAACGGGACGGGCGTTGAGATAACATATCGACCGACGACTTTGAATCTTCGAATAAGTATGATCTTTGGCCGAGCAATGTCTTGGAACCTAGTCTCATATTATACTTTAACGCGTTCTGGTCATGATCCTCTGAAAGAGGAAAACGACAAGATGCATCTCGGCTGGAGATTTATGACCTTATGTGGCTCTATAACGCTTTTGTCTAAGTCGCAATTTTTTGGAACCTTTCCATTTTTTCGCTAAGTTTATCCTGTAGATAGCGAAAATACAAATCCGACGGAAAAATAACTAGGTCAATCTGATACAAAATGAAAGAGTTATACGTAAAATAGTAACGTGAAGTAAACTTCCCGAGTCCCCTGTGATCAGGCTGAGGGCCTTTGACCTAAACGAATTTTGGAGCAAATATTCGTCAGAATCTCCAAGTTTAGATCATCATCTGGTCCTGGAGAGAGATGGGGTCAGCTAGATGGTTGCTCCTTTACTCTGTCACGTTTTTAATGAGCTACATCTTCTCTGGTGAAGCCGATTGCGGATAGACTGGATCCCGTCCGTGCTATTCCCAACAGTTTTAGTATTCCTTCTCTAGAGAACAGTTTTAGTATTCCTACTGGTAACTTTAAAGACGTTTTCAAATTAGCCTGTATGTCGACCTGAGATTTTTTCAAGATTTTGTTGAGTCTCCGATAGTTCTCAGGTCTTTAGCCAACGTTTTTAGGGTTGGAAGTAGGTTTTTTTGGAAGTAGGTTGACGGGACGTTTTATTATGCAAGAAGAGATCCAGGTGATATGGGACGCACTAACTTATTCACTAAGGTCAAATTCGAAAGAGAGAAAAAGTGTCGGTAGGGATAACTCTCTCGACTAAGTCTGTAATGGATTTACAGAGACTGAATCAATGGAACGTTTTTGTGTCTGGATTGGTGGAATTGTCTTCCTTCCTAATAGTGACCATGATTGACAGTGGATAATCCAGAACATAAGTTTAATAGGGGCACAACTTACTTTCGGAGATCATAGCTAAAAATGTAACAAGATTGTTTTTCTTTTCCATACGCCAATATAGAAGTAAACTAAATAACATATGTTTCCTTCAAGATGGGAAAGGAATACGATATGCTGGTCATGTTTGTACCTAGCTCATATACCAGGTACAACACCACACAGCTCTTGAGAACACGGGTGCCATCATTTCGACAAACATACATAGAATAATTTTTTTAAAGTTTTTGAAAGAGAATGTAACAGAAAGAATATAAGAAGACCTCTTAGTGATGGTTCAATACCTTGTGGATGGAGGATCAGTAATAAAACTTGTAAAGAAAGGTCTAATCACCCAATGTCATAATACACCCAATTTTAACAATTAGAAAAAAGAGAACAATACAGAAAAAACTGAGAAATTTGAGGAGTAAAAAACCCTAATTTGAAAATGAAATCGATGAAGAGGATAACATGATTTATCTTTATTTGTTGATGTATACACTCTAAGTCATCTCTGTTAGCAGTAAAATAGGGATTTTGGGTTAAAAAATCCTTGATTTTAAGGTAGTTTGATGGTTCGTGGGAGTGAGATAGACTGATGGAGGAAAAAGAGATGAGTAAGCTTTTGTGTTATGTTGGTAAAGCCGTAAAGGTGTAAATATCTTTGGGGCCTTCGAGATATATCAACGAGAAACATATATTTGTTCTTTTTATAAAACTTGTGAGGGAAGGCGACCCCGGGTGTACCCCTGTAGATTTGCCCCTGATGATTGAAATGTGTAATTGAGTGAACAACCTCCCACCGTGGTCGCCAAAATGTAGTTACCTAAAATAAGTGAGAGGATAAAATGGTATTCTTGGGTTTCTGAAATTCAGGTATAGGAGGTTGAGCACGAACAATATTCTCCTAAACCATGCACATCGGCCATTCAAAGGCTGCTTCAGTCACAGGGAAGGAGGCTTAGGTCCGGTCTTATGGAGGGAAGCAGATGAAGAGATATCATACAACTTGTAATTGCTCTGAGAGCTTATGAAAAAGTTGTTGATCGCTTGGAGAAATAGAGGACCTATTTATAGCTGAATTCTCCAATCTCAGGTCGATGAAGATAAGGACTGTTTTCCGTGCCGTGCGGAGCAATTATCCCGTCTCTTCAGGAATATGTATAGATGAACTAGGTTGAGTTAATATCATTATTCCACCACCTTTACTCTCTTATACAGTGAAGAATGGGTCGGGTATTTCTTACACGTGCCGTAAACCGCAGACCAAAACCTTAATTGATATCCCCCCATTGGTGTAAAGCTGAGTCAGCCTTTGTGATTATGTGTTGAGAGATAGAAATATTCTCTTTATTCGAGTTGTCCAAGATAGAGAGATATTCTCTGATTTGTGAGAATGACTAGGATGAGTCACGTGAAAAGGCATGGAATGCCTCATAAATCGTGTGTAGAGTGTCATAGGAGCTGAGGTTGATCTCCCTCTCTCTATGGTCGGTCACATATGTCACGTGGAGACCGTATTATTGCTTGTGTGTCCCTTTGTTGAGCATGTTGATCTCTAGAGAAGTTATCCACGTTTTTGGATAAACGTGTGTAGTTCATGCCCAATTTACTAGCCGTGAGTGTGTTTGAGAAGCTGAGAAAGAGGCATGAGGCCTAGATGAGTCTTGTGCCTAAGTCTTGTACTTGCGTAAGACTCTTCTGACGAGATGGCTCCGCTTGGATGAGGCCACTTGAGATTTATCCTACGCAGCTGAGCCTGTCTGAGATTTGGCCGACGCGTCTGGAGCTGTCTGAGATTTGGTTGACGCGTCTGGAGCCGTCTGAAATTTGGATGAGGCGTCTGAGATTCGTCTGACGTGTTTGAGGCTGTCAGAGATTTGGCTGACGGGTTTGAGACCATATGATATTTGGCTGACGGGTTTTAAATCGTCAGAGATTTGGCTGCCAGGTTTGAGACTGTCAGAGATTTGGCCGACGGGATGGAGTCTGTTCAAGACTCGTCCAACACGATGAAATCTCTCCGAAGTCAGCTGGGACATGTTTGGGAGAGAAAAGAAGGCTTGCACGCCTGATAATATCTCTGTGAGACTTTGGCTCACTTGTCTCTGACCAACGTATCTTGCAGAGATATGCTAGGACCAATTGTGTCCATATTTATGGGGCCGACATGACCAATGTATCTCGTAAGGATGTTCTAGGAGTTTGTCGAAATGGCCCATAAGCAGAATAACCAGCGTATCTCGCAGGATGTCCTAGGAATTATTATGAAGCCTCGGTAAATCGAGTCAGAGCCTAGAGTATACATGACCAGTGTATCTCGTGATGATGTACTAGGAATTAGTCTTTGATCTCAAATAGGATGAATCGTGCTTACATGAGACATGTATGTCTCCACTCTGGGTCATAAGTCCGCCGGAGACGTTTTTACGTATGCATCTACAAAGCCTATATGACCACCGGTATATCGTCGAGGATGTATACTAGGAATCATGGCATCACAATCAGCTGCGTCTCGCGAAGACATGATGGAATTTTGGCTTTTCTGGTTCATAAGTCCGTCGGGGACGCTTTTACGCTCTACAGAACCTATGTGACCAGCAGTATCTCGTCGAGGATGTACGCTAGGAATCACGACATCATGACCAGCAGTGTCTTGCGGGGGTGGGGTGGAGGGGGTGGGTGGGTGGGGGGTATATGATGAGTGCCAAATATTGTATATATTTATCCCTTTTTGTTGGCATTTAACTCATCTTTTGTGCAGTAATTCTACATTTTATCCCATATTCTGTATTTTCATTGTTTTCAAGAATAAATATTTTTATTAATTAATTTTGCATTCTTAGGTAATAAATAAAGTTCGGATGAGTCGCGGAGCGAAAAGAGCAGAAAAGTAGTGAAAAGCCGGGAGAAATCACGCAAGGAAGCCGCGAAGAATGGTGCGCACAACCTCATTTTCTACACACAAAAACGCCTCCGTTCTCAGCCATCAGATCAGTTCTCAGAAGCATCCGACGGTCGCTCCTTCATAGAGCATCAAAATCTGAAGTCTCTGCCGAGCACCACAGCGCTGAAATTCCAAGCCTTCAGATTAGATGGTAGTTGAATCCAACGGTCGCTCCCTTGCTGTTCATCAACGTTTGATATCTCCGCCTTACACTACAACACCTAACCCCATCTAGAGCCGTTAACTTCGTTGTATCAAAAAATCTGACGGTCGCTACCAACCTCATCAGGAGGAACCATCCGATCCACCTACCAGCTTCGCATCCAGTGACTCAGCGTCGCAGAACATCAAACTCGATACGCCCGACTAACACCCAAATACATAATACCCTTCTTCCCAAAACAGTCGACCTCTCCTCCCTCACTTCTCCACAGCAGAGAACCACCTCCTTCACCTGCCGCACCACCATCATCACCACCACTCCCTGACGCCACCAAACACCACCAACTCTCCACAACAACCACAACCCATCACTACTATCATCACCCCCCTTTTTCTAGCCCCCTATTTGATTGATTTTTCTTCTCACCTTTCTCTGAAACCCTAGAAGAAAAATCAATCGATTAGGCGAGTCTAGAGTAGCAATTGGCGCGTGGGAATGGAGCAGGAGAGTCAGAGGAAGAATGGGTCGACGCATGGGGGAGAAATTGTGCCATAAAATTAGGTAATTTGAAAAACCTAATTTCACTGATTTTGGGGGAAAATTGGGTAGAACCCTAATTGTGTTGTGGACTATAAATAGGAACTATGGGTGTGTTGTAAAAGTATGCTTGGAATAGCCAACATCCAGGACTTTCATGTCCTGTTAATGTTTTAAATTTCAGTTCAGTTTCATGTTCATGTCTACTATGTTCTGTTGATGTTACTGTTAATCCTTTTGCTTCTTGTTAGTGTTAGTTTATCATGTTAGGTTAAATTAATTCCTGTTAGTGTTTCTGTTAATGTGTTCATTGTTAATTTCAGTTGGTTATGTTAATGTTAAATGTTGTAATGCTCCTGTTGATGTTTGTTAATGTTCACTGTCATGTTTAAACTGCTGTCACAATTGATGGAATGCTAGGCTAGATATCTGTGAAGCATTGATGTGATTGTGCAATGGAAGAAATCAGTGCTCATAGCAAGCTGATTTTCTTGCCATTCCTTGTGTATGCTTAGGTTGCAGTGTTGATTGAGCATTGGGAGAAACTAGTGCTCATAGCAAGCTAGTTCTCTTCCCATTCTATAGGAATGCCTGTATTCTTGCCTTAGTATTGCTTCATTTTAGTTTTTCCACAACCCTGCCCTTGGCCTTAGGCCTTGGTTCATCTTGCACTGTTTTATGCTTGTAGTTGCTGTGTTCTTTCCCTTTGCTGTTTTGCATTGCTCTCTGCTTGTTTAGTCCTTGTCCTGTAATTGTTCTTCATTGTCATCTTTGCTTGCTGTTATCTTGTTGTTTCCCTACCTTGCTTCTCCACTGCTTGTGCAGCTGTGTACAGTGCTGCAGTCTTCTTTTTTTGCACTGCTGCATTGCATTCCCTGCTGTGCAGCACTTGTGCTGCTGCTACTTCTTCTGTTGTTGTTTTCCTTCCCCTGCAGCTGCTGCTGCTGCCCTTCTGCTGTGCAGTCTTGCTACTGCTGCTGCCTTCCAAAGCTAGCTGAGCCCAATCCAGTTTTTTGAAACCAAAGGTTCAAAGCCCAAGGCCCAGTGCAATTCCAAAACAAAAGCCCAAGGTTTAGTTCACTGAGGCCCATTTCATTAAGGCTCAAAGCCCAGTTTAGGTTAAGTTTAAAAGCCCAATCCAATCAACTGTGGGCTTAATCAAAAGCCTAAGTTTAAGGCCAAAGCCCATTCACACTTCAAAGACTAACTGAGCCCAAGCTCAGTTCATTTTATTGTGAACAAACCCATTAGCACTCAAAGCCCAATTTAAGCCAAAAGGCTTCAAAGCCCAACAGCAATTTAGGAACCCAAATAGTTAGAACACTACAAAACACACCCGATCTCTGTGGATCGACCCGTACTTGCACGAGCTACAACTGACGACCGTGCACTTGCGGTATTACTGTAGGCCCCCGTTTTCATTGCGCTTAATTTTATACATATCTCCGGGCCCACCAAGTTTTTGGCCGGGGATAATTTTTTACACCTCTTTGAGGCCTACCAAGTTTTTGGCGCCGTTGCCGGGGATTGGTGCTGTGTTTTTCTTGTTGTTTTATTAGCTATTTTTGCATTTCACTGCATAGCATTTGCATCTGCATCTGCTTCACTTCAATTGCTGTTGGACCTGCTGTTCTGAACCTGTTTTTCCTCTGCTGGGACGCCACCAAGGAAAAGAACCAAAACCCAACTGGGTTTTTGCAACAATATCAGAGCAGCTGGGCTGTGCTAAAAAGGTAAGCCTAAACTCATTCCATTAAGAGAACCCAACCTGTGGGCTTCCAAATTTCTTTAATTGTGGGCTTGTAATAATTAACCCAATTTTTTGGGCTTTTTATTTTTCTATTTTGGGTCTGTAATAATTTATTTGTGGGCTTGTTTGTTTAATTTGTGGGCTTGTATTTAATTTTTGAGCTTGTTTAATTTGGACTTGTATTTTGTATTCTGGGTTTTTAAACCCAGCTGAGCTTGTAACCGACCACGCTAGTTGAACTCGTTAGTGGGCCGAGTACCCAAATTCTAGGCCGAGATTTTGGACTCAGTTCCACCAAAAGTTTTCAACCAAGCGGAGCCAAAGCAAACACAAAAGGCTTGCACAGTGGGCTTGCTCCCATTCAAAAACCAAATTTTATTTTCTTTTTCAAAAAAAAAAAAAAAAAAAAACCAAATTTTATTTTCTTCATTTTATTTTCTTTCTTAAAAAAAAAAAAAAACCAAATCTTCTTGTAGATAATGTGTTAGTTAAATTTCCTTTTGTATATATTTTGCTAATCCAATATGATCTCGGCTGAAATATGTTGGATTTTTGCCCTGAATAACGGAGTTTTAATTCAGCTTTCGCCGAAATCGGGTATTCTCTCTCCTTTTACTCTACTCAGCATGTCCCTTTCCATATGTTGCATTTTAATTCTTTCCATATTTTGAAACATTGAGGACAATGTTTAGTTTAGGTTTGGGGGTATAGAGTAGATACCATGATAATTTGCCATAATTGAAAACGAACTCCTTCTTCTTTTTGAAAAAAAATTGAAAAATTCCAAAAAAAATTGAAAAATCAAAATTCAAAAAAAATTAAAAAATTGAAAAAAATCATAAAAATGGAGCTCATTTACCTTGAAATGTTGACTCTTGTGCAAATATGTATTTTTATTAGGAGTCTTAGTCTAGATATTTAGGCACCCTGATTCTAGCACAATTCACATTGTGATAAGAAATTTGCACGCGCACGATCTACCAATACATGTATGGCCTCGATCTTCAAGGTGTTGGATAGGAAGTTACGATTGCCAATCACTTTAAAATACTGAACGAAACTGGACTAGCTTGTTCTTTGGTTGGTTGGGATAGAAGATGGAGGTTACATTAAGAAAGACAACCATCGAATTTAACTGGGTGCATCAAAAAGGGCTACCTCTTGCAAAGTGTCATGTAATTTTTGTTTCCTTTTGTATATGTATCAAAAGTGTTTCATTGAATCAAAAAAAAAAAAAAAAAAAAAAAATCAGAAAAAAAAAAAAAATCAGAAAAATAAAAAAAAAAAATATTTATCAATTCCATCATCTCTTGTTCCAAAAATAAAAGAGAGTAGTCAATGTAAATAAGAGTCATGTAAATAGTCATCTTTGTTGTGTTTCATTGTAATAAGCAAGGAGGGTGTATGCCATTGATGTACAACGCGAAATTGTGAAATACCTCCAACTCATTCACAATTCTCGTAAAGTCCGGACAGCTAGCTAGATTTCGACCTCAGTTCTTAGCCTGAGAAACTATCTCTTGGTGATTAGTAGTCATAACTTCAGATCTTTCTTTACACATGTGTAGATACACTTTACACTCTTATCACATGTCTTTTTTGTTATCAGTGCTAGGATTGTGCCTTCGATAGCTAGATTGACATCTCCATTTTGCTGTGAGCTTAACTGTTTTGCACATGTCACATTTGATGGAATATGAGCTTATATTTTGTCCTTAGGTTTTGTAGGCACACCTCTGGTAAACCTTCACGAGACTTCAACTCGTCCACTAGGGACACTTAGTGGTTTAAAAGGCTTAGTGCATACGCTAAATGCATTCGAGAGACCAGCGACAGTGGTATAGTTAGGATTTCCTTAGTTTTGTTTTACTTGAGGACAAGTAAAATTCAGGTTTGGGGGTATTTGATGAGTGCCAAATATTGTATATATTTATCCCTTTTTGTTGGCATTTTAACTCATCTTTTGTGCATTAATTCTACATTTTATCCCATATTCTGTATTTTCATTGTTTTCAAGAATAAATATTTTTATTAATTAATTTTGCATTTTTATGTAATAAATAAAGTTCGGATGAGTCGCGGAGCGAAAAGAGCAGAAAAGTAGTGAAAAGCCGGGAGAAATCACGCAAGGAAGCCGCGAAGAATGGTGCGCACAACCTCATTTTCTACACACAAAAACGCCTCCGTTCTCAGCCATCAGATCAGTTCTCAGAAGCATCCGACGGTCGCTCCTTCATAGAGCATCAAAATCTGAAGTCTCTGCCGAGCACCACAGCGCTGAAATTCCAAGCCTTCAGATTAGATGGTAGTTGAATCCAACGGTCGCTCCCTTGCTGTTCATCAACGTTTGATATCTCCGCCTTACACTACAACACCTAACCCCATCTAGAGCCGTTAACTTCGTTGTATCAAAAAATCTGACGGTCGCTACCAACCTCATCAGGAGGAACCATCCGATCCACCTATCAGCTTCGCATCCAGTGACTCAGCGTCGCAGAACATCAAACTCGATACGCCCGACTAACACCCAAATACATAATACCCTTCTTCCCAAAACAGTCGACCTCTCCTCCCTCACTTCTCCACAGCAGAGAACCACCTCCTTCACCTGCCGCACCACCATCATCACCACCACTCCCTGACGCCACCAAACACCACCAACTCTCCACAACAACCACAACCCATCACTACTATCATCACCCCCCTTTTTCTAGCCCCCTATTTGATTGATTTTTCTTCTCACCTTTCTCTGAAACCCTAGAAGAAAAATCAATCGATTAGGCGAGTCTAGAGTAGCAATTGGCGCGTGGGAATGGAGCAGGAGAGTCAGAGGAAAAATGGGTCGACGCATGGGGGAGAAATTGTGCCATAAAATTAGGTAATTTGAAAAACCTAATTTCACTGATTTTGGGGGAAAATTGGGTAGAACCCTAATTGTGTTGTGGACTATAAATAGGAACTATGGGTGTGTTGTAAAAGTATGCTTGGAATAGCCAGCATCCAGGACTTTCATGTCCTGTTAATGTTTTAAATTTCAGTTCAGTTTCATGTTCATGTCTACTATGTTCTGTTGATGTTACTGTTAATCCTTTTGCTTCCTGTTAGTGTTAGTTTATCATGTTAGGTTAAATTAATTCCTGTTAGTGTTTCTGTTAATGTGTTCATTGTTAATTTCAGTTGGTTATGTTAATGTTAAATGTTGTAATGCTCCTGTTGATGTTTGTTAATGTTCACTGTCATGTTTAAACTGCTGTCACAATTGATGGAATGCTAGGCTAGATATCTGTGAAGCATTGATGTGATTGTGAAATGGAAGAAATCAGTGCTCATAGCAAGCTGATTTTCTTGCCATTCCTTGTGTATGCTTAGGTTGCAGTGTTGATTGAGCATTGGGAGAAACTAGTGCTCATAGCAAGCTAGTTCTCTTCCCATTCTATAGGAATGCCTGTATTCTTGCCTTAGTATTGCTTCATTTTAGTTTTTCCACAACCCTGCCCTTGGCCTTAGGCCTTGGTTCATCTTGCACTGTTTTATGCTTGTAGTTGCTGTGTTCTTTCCCTTTGCTGTTTTGCATTGCTCTCTGCTTGTTTAGTCCTTGTCCTGTAATTGTTCTTCATTGTCATCTTTGCTTGCTGTTATCTTGTTGTTTCCCTACCTTGCTTCTCCACTGCTTGTGCAGCTGTGTACAGTGCTGCAGTCTTCTTTTTTTGCACTGCTGCATTGCATTCCCTGCTGTGCAGCACTTGTGCTGCTGCTACTTCTTCTGTTGTTGTTTTCCTTCCCCTGCAGCTGCTGCTGCTGCCCTTCTGCTGTGCAGTCTTGCTACTGCTGCTGCCTTCCAAAGCTAGCTGAGCCCAATCCAGTTTTTTGAAACCAAAGGTTCAAAGCCCAAGGCCCAGTGCAATTCCAAAACAAAAGCCCAAGGTTTAGTTCACTGAGGCCCATTTCATTAAGGCTCAAAGCCCAGTTTAGGTTAAGTTTAAAAGCCCAATCCAATCAACTGTGGGCTTAATCAAAAGCCTAAGTTTAAGGCAAAAGCCCATTCACACTTCAAAGACTAACTGAGCCCAAGCTCAGTTCATTTTATTGTGAACAAACCCATTAGCACTCAAAGCCCAATTTAAGCCAAAAGGCTTCAAAGCCCAACAACAATTTAGGAACCCAAATAGTTAGAACACTACAAAACACACCCGATCTCTGTGGATCGACCCGTACTTGCACGAGCTACAACTGACGACCGTGCACTTGCGGTATTACTGTAGGCCCCCGTTTTCATTGCGCTTAATTTTATACATATCTCCGGGCCCACCAAGTTTTTGGTCGGGGATAATTTTTTACACCTCTTTGAGGCCTACCAGTATATACTAGATATCGTGGCTATGGTTCCTTGAGGACCAAAGGCTTAATCTCTCACGTGAGAGTTGAGTTTCATCTGTGATCTTGAAATGACACTTTTGCCCCGTATCCAAATTTCACCATCTACACCAAGTTAACATCAAATGATTGTCTCACATAAATCATGTAAGATGTTTAAGGTAATTTTCACATGATCATCTTGACTTAATATTTAGTTTTCAACAATTGAATTGTTTACAACTAAAGTTGTCAAGTAGATGATGAAGCATTCTAAGCTTTAAACTCGTATTTCGAGAATTATATAAACGAGATAAACTCGACTAGAAATTTCAAATGTGTATAACACAAAGTCTATATAGCTATACGACTTAGTCTCATTAGTGGATTGAATTGAATAGACTTCTGAGTGATATATAAGTTTTAGTATTCACATACCTTTTGTCGTCGAAGTTCCTCAAAGTTCTTCAGTAAATCTTCTTCTTCAATCGGTGAACGTCGTGAAGTCTAATGCTCAACTACAAACTTCTATCTTAATCCGAGACATATCTATAAGTAGACTAGAAATCAAGATATAGTTTTGATCAACTAAATTTGACAAACAAGCTTGAGATAGCAACGCTTGCGAGTTCGACCGAGCAGTGATCTAACATGGTTGGTTTTAAATTGTAAACCCGGGGTACTAATGGGTTTGTAGTTGGTTTTCGGTAAAACACGAACGGACCGCCCAATGTGCAGCTCTAGGTTGAACCACCAATACGTGTTTTACTTTTCTCCTTCAGTTTTTCCAGTTGGACGGTGATCTACAATTTTAAACACATAACGAATGCCCCGATTCAAATGGTGAAAGTGTATTCAACGATGATACACTAAAAGTCACCGCACGAACGAGTATTTCAAAATACAACGAAACGATGAACCTATGCAAAATAGGGAAGAAAATAATAAATAATATTGACCAAGGTGCTGGGAACACGGACACACGACGTACCGACCGTGCCGTGGTCAGTTCCACACCAGTTTTATATTTTTAATACATTTTTATTATTTTCCATGATTTGATGAAAATTCTCTCATCTGATCAAATCTCCTTCGTCTCGAGGAAGCTCCTCGGTTTCATGGTACTTCCATAAATCCATAAAAAATAATATAAAATTAAGGAAAGGAGTGTGGGGCGTGACCATTGGCCAACCGGCCATGCCTTGGTCCCGCCCGGCCCACACCCCACGGTTCCTTATTATTTTATTATTATTATTATTTCTCTAATTTCATGAAAAAACTCCTTGATTTCATGGTATTTTTTGCACAAATCATCATATAATAATAAAATAAAATAAAATTATGAAAACTTGTGGGACAAGGCCACTAGCCGGCCAGCCATGCCCTAGCCGGTCCCACATGCCCTTTGCTTTATTATTTTATTATTATTTATCCTATTTTTTCTTGAATTCATCAAATTCCTTGATTTTATGGTATTTCTCTCAAATTAGGAAAAATTCCTTCAAATCATCAAAAATACTTAAAAATATTAAAAAATTATGAAAAACTCGTGGGACCGGTCCATAGCCGGCCGAGCATGCCTCCATGGTCCCACACGCCCGTGTTTTTATTATTTTAATATTTTGCTTCCATGAACTCATGAAAACTCCTTCAATTCATGGAAACTCCCTAAATTCATCAAATTTCTCAAAATTCATGAATTTTTAATAAAATCATCAAAATATTATAAAATTAAGAAAAAGGCACCACGGGACCGTGGTCACGACCGGCCAACCATGCCTTGACCACGGCGGTCCCACGCCTCCTCATTCCTTATTTTATAATTATTTTTTATCATCTCATGGTGTTTTCCTCAGTTTCTTCGAAACCATAATTTTGGCATATTTCCTCGAATGGATGCTCAATTGCCCGCCAGAAAATATCAAAATTCCCAGGACTGAGACGCGGACGCCTTGGGGACACGAGCACGCTATCTTGACCGACCAAGATTGGCTCTTTGGCTCACGGAAGCCGGTCCCATCAATTTTCACAGTTTTGACCTAATTTGCACAATTGCTTGTATTAGGTCCAAAACTCTTCCAAACACTTTGGATTTTCATGAAGTGATCGCCAGACGGTCACGTGACAACCCAGGGCCGGTTTCATGACTCCATGGTCGGTCCCTCGTTTCATCATAATTAATTAGGTTTTCTCACCTAAGGCTCAGACGAGCATTTTTGAATAAATGATTAAGCCAGCATTTAATCATTCTTCCACCAACAAATCGTCAACTCTTCAGGAGTTGTTCGTATTTTCTCACGTGAGCATATGGACATTACATGGTTGATCCACGGTCCCGTATAGTCGCCCCCTCCTTCGTCCTATGGTTAAACTTCTGACGAATCATGAATTGATCATCAATAGATCAAATTAAGGTTTCTGAATCCAAGAATCATCATTCCAGATTCCAACCTTAATAATTTTACGACGGCCTCGTGGTCATTAATTTTATTAATTATGCTCGGTTCAACGACCAATATTCTAATTAATATTTTTGGTGCGCTGCCAATAATCCATCAGATGAGCAACCCATGCTCAGACGATCAAATATTCAACAATTCATCACATGAGCAACACTTGCTCAGATGATAAATATTTGCTCAAACCAAGGAATATTGGTTCAACAATCAATATTCAACGATCCATCGAATGAGCAATACTTGCTCACTTCATCGTAAGAATTATACCTCTGTCTCATGACATGTTCAATTCATGAGTTTCAGAACATCATGTTCAACTTAGAAACTACATGGACTCATCGTCCCATCAAACCATGAAGTCATCAATTGACTAACATACCACGAGACGTCAATTGTGTCACTTTGGGGGGATATCACTTAGGGTTTTGGTATGGTGGTCTACGACACGTGTGTTCAAATACACGATGGAATATGATCAAGTCGTGCAATCAGTTGAAGGAATTCACGAGGTAGTGGGTGGAAAATCAACCAAGTCTCCACACGTTGAGCAACTGGTTTCAAACACGATCTCCACTTCCCCACTCCTTGATTCCATCAACTGTCACACTTCATGGGGTCATGGTGTCTAAAATTCCAGCAATATAAATAAGTCTCTGAATCATGATTGAAGGATCAGCATCAACAGTATCATCAATCTCACGTCTCATCGACAACACGAGATCATCAACTCATCAATTGAGCAACTATTCTCAATTGAGCAATTTCAATCATTCAGAGCTTATCATATTCAGAATTCACACACCCACAATCTCGATCACCATTGATCTCACACGTTTCTCAGCTTCCCTCCTACAGATCAACCCATCCTCTTTTGTGACCGAATTTACTATGGAACGGTCATTGTCTTGATTTAGGCCGGAGTACTACAGATTGATCTCTCGAATCTAAAGCACCCCCTTTGCAGCGGCGCATCTGTGTGAGGTTTAACATTTCGCTCGGTTCGAGGAGTCTCCTCCGTACGGTCGTCTCCTCAATCCCTTAAAAAATCAGCAAATCGTTTTTCCCCATCTACAGTCGTTTCAATCATTGAGTAAAATTTTTGCAAACAGTTCTTTGTTTTTGTTATGAAATTGTGTTTGAAAATTTTATAGAACCAAGTGAACATGTTTTTCGATAAGGAAAAATTGGGATGTGACTATCTTATTTGGGAAGCAGAGGTAATGGATCTATTAAATTTGTATTTGCATGTATTAATCTTAATAATGGAGAAAAATTATATAAATCAAATATATATCATATTTGTGATAGGACGAGGTACATGTCTATAAACTTTCAAAGAAAAAAACGTTCAGAGCTTGGATTGTAAGCATGTGGTTGTTTTGGTTGTGGTAAAATACTTTAAATTTTATATTAGTATTCTGGAATCTTACTAACGCTTGTTTGATTAATCTTGATGCGATGATTTGAGTGGATAAATCATTTATCTAATACTTTGATCTTTTTGGTCTTATTATTAGTTAACTCTTATTTATTTTATTACAATGTACGATGGTGACATTGTGGTGTTATAGGGGCTTTAACATCTTATCATCATGTTGATGTTATTGCTTGAACTAAGTTATGTATATTTCTCAACTTGAGTGATGTCTAGTTTTGATTTTATCCCGCAACTCTAACCTCCCGATGACCTCATACCATATAAAGTAAGTGTTTATTAGAGCATTGCTCAGTCGAACTTATAATTTTTTTTTTCTCAAGCTTGTTGCCAGTGTTAAATATACAAAACTATATCTTGATTTTTAGTCTACTAAAGTCAAGCCTCGAAGTAGAATCAGAGCATGGTAGTTAAGTATCATATCAACGAATACCCTTAAAGATTGAAGGACAAACTTCGACAAGGTGATCCCTTATAACCATATCTTTTCCTTATTTTTATGGAAGCTTTTTTGAGAATTATTCATTCTCAGATTTCTCAAGGTAATTTGAAAGGAATCAAAAGCACTAAAAACAATTTTGAAGTTAATTATTTATTTTTTGTCGACTACTATTTACTTTTCTTAGAAGTATCCCCAACTTATCTTCGACATCTTCAAACTATTATTTATCAATTCAATATTGCTTCTGGTCAGTTAATCAATCTTCAGAAATCTGCACTTATTTCAGCAAAAATGTTTCTCCGTTTCATAGAAATAACTTCATTAATATCATGCACATGAAAGTTATGGGTTTGGGAGAGAAATATCTGGGTATATCTTTGTTGATGCACAAGTCAAGAAATCAGAACTCTCGGCATATTTATAATACGAACCTTAAACTTCAAGGATGAAGAATCAAACTAACCAATCAAGCTGGTAAGACTACTCAACTGAATTATGTGTTGGGCACAATGAATATGTACCATTTGCAAGTTCTTGAACTGCCTCACAAACATTTTATTCTTGTAATAAAATGAGCTTACCTAAAACACATGGTGGATTAGGTTTAAAATAACTAACTCATTACAACTCAGTTATTTTAGCTAAACTTGCTTGTAACCTTATTTACTGCCAGACAAAACTTTGGGTTAAGATCTTGAAGAAAAAAATACTATCCATATCATGAGTTAAAGCATGAACCTCCTCCTTCAACAGAAAATTCTTACTAGATTTGGCAGAGTTTAACTCATGATTTACATATAATTCATAGATTTGATAAATGGCAAGTTGGAAATGGTAGTACAATCAATATTTGGACTCACAACTGGATTCTTGTGAGAATTAGCCTCTATACAAACGGGATGATTTGAATACTTGTAATTATCGATGGGTTTCTCAGTTCATAGAAACTGAAACATCTTAATGGAATATCTCTCTTTTAAGACGAGTTTTTACTCCCAACAAGTGGATATTGACAATCTCACTTCAAGATACTTTGATTTGGTCTCTTACCTCAACAATAATTTTTGCAACTAAATCAACGTATCGTCACTTATGCAGTATTAATTCTCAAGCCACTCAATTATCTTCTTTTAAGACTGCATTTTGGTTGAAGTTCTGGAAATTAAGAATTCCTTATAAGCCGAATTTTTTAATGTGGAAGCTATTCATAATGCAATTTTTTTTAGAGCTAATCTCCAACATATAATTGTAATACCAGAGACTATTTGTATTAACACTTAGAATACGTTGATCATCTCTTCTTCACTCGCCCATTGCAACAACAATCTGGAATACCCGCCTACCTCGCACTTTCGTTACATTTAACAACATTCTTGTCTCAAGTATTGAGTCAATAGTCGGACATCTCCTAACTCTATTATTAATTTTAATAATAATTCTTCTTCAATCCATGGTTTTGCAACAACAATCTGGCAAACTTGGATGTATAGATATAAAGTTCTCTTTCAACTTGCTGATATCAACCCCAAGTATGTTTGGCATCCTTTTTTCAAATATTTGTCTCATATTACTAATTGTTTAGTCCCACGTGTGCATCCATTGCGTACTAGAATACATGTAGCATTCACAACATTGGACTCCCCTTTCACCATACATTCTCAAAATAAATGTTTTTTTTTTGAAGCGTGTCAAAATAAATGTTGATGCTTCTTGTCTAAATCTTTTTATCTAGCCGGTATAGCCATGATAACAAGAAACCTACAGAGACCTTTGTGGCAGGAAAGAGAATTCTTAAGAGAGTAACTCATACTCATTAAGATGAAACTTGGGATTTACTGGAAGCAATACAATAGGCTAAAGACAAGGCTGGAATCGTGTTATATTTGTGTTGGAGAAAAATGAGTTTTTAATAAAAGAAGTTTTAGTCTTGGTGTGGTTTGATCTTAGGACCTAAGGGTTCTATGGATGCTCACTCATTTCTTTGAGTGAATGAATCTCTCTTTAGTCCCACATTGGGTATAATAGAGAAGGGGGTCCACTATATAACCATATTCCTATGGACATATTGACAAACGAGGATGGAAGGAGCTAAAATATATTTGGCCCAAACCATGCAATATGCGCATAAACCACGCACCAAGCCTTGTGTCTACACGGATTTGTTTTTGAAAGTTTTTTATTTTAGAGTTTTATTTATGGGAGGATTCCTTTTACGCGTTTAATCGTTTTACATGAAACAAAAAACTTGATTTACAAGAAATCCGAAACCCCAGAGGTTAATTTTCTCATATAAATACTAAAGGTTTTCATAGTTGAGAGACATACGAAGAGCAGCTTATTTTCGGTCTTTTTTTCTTCATCTTCTTTATTTTGCGCGACGTAGTTTTATTCCAATCCCTGTTGCTAGATTCAAGAGTGGGTAACTTGCGTTGTGCTAACTCAAGTTATATCGTGCAGTCTTATCCTGGACACATCTTCGCTGTGAGGGGTTTAACATTACTCATCTCGAGTATACCTGTGAACTAATGTGTTAAGGAAAACTTGTTGAACCTGTGATTCTGCCCTCGTCAAGTTGTTTTGGTAGAGTTTTTTTGATTCGGTTCTTTACATATTTTGATACATCTAACGTGATGTTAATTGTTGCAAGATTCCAACAATCACATTATTAATATGTGCAACAATGGAAACAAAGATCAACGTTGAAAGACCACAGAAGTTTAACGGAAAGGATTTCAAGAGATCGCAATCCAAGATGTTTTTTTTCCCGAGCAATCATGTTTTGGACGCAGTATTGCAGGGTCCTCTTGATGTTTTGATGAATAAAGAAGATAATACTAATGATAATAAAGCGTATTATACAAGGGGTAACTATATGGCTAAAAATCATATCATGAATGCTTTGGAAGATGCGATGTATGATTTTTACAATGCTAAAGATAACTTGACTGCTTATGAGTTGTGGACTTCATTAGAAGCAAAGTACCAAGCTGAGACTGCAGGACGCAAGAAATTTCTGGTAGCAAAGCTTATGGATTTCAAGATGAAAAATGATAAGCCTGTTGTTGATAAATTCCTCGAACTTCAGCTAATCATTAACGGGATTCTCGCTGAATGTATGGTCATTGATAATACGTTTCAAGTATCTGCGGTAATTGAGAAGTTACCATCTTCTTGGACGGAATACAAGAGAAAGTTGAGACATGACACTGGAGAGATCAACATGATTGAATTTGGAAAGAAGATTCAAGTGGAAGAGATGTTGTGCACCAAAGACAAGAACATGTAATCTGCAAGGGACATGACTAACAAGGCTCATGTGTCTGAACACAAGTCTTCGAAAGCTGGAAAAGGTGACAACAACAATCGCAACTCGAAGCATGGACCTCACAAGAAAGGTACGTTTCGTAAAACATAGTATAGCATTACTAAAATTAAAGATCCTTGTTGGGTGTATGTGTAAATACTGGTCATATGTCAGTTCATTGTAGACAACGTAAGGATAAGAAGAAGAATGCTGACTTGGTTGAGAATAACAAGAACCATTTTTCTGATGTGGGGTCTGAAGTTAATTTGGTAACCAATGTGATGGACTGGTGGGTAGACTCTGAAGCTACCAAGCATGTATGTGGGAACAGAGACATGTTCACCTCTTATCAGAAAGTAGGAGAAGGCGAGAAACTCTATATGGGTAACTCATCTGCATCAAAGGTTGCAGGAAAGGGAAAGGTCGGTCTGAAGCTCACAACTGGGAAGACTCTCACATTGAATGAAGTTCTTCATGTTCTAGACATCTGCAAAAATCTTGTTTCTTGTTCTGTTTTAGATGATAAGGGTTTTAAGGTTACAATTGAGTATAGAAAAGTTGTAGTAACTAATGGAAAAGATTATGTGGGTCAGGGTTATAAAACCGGGGATATATATAAACTTAATGTAACCTGTTCTGAAGTGAAATTGAATGATTCTTCTGCTTACATGTGTGTCTCATTGAACGTTTGGCATGGTAGAATTGGTCATGTAAACTATAAATCAATGCATAAACTGGCTAGCGTAGGATGCATACCCAAATTCACTTTAGATAAAAATCGTAAGTGTGAGATTTGTGTAGAATCTAAGCATGCTAAGAAATCATTCAATAAGAATGTCCAGAGAAACTCTAAACCCTTAGAATTAATCCATTCAGACCTAGTTGATATGAAGTCAGTTCAAACAAGAGGTGGTAAGAAATGGTTTGTTACTTTTATAGATGATTGTACGAGGTACTGCCATATTTATTTACTCAGAGGGAAGGATGATGCCTTAGAAGCCTTTAAGATTTATAAACGTGAAGTTGAAAACCAATTGAAAGCTACCATTAAAACTGTTAGGTCTGACCGTGGTGATAAGTATGAAATTCCCGTAGGAGATATCTGCGAAGAACATGACATAATACATGAGATAACAAGCCCTTATTCACCTCAATTCAATAATGTAGCTGAACGTAAGAACCGTACCCTTAAAGATATGATGAATGCCATCTTGATTAGTTCAGGATTACCTTCTAACTTGTGGTGGTGGTGGTGGTGGTGGGGGGGGGGATGCTATCCTCTCAGCCAATTACATCCTGAACAGAGTATCCTTTAAAGGATCAGATAAAACTCCATATGAGTTATGGAAAAGTAGACAACCATCTTATGCTTACTTCAAATTTTGTGGGTGTTTCTCAAAGGTGGCCATCCCTCCTCCTAAGAAAACTAAGATAGGACCCAAAACTGTTGATTGTGTTTTCATAAGGTACCCTGAGCATACTAGTGCTTATAGGTTTATAATTGTGCGTTCTGAAATTTCTGACATAGGGTTGAATACTATTATGGAGTCTAGGGATGCTGAGTTTGAGAATGTTTTTCCTATGAAAAGTTATTCTCGAAATAGTTGTTTAGATGATCCCGTAGATTTGTCGTCAACTAGTCAGTTTTTACCTTTAGAGAAAGATGCACCAGAAATAGAACCTAAAAGAGGTAAAAGGGTTAGTTCTGAAAAAACCTATCCTGGTTGCATTACATACCTAACCGAGTCTGATCCCCAGACTTATAAAGAAGCCATGAATTGTCCCGAAGCTCCATGGTGGAAAGAAGCTTTGATTAGTGAAATGGATTCCATTCGAGAAAACGGTACATTTGAGCTTGCAAATTTACCTCCAGGGTCTAAGGTCATAGGTTGTAAATGGATCTTCAAGAGGAAACGTAAGATTGATGGAACTGTTGAAAAATACAAGGCTAGGTTGGTAGCTAAAGGCTATAAACAGAAAGAAGGTATAGATTTCTTTGAAACTTATTCACCAGTGACAAGAATTACCTCCATTAAGATGTTAATTGCTATAGATTATGTCCATAACATAGAGATACATCAAATGGATGTAAAGACATCATTTCTTAATAGTGAGTTAAATGAAGAAATTTATATGGAACAACACGAGGGCTTTGTAGTTAAAGGTTGTGAAACCAAAGTTTGTAAACTGATTAAATCCTTGTATGGATTGAAACAAGCACCTAAACAGTGGCATGAGAAATTTGATCATGTGATGATTTCTAGTGGTTTTAGAATTAATGAATCTGATAAGTGTGTTTATACTAAACTTGTCAGGGAGACCTGTGTGATTGTGTGCATGTATGTTGATGATATGCTTATACTAGGTACAAACATGGATGTTATTAATTCCACTAAGAAGTTGCTAAATGAGAACTTTGACATGAAAGATTTAGGCCCCGCTGATGTAATATTAGGGATGAAGATTAGAAGAACTTCTAATGGCTATAGTTTGAGTCAGTCTCATTATGTTGAATCTATACTTAAGAAATTTAATCAGTTTAACTGTAAACCTGCTTGTACTCCATATGATTCTTATTGTACTCTCAAGAAGCATAAGGGTGATGGAGTTAATCAACTTGAATACTCGAGAGTTATATGAAGTCTGATGTATTTGATGAACTGTACGAGACCAGACATTTCTTATGCTGTGAGTAGGTTAAGCAGGTATACTTGTAATCCAGGGCAGATGCATTGGGATGCACTTGTTAGAGTGTTGCGGTACTTAAAGCACACAATGACTTTTTGTTTGAGTTACGAAGGATATCCTGCCATCCTTAAGGGATTTTGTGATGCAAACTGGATAGCAGACTCAGAGGAGTCTAAGTGTACGAGTGGATATGTGTTCACTCTAGCAGGTACGTCTATTTCTTGGAAGAGTTCCAAACAGACATGTATATCTCGATCCACTATGGAATCAGAGTTTATGGCGTTAGATGAAGCAGGAGAGGAGGCCGAATGGCTAAGATGCTTTTTAGAAAACATTCCTCTCTGGCATAGTCCTGTGCCAGCTATATCTATACATTGTGATAGCCAAGCTGCTATATCTAGAGATAAAAATAACATTTATAATGGGAAGTATATAAATATACGTAGAAGGCACAATTCTATGAAAGAACTAATCTCAAGAGGCGTTATTTCCATTGATTGGCTAAGATCAAAGGAGAATATCGCGGACCCTTTGACGAAAGGTTTTTCCAAGGAGATAGTTAGTAATGCATCAAGGGGGATGGGGATTAGGCTCAATAATTAAACTTTCCATGAAGGATATTCAACCTTGCTGACTGGAGATCCCAAGATCAAGGTTTCGAATGAGACAACTAATTTGTGGTGGGTAAAGGAAACACTATTAGAGAATTTCATTCTATGTCCTTCCCTATGGTGTAGATGTGATAGTGTGACTGCATGTGAAGGATGACTTTTAAATAAGTCTTAATGAGTTATATAGTTTCAATTTAAGATTGAAGTGGGGTGTAGAAGTAAACACTCTTGATGGAACTCACATATCTGAATGTGGAAGTGGGGCCACTTCATATGAGAATGGAGTTGATTCTCTAGAGCATTATGAGAAACAGGATATGTCCAGGGCCAAATTGGACAAAATGGCATGAACTTAACTACACTTGGAGGATATCAGGCGTGGTTGTTATCACAAATTGTACTAAACGCTAGCAGTTCAAGACATGGCGTTCACTGTTTCTAGCAAGTAGTTTCGGTAACTTCTCACTAAGCAAGGGTTTCTAACAAGTAGTTTCGGTAACTTCTCACTAAGCAAGGGTTCAAGACCTCATGGACACCTTTGCCTAAATGGTATTTTCCTTATTCTGCTTTTTCGTTTTTTACCGAGATTTCATTCATGTGGGGGATTGTTGGAGAAAAATGAGTTTTTAATAAAAGAAGTTTTAGTCTTGCCGTGGTTTGATCTTAGGACCTAAGGGTTCTATGGATGCCTACCCATTTCTTTGAGTGAATGAATCTCTCTTTAGTCCCACATTGGATATAATAGAGAAGGAGCTCCACTTTATAACCATAATTCTATGGATATATTGACAAACGAAGGTGGAAGGGGTGGGCTAAAATATATTTGCCCCAAACCATGCGATATGCACCAACCAAGCCTTATGTCTACACGAATTTGTTTTTGAAAGTTTTTTATTTAACAGTTTTATTATTTATGGGAGGATTCCTTTCACGTTTTATTGTTTTACAAGAAACAAAAAACTTGATTTACAAGAAACAAAAAACTTGATTTACAAGAAATCCGAAAACCTAGAGGTTAATTTTCTCATATAAATACTAAAGGTTTTCATAGTTGAGAGACATACGAAGAGCAACTTATTTTCGGTTTTATTTTCTTCATCTTCTTTATTTTGCGCGGCGTAGTTTTATTCCAATCCCTGTTGCTAAGTTCAAGAGTGGGTAACTTGCGTTGTGCTAACTCAAGTTATATCGGGCAGTCTTATCCTGGACACATCTTCGCTGTGAGGGGTTTAGCATTACTCATCTCGAGTATACCCGCGAACTAATGTGTTAAGGACAACTTGTTGAACCTGTGATTCTGCCCTTGTCAAGTTGTTTTGGTAGAGTTGTTTTGATTCGGTTCTTTACATACTTTGATACATCCAACGTGTTGTTAATTGTTGCAAGATTCCAACAATTTGGACATGACAATAAAAGTTTATTCACGAATGTAAATGCTGGTTCGCCTCTATCACCTTGGCAGTCTTCTACTTTGTTAAGTAGGTGTGTTAACTTATATGAAATGTGGAAATGTAATTATGTACCTAGAGTGTGTAATATAGCGGCAGATTATTTTGCCAAAGATGTGCGCTAGTTCTCTAACTGTGAAGAATGGTGGGTACAACCCCCAACCCCCAGTTCAAAAAAAAAAAAAAAAAATTTGAAACCCCTATGAAGTAATTCCACTGTTTCCCTGGTAAACCTGCAATTCAAAAATATGTGATAGGAGCGGATCTTCGTTTTTCTATTTTTTGGTTCTAAAGCACTCCATGGTTCAATGCAAACAACGAAGTAAAATTTTAATGGCATTTTCAATAAAATATAGAAAATGTTGGTATCCACTGTCATTCCAATTTTCAGATATTCCCAGTTTATCAAAAAAGTACTGAAAAGGTACAACCACTCTTTACAAATTAACTTTCTTTCTTTGTTAGACGCACTTGGGTAAACTATAACAAGACACGGATGCAAAATGAAACAAAAAGAGAAGAAAATAGCATCATACAAACTCACTCATTTTCTATTCACAAGACCTTGGGACATCCAATCTGCCCAATGTAAGCACACAAGACGGACAGTCAAACTTTTAACCTTTGATGGAAACTTCCACTGGAGTAATCTCAGCACTAGGTAAATTCAGAATCGTTTCATTTGCAACAGGATCCTTGGTTGCTTCCAACTCACCAGTTACTTCAGTTGCTGATGAGTTCCCGATGGATGTGCCTTTGTCCTCAGCTTTGTTTACTTCCAGGTTCTGGTTATCATGTTCTCCTTTGTTTTGCTTCGAGTTGATGGATCTCGATTTCTTGGATGGAAGTTTGGTGAGTGATTTCCGAATGGGGCCTTTCGAAGCAGCAGAATCTTTGTTGGAGTTGGTTTTAGTCAAGCTGTTTCGATCCAAATATGGCCTTGAACGTGGGCTCTCCACAACTGCACTGCTTGAACAATTGTCGGAAGCAGCAACCGCGATTTTAATGTGCCTCCCAAGCTTTGGAGATACCGCACGAGTCGTAGGAAGCTATCAATTTTAAGGATAAATTGAATGTTAATCCTCTTGAGAACTCTGCATGTAAAATATACTACTACAGTCTAGAGTTCACCAATGTTGGTAACAAAGAAACTTTATGCGGTTAAACACTGAAAGCCACAAGGGAAACAAAGCAAAGAAAACAGCATAAACCCAACACCCCTATAAATTCATAACCAGACAAAACCCCATAAAATATCTCCTAAACGTTCATTAATATCATCAACCTACTCTTCCCCAAATTTTTAAAATCTTTAATCATAGGGAAGATATATAGTATCTTTATTAAGGCTAGTGTTAAAGAGTTCATCTATATGCTTCAAAACAAAAGAAAAGAATCTTGAAAAACCTCATTACTGCAGAGAAGTAGCACTTTCCTCTTTTGTCAGGGCAATATGTCTGTAGTGAGGAGTTGGAATAATTACCTTCCTTAGTTCAGTCTTTGGCGGAGGAGGTTCCCTATAAAAACTTGGCATTGGACTAGCAACAAATGTCATGCTTTTACGTAGCTGTCTAAGTTCTGCATCTTGGGATTCCTACAAGATAACATCAAGTGGATTAGATACGAAAAGAAAAGTGAAATTAACAACTTGCAAGTCCATCAAAATGGCTTCAACATACCTTTGATTTCGCCTGCAAGTTTTTCCTTTCTAGCTCCTGAGCGTGACTTTTCTCTTCTAGCTTTTGACAGAACTGGAGTGTATAAACCAGAGTCACTTAGTAACTTATCAAGGGTTTCGTAAGAAAATATGCTAAAATGTAAATTATGAAAAGGTCCACACTGTATTCACACCTCCTTCCGTTTTTCAGCGCGCTCTACCACTCTGAAGGTGAACTCAGGACAACTTCTCCTCCGTGATCCACCAGGAGTAATGCTTCTGTTCCAGCAACTGAATATGTTAGTAATCCAAAGATATAGAGAACAAAGAAGGAATAGGAATTCGAAGTCAAAGAGAAGACAATACGAGGTGGAGACAGCGTCTTCATCATCTCTAATCAACGACAACCGTGCAATTGGCTTGGTAATTTGACCACTCAAACTGACATAACAAATAAATCAATTTAGTGACATTTGAAGCACGGCCCATAATTGAGATACACGCATAGGTTCACATTGAAATGATAATAACTGTGCTTGGTGTTAAGAACTTACTCATTGGCTTCAGAAGGTAAGGAATTTACAACTTCGTCTGACGAGCTAGATTTCCTAGCCTGGTTTCATATATATAAAGACTCATCAAAAACAAGCATAATGAACACATAAAACGCATAACCAAGCAAAAGTCAGGACAAATTGCATACGGTAGAAAGCCGACTCTTTGAATTCCCATCTGTGCTACTCCCTCCAGTTGAAACTCGTCTTCTATGAGATGACCCCGAACTATTGGAGACTGATTGTTTTGTGAAAGATTGACTCTTGGTAAGGTTCGGCTTCTGAATTCGAGAAACCGAAGTTTGACCTTTTCCAAAAGAGATTTGACTCTTTGGCGCTGTTGTTTTAATCTTCTTCAAGTTCATACCATCAACTTGATCACCTTCATTTTTCTACACAGACATATTAAAGCTTTAACAAAAAATCATCCAATATAAAAAATAAAACGACAAAACGAAAATAGTTGATTAGTAGAGTGCACGGCGTGGCATATACCTTGGATTGACTTGAGCGGTTACTCGTAGAGGCGGCGTCATCCAGCTCCACCACAGCAGAAGAATTAAGACCGTCGTTATCATTATTATTATTTAATAAATCCTCGGAATCTCCTTTAACCTCTAAAACATCTTTAACGCTAGTTTCGTTCCTAGTATCCATTGATAACTACAGGTAGCTGCCAATAAGAAGAAGATATGAGGGGGAAACTCAATTTATAGCATCATTCAAGACAATCACTGAAAATTAAAACGAGGGTTTATGATGACAATCAAACTCCCGATATTCTAATTGATCATCGTAGGAAAAAAAAAGAAAAGGAAAAAGAAATGGACAATAGTAATAAATTACCTCCACAATCAAGGGCAATTAAGTACGGATGCAGGAGGAGGAACAGGAGAGATTCATTTCAGAAGCATCAGAATTTGTTTGTTGACTGTTTATTTGAAACCCTCTCTGTTATTTTCCTCGGCTACAGAAGCAGAGTAAACAAGGTGGGAGAAACGAGAAGAAGAAGAAATCCGTCCCGTTGCGAAAAATCAGTTTAATTATAATTAGAAAGATTAGAAGATCTGTTCCACTTAAGTAGACATGGTCAACATTCACAAAAAAGAAAACTACCATGTGTTTGTTCCGAAATACCCATTTCGGCTTTTGCTTATCGTCCCTTTTACTTGATTTTCTAATGAGGGTATTTTCGTCAAATAAAATAATATATTACTCTACGGGCAAATTATGTTTTCTCTTTTTTGTAATGGATAAAGAATTTGATTTGGTACCGGCAAGTTTTGGGTCACTGGTATCAAGAATCAAGAACCAAAGCCCTTTTCCAATAGCGAGTACCAGGTCGGCCGGAGATAAACGACGAAACGATCTTATCTACAGAGATGCGATGAAAGTTTTTACACTGGCTATCTGCAGGCCTCAACGCAACCTACCCGACGAAAATTTTCAGGTCACTGGTATCACCACCCGCAAATTTTACCATTATATTGCGATAACATGAGCCTCCTGTGCAGATTATGTTAGGATTAGGATTACGAAGGAAGGGAGGGTGGCGATGAGTCGTTGAACAAATGACTAATCAAAAGTGTTTATGGTGTGGCATAAAAACAAACCAAATGATTGGTCCCACGATCATCATATTCTACAGTGAATGGACTTGTCCGCCTAACACTATTAGCTGGATGATGAACGTGCGCGCGATGATGGAATATTATGGTGCTAAGAATAATCCAATACCAACCGAGATTAGCTACAAATCTCAACCGTTGAATTTCAAACAACTATCAAAGCTATAACCAGTCAAGTCAACCGGCCAAGTTGTTTGATTCTCTTTATAAGGTTGGTGCGGATGCACTTTTATTGTTTTGTTTGTCAAGATTTAGAAATTTGTTGTGGATAGTAACCTTTGCCTTTGGGATCAAAATCATCAAACTGGGTTGACTACTAGTAGTTTCGGCCACATGATCATGATGCATTAGTTAAAATCCGACATTCCGACAACATTAGTAAGAAGCCGATCTAGTCAACCACAGTACGTGCAACACACTCCCGTTCCAAATACTTAACTAATACGTGCAACATTAGAGTCTGGACTGCAAAAATTCGAGCTTGTAAAAAAAAAAACATTTGCTTTTTTCTTTTGTAATTTCGATGCAATATCTTTTTCGCACACAATTCACAAGATTTATAATAATTTTCTACAAAACTCAAAATACAATGAATTTAAAACTAATATTTTAATGTTATATTCCTCTTACAAAATTCTATATTCCGACTGAAAATGACCATAATCCAACATCTTATCATCTATTTTTAACAGTTGGTTTTCAAATTGGTAAATGATGATGTTATACGTTCGGATTGTGCTAATTTTTTTTAAGGGAATATAGAGTTTTCTAAGAAGAATATATCATCAAAATATTAGCTTTAAATTTATTGTCGTTTGATTTTTATAGAAAACTTGGCGCAAATCATGTGAGAAACTCAATATCAATTATAATAGAGATTGATTACATTACTATCATCCTATGAAAATTATGAAATCAATTTTATATCTTCTCATTAACAAAAACGGTTGTGAAGAAATTCATATAAATATCAAAAGTGGTTTTTTTCCCTTCTCTTTTCTCATCTGTTTCTCAAATAAATAAATAAAATTTCTAGAGCCTTCGCATCTTTCTTGCTCAGATTTGGATTTTCGTTGTTTTTTTTTTAAGTTTCAGGTAATAATTAGTTGAGTAAGATGTTTTTACATCGTTTTTGATGTCTCTCGGCACATTTCTTCGTTGTTTTGGGGCAATATTTCTTCGTCATTGTGTGGTGAGTTCTTCAACTTTTTAGAAACAGAGGGAGTATAATGGATAAGGCTGCACATGGTTCAGTTTTCAACCAAGACCAAACCTGGTCCAGACCGACAAAATATATATATATATATATTCAACTGTCACTTTGCGGTTTTCAGTTGATCGAGCGATAAACACTTTATTGCCAACGACTAGTTCTCCCCAACGACTTTCAATATATCCCATATATATGACTCATCCCATTTCAAAATCATACGATCTACACCAACCTTCTATAAAAATATTCCACTCTCACTATCTAAACTCAATCAATATGCCTAATCCTAACTTTATTATAGACGAAGATTTATCTCTTTGCAGAAAGTACGTAATATATTATCCGAAAAGGGGTGAAGAACGAGCCCAAGTTGGTTTAGCGAGTCAGAGTTATTGAAGGAAAGTTCATGAGACCTTCTACAATGACACAAGTGACCCTCGCAATCAGGATCGTGCACAAAAGTTTTGTTAATTTTTTAAAATAAGAAAACAAGTAGAAAACCTTATAGCTTTAGTTTGGATTGTAAGTCGATATAGGCTTAGGAGTGAAACTTACGATGAAATTGGTGTGCGATCTCGAGAGGAATGGCGAAGAAGCATCTCTTATTAAATAAGAATACAATCAGATTAAATGGACGGAATTAGTTCCGGAATATATTATCATCTCTCCCTTATACATAAACTAAAAATTGATATCTTTGCGGTTGATGACCCTTTCTCTTCGCGGTTTACTTGTAATTGATATCTTGATTTGTATTAGGGTTTTGATTATCTTTGTATTTTGATGTTTTTGTTATTTTTGCAATCGAACATGTAATAACTATTCTGATTTGAATAAATTGAGATACGTCGTTTGACCAAAAATAACAATAAAAGAATCATATGAATCATTTTTTTAATATAAAAGCACTTCTTAATTTTTATGTTCACCTCCTAAATTATATCTTATACATATATTCTTAAAACAATCCCCTAAGATAACTCTTTACTTTATGTACACCGATCTTTTACCACCGTTCCAAAACCATCAACAATACAAAGATACTAATAGATACGGAAATTTCAGTTTCCAGGGGTATTTTCTTTTTCCTCCCCAAAAAAGATTGTCAATTAGCGTTACCTTCACAAGAGATTCAATATTAGCAAATCCTCTTAGCAATAAGTTTTCCATCCATTTTCCACTTAGTTGAATTAACAACATTAAACACCTGGATTAAAACCACACGTGGCATACCCATTACCTAAACCCTCGATTCAAATGACCAATTTGGTACACTTGGACGACCAAGTATGAACAAACTGTTTATGGTCATATTTTTCCCACAATATGACCGTTAAACAGTCACTTTTGACTTCCTTTTCTTCGTCTCTTCGATTTGATCCTATATAAATGATCTTCATTTAAAAACATCAAAAAGAACACTGCGATTTTTCCTGAAGTGCGCGATTATTGTTGTTATAAGTAGATCAAGCTTTACATGCGATGGAAGACTCATCATCAAGGTCTACATGTAATGTTAGTAGATCCATTATTAGAGGAGGCGTATCTCAAATTAGTATATTTTCATAGAGGAGGTAAAACTAATTGCTATTTTTACAAAAAAGAGATAACATTATATTTATGTTTATAGTCTCACTGTGGTTGTTAAATTTGTTAACTTCTTATTTAGTCATGCAATGTCCATACCTTTATTCAAAGCGCTGAAAAAATGATGGGACAATATAGGACTTAGGAAGCAATAGTTGAAGGTAACAAGGGAATGAAATTTGTGAAGTACTTAAATCAACCCAATTGTGATGGGTTTGAATGGTTAAATGGAGCTTCTGAATCACCAAGAACACTCAAATAACAGTTAGATGATGGGTGTTTCAAGTGTGGTAGTGATTCTTATTAGGTTTCACAATGTCCAGAATCTTCACCTACATCAAAGAAAGAAAACAATTATGTTGAATGTAGTGATCAATGTTTTGTCAAGGGGAAATACGATCTGAAAAAAAACTCCAATGAAAATGATAATTGATTAGTGAAATTGTATTTGCAGATTTTTGTGAAAAAGGTTCATTGATTTTTTAAAAGACGCAAAAACAGGAGATCATCATCTAATATAAAATGTAGTTACTCAAATGATTTTAAGTTTCATGCAATAGCATATGTACTAATGAAATAAAAAGGAGTATTGACCAGTGATTTGTAACCCCAAAAAAAACAAACCAAAATGCTCAGGAACAAAGAGTTTTATAATTTCCCGTGAAACGAACAAAAAGAAAAAACCTTATACTGCAAGTGAACTAAGGCATCCATCTTATTGGTTTGAAGACTTGAAAGTTTGGTCTGTTTGGTTCCTCAATTTATCATGCATAGATTCACATATTTTATGATAGTTACTAATAGGAGCAGACCTTGTAGCTGACATAGGTGGTGCAAACCTCCTCCTTCCACTAATAAACGATGCCCCTTCCTTGTGAACTGTTGTTGTTTTTGTTGTCTGATACTCAAAGCATCTGCCTCTCCCTTGTGGTGGTGCAGAAGTGATAGGTGGCCTCCGCCCCACAACCATTTTAAATTTATGAATATCACCAACTATAATATCTTTTCTTATTTTCCAACTTTCAAAAGAAAAACTTACTGACCAGAAATCAATTTGATAAATTCAAAATATTTCATGAGGGAGGTTGAGGCTGATAAGTCAGTTGATCATTGCTAATTTCACAAGGTAAAAATTCCAAAATTTCACGTCAACTTTGGTTATTAAGGATTTTGAAATGTTAGCTATGCATATGTAACGGTCAATTAGTCAAATTTTTATTTTTAACCTCCCTAAAGTAAAGTCGTAGCTTGTTACTATTTTTATCGTTTCCTCTCGCTTGTTTAGAGTGGTATAATTTTTTATACCCTCCCTTTTTAACCAATTAATCTTTTTAATTGATAAAAACAAAAAGTAAATTAGAAAGTTTAATATTAAAGAACGCAATGATAGTCAAACCAATGTAGATTTTTTCTTTCTTTGCTATAAAAAAAATTTCATTGGAAAAAGAAATTACATTGTAGAGTTGAAGAAGTCATGGACATTTCTCATCCATTCTCATGTGTATCTAGACCTTCTACAAAATTTAACTTCTTTATCAGCCGTAAAGGTATGATTCATGTTTAAGAATTCAAATTTAATAAAATTAAAACTAGAAAGAACAGTTTTACAGTCCTCTATAACGGAATTGTTATACCAGTATAAATGATTATTATCAGAATCTAAATAATCTATCATTGTTTTTTAGAATCACTAATGAATTAAAGAGAATCGTTTCCCTTATCCCTTTCCCAAATTGCGGTTTCTAGTAAGGCAAGGCTTTCGCTTCTTTAGCACCCATTACTATTCGTGCTTTAATTTTGCATCCAAGGTAGTTCCCTGCAACATCATTCATGATCATATACCAGTTCTTGTCATATGATACTTCTTGCCAATAGAAGCATCATTGTAAATTATAACACATTCTTATGGCAGTATACAAGTAATTGGGTCGAGAGTCTATTTCTTAATAAGAAGTAGGACAAAATTAACATGTGGATCTTCAGAATTCAAATACGACTCAGTGTCATTGACCAATTTCATAGCTAGTCTGGCTGTAATCTGGTGATTTAGAGCCTTTCCTTGGAAAATATGGTTTCATTTGTCTCTCTAAATGCTCCAAGCAATATAAAAGACAACACCAACTTTATCTTGCAAGTTGGTAGAACACAACCATTTTGTAACCCAATCCTGAAGACTGATATCCATATTAATGTCTTGTATAATGAGATTTGAATGAGGAGTTAGAGACCAGACAATTTTTGAAAAAGAACGTTGAAGAAGAATATGCTCAAGTGTATCATGTGAAACTGAATCACACATACTACAAGTAGTATCTCAACTATTTATGAACCTGGCAAGGGTGGTTTTAGCAGAAGGATTTTCTCATTGCATTTTCAGATAAAATCTATACTTTTTGAAGAATTGGTAATTTCCACAAGGACTTATAGGTGGTTTATTATTCTAGGGGTTGTACTTGTCCATGTATGCAATTGGACATGAGATGATTTATATGCAAACGTAACAAAAATTTAATCATTCTTTGGAAGTGGCCAAATAAGTCCATCCTCCCCTGAAAAAGGAATCCTAGATGCAAGAATGTTTTGAGCATTTTTTGGAGTGAAGAATGCTTTCACAAGTTCTGGTTTCCAATTTATAGTATTCTCATCAATGAAAGTAGACACCGAATAATTGGGGTTTGGATTTTCTATGTCCAGATGCATCTGGAACCCACTTATATCTGAGTGCAGAAATGTTATGACCATTCCTAACCTCCCAATGAGAGAGTTATGCAAGATAAAGTGAAGATTAATACATATACTCCTCCAAACCCAAGAGAAAACCACGTTCTTGGAATAATGTAGAGGATGGCAATTTTTAAAATGCTTGCATTTAAGAATTATTACCCACAAGTCACCTGGGTTATGAATTCTACTACAAGAAGTTTTGGACAAAAGAGACCAATTAACTTGCTTAAGATTTTTTAAAACCTAAGCCACCCTGATATTTATGGGAGCATATTGTCTGTCATGGTTTCAAGTAAATGCCCTCAATTTTAGACTTACCCACCAAAAATCTCTTTGAGATTTTTCCATTTTATGGATGATGTTATCATGTATAATAAAGGTGTTCATGTTGTAGACAGGTGAAGCCTTCAACACATGTTGCACCATGACCTTCCTACTTGGTTCAAATGTTTACCTTTCCATTTTGCCACCCTTTTATCAAATTGATCAATAAGATGGTTCAAGGAATCCGTTTTAGATTTAGTTATGAAAATAGGAATGCCTAAGTTCATGTAAAGAAATCTTCTTGACATTAAGAGATCTAATAAGCGAAACAGCTTAATCAAGACATTGTTACTAAAAAAACAACCAGATTTTTGAAGGTTAATGATTTGACCAGAGATAAGACTAAAGTCTTTGATCAAGTCCATAAGGTTTTTTGCTTCATCATGTGAAGTTTAGCAAAGATGAGGCAGTCCTCGGAAAAAAGTAAATGACTGATACTAGGAGTATCTTTGGTAACCTCCAGACCAAGAATCAAGTTATTTTTCTCAGCATGAATGAGATACCTAGAAAATGACTTCATACAAATGGTAATATTAGAAAATTGCTCGGTTGAACCCGCCAAGAGTTGGTATGTCAAGGTTGGTTGTCATGTTTTCATTCCAAAACTCAAGGTCACTTGATTAGATTACTAGAGTCAACTTCGATAGGTTAGATTAGGAAGTCTAAAAATATTGAGAACTCGTGTTACACTGAAGAACGTGAAGAAATATCGACATAAATGAACACATCATCCTTCTATTTGAGGTTAGTAATAAAAGAATTGAATTGTTTCTATTTATATATACATAGCTTCGAAGTCGTTTATATCGAAAATATAACATGCGAAGTTATATATATGAATCTCTAGTATTAAAGACTTGATCATTTCATTTTGATCAAAGTGTCAAGGAAGAATACACAAGTTGTATCAAAATTTTGGTGTACTGAATTACGGAGTATAAAGTTTATCTTTTGAACTTCATAATTGCGACATAGACACTATCTTTGTAACTTGTTACTAGATTATGTAATGAACTTTAGGTTGATTTCATGCCTAGAAACCTATGTTTAACTACATGAGTTTAAGGAAGAAAACTTGCGAAACTTGTTTCGTAGTTGAAAGGAATCTATGGGATTGGTGGTCCGATTCCTAATGGGTATCTGTAGCAGGACCGATCTCTATTGGGGTATCTATATCATGAACAATCCCTGTTGGGGAATCTTTAGCAGGACTGATCCATGCCTTGGGGATCTATAGCAGGACCGGTCTCAATAATAATTTCGTACTTCCGATTTCCATATGTATTTTAAGGTTTATGTGAATATCTGAATATGAAATTCAATTTAGGAAAGTTCAAGATGTGGACATAATTATTAATTTGAACAAATGCTAAAATCTTATCTTTCGTCGTTCAAAGATATTCCTTAATACTCAAGGTGAGATTCCAAACTGAAATATTTGAGAATCTTTTAATTAGGATTTTCTAATTTATATGTTTTATTTTCCCAGTAAGTAAAACATATCTCTGAAAGATATATTAGTAAAGTATATATTTATATGCTAGCTAATATTGAGTTTTCATCTATGAGGGATTTCAGTTTATTAGTTGGATATTAGCTGGAATTAGGCAAAACTGAAAATTGGTGTTAATTGCATATCTTTTGATATTTTCAGTAGTGGAAATTCCTTGGTGTCCAAACTACATTGGTCTGTAAATAGTGAAGTTTGCTTTTCTTACAAACTGATCCTAACACCGGCACTTCATTTTATAGTCAGAGTGGTAGCCGACTAGTAGTACTACTAGTAATACTATTCTAGGGAAGAAAGTAACCTAATCAGGAGAAATCTCTTACATCCGCTAGTTTAAAATATTCCGTGGGATCAAGAAGCGTCTAGATAGTACCTTTGATGGGAACTAGAATCGTATTGTTATTTTAGTTTTTGATTATTAATTTGATTGACTAACAATGATTGAATCTTGATTGCACCTAGTTTGTTTATTCTAAGAAATTCTCTTTTGATACAAGGTCACTCAAATTATATCGAGGATCGACATAGTTCATATATATCTTTAGATATGACAGACTCCGTATTGTGCATGATCCATACAAGGGAATCAAGTTTGTTTGTGCAGGTATATTGAAGAATAAAGATTCGAAGACAATAAGATTTTTTATTCGTTTCTAATCTTTGTGATTTACTTTGTGCATACACTTGATTGGTTGGGATCCAACGAGTTTAATTATATTTCATATTCTTTTTGTGTAGATCGATGATCTATCATTTGGTGGTCTTTTTCAGGATCCGGATTTGATAGGTTGTGAACCTAGATCTGATTATATTGATAATTTAGATCTTGGTTGATCTAAATCGAACAAAGGAGTTTATATTATTTAAATGGAAGAACATTTGTTTAACTCAACATATATCTTTGATTTAATTCTCGAGATTTAGAGCGGTTACCGAATACAGATTAGTCCTTTAATGTTTCAGAATACGGTTCAAAGGTGTAATACCCGATTCGGCAGGTAGGGTTCGCCGAATGGAATATAGGTAATACTTTGTCCTTTCCTAACACCGAGGCCTTTTCAGCATAATTGGTTCCAGAGTTAGCAGAAACCTCTGCAGTTAAGCGTGCTCGGGTGGGGGAAATCCAGGGATGGGTGACCTTCCGGGAAGTTACTGCTGAATATAACCGCAGTGGTGCCCGTTGAAAACCCGACATTACCGGATAACCGCAGTGGCTAAGTGGAGACAATATCGGTGGAGGGTCGGGTAGTTATAAAAGGAGTTTGAGTCCTTGAAGTCTCCACAAGCGTTTGAAGCGACTTAAGATAGTGGACTTTATATTAGGATTTACGTGTGTTGACCAAATTGGTAGTAGGCGCAGCGATACTGAGGGAACTAGATAACTTGGAGTTAGTTTACTTGGTCTCAACTATACGAATTTGGTAGTAGTCATTGTATAGCGGGTTAATTATGAGACTATTCAAAACTGGACTAGGTCCCAGGATTTTTCTGCATTTGCGTTTTACTCATTAACAAAATCTTGTGTCGTGTTATTTATTTTTCTTTCCGCAATTATAATTATGGTTTTAGTTATAATTAAATTAAATACAGTTGTATGCAAACCAAACATTTGGGTTTGATCCCTATAGTTAGGTTAGGTTTCGATACCTATTATACATACCAAGTGTACAACTTGTGGTTGCTATCTTCTTGACAGTCTCTATCTATAATAGATCACACAAGGTGTGTGTCGTATAAGTTGATATCAAAAATATTGTGGTGTACTTGGTATCCTCGCCATTTCAGATAAATGGGTATGGAAACAAGGGATCTTCTTGTCTCATGCCCCTAGTTATTCTATAAGATTTGTATGGAGATTTGTTTAATATTACAGATATGCTAGTGGTATTAATGCACTAGTATATTAACTCACACTAGCGCTCAGGAAAACTAAAAACTTCAAGAACATACTTAAAAAAAGGAACTCAATCTCGTCAAAGGCCTTAGACATGTCTAGTTTAAGCCATATGACTCCCCGTTTATCTTTTTCCTTTTCCTTTTCATAGTGTGCACCAATTCATGACATATAATGACACTGTCTTGAATATGTCTGTTTGGGACATAAGCAGTCTAAAAAGGACTTATCATTTTGCTCAGGAGTAGTTTCATTCTATTACAATAATTTTAGAAATCGTTTTGTAATTAGAATTGCACAAGGATATGGGTGTGAATTCAGATGGAGTTGAAGGATTATTGGTCTTAGGAATTAAAGATAAAAATACATGATTCATTTCTTTTAAAAGATGTTTGGAATCAAGTAAATTGTTAATAGTTTTCCAAACATCTGTTATTAGGAGATCAATATTCTCTTTACTCTTTATAAAACTCAAGACGAAAACCATCGGGCTCTGGAGATGTCCAAGGTGTCATTTTTTTTAATAGGAAAATAAGAATGATTTTATTTCTTAATCAGATAAAATATTATTCTGGTCACTCTGAATCATTATGTTGATCCAAGTAGGCCAGTCATTATACCACTCCAATCTATCTACCTGAGTTCTTGCAAATTTTGCTAAAGAGTCTGCAATGCCATTTGCATCCTATGGACATAAGAACAGGTCCATGAATCAAAATAAGAGAGAATAATCAAATTATCATTGATGATATTATGTGTTGCCACCGATGAGGTGTGACCCTAGATAGCTTTCACCACATTGATACAATCACCTTCAAGATGTATATTCCTTAGTCTTTTTTCCTTAACCCAAACACCCGCCTCTAAAGCTCCCAAAGCCTCAGCCTGCTCCGGATCTATTGCTCCTATTGAGAGACATCCCACTTTATTATATTCTCCTGTAAAATTTATGGAGATTAGTTCAGGGTGTCATTTGGTTAATAGTATCAATGATTTTCTGCTTACAAACAAGTTTAAGGAGGTCGGAATTATCAATGTTAGAGATGCAAGGTTCTATGCAGTTTTAAAATTTATTATTCCTATAAGGACTTGAAGTAGTCCCTATAGAACTAATATGATTGACCAGTAGGGTTTCCAGATTAGCTCTATCATTTATCCACCGACCATTGTACCATTTGAGAACACTAATGTGATTACAACAATTTTTTCTATTGGAGTATTTGTGCTAAAATCCAATATTTATATCAAAAGACTTGAAGAATTCTTGTCTAGATTTTGGGCATAAAATTCTCTTGAAACTTTTGTAATGTTGAAGAGCAAATTCTAATTGTTTTATCAATTCCACATTCTCAGTAGTATAAGGTAGACTATTCAAATTGTGGAGATGATCACCAAGAGTTCTGACCTTATGATCAATGTTACCAAAATGCTTAATATCCCAATCTTTGAGATCATGTTTGACGAATCTAAGCCTATTGTTTAATTGGTATGGAGGAGACCCTATGATATTTTTAGAGTAAGCATTTTTTATAACTTCTCTAACAAAAGGTTATCTACCCAACATTTGAAATATCTTTAGGGCTTGCTACCTTGGTGAGATATGAAATTGGTCTCCAAAATAACAGTGATGTGGTCACTGGCTATAGTATCAATATGGTAAATAGTAGCGGAACCATAGTGGTTTAGCAAGTGACGATTACCCAATGCCATGTCAAATCTGGTACAAATAAGTAAGCACCAAATTGTCTATTATTTTAAGTATATTGAGTACCAATATAACCTAAATTAGAAAGATCAGAACTATCTATAACATTTTGAATTTTTGGAAATTCAACAGTAGTAGGTGAAGTGAAGGTAGATATTTCATGGGCTTACATAGTAATATTAAGATCACCTATGATAATCCAAGGAAGATTAGCTCTATAACCGATTTCACCAATATAATTCCATTATCGGACTTTCTCATCATGGTATAAAGAACCATAGAGAAAAGTAATAAGAAATTCCGGTTTACTAGGATCATCAGAAATCATAACATTGATCATCTTATCAGTATTATACACAATTTGACATTGAATTACAGATTTCCAAAAAAAAGCAATGTCCCCGACAAGATCAATGTCATTGATCATGTTAAATAGGTCAAACCAATATAGATAATGTATAGTTAAAACGGGTAGGATGGAGCAATGTTGTTAATTTCGGAGTCTCGGTCGGGACCCAGATACTGGGATAACTTTATCTCTGGGAGATTCTCGGTGATAATCTTGGAGTAACTAGCAAAACTTCATTTTCGAATTTTATACATATAGTTTGTACATCAAGCATTTTTAACACATTTTTCACACATAGTTGTGTATAGATATAATGAAATACCATAAATTTTTAAAAATTGAAATAAGTCTTTATTCAAAATAGTAGGACCAAGGTTTTTAAATCGTGAATCGAAACGTGAATCGTTTTTCTATTTTCACGAATCGAATCGCATGTTGAATCGTGAATCGTAGATTCTTGGTTTATTTTTGAATCGTATTTTGGTTACAAATAATATAGATTTATGGAAAACATTTGGCAATAATCATAACTTATAATTTTATAAGTAGTATATATCGTTAAATATAATCACCAACAGATGAGTTGGCACAACAGTAGTATGGTTAGTCTCATAAACCTCATGTCCCAGGTTCGAATCCTTATATCCTCTTAGAGGAAACGATTTAGGGACTCGATTCAAATCGAGTTGAGAATATTTGAAGCGAATCGTACGAGTCAACTTGGTCAAAAGAGTCCAAATCGTAAGTCAACGTCGGTCAAAATACGATTCCTTAGAGGAAACGATTTAGGGACTCGATTCAAACCGAGTTGAGAATATTTGAAGCGAATCGTACGAGTCATTGACTCGTGTCTCGTACGAGTTTAAAAACCATGAGTAGGACACTTAAGATCCATAAAAGTTTCAAAAACTTCAACTATGATTTTCGGCAAATTCCCGACTTAGTCAACCGAATTTCATTTCGGCGAAATCAAGTATTGGGCTACCTTGAGAGCAGAAACCGGAATTTTTTGAGATCTCGGCCATCTTCGTTTCGGCGAAATCAAGTATTGCGCTACCTTGAGAGCAGAAACCGGAATTTTCTGAGATCTCGGCCATCTTCGCCGATCTATGAAAAATTGGATCAAAATTTGAATTTAGGAGATGAAAAATAGGTAAACCACTGGTGGTAAATTGGAGAAACCTTTCTATCAACCGATCAGAACTTTTCATGATGGGATTGAGACAATTCTCCTAACTTGTAGCGGAGAAGGTAACGTACAAAGTGCCCCGACAATCAGCTGCATGGATGCAATACTCAAGTCGCCAATAATGGAAAAGGCCAAAAACGAATAAAGTGAAGCTAGGTTTATTCCATTGCGACTTGGTAGGTAATAATATTGGGATTCTGATGATGCACACGGCGAGTCATTAATTTAGTCATTTGTAGTCGTTGAGTACTAATGTGGGGGAAAAGTGGGGAACTAATACGCTGAAACTAGTCACGTCCATTAACATTTGGTAGTATAAATAATGTTAGGAATACTAGATATTCATTGTGCTCTCTATCAAACAAAAAAGGAACTAGTCTTATCATACATTCTATTACTATATGCTCGGTGCTAATAACGTTAAGAATAGGGGACTTTCATAAACATAAAGCACACGGGGGGATTAGTTTAGTCAGTAAATGTTGTACGCTTTGTGGTTTTCGAACTTTAATTGTCTTTGTTTGAATAAAATGCCGAAAGAAGTAAGCAAGGTGTTGTTATTTGACTGGGTGATTTCTTCCAAATTTCCAATAGGTATTGAAATAGAATTTGATCCACTTCCTTTTTGTTCATGTTGATAAATGTTGTCCCCCACCTGAACCCCGTTTTGTTTACTCTATATAAGTCGAGATAAAAGGAGGGACATAGACCGATTAGAACGAGAAGGAAGGAAACAGAGATAAAAATCTGCATTTTTTTTTGATACACAAAAGCCGGATCCAGATCCCTACACGAACCCAGTCAGTTGGACTGACCCCACTGCCAGATCCAACACCGCTCAACCCAATTATATAACTAAACTATTACAAACCTTTACGAGGGATTGAACTCCTGGCTTCTTTCTTACTGAATTTGATGGGATACCACTGAGTTATGCTCCGAAACCGAGACAAAAATATTCTTGAAGTCCCGACACATTCCAAATACCTAACCAAAAAAGTAAACTTTCTTCTAAAAGACATATGTCTGCACTACTAGATCCACGGTCCCTTTGAGGGCATCAGATAACTAAATCTATCGAAAAAAGACAAAATTAAAATATAATCGAAGAGTAAGAATGACACAGTCGCTAGAAGTTCAAAAGTGTACGTGTTTCATGCTTGCCAGGTGGTATAAGGTGGCCTCCTAACTGGGAAAATCCATCGGTGAATCCTTTTATAGAGCTCCAAGCTTTCGGTCTTTTTCACAAGATGATTAAATTGGATCATCAAATAGCAATCAACATAATCTTTTAGTCTATTAATTTTATTAATGTCTAGAATATCTATGATTAAATAGTGTTGATTAGATTTACTAAATTAAGTATGATTAATGATTGATTTAGACTAATAATTTGATTTATGATCAGGGTTCTAAAACCAAAATCAATTGGTCCTGAAAAAAATTAATCTACGGATGGGAACCTAATAGTAAGTAATGTATAATATAGGGCTGGGAGTCCCAAATTAAGTTTCCCAACCATAGAAAAATTCAAGGTCAAATACGTTTGGAGATTATATGAAGTATAATTTTTTTAGTTAGGTTTTATAGGGACAATATATTTATAGAAAAGATTTATTTACCGTTATGAATCCACCCATAAACAAAATGTACGGTTGGGAGTTAATATTTCCCAACCATATAACTGGTTAACGGTCGGGAAATCGATGTTTTCTCATCGTAGAAATTTGTTTACGGTTGAGAAATATCGTTTTTCCAACCTATCCGGTTCTAAAATTTGGTAAACCAACACATGGAGAATTATCTGAAACATCATCCATACTGGTAATACTCCTTTCCTCTCCAGCCACCCAATTCTCATCGTCTGTATCTTCATCGAATATTGATTCTCTACTGTTTGAGCTAAAGATGATGATTGTTTTGAGATTGAACGATAAATCCTTGCAAATCTCTTTTGAAATAGCAGTATCACAATCAAATCCTAACTTTTTATTGAAGTTGATATGGAAATTCACCAGATTAGCGATTTCGTCTTCATGAGAGCTATGAGAGTGATTAGACTTTGATACTGGTTGTAAGCAGCTAACTGTTGAAACCAAATTAATATTATTATTAGTCAAAAGTGTCGACGAGATATCTGGATTTGTTTTCGAACTCGAAGAAGCATCTAACGAGTATGAGAAAACAGGATTTTGACTCAGTTGAAAAAACAAACTCAGGTCAACAACCCCGCCTGTAGTTGTTTCCATCCCCTAGATAAATCTAGCCACATTCTGTACAAAAGTCGAAAAAGTTAGCCAACGTACAAGCTTCATCTGGATCATGGGAAGGCCTGGATAAAGCTCTCTTACATGGGCCTTAACCCGACAAACCTTTAAACACCTTCTCGCCCACTGTACGAATCCGCATTATCTGAGTAGGCGGTCTGAGAAACTAAAATCGAATCATAAATCGCATCCGATGATGTTCATACCTTCTGGCCTATATATAAACTCAACCTCGAGTTTGAAATATGAGCTGATGAACTGACTGACTTGGTAGCTGACTCTGAGTTAAAAAGAGGATTTTTAACCCAAGCCTATTTGGCGCCAACCTCAGATCAAGTCGAGTTATTTAAAAGTTAAAAATTTCAGGACGACTGGAAACTTGATAGTGAGACTTTTTCGGCAGATAAATCCTCAAGAATTTTTCAATTTTTTTCATCTCGTTACAGAATTACTAACTCTAGGACAGATATATCTATTGAATTACTTCTTACTAAAATGTGGTGTATCTGGAAAGAGAGATGTGATAGAGTGTCGAAGATAAAGCTAAATCTGCTAATAGCCTAGCTTTGGAAATACAGAGACACATTGATTTTTGGTCTACAAGAAAAAAAAACTATTAAACCTAAACAGGTACCACAAAAGAAACCAGTTCTCAATTGGAAGGCTCCATGTAAAGATGCTCTAAAGATCAATGTTGATGCAGCATGGATTTCAGAATCAGTACCATCCAGTTTTGCTTTAATACTGAGGAATGATGCAGGAAATTGCGAAGAAGGACATGCAGGACAGTCAGAAAGTTCAGACCCACAAGAGGCAGAAGCTATAGGAGTGCTGCAAGCGGATTTTTGGGCTAAGGAGAAACAGGTTCAAAATTTCAGTATTGAAGGGGACGGTGAAAGTATTTTCAACTACATTAACAGACACAACTCGGATATTTCTTGGCGTGCTAAAGCATGTATTAATGAGGCAAACAGAATACATTTTGTTCCTAGATCAAGAAATCAAGTTGCGGATATTTTAGCCAAGTTTGTTAGGCCTTTAAACTCTATTTTAGAATGGGGAACTTCACCTCCCTCATGTAGTTTAAAATAACTTCTAGTAGAAATCTAATATTGGGAATTCTCATACTCCCAGATTAGATGGCTCTACTCCTATTGTAACAGTGACTCATTTTAAGTCTTAGTCTTTTTAATGAAATGTCTTATTTACAAAAAATAAAATAAAATAAACAATGCGGATCTAGTGATTAAGTGGGTCTGTTATTCCGGAAAGCAACAGTGATTCATTAGACTGCCATTGTTTCAGCATAATCCTGCTTTTGCCTACGCGAAGAATTATTGGTTGCGCCAAACAACTATGAACTTCAATAGATTTAGACTCAAAAAATGCTTTTTTCTCTTCAATAGGACGCAGTCCCTGACTCCCAAGTCCCAATTCACCATTCCAATTGAAATGTTCCCAAACCAACCCCTGAAGTAGGAAAAACTTTCCGTCAACCAATTCTATTTGGATGAGAACTTTTCATGATCCTTTTGATTAAGACAATTCTCCTAACTTGTAGCGGAGAATGTAACGTACAAAGTGCCCCGACAATCACAGCGTGTTCGGTTCGGATTATTGGATTTATGATGATCCGATTATAAGGTAATCTGATTATGAGAATTGGATTATCGGGATTGAATTCCCTTATCAGAAATTTATTGTTCGGTTCGAGTTTTATGACCAAAGAATCAGGAATCCAGAAGATGTCCTTACAAAATACCCTAACACCCTTGATTCTTATATAGATTTAAATAAAAATTCAAAACAAAATCGAATCCAGATCATACGTTTTGATGGAAGAGAGTGAAAAATCAAAGTCCGATCCCTGAATCCTGTGGAATTTGATGGTGAAATTTTTACGATCCACCTGTTTTTTTTTTATTCTCAGAATAGAACTTTGAGGAAATCAAGTTTATTTTTGAAGTTAGTTTTGTTAGGGGTAGTGATGTATTTTCGCGCTCTTTCCCCGGGAATTGAATTCCATTGCATCGCCCAAAGAGCGGAATTGAAAACAACTAATTTGGGAGAATCGAATTCTCTGGGAATCGGATTTCAGGTTGTGTTCGGTTAGGAGAATTGGGCCGATTACCTTGTAATCGGATTAGTGGGATGTCAATCCCCCAAACGAACACGCTATCAGCTGCATGGATGCAATACTCAAGTCGCGGGTAATGGAAAAGGCCAAAAACGAATAAAGTGAAGCTAGTTTATACTATTGTGACTTGGTAGGGATTTTGATAATGCACACGGCCAGTCATTAGTTTAGTCATTTGTAGTTGTTGAGTACTAATGTGGGGGAAAGTGGGGAACTAATACACTGAAACTAGTCACGTCCATTTACATTTGGTAGTATAAACAATGCTAGGAATATTAGATCTTCATAATGCACACCGAGGGGTCAGTTATTTATTCCTGTATGTTGGTTTGGTAGAGTTAACCCTGTATGCTCTATCAAAAACAAGAAAGGAACTAGTCTTATCATACATTCTATTACTATGCTCGGTGCTAATAACGTTAAGATATGGACTTTCAGAAAGCACACGGGGGGGGGGGGGGGGGGGGGGGGGGGGGGGGGGGGGGGGGGGGGGGGGGTTAGTTTAGTCGGTAAATGTTGTACGCTTTGTAGTTTTAGAACTTTAATTGTCTTTGTTTGAACAAAATGCTGAACGAAGTAAGTGTGGTGTTGGTTGTTATTTGACTTGGTGACATCTTCCAATCGGTATTGAAATAGAATTGATCCATTTCTTTTTTTTTTTTTTGATCTTGTTGATAAATGTTGTCCCCCACTTGAACCCAATTTGTTTCTAAAGAAGTTGTTTTACTCTATATAAATCGTTATAAAGGAGGGGACATTGACCAATTAGAACGAAAAGGAAGGAGACATGGACAAATAAAAATTTCAAAGAAAATCCTTGCATGCGTAGGAACCGACACATTCCAAATACCTAAACCAAAAGCCCGACTTTCTTCTAAAACACATATGTCAGCACCAGATCCACGGTCCCTTTGAGAGCATCGGATAACTAGTCTACCGGGAAAAAGCAAGATTCAAATGTAATCGAAGAATAAGAATGACACCGTCGCTAAAAGTTTGAAAGTGTATGTGCTTATGCTTGCCAGTTGGTATAAACGAAATAATCAGTATGGTTTGCACGTCGTTGCAAATTGGAAACCCAAAAGTAACGCGATAGATTTTCCTACTGTAAGTGTAAACGTTGTGCGCAATAACATGTTACAGTGAGTTCAAAGTCGGAATTAAATGATTTATTAAGTTTCTATAGTGTTCGTGAGGCTACGTGTTTTCTTTTTCTTTAACTACAATAAGTTCGAAGGACAAAATGTATTAATAGAAAAACAAGATTGTGTGGCTTTCTTGTGAAGAAAGTACAAAAGCAGTTCCGTAGCTATATTGCAGCTAAAGAGTCAAGAGAACTTACATAAGAGCAACTGCACTGATGCGAGTATAACCAAAGATTAAAGACAAAAAAAAACGACCAAATTTGAGTTTAGTCTAGTGTGTGACGTTACGGGTGGAAGACTAAATTTGATCGAGCGTACACTATATATTCACCTGGTGTGGGGCGTGGGCTATACGTCCGCCTGATTGGGGAGATTCTGAAAAAAAAAAGAAAAAAAAAAGAAAGAAGTGGGGCGGAGGTATAAAGCCCGCCCCACTAAAATTGTTTTGGAAAACAAAGAATGGGGCGGGGTATAATGCCCGCCCCATACAAAATTAAAAAAAAAGAAATGGGGCGTAGACTTTACGTACGCCCCATGTGGAGCGTAGACTTTACGTTCGCCTGATGTGGGGCGTGGACTATACATCCGTCTGGCGTGGGACGTGGACTATACGTCCGCCTGGTGGTGGGGCGTGGACTATACCAACGCTCGACTATATTTGGGTTTAGTCTTGGTCCCAGACCAAATATACTCTGGATTTTAGTCGTCGATCAAAATTTGATCGATAGTACGTTCCACTACGTCTGTTCAAAAGACCAAATATTTGGGTTTAGTCGCCCACTGTGGACGCTCTAAGATAAAGGAAAAACTCAAACTAAGAAATCTCAATTTCTCCTTCCCAATTAAACAGAACCATGTTGAGAGAAATATTTTCGAAAGTCTTTGTATCCCAGGGCCAGTTGTATAACAGACATTTTACTCCATTCAATAGCTGAGAAAACTGCTTGTGTTAACCTTGAAAAATTCTTCTGTTTTTCTCGTTCCAAATAGTCCACCAAATTGCGCAAACTCCACAGCTTGTGCTTCATTTGATAAACCTTACATATTTTCCACTCCCATAAAGTAGCTTTAACATCCCCTCCGAACTTGAAGCTTGTGATGAAGAAATTCCATAATTTTGTTTTATGGGATTTTAGGATTCCACGAGTTTTTATGAGGGAATCTGAGAAAACTTTCTACATCAATGGCATTGTAACAGGATTTCACCGAGAATGAATTTCCAGAGTTCCAATGGAGAAAATCATCATCATCTTCATCCAAGTTTGGAATATTTATAATTTGTAACAAATCAGCACACCAACCTACTTCATCTTCTTTAAGACTTCTAGAGAAGTTGAGATCCCAAGCAGGTATATTATTTTTGTAGACCACCATGTCTTTCAAAGTGGAATGCTTATTTCTAGATATCCTGTAGAGAGTAGGAAATATATTAGATAAATATTGATCTCCAATCCAAATATCCTTCCAGAAAGACACTCTACTGTCATTTTGTACTTTGATAGTAGAGTGCTGCAGAATAATGATTTTAGATTTAAGAATACCAGGCCAAAGACTCTTCCCAATGAATATGAAGAATCATTGGCAATTGGTTCTTGATAAGCTCCATATTGTTTTTAACCTTATTCACATGAACTTTGTCATTACTACTCCTACAAGAAATCAGTCCGCAAATTTGTGTTACCTTTGCAACTTGGTGACCAAATCTTTTATACATTTGTTCTGGGAGTGTATCTTTGCAAAATAGGTTTGAGTGTTTTCCTCTCATGCAGACATGGATTTGCGTTCCTCTTCTTCCATGTTGGAAATATTCAGTCGTTGGAACTTCTAGGGGAAAAGAGGTGTGGAGGCGAATCCCAGCTAGTATTTGCTGGACTGTGTGGATTGAGAGGAATACTAGATGTTTCACAGGAAAAAAGAGATTAATCGACAAAATTATTGTTGATTCAAAGATTAGCACCTTACGTTGGGCTGTTGTCTCTTCTATTTTGGATCCCTTGAAGATTCATGATGTGATTACTATCTGGAAGAACTTGTTGTTCGAACCTCCTTAGTGTGGTTTGTCTTTTTATAGGTTTTATTTCCATTTCAGTTTCGCTAACCTTTACTTGGAGGCTTCTCTGCTGTTTGTAGTTGTATTTTGTGCCTCACTTCTTAATATAATCTCTATTAACCAAGCAAAAAAAAAAAGCAAATATTTATCAAAGTTATGGTTTGAGAGAGAACATTAAGCAAGGGAGTGTGCCACAACATTTCTCGTACGCTTGATAAACTTGAAATCGATATGAGGGATTTTTCTAGTGAGTCTTGTAGCCTCAACAAAGATATGAAAGATCTTCTAATGGGGAAACTTATCAGGATCCTTGATAGAAACAACCACAGTTTACTGCATCACCTTCAATCACACAATGACTAGATGAATATCTATGACAAATTGAACCCCATAGAGGACCGTAAGTCTCATAACTAAGAGGATTGTTCTCCTTGAAGAAATTAGAAGATCAACCATTAAATTCTCGATTATGATTACTCAAGCAAAATAGATAGAAATCGCAAAGTTCTCTTTATCTCTAACTTTGTGATTCCACAGGTTTAATACTTGTGAGGTGAATAATAATCTAGGATGCTCTCCAGGAAGCATAAGCCCGTCTTTTGAGGTTATCTAGACTTTGTATGTTGCTATCGATTTCCATTCTCACCTTGATCCATTGGTCAAAAAAGGAAATCACATACATGCTTATCCGTGGGAGGAAGATTGGCTTAAAGTCTTCAATTGAGATGAAGCAACTCTTAGGCTGTAAAGGATGTCATCTAAGGGAATCATTTGCGTGGAGTCCTTCTCGGATTCAAGAGTAAGGAGCGCGACTGTAACTGAATTGTTGTGAGGGTTTAGTTCGGTCTCAACTATATTCCAGTCCGAAGTTATTTTTACTAGGCTAGTGTCTGTAGCAGTTTAATACATTTTGGTGCTCAAGTTTGGACTGCGTCCCGGGGTTTTTCTGCATTTGCGGTTTCCTCGTTAACAAAGTTTATGGTGTCTGTGTTCTTTCTTTTCCGCATTATATTATTTATCTTTATAATTGAAATATCACAGGTTGTACGTAAATCAATCAAAGTAGACACATCCATTCCTGTTTTTTGAATATCACTTGATTGATTCTTGGATATCGATCTTTGGAATCGTCCAAGTACTCTCACACGTAAATCAGATTCACGGACTAGTCTCTGTAAACTTTATGATTACAGAAGAAAGAGATATAACTCTGAATATTATTCCTTGATTGATATTCATTAGTTGAACTCTCGGAATTGTATTTAGGTTTTGTCCATATAGGTTGCCTAAGAAAAAGTTGGTGGTGTATTTTAGTACCTCAGCGTTTTCAATTTGGTATCAGAGCAGGCAAACACGCAAAAGACCTAATAAGTCCGTGGTTTAAAATAATCTGACTACATGGATAGGAGTGCAATATCAATAAACGTACTGCCAACCTTTGATGGAACAAATTACTTATGGTGGAAAATTGATATGCGTTCCTTTCTAAAATCTCGTGACTTTCAGACATGGAAAATTGCGGTTACGGGATACGTTCCTCCAACAATTGTTAGAGATGAAACCACTGTTGCGAAGCTATTAGGAGAATATAGTGAAACCGAGATAAATGCTGCAAAGCATAATTCAGACGGGTTAAATGCTATTATCCACGCTATAATCCAAGATCTTCAGCACCATGTGACAGCGTGCACTACGTCTAAAGATGTTTGGGATATCTTAGAAACCGTATTAGAAGGACATACCTCAGAAAAATAAGCTAGACTTCAAAACCTGAATTCTGACTGTGAAAATCTTCGTATGTCTGATGGAAATTTTTTTGATGTGTTTAATCAAAAGGTCTGGAATTTTTAATGCATGTTATGCCTTAGGGAAGATCATTCCTCAAAAGAATATTGTGATGAAAATTCTCCGATCCTTACCAGAAAAATATGAGTCTAAGAAACATGCCATCATGGAAAAATAACCTTGCTGCACTTTTCAGAAACACATTAGTTGGAAAGTTAAAGATCTTTGATCATGAACTACAATCCAAAGACGGAAAGGATACCGCGTTCAAGGCACTAAATACACTGAAAGTATTAGAAGTGAAAGTGTTGATAACTCTGTGAACAATCTTGTTGATCCTGGATTTTCAGATGAAGATTTTAATAACTCGGTTTCATTGATCACAAGACAGTTTAGAGAACTTCTTAGGAAGAGAAATAAATGGCTCACTAGAGAAAAGACTCTTACGTCATCTAAGCCACATGTTTGTATTGTTGTCACAAAAAGAGAGTCTAACGATACTGATGATGAGGATATGCCATAGTGCTTCAAGTGTAAAGGGTTCGACCACTTTGCCAATGAGTGCCAAAATCGAAGGAAATACACTAGCAACAAGAGTTTGGCTGCAACACTTGATGAAACATCTGATCATTATGATTCCGAAGAGGATGAAAGGTCAAGTGTAGCACTCTTGGGTGAAATTATCAATTTTGACGATTGTAGCAATACTCACAGTAATCTTGATAATTTGGTTAATGAATCCTCATCAAAATCATTGGAGGATGTAATGGATTTTTCGTATATTAATGAAAACTCTGTTAATATTTCAGGTACTCTTTGTTTAGATGCTAATTTTTTCCTGAATCAATATCCAAACCGACATGTCCTTATTGTACCATTGAGGGTCATTGGCTCATATAATGCTTCAAGTACAAACATAAACTAAGGTATGTCAACAAACTGCAACAAAAGGCCTAGTCGTTTGGCAAATATACTTAAACTTGTTCAAAATTCCAATATTAAAGTACGCAAAGTTAACGCTTCTTATCCTAAATGATTGATTGACTCAAAGTTTAAGGTAAAATCTCAAACGAAGAGAGGATTCCGGGCTATACATTCCGTAAAGAAGAATATTACAAATTCCGTGCAGGAACCTATTGGTGAGCACTCTAATGCTCACCTCAAAATGTGCATCTTGTCTCATGTGCCCTTAAAAGAGACAAAAATGTGCACATTAGGGTTTTGGATCAAATTTGAATATTATTACTTGGATGTCCACATTTTATTTGTTCATACTAATCTATGTGTCAAGTAGTGGTATTAAAAAATAGGATCTATGTAGAAACTTAAGGAAAGATAAAAGTGACATTTCATTCTTCTTAGGTTTTATGTATCTTTTCTAGTACGTGAACCCTTGATGTTCCGAAACCCTGCATGGTAAATATCTTATACTCATATCTCTTTCACAAGAAGTCTTGCTTGTTGAGCAATATATTTGTGTTTACACAAATCCATTTTGTTCTTACGAATTGTGGAGACTCCGAGCACAACATCTTCTCGGGAAATTTATGCTCCAATGGTTGTTGATACCCATCCAACTAGAAATGAATAAGAGATGTCATATCCTCATATCCTTTTGACTCATCTCTTAAAAGGAAAAGGAATAATACGAAGAAACCAAGAGCAGGTCGTTCCAATCAGAAAAGGTTTGAAACTCTTCTTGAAGAACTTAAGAAAACCAAGAAGGAGGTGCAGGGACAAACTCTTTCATTCATGAATCATATGTTCCTATGCCCATCATTGATAAGGAGTTCGGAGATGATAAAGAATTTTTCGAAATTTTTAAATACTAGGAAACTTCTTGTGAGAATTTATTCTTGTGTTCGAAAAGGATAACTAGGGTTTGGTATAACATAAATTGTGATTACACAAGTTATTTCCAATGATTTTCATCTTGCATGTTTTCATATTTATTTATTTATTTAAATTCTAGGGTTATTGGAAGATGAACTTGCAATATGTAATCATTATTGGTTTAATATATTGCAAAGTCTTATGAGATATATTTGTACTTTACTTTATGTGAATTGAACTGATATCTCATATATGCTCAAAAGTTAAATCTATTATGTTTTCCAAACAAAAAATAGAACAAATTTTCTGAGAATTTTCGGAGTATCGATCTACTTGTGATAACACTTTTGTGTTATTACTGCACTATACACTCCATAAGATTTTCTTATGTTGAGTCATACTGATTAAAATTATCTCCTTGTTCATAACTGGCTTTGAGATTAATTTATGTCGAGGTTCAGGATACAAGTCCATGTTTTGTTAATGTCCGAAAAAATCCTTCTTTTTCATCAAAGTAAGGTCACTCAAGTTGTTCTCTTGGGAATGACATCAAATGGGGGATAGTTCTTAAATGAACTTGTGCTTAATTGTTATATCTTTGCGGGGTGTGTGGCTGTGGAATTTATAGGGGATGCTTGAATCTTAAATCTCCTAGATGAGCGCTAAGTATTTTTTACTATGTGATATCATCTAAATAAAAGTTTATATGTAATTCCTTTAATCCTTGAAGTATCTTTTGGTTGAATTCATTACGATCCCATGATTTTCGTACCTTTACCAATTTTTATTCACAAAAAAGAGGAGAATTAATTAGTAGTTTTTCACTACATACATATAGTTTATGGATCATTATGTAAGGGGGCGTGAATCAATATCTATAGGTTTCACCTATTATGCAAATGATGTAAGTATTGATTAAGGGGGAGAAACTTATCACCGTAGTATCACTTCAAAATTGTTATTCTATTGAACTCTGGGGAAGATAATAACACTATGTTTCTTTATAACGACGATTGAGAATACTTGTTTTCAAAGTTGTTATCGTTACGGATCTTCAACAACAACGATGTTGAGTTGAACACGTTCAAAATCATTGCAACTTGAAGTAACGAAGGATTCAAGGAGTTGAAGAAACCAAGAAAATCAAGCCTGATGAATTCAAGGAGTTTTCGAAACTTTGTTTTTTAATCCATATGTCTTGATAGTTTTGTCACTAAAATTGACAAAGGGGGGAGATTGTTAGAGCATTGCTCGGTCAAACTCACAAGTGTTTCTATATCAAGCTTGTTGTCAAATTTAGTTGATCAAAAATATATCTTGATTTCTAGTCTACAATTAGTCAAGTCTCAGATTAGGATAGAAGTGTGTATTTGAAAATCGAACATCATTGTGTTCTACTGTTTGAAGGCGAAGATCGACCGAAACTTTTGGAGAACTTTTTAAGCTAAAGGTAAGTGAAGACTGAACAAGCTATTTCTCAATTTATGTTCATCCTTCTATCTACGAGACGTTGTCGCATGACTAATTATACTATTGCAAGTATATCAAGAATTTTGAATCCAGAACAATGTATTGTTCAAAATCTAAATCGTGATTCAAGATTATCATTCGAAAATAGCCTAGAACAGTGATATGTGTCATTGATGTTATTTGAGAATGTTTCGAATTGATTTAGAGAGAAATATAGAACTACTGAAAATCTGGATACAGGACAATATGCATACCAGTTCACATACTGGGCGAGCTGTTATAGGTCTGGAGCCGCAGTACATGTACCTAGTACACGTACCGGCGCAGCTATAGATCGACAATTTTTTTTGGTACACATACCCGGTATCCTTACCATAAAAAATCTGTTGCTCGTGAACCAGGAATGGTAAGCATACCCAGTATGCATACCGTAAAGGAACTGTTGGTTTTGAAACAGGTGTGATATCCATACTCGGTACGCAAACCGGAAAAGTTATGCGAGTTCCTGAACTCGTTTTTGGCCTAAGGGTACACATACCGGGTACATGTACCATGACAAAAATAGTCACGAACAAGGTAGAGTACCTGTACCTGGTACACGTACTTGCCCTGTCAATTTTTTTTTCAGATGCACAAAAATTATTTGTGTGAGATAATTGACAATTGAATAAATCTCTAAAAACACTATATACACATGAATGATCACATTATAACCTGTGGTTGTGACTCAAGCTTAAAGTCTTAAGTGTTATATGAAAACTATTAAGCTTACGGTTCAATCGGCTAGTCTTGGTTAACCGTCCATAAACAATGTCTTTATACACGCTTCAGTTAAGGTTCATCCTAAATTGAGTTGAAGCAACTCTTAGGTTGTAAAGGACGTCATCTAAGGGAATCATTTGCGCAGAGTCCTGCTCGGATTCAAGAGCGTAAGGAGCGCCACTGTAACTGAATTTTTGTGATGGTTTAATTCAGTCTCAACTATATTCCAGTCGGAAGTTATTTGTAGTAGGATAGTGTCTGTAGCGGTTTAATACAGTTTGGTGTTCAAGTCTGGACTAGGTCCCGGTTTTTTTTTGCGGTTTTCCCGTTAACAAAATTTCTGGTGTCTGTATTATTTCTTTTCCGCATTACATTGTTTTTCTTTATAATTGAAATATCATAGGTTGTACGTAAATCAATCAAGTTAGATACATCCGTTCTTGTTTGTTGGATACGACTTGATTGATTCTTGGATAATGATCTTTGGAATCGTCCAAGTACTCTCACACGTAAATCAGGTTCATAGACTATTTTATATAAATTTTCTGATTACAGAAAAAGAAAAAGTATCTATGAATATTATTCCTTGATTAAGATTCATTAATCTTAACTCTTGGAATTTTATTTAGGTTTTGTCCAGACAGGTTGCCTAAGAAAAAGTTGGTGGTGTATCTTGGTATCCCAGCGTTTTCGCTCGTACCACTATGTCATCCGCTAACCGTTCCTGAGAATTTGGTATTTTCTTATGGTCGATCATGCATTATTTTATATTTTAACAAGAGTTTGATCTTGACTGAAAGTCTTGATTTTCCTCGAAGGATGAAGTAGATTTTTGTTTGAAAGATTTGTAACTATTAAATTAATATTTTTGGGGTAAGTCATAATGTTTGCAGGGCCACTTTCTTTGCGAACCATATGTTTCGTGGAGCAAGATTTGAGAAGATATGGAAAATAAAAGAATTTTGGTCGAAAGAGGAAACCCTAAAATAATAATAAAATATCGTAACAATAAAATAAAAAAGAAAGACGTGGGGACCAACCAAAATCGGCGGCACGGCATGTCGGTCATGTGGACCCCATCCGGACGGCTTCTTTTATATTACTAATATTATTATTATTTTCCCTCTCTTTCTTTCCTTATTTGATTAGTCTTCCATATCTTCATTCATCCATGTTGTTGTATGCTTTTTGCAATACTATTACTAAGTACACCCATACTTTTTCCTCGGGGCTTACTCGATGGTCGCTCTTATGCCAGAAAAGTAAATAATTCATTACTAATCCATGGAATTCAGATGAGAAGTGCCATGAATCGAAGTAAGTAAATATTAGGGTAAATTAGTAAGTTTTTCAGAAGTTCATCTGAGGAATATTTAACACTAGGCTTAATTAATTATCCGGTTTATACTAGCAGGCAGTATGTCCAAGAACATTTCTTTGATTCAGATATGAGATGACAACATCATGATTGTTCTTAATATTATTCTGGGATGAGTTACAACACTAGAGACATTTTTCCAATGAATTTCGAATATAAAAAGAGATACTGATCCGCTCAACATAAATGAAACTAATGGAACATTTAAATCTATGCTTCAGATGCTCTAACATTATCGTCATGTATTATTTCTTTGATGAGGTTACATAACTGCAATTCACTTCTCTTACAGAACGTGAAGATATGAATTTTCTTATGTTTCTGATGTTGTCAGAGGTACATAATTTTCTAGGACCAAACAGTAATATGTTTGGCCAATGGGTAATATATTTAAAAAAAAATAACCAACAAGATATTTGACAAAGTCAATAGGACCAAACTCATGTATTCTAACATTAGAACTATTTGATAGTTTCTACTTAATTTAATTGATCTATTAAGGCAGTTCCTATAGAACTCAATATTTTTTATTTATTTTTTACAAAGCTAGGTGGATGGGGAAAGGACAATTTCAATTATGGGAAAAATAGTGGGCGATTGGTGAAGAAGCGCGCAGTTGGACCAAACACGCGGCGGGCGCTGAAAACATGTGGGCATGCAGGTAGGATCTGCAGGCGGTTGGTAATGATCCACCAACGTTAAAATCCCAATGACTATTATTTTCAAATCCTATAAATTCTTTCATTTTCAACCATTTTCACGCACATCACTCCATTTTCTTATTCCTAATTTCTTTGTACAAAATCATCTACTTGTTATTTATAATTTTTAGCATAAAAGAATAGTTGTGAGGAATGCCATAAGCAGTTTAAGGAAAAATAAAAGATCGAAAATGTGAAAGACTACAGATGCCTGCTAGTCTGCTACAAATGTCGATTATACTCAAAATTGTGTTGCAGAGTTTGCTTTACAGAGTGTAGTCACTGCTCCATAATTAGTTCAAGGTCATGTATCGAGGCATCAATAGAGGTCCGTATATTATAAAATGTGAGGAGGGTACAAATATTTAAATGTTGTTTACCTAGGTCTACCCGCTCAATTCAAAGACAGTGTGGATAGATATCCCTGGCGTCGGTTTTATAATGTACTAGGTCTCAACCCGTGCCGTAATGACACGGGCAAGGATATGTTGCAAATGTATCCATGGACTCATACATGTCGTAATTTTCTGAGAAAAATCGATCCGATCGATCCAGGTTTAAATGTTTTGAGGAGTTGGTTAATAAACATGTCTTTATCTTCGAATCTTTTAATATTGTGTATGTAAGTCATACAACCCTTTGGGACAAACATAGGTAATTGTTAAATCAAATCCTATGCGCAGTAGAATATTGCTTCGTTCACTAATTCAAAAAAATATCATCAAAGGTCATTCACCAAACTTGTTACAAAACTAAAAACACCTAAAATTAGTTTAAAATCAATTAGATTAATCTTGCAAAATCTGTTAGCATTAGAATTGTTGATGGTGGATTTTAGTTCAGGGTTAAAATCGTAATACCTGTATTTAATGCACTGTCACCCTGCAAAGGTTAAAGTTGTTTAAGAAGTGATGAGTGCAAAAAACCTCTTAGCTTTGATTGAAGCAATTCAATATGAATATATACATGAAATTCACTCAGAATAGTGCGTGCAACGGCAATCCCAAATATTCTGTGAAATTCTATGTTTTATTAGCATTATCAATTAATGCATGATTTGCCTAGTATTTTCCGTGCTATGTTCTCAGCCGAACTCTCATCATTGACATGACATGACGATTAAGTGTTCACTCTCAGCAGAGTAGCATGAATCTCCTGAAGTGCCAATATTGAGATACACATGACATACCCACACATGCTACATAACTCTCTGACAAAGAGAGTCTCATATCGACGCGCTTTTGATTAAAGACAGCTGGATCGAACATGTTTAATTTCCTTAAGGGAAATCCAGACTGTCCATATCAATCTCAGAAACGATCACGACCACACAATTTGGTCGCGCAATCTAACAAGCCTAGCCAAACCCTGACAGGAATAGGCATTCATCGTGATGACCACCGGCGGGCACACTAATGCCCTGACCGACCGGACCTTATCCATACATCTCACAGCGTTGTCAAACGCCAACCCTAAGCAGGGTGGTCGCGTTGTTTGGAGAAGCTCGATCGAGCATGGACTGTCCAAAACAGTCTTAAAAGTATCGCAACCGTCCAACTTAGCCAGCCTGGTTGGATGACTTAGATTGCTTCACAAGTGATTAGATAAGTGCTAGATCGCACACCGGCGGCCCCACTTTTCCCTCACTTGATCGGTCTGCCCACGACAAGGCTATAGGGCAAGAAAACGCTTGCCCAACAAAACTGTCTTAAAAGTATCGCAACCGTCCAACTTAGCCAGCCTGGTTGGACGACTTAGATTGCTTCACAAGTGATTAGGGAAGTTCTAGCACGCACACCAGTGTACCCACTTTTCCCTCACTTGATCGGTTTTCCCACGACAAGGCTATATGGCAAGAAAATGCTTGCCCAAACTACAGCGGGCGCGATGCTTCTAAACCCTAATTTTGGGTCGTGGAAGTACACTAGCGTCTTAAATCGATCACAATCATCCAACTTAGCCTGCCTATTTGGATGGCTTAGATCGCATTTTGGACCATTAGGAAGGTGCACATAAGTTCACCATCAGCCAAATATTATCCCACACGATCGATTTCCCCAAAGGAAGCCAATGGCGTGTCAAACCGTTTGGTCAAACTCGCGTGGACGTGGCTGTTTCAAAACCCTAATCACGACCATCCATCTTCGCCATCCTAAAATGACGGTGTAGATATAGATTCAAGTGGTCCCAAAGGTGTTAACATGTCCACCATTGACCCACCTTTACGTATGACCAATTGACATGTGTAAACCAGGTCCAGATGTCTCGAAACGCAAACCCTAAAGGTGTTATGTCACGCGGTTCTCAAACCCTAATTTGCACTTTGCGGGAATATATTTTTTTTATCGCAAATTGATCATGACCACTCATCTTCGCCGGTCGAATTGAGTGACTCAGATTTGGTTTCTTATGGACCAAGATATGTAAGCATGCACGCCGACAGCTCATCTCCATGCATACTTGATCGATCCGTGTGAATCATCACTCAGTGCTTGGATTCGATTAGCCAAAGTAGGGACGTCCGCATGGTCCCTAAACCCTAAATTTCATCAATGAAAGTGCGCAACTGCCGTAAATCATCTTGTTGTCCAACTTTGCATGCATAATTGGATGATGTAGATTTATTTCCAGCAAACCTGCAAAGCAGCATGACAACCACCAGCCGCCTCTCTTTCACAGGGAGTGATCGACCAAGTGACGGCTTGTTTACACAGCCCTCAAACGATCGCCCAAAGATAGTCTGGCATGCTGCAATTTTAAGACGCTCAATCCGCGACTTGTTCAATCAAGCTTTAAAACAACAATATTTCATGTATATCGATTGTTTTGAGCTGCTTGTTTAAAAGCGATGCATTACATGCATCGAGAACGTACGATATTTTATGAATATCAATTCCATATATAACTTAGTTATTTAACTTAATAGCACCGTATGCTATTTTTTGCGGCAAGTCCCACGACTTGACCCACTCACTCGAGACATCAAACATGTCACAAACTGGGGATACCTACTGGGGTATTGGTCTGGCAGTTTACATCGTGCGACATGCAATGCGCTCTTTACGAGAACGTGCCCGGAAAAGAAGGACGGTTAACGGTAATGAGGGAAGTGGGCAAAGGCGTGATCGTGTGACAATCACCATCCCTACACGACCCCACTACTCCATCGCTTAACCTTCTCCACTTCCTACGAGATGAGGATTGCACTCAAATGACTTGTATAAATAGGTTCTTCGACCTATTTTCAAACAACAGAAAACCAAGTTTTTATTAACACCGTATCCAGAAAACACCCAGAACTGATAGCTTACATTATGCAAGTCAGTTCAACATTCTGATACAATTCATAAACAGCCAACACTTTCATAATCTCAACACCTTCTTCGATTCCCTCCCTAAGATCAACCCCATTTCCTTCACTTTGTGACCGAAGAAAGTCTGGAACGACCATTTATTGGTTTAGGTCAGAATTGTACAGATTGATCTATCGAATCTAAAGTACTCCCTTGCACTGCATTTGTTTAGGGTTTAGATTCGTTTCTCATCTACACAGACACAAATTTACTGAAACCAGCAGAAACAGTTTTCACCAATAAACAAGAATTTAATTTTTCTCTTTGACATAAATTGTTGAGTTCCCAATTTACATAGATTTATGTTTATTCATTTTCCTAAAATTTATAATAATATTAAATTCTTGATCAATTTCTTTTCTTGTCTCTTTACCTATTATTATGAACTATTTCTCAAGCACGCATAATTACACGAAGTTGGGGAGAAATGACAAAAACAGAAATCATGAAAAAAAAGGGGAATAAATAGAGATGTGATAAACTGAATTGATTACAATTAATTCACGGGTAACCTTGCATAATCCCATTAAGTAGGAGAGAAATAACGACGGAACCCATGACAAAAAAAGGGGAATAAAGAGAGATGTGAGAAACTGAACTGATTACAATTAATTCGCGTGTGGCCTTGTGTTTAGTCAATTTTTTTTATAGGTTTCATTTTTCTTCCTGCCCCCTACCCGACAAATCTTAAAATCACAACATCTTCTTTTTTGGAAAAATCTAGCCTTTAAAATTGTTTTAGTTTTAAAAAATGATAAAAAAAAGTAATTTGAAAACTAAAACCAAATTAAGACAAAACAAAGAAAAATTAACCAAGGGCGACTAAATAATTTACCTATCTTAGGACACCTTTTCTCACCCTACTACCCCTACTTCTTGCACCACCACATTATCGTCATCACACCACCAGTCTCACCAATACTCATCACGATTATCCCCACCACTGCCCACCATTAATGCTTATTGATATGATTAATATCAAATAAATTTATTATGTATCAACAAAAATATATTCATTTGATTAATTAAAGAATGATTTTTTATGAAATATCAATTGAACATTTATTATTAAAATTTAATTAAACAAGATCATTTATAGCTGTAGATTTATGTTCTGCAAGTATAAATTTGACCGTTATTTATCTAGCCTAACTTGTCCAAACTTTGTTTTATATTCTGGAAATATAATCAGTTTTATTTTAATACTGAAAACCGTGATTTATTCGATCGGGTACTATAAATAGTTGAGATCCTATTTCGATGATCCAGCGGTCATGATCATATTGTCTTATATGATTTGTATCCTCTTCAAAGTATTTGTGTTTTGTGCTAAAAACAACCAACTACATCTATCACAATAAAATATTGCCCATTTTGTAAAGACACAAAACTATTATTGTCCGCTACTATTCACTAACATCCACCATTGTATGTAAAAACCAGTCACGCCCACTATTTTTTCCGCTAGCATTAATGTTACCACCTCCACCTCTCACAAATGCCTGCCACTGTTCCACCACCCACTGTTTCTTTCACTACCACCATTAAAAATTATTAATATAATTTTTAACCGGGATCACTGTAGTATAGTGGTAAAGTCATTGGGTGATGATCCAGTTACCTGAATTCGAAAATCGCCAGCATCAAATTCTTTACCGATCAATATATATACATAGTTTTAATAAACTTATTTATTAATAAAAATATGTATTTATTAGATTCATCAATTAAACGAACATTTATCATGAAAAATTTATTAATCATTCATCATGAGCAATCAATTGGACACTAATTAATAAAGTATTTATAATGGTTAGTCAAAAAAACCACACCCGTAGATTTATCCCTCCTAGACAAAATCGCGGCCGCTCTTTATCTAGCCTAACTTAGCCACACTTTATTTTGTATTCTAGAAATCACAGAAAACACAATTGCACGGTTACAAGAATAATTATGGTAAGGTGGTGGCCTACGACGCACACATTCCATTTCATGGACTTCGAAATAGGTAAGTTTGTTTAACATAAATTAAAATTTATTTATTATTTTTGCATCAAAAAAAAATTAAAATTTATTTTTGAGCAATTATTGATTAATGTAGAACAATTAATTATACGATATCACTCTTGTCATATGAATTATCCTCTTAATTTTTATTTCATTTATGGAATTCCAAAACGGACGGGCAAGAGGTGATAGATGGAAAACGCTTCTTCCTATGTTTTCAGAATCAATTGTATGAGCAGATTATAGTTAGTTGAAAGGAGGTGGTGTACATTGTTCAACTTTGAAGTTTTTCCTTACGCAAAAGGAGCACTAAAAAAATGTAGATGAATATGAGGAACTCGAAAGAGTATTTCTCTTATAGTCATTGAGTCAGACGTTCTTTCCTAATTTTAACACAGTTGCTCACGTTGGTTGGCTTGGACTATTACAACATCTTGATACTGCACCAAATTATGATTAGGGGTCTACAATTTTAGCATAATTATACAACGCCCTTGATGCGACATCGATAGGTGTTCAGAACTTTTCTGGTCTTTGGGGCATCATCGAGGTAATTATTTAAATTATGATGTCTAAATTAAGTATCTTTTATGAACAAAAAAAAAGGTCAATATACTAAATTATATGTTAATTTTTTAAGTATTCGTGATATACCTACTTTCATGTTGGTAAACCAATTCTTAGGGACAATATTCGTAGAGTTCCAATAATGGACGTATACCAAAAGAATAACTGGGAAAACGACACCGGTAGAAAAAGAGAGCTTTCTAGTTTTGTTGATAGGCATTAAAAAATGACTCGGAGATACAAAGATGTCACTTTTCATCCTTACAATGATTTTTCTGTGTTCGCAGATCCGTAGGTACAAACTATTCTTGATTAGATTTATTTTTTATACCCTGGAAATGAACATAGGTGTTTGGTATTTTGAAGAAAGACTACTTTTCCAATTGCATCATACTATTGCATATGCGATCAACCCTCCAAAATAGATGCAAGTCTCTGCATCAGATTATGATAGGTTGCGACAACATCCATGGGAGAGGTATGAATTAAATATTCAATCTCATATTACTGAAGAACAATATCTACAATGGTACCAGACGATTTCTAAGCATGCATAGGTGTTCATAACATGCACATCTATAGATTTTATTTCCCAGCATTAGGAAGTATGGGTCGTAATAGGCAATTCATTCCTAACCATCCGCCTTCAGAAGAACCGTGTTTTATAAACTTACCCAACTACAAATGGAAGTTTTTCATCATGTTCATCAAATAAGCCTGAAATATGTTGGGAGTTGCCAAGCATAACTTCACAAGGTGAGATGATCACGATCCCCATTGTTTTGAAACTATGGAACGGACCTATCCATATTACAATTTGGAGGCTAGTAAAGATCATTTAAAACAAGAGTTTAAGATTTTGTATTGGTTAAATCAGCAAATGGGCGAGCTTGCACATGCAGACGGTTCGGAAATGGCAGACGGATACTATGTTTGGATTTAGCCCAACTATAAATCCTAATGATTGTGATCACTCCAGCAGTACTTCTAGGAGCAACGCATCATGTCACGAAGGTGATGATACACAAATGGTGGGAGAAACAAAAGTGTCAGATACAAAAGAATAAGACTGTGCATGTTTCCCAACATCAAGTAATTCAACCAGATCCGAGACGCCTTTTAACACCATTCTTGCCCTGGAACCCAAATGAGGTTTATTATCATGTTACACCACCACAAGCAACCTTTTCTACATTTGTAGGACCTTCAGGTATACAACCACCCTCTCCTGCCATCTCAAATTACGAAGGAGATATAAATCAATTCTCAAATTTGTTGGCAAGCGGGAGCCTTCCGAATCTTGGCGAATGGAATGATGGTGAAGAAGACAATGGGGATCGACATTAGAAGAGTTGTAACTTTTAACTATGTTGCGACTGTAATTCTAATCTTAATTAATGAAAAGTAGTGCTTTTTTTCTTCCAAATCAAATTACATATATATAAATCAAGCATTACGTACTCGGTGGAACAACATCTAGCAAGAAAGGGTTGAACGTGTCCAACTGCCTAAGGATTTCGAAACAATTTTGGAAACAACAAACCATACCTTTCCATCTTCGCCATTCATCCAAAGATTTTCTGACCACTTCAGCATCAGTTTCACCCTTCAGTCTATATTTATTGGTCTACTGGTTAAAGCTACAAACTCACTTACTTCTTTCTTAATTGTTTAAAAACGATTTTCTATTTCACAGATAGCACGACGACTCAGGTTACAGGTATCGCTGCAGAACTCGTAGTAAATATCCTTCCAGAAACTCACACCCGGATAATGTGCTTTAGCAAGCTGAGTTTGTAACAACACATAGTTTCTACAAATTTCAAAATCTTCTTCTCGCGTATACTGAGCTCGTTGAACTAACAGGGTGGACGCATCTTTCTACAAATTATAGTAAGTGAAGAGAAAAAATAGGTGTGAATTTTTAGTTGAAATGAACTAAATTTATAGGGAAAAGAATTAGAGTCGTTGGATGATGAAAATCACATCCAAAGGCCGTGCGGATTCACTTAAGCCGCCGACGGATTTACATGGACCACGTGGATTCAGTATAGCCGTCGGCAGCTTGTGGTAACCCGCGCGGTCAGAGACGAGACGCGCGGCAATCCAAGAACCGCAATGAGCGAACCATTAAATTTGCCCGTTTGCCCAACCATTTTTCTCTTTTGTTGAGTCCATACTATGATTTGTTTACTCCATAGGAGCTAATCCTTTTGAGGAAAAGACCCCCTCCCAAGTGTTCTTTTTTTTTTTTGGCTAAATATAACTTCTTACTCTCTTCGCTGAAGTAGTTGTTGTTATTTCCTTGACTTGAGAAGTCACATAAGAATAAGATTTGTGCTGCGTGATGTAGTGTGTAGTTCTACAATTCATTGAGCTCATATTGCGCGACACTGCCACTTCATTGAGCTCATATTGCCCTTTCATATAGTCTATCATCTTCTCACAGTTCCATGAGATGGCTCCTAGAGACTACAGTTCTGCTAAACAGAACTGAAGCCAGGTATAAATGGAAACCAGGTTTAAATAACAAAAATACGTCTACAAGAAAAAGGTGATACAAGAATCTTTGTATTGTTCTTTCCAACCTAAATATTTAACATCAAAATTCACTCCGTGTAACTTCAATTTCGACATATTTTGATGCGCTGAAAAGAACAAGACTTCTGTTTCTCTATGCACACTTGGTGATCGTATGACTCCTATATTCAATCTCAAAATCTGTAGGAAAAATGATGAAAAGCGACACTACTGAACAAGTAATTAGACTATAAGAGCCTCAACATTGTTTTTTCTTCTACATATCAACCACCAATTTTTAGTGCGTCCCTGAACCCAATGCCGAAACTACTTTGCCGACCTTTCTTACCACCAAAACCGATGACGTCTCCTTTTTGCATCATCGCTACAAATTCATTGTAATCTATGCGTCCATCCTGATGAAACATGTTAAACATGCAAAAGATTAGGAGATTGATTGACACCCAAATTAGTCGACCCATTTTCAACATTAAATATGTCTAGTGTTCAGTTCTAAAATTAACTATTGTAACTTACTCCTGGTGTTGCATAATCAAATCAGAGGGCGTACAAATATAACTAAACATAGAGAAGTACTGAAGTTAAACAACTTACATTGTCTTCATCAACTTCTCCGATCATTTCTTCTATACGAACATCCTCAATCCCAAACTCCTCGCATGCCTGTTGAAGCTCATCTTGCGTGATATAGCCACTGCCATCTTTGTCAAAGTATGAGAAAGCTGCGAATAGATGATCTTCCCGTTCAATTTTGTTTAGATGCAATGTTGCAGCAAGGAACTCTCCGTAATCAATGGTGCCACTGTTGTCAACATCAGCCTGCAGTTCCATTGAAAGAGGAATTACAGATAGAAAGCATGAAAATAATCCTTGGCCAAACTTCTGCTGATTTAACAGATACACATGAAGCTGTTGCAGCTTCTGTGCAACTCAGAACTCACAGAGCTGAGCTGATACTTACCGCTTGCATTAGAGCATACATCTCGGACTCCTTTAGATTGGCCCCCACTCTTTTCAACCCAGCTTTTAGCTCTTCGAAAGTGATTTGTCCACTGTTATCTGTGTCTATCATCTTGAACATTTCTTTAAGTCCAGCGATTTCATCTTCAGAGAGGCTGTCCGCAATCACCTAAACAGAACAGCAATTTGTTTATAATTCAAATATATTCAATTTTTGAACAACATTTAAATGATTCTGGTATGCCCTTACTCGAAGGGCCATTTTCTTAAGCTTGTTCATAGCAGAGAATTGCTTCATTCGACTTAGAACTGCAGAATCAAGAGGCTTGTCAGGAGCTACCCCATCAACCTGAACCCAAGGATGACCTGTCACAAAAACAAGCCAGATGTTAGTAATGCTGGAAATATGTTTATTCTACAGAAAATGCAAAGCCATATTTGAAGGGAAACAACATCAACGCTACTCTAACTGTGTTGCAAAGGTTTTGTAGATTTCCTAAAAATACTTGGAAAAAAAAAAAAAGTTCCCGCAGCGGGTTGAAAACTTTATTAGCTCTTTTATACGATGCCAACTTACTTTGTAGGAATTCTAACCGGTGAGCATAAAATTAGGGATATGTGCCCAGTAACTACTCAAGCAACCTCTAGTGGTAAGCAAAAGATGTATAAACTCACATAGTACTTGATGTGCAGTTAACCGCTTTTTAGGATCTCTGATAAGCATTCTCTTAACCAAATCTTTTGCACTTTCTGATATACTAGGCCATGGCTCTGATGAAAAGTCAAGGTCACCATGCAAGACCTGTTCAAAAATCCCTTGCTCAGTTTCTACATCACGAAAAATGCAGAGATAAGTTAGTGATGATTACTGAAATTCAAAACTCATACTTGTCAACTATGGTACTTTTAAATTTTCAAATTTGACAACACTCACCAGCCCAGAATGGAGGAACCCCACTTAACAGAATGTATATGATCACTCCAGCGCTCCAAACATCTGCCTCTGGACCATAGCGCTTTCGAAGAACTTCTGGAGCAACGTAGTATGGGCTACCAACAACGTCATAAAATGTTTCTCCTGAAAGAGAAGAATTTCCAAATTTGATCAGGACTAGAACAAATGACGAATCATGCCATATCATTATTTACTACCACGAAGAGACTTCCAGATAGCATTAATATCACTCTTAGGATTTGGATCCAGCTCTAGCATGAGTCCACAAAATCCAGCAAAGCTAACTGAAATTTTTATTCTGATGCAGGGACTCAATGAGACTTTCGCAGGCGTCTTGCCCAATGGGTCAAATGCATTACAACAGTTAGGCAAGTCTCTCCATATTTATTCAGCCTATGCATGAAAAATTCAATCTAATCCAGATCTCACTATGCAGTAAAGCCTACAAAAATGAAATGTAAGTGTATGATGGAGATAAACTACAAAAGAATGAAGTTTCTAGGATTACCTGGCTTAAAGAATATCGACAATCCAAAGTCAATAGTTTTAAGGGGTGAGTTCTCCTTCTGATTAACAAATAGAAAATTCTCGGGTTTCAAATCTCGATGCATAACTCCTAAAGAATGACAAGTTTGAACTACTCCCACTATGACCCTAGCAAGTTCGGCTGCCTTTTTTTCACTGTAATGTCCCTTTTGAATAATCCTATCAAAAAGCTCCCCTCCTCCACATAATTCCATAACAAGATGAACTGCTACGGCATCTTCATAAGCCCCTTTAATCGATATAACACTCGGATGACCTGCCAAATGATGCATTATCTGAATTTCTCTCCTAACATCTTCAACATCGTCTTGCGTTGTTAATTTCCTCTTTGCAATCGACTTACACGCAAACTCCTTACCCGTCTCTTTCTCTACACAAAGATAAGTAACCCCAAATTGACCCTGTCCTAGTTTCCTTCCCATGGTATAAATCTCCTTTATGTTACCGGTTTTCCTTTGTAAGACAGAATCTACAAGTAAACCAGCACTTGCTACTCTCTTGTGGTGTGGTTTTTTGGGGTTCTGAGGTGGTGGATTTGGTGGTGGTGGTGGTGGTGGTGCATCTTCGGTTTTCTCTATTTTATCAGGGATTTTAACTTGCTCTGGTGGTATATTTGGCGGTGGAGAAACATCAGATGATGATGTTGTTGTTGTAGTGGTAGTTGTTGTTGTTACTGTTGTTTCAATGGTGGTTTCTCCTCCGCCTCTTCTTGATGTTGCTCCTGGAGTCGAAGGAGCGGAATCTTCAACGGCTCGAGATGGCCACATTGCAGCAGAAACAGATTCAAAGAAACCATTTTTTTCAGTTCTTGGTCCTACACAAGTATTACCCATTTCTTCTAAACTTCGAAAAAATATCGAAACCCTCTTCCTATATCACCATTTAAATGATTCCCAAGTTTACAGATTCATAAATGAGTAGACTATAAACAATAAAAAGTCAATGATTCATTTTCTTGATATTAAGGGAAAATATTTCTATCTAACTTGTCTAACTACCTAATTCATAATCTAGTATAGTAGTAGATATAAGCAAAACCTGTCGAAATCTTCAATTTCAGGTACGATTTCTAGAGATTTAACAAGAGCACATTAAAAGTATCGATTAAAATTAAGCAATTTAAACAATTCTACATCGAATTTGTAGTGATACAATATAAGCAAAAGAAAAGACAGGGGACAGAGACAGATGAAGAAGAAGAAGCCAGTTGATTTGTGGAGAAAGACAGAAGATTTGAGGTTTACCAGGTCTGTCTTGTCTGTCTGTCTGTCCGGATGTCTGAAAGAGAAGAAGGAGAGGAGTTGTGAAGTTTCCTCCTTACTCTATTTTATTTCTCTTTCGTTTTTCTTTCTTCTCCTCTTTCATTAAGAGTTGATTAATTGTGTTATATTATTCAAACATGTTGTGAACGACGACATTTTGTTTACCAAGAGACTAATTTTAGGCGTCTGTCTAAACTAGAGTTAACCGATGCCTTTTTTTTTTTTTTTTGTGGTATTTTGCATTACCTCCTTAAGAAGATTGTTAATTTGCGTTACCTCTCATAAAGAGATTAAATTAGCAAAATCTCATTTTGTTATATATTCCGTCAAAGGCTAGTTAGTCACCAGTTTTGTACAGGTGGACCAAAATATACACGTGGAACTTTAGTTACCCAAAATACCCTTGACAGAAAAGCACAAAACGTACCATCAAACACGTGTAGGGCTGAAAAGCATAAAAAATGGAGGGTCCGTTGAACGTTCGAATTTGGGCTTCAATGGCCAGTTCTATATAAACCGGATTTGCAGAGGAAAAAATTTGCTCCTTTTCACAAATCCACCGTCACCAAATATGTTGTTTTCCAACAAAACTGATAGGATACATCTTCGCCACTTCTAAAGTGCAAACAAAAATATGGGTGATTTATCTTCAAACTCCTACAACGATGTAAGTAAAACCACCATTAAATGAGGTAATACAAGTTTCTATATTTACTAAAGGGAGGTATCTTAAATTTTTGGCTTGTCTGCTCTGGTGGAGTCTAACATGTCTGCTCAACTGGAGTCTGACTTGTCTGCTGATTGGCATGCTTACTTGGATCATCTTCTGATACTTTTATGCTATGATGACTTGGTTATTCATCTTCAAACATATAACCAATAACAAATGGCTCTGTCTGAGATTGTGTCAGTTGCCAAATAACTTCACCATTCACTTCAACTTCTTCATTTGATACTATAACATTAAGTGGTCCCTCATGAATGGGGAACAAATGAAATTCGTTAGGCACATCTTGATCTGATTCATTCCAAAACTTAAGAAAGTCTCTATCATCCACAACATCATACAGAAAACCACTCTCCACGTACTGAAATAGACACTACTCTCCATTTAACCCCTCAACACATGCATACACATTGTCTAACAAGTCAATCATGTTCAAAGTATCTCCATTATACTTAGGCCAATACACCTCCTTTCCATTCATGTAATCAAGGAGACTGAATCCACCAATAGGTTCTTGTCTAGGCCATTGTCCATTGTAGTGTATTTAATCAATACTTTCACTGCAACATAACCCAAACCCTAAATCAATTTTACCATCAAAATCAACATTGTAACATATAAATAACATCTTATTTATCATATTTCTATATAAAACAACACAATCACAGGGGAAAAAAACCCAGAGCTTAAGTAAAATTTATACCTGAAATCATGCCAAATTAGTTTAAAAAAACAACCAAATCCTACACTACATGACATAACAGAAACCCTATACTGAACTACCACATCACAAACATATGATTTCGCCTCTGAATCAATCATAGAAAATATCCTTAAATCAGAGCATCATAGTATAGACCCAACAACAATGTGATTGACATCAAAGTCATAACCGTAATCGTATACCGTATCATTAAAATGAAAAACAAACTGAAACAACAAAAACCCTAAAAATACAAAATACTCACAATCGATTTCGATGCTAATTCATCGCGACCAAGCTCTAATAACACATATGAAAGAGCAAGTGAAGGAAACTGATTTCTTGCCACTCCGATCAATTTCTCCTTCTCTTTGACGAAACCCTCACGCGGAATTGGGGATTTTTCTTCTCTGAAACTGATTTCAGTTTTTTCTCTCTATATATTGTTTATTCCCGCTCGATGGAGGAGGAGTTGTAGAGACGAAAGGGCACATGTTATATCCTCAACAGCTACCAAAAAGGTGATAAATCTAAACCATTCATTCTCTGACATGGCGCAGAACAATCAGATGTTTTCGTTTGATGGCACATACGTGTCTAAGATCTGTTTTATATGGGAGGGTATTTTGGGTAAACGATGTTTCACGTGTATATTTTGGTCCACTTGTACAAAGCTGGTGACTTAGCTAACTGGTCTTTGACGAAATATGTAAAGAAATGAGATTTTGCTAATTTAATCTCTGTATGGTAGGTAATGCAAATTAGCAATCTTGTTAGGGGAGGAATGCAAAATACCCTTTTTTATAATCAAGATAAATACAAACGCCTACTCCATCCTATGATTGCCGCTAAGGGAAGGTATCCAGACTGGCGGGCCTGATCATGCCATATGGCGTACATTGGGGAAGTTCATGTGCAACTCCATTACAAGTAAGACTAGCATACACAAATAAAATAGACTGAAAACTCGAACTTAGGGCTCTAATTTCATGGTTAAGACTGTGAGTATAGAGATCCCCCAAGAAAATATTCTTATTAATTTTCTTAGTAATCACTGCTGCGTCACTCTCTACAATGGATCCATCTTTTTCTCCTTCACGGCTTTCAAGACATCTCTAATGGCATATGTTTGCTTCTTCTACAGAAGAACATATAAAGTTAGTTGATTCAGTAAATATGAAACTATGAATTAAATCTCTAATTATAAAACCTTTTCCCCCGTTCAGAGAGTTAAGAATCCAATCCCCATCAGTATTAATTTTAACCAAATCTCTAGGCGAAGACACCATGGAGAAATAATCTTATTCAGAGTTATTGTAGAGATGCAAGTGAGGATATAAAAGGCAAACTAATAATAGGAAATACTCTGCTCTGCTAGACTGATTTTGATATGGGTGTAATTAAGGTAGAATCCTGAAAGCCCCATCAGTGTAATTGCACCTAGTATCTTCTCCATCAAATTAAGGTAAAATCTTGGAAGTTTGTATTTTGAATGCTTAGCAGAGTCCATACTCTTATAAAACCTTGGCAAGGATCAAAGCATGCATAATTAATTCGGTTTCCATTATATACCTTGGGAATGTATAGGCCGAGGTATGTATTATATTATGGATAATTTTATTGACCGATAGGCCTCCTTTTTAAGCTTTCCAGACAAACAACTGGATTATATAAGGTAATTTTGTTTCCAAATACAAGTCCAAAGATCATCATTACTAGTGTCACCACTTACACTAAGAGTTGCATAAGCATATTTAATAAAAAAAACTATCATCCTTAGATGGGATCCAAATCCTTCTATTAGTATAAAGATCAAGGGAAAGGGGAATTTGTTTAATCTTCAAACAAATCAAGGGAATCTGGTTAATCTTCTCTTCTGAAAATTGATCAAATACATCTCTTAGGTTTGTTGTATCCCATAGTATCCCGACTTATTAAGTCCTTCACCTTTAGATTTTTTTCAGGAACAATATTTGGTCTTGGTGTGGGTGTTCATGTCCCAGGAATTCAATTGTCAAATCAAGGATCAATAAAGTTTCCTTCTTCCACCATTCATTTAGTCTTACTCATAGTGTCATGAAGGCATTTATATATCCAAGAGACAGAAAGTGGACGATTGGAATTTAACATTTCCCCTTTAGCATAATATTTAACTTTAAGTATTTGGGCTAGGAGAGAGGTTGGATTCTCAAGCAGCCTACAAACAGTTTTAGCCATCATAGTTAGATTATTAATTTTACTAGTTAGGAATCCAAGTCCTCATTCTTTTTTCGTTTTTCAAATGTTAATCAAAGCCAACAAGTGCATATTTATCTTCTTTAATCTTGTGTCATATCCCCATTTTGATGGTGGATTTTCGACGAAGGCTAAATTCGTAAAATCTTATACGAAAATATGTATCTCTGACCAGCACCAGAATGTAGAAAATATCATATCTTCACCGCAAGAGAAGTGAATTGCAGTTCCGTAACCTCATAAATTAATAACACATGACGCCAATTGTAACACTCCGTGTTTTTATCATGGTGCATGCTCAGAGATGCGCCATAGCCTGAGATGAAGCTTCATCCAAAGCATCCGTTGTGTAATAAAAGGAACATTGTCCTATGCCAATACGCTACCAAAAATGACATATCGCGCGTCGTGGGAATATATGTCAAGGCAAATATGGTACCAAGGGGTGTAATCTATATTATCCAAAGGACAATTTTGCATCAAAAGATGCATTATGCCAGTTGGGTGGCTAGCCTAGAACAAAGTAGCGCCACAACGGCGTATTACGCAGGTTATTGGGCTATGACCAATATCGTAACAGGCCAGAGTAGGCTGGCCTTGGGAATGCACAGTCGTCATGGTTGTACATTGGAATGGCCTATGGGCCAAAATCGGAAATACAGCCGTCACGGACCTACAATGGACCTGGCTCAGTAAATATTTAGCCATCATGGTCGGGCATTGGAACTGACCTGTGAGCCAAAACTGAATGTACAACCATCACGGTCGTACATTGCAGTTGGCCAGAATAGTAAGGTGCATCCATCACGGCGTTGGGAGTTGATGAATGATTTTTGCTCCCCTAATTTAAGTTGTAAAAATGTCAAGTTAACATATATAGGGAGGGGTAGTTGGTTGAAGGTGCATATGCGGACTATGCACCAAGTAATCTTCATAGCTTAGCCGGAAGAGTATAAATGATGCCTAAGCCTCATTTATAGATGCGTACCCTTGCCAATGGAGCGTATTAAGAATGGTTATTGGAGCGTATTAAGCATGGTTATCACTATGCCATGCCTCGGATCAAGTATTCATCACTTGGATGCATTTTGATGGAACGACCTATACGGACTAGGCCATTACAACTATTGCTTGGCCACAATCTTGCAAACGAGTTGGATTAAGTTTCTTGTCCCTTCGAGGATGAACTACGGTCTGTGATTGATCCCTTAAGAGTAGGGAAAGGTACGTAGGCAGCCGCAATGAGTTGCAGCATTGCCGGTCCAGCACTTTGTCGCTCATATCATCTAATTGTGAGATGATTGCGGCAATCTGACCTCTCATACCATCTGGCTCGGTTGCTCGATGAAAGAGATGATTGTGGCCATACTTTATGAGGCTAGTTGAATTCCATTCCTTGGACGCTCATACTTCCTATCAAGGCGTTTGACTTAGGCATGTAACAATGGTGCATTGGGCATGGCCTCAAAAGTAAGCTACGTCGATATGAAAGTTAGCGGAGCTTGCATAAGTCTAAGGAGAGTACAACATGAGCCTGATTGATGCACCCTTGGCACGAGAAAGAAAAGTGCATGCTTTCAGAAATCCCCAAGCTAAAGGGTAGTGTTAGGCCTATAATGTCCTATGCGTAAGTCCAAGGAATGCCTTATGCATGGACAAGACTCGGAAGTATGACGGTTACTCAGCTACTTAGGAAATTCAGTGATAAATTTCCTACATGGAAGCAATGCATGTAAGGTGCATTGGCCATAGCCTTCAAGGCTTTAAACCCTTCACAGAACAAGGGTAAGATGGAACAGTGTGGAAGCTAAATTAGCTGCATCATGCTCCACGAGCATGCTTGCAAGGGAAAATGGACGTGTATTTGCCTATTTTTAAGGCAGAGTAAGTAGCATCATCATGGCGCATCGGGGAAGTTATGGCCTGCGCGCCCTGGCGCTCTAGGCATAAATTTTCCGGTCCGTCACAACAATGTTAGAGCATCTGAGGCAGACCTTTGGATATTCCATGTATTTTATCAATTGTGTTGAGCGACCGAGCAACTCTTTCTATATTGAAAATTCAATCGAAAGATGTCTCTGGTGCTGTAACTCATCCCAGAATAATATTCAGAGGAAATATGATGATGTCATCTCATATCTGAATCAATTAAATGCTCCTAGACATATTACCTGCTAGTATATAGTGACTAATTAATTAAATCTAGTGTTGAATATTTATCAGATAAGTTCATGGTATACTATTTTACCCTAATATTTTTTTTACTTCAATTCATGGCTTTTACCGGCTAAATTCCATGGATTAGTAATGAATATTCACCTTTTGAGCATAAGGGCTACCACCGAGTAAGCCCCGAGTAAAAGGCATTATATATTTAGTAATAATGCTCCAAAGAGCATCCAAGAACATGGATGAACAAGGATATGGAAGACCAATCAAAAGAAGAAAGGAAGAGAGATAAAATAATAATATAATAATAATAATATAAAAATACATGGGCGGGGACATACACCCGGCCGGCCACGTGTTGTAGTATTAAGATTGCGGTAAATAAGAATTCGTTGCTCGGACGTGAAAAGATTTATAAATAAAAATATATACACAAAATTTTTCACAGGATCAAGAGACACTGGGACTCAGGATTCCACCATTAATCATTCACAGGATTCATATATTTATTCCAAATAGTTATAGCTCAAATAATAAGGACTCTCATTCTTGCCAAGGTAGATTTTTAGAAGATTAACTGTAAATCGAAAGCATGGCATATCAAAAGCACTATGACCAAGCATAAACCATCAAATGAAATGGCAATCAAATAAGAAAAACCATAAAACGATTAATAAAAAGTGCAAGTAGTCAAAAAGAATTAAATATAATTATCATATGCGTGAAATATGGCTTCCTCCATCATCCCAGTATTGGGGTTTAGCTACTCATATTAATCATGTTCTCAAAATACATTTTTATAGCTCAAAAAGTTGATTAAAAGATGAGAAAATGCTAAAACAAAGATTCGCAACAATTATAAGCGTTACATTGCGCTGTATAAAACAAAACTGAAGTGTAGTAAAGAACGATACAACCTTAGTGTTGTAAACAGCGACACAACTGAACTGCGGCGGGTACTGTTGAAGAACGACACTTCTGGAGCGTCAGTTCTTCATCTTTATCCTCCTCCTCGAGCGCAGCAACAGCAGCAGGAGAGATTTCTCCCCTTCGCTTCTCTCGGCTCCAAAACTTCCCCAAACTCTTGATAACCCTCTATCAGCTCCCAAGGGTCCCTTTTATACCCAACAGGCGCAACGTATAACTCGCAATAACTCCACATAATCCTCCATTACTCGGAAAATATTTGTTTTCCATTTTTTTCACTGTCAGCCGAGATATGATCTTCTCCATCCCCTCTGCCTGCGCATATGAGCTGTAATACTTCCATAGTTGCATAAACACTTAAGAAAATCAGATATCTTCCCCATTTAGTCCACAAAACTTCCCAAAAATTCCTCTCACAGAGAACTCGAGCGTATCTCCCCTGTTTAACTCTCGATTGAAAGTTAGCGGATTCTAACCAAATTTAACTCATTCCAACGCTCAGAATAATCTTGTTATACTCAATAGATATGACCCAATTAATTCCAGCCATTTAGTCTCTCCACAAATCCATCGAAAATCAATTTGAAAATCTTCCAGGGAGAGAATATATTTTCCCGCCAAAACCATTATTTGAATTTGTGAAGAAGGTCACCCCTTATCCGGTGGTCGCCCCCTTATCCGTTGCTGGAGTTCGAATAATACATGTCCTTTGGGGTGCCTTTAGTAATTTTTCTGGGTTCCTCCGGTGCATTTCTGGGGTATCTTTAGTACTCTATCCTAGGGTGTAAAACACCACTTTTCGAGCCAATTTCGCCGCAAGAGCTTATTTTTCCAAAAACATCTACAAAAACATAAAATAACACAATAAGTATTTAATTGAGTCTAACAATACAGAACATTGAGAACAAAATAGACACATAAATGCGTCTATCAAATACCCCCAAACTTATTATTTGCTAGTCCTCGAGCAAAACTAATAAAAGATAAATAAAACCGAGTTAATCTTGGGAGGATTTACCAGAGGTGTGCCCACAAAACCATTACTCCAGACCCTAGCTATCTATGCAGAACCTTGGAAGGCACTAAAGAATCTCCTTGGTTGGCATACTTATTGACTACAGGAGGAAGTATCCTGATGCGAAATTCCAATTGATGTACACGAGTTTGCACTCAAGCATACTAAAATTCATATAAAGTGACAGAGCTCTACTCAGATAGTTGCACTATGGAAATCATATTCGGAGTCAAACTAATCATATGGATAGAAAAAGGAGATGGAAATAGAAAAATGTAGATGGTTTTGATGTTAACCGTATGATCGATGTTTCACATATCTGTCTGAAGGCCACTGCCAGAATGAACCTATCCTAATAGACTGAGATATCGGTCTGACTAATATCAACACAACTGGCATATACAAGGGAACCATTGGTCAATAACTTAAATCTAGATCAACAAACTGGAAAATACAAGGGAACCAGCAGTTGCCTACACAGAACAATAACCATTTTTTTTAACTTAACGGCATGAATAGATCTTTTTGATCCAAGCGCATGCTTCTTGTCAGCAGATTACACGATAGTTCCCACGGGTCCTGCATTCCACGCTTGCTTAGGCGAAGGAAACAGGGAGAACACATGCATATTGCTATCCAAGTGTTAATACTTATTCCGATTGGTCTAACTGGTCCGGTCTTTTTTTTTTTTTTAAGTGAACTCAGTCACTCTAATTCACCTAGCAGTGGTAACAACTTGAATCGTGTGCCCCACCTAATCACTTAGAGAAACATAGTTTAAAATGAAAAAAATAAAATAAAATAAAAATAAATGAAAAGGACTCAACGAGATATGGTGCAACTATCATGTTATTTCTAACACCTGAGCTTTGTGCTTTTATGAATAGACTCTTTAGATGTTTCCATCTAATCAGATTGGTTCCTCAAATCCTACAACCAAAATGCTTCCATCCACTTAGATTAGTTAGTGCCAACCTTAATAAGCATAAATTTCTAGTCTCTGGAGCTTATTTATTGCAACTAAGAACTTTCTCCCATACCCCCAAACTTAAATCTAACATTGTCCTCAATGTTTTAAAGATGAAATTAAAAGCATGAACAAGGAGAAACTGTTACCAATGAAGCAAAAGAGATAAGGAAAGATATTACCGTGTCGCATGAATATTGGGTTACCTCCCAAGAAGTGCTAAGTTTAAAGTCTTCATCCAGACTAAGCAAAGATTAGTCACCACGTAGAATCATAAAGTAGTAGCCGGAATAACTGTGGGTCATCTGGATCAAAAAGTGTTACCCACAAGAAGAGGAAACTGCAACAGACCAAGAAGATACCGAACATACCCTTGCTTAAGACAACTACATCTAGTTGTGGTTCAGGTTCAGGCTCTATAAAAGGGTCTAAATAAAAGGTTTTCATCGGTTGGATTTCCTCAAAGCTAAGATTCGGTTCAGGTATTAGAGTCTGGAAAAACTCAACTAAGAACTTAGAAGCACATAACAACAACCTGAATAATTGGGGATCCTCTAAGTCAATTAGATTTGACTCACAAAGTTGACCATAATAATGGTCATCCTTAAGAAAATGTGTCGACCCTAATATCTTAAAGTAATTAGGTTTAGTCTCAAAACTTAATATCCGACACATCTGAAAATCATATGTTCCCACAATTGGAAGAAAATTTTTTGGTGGGAAAACAAAGTCAATCTCGGTATCATAGCCTGGGTTAACCACATCAACCAGAGGATGGGTTTCTAACAACTGAGCTTCTCTATGGACATCATTAGTTTCGGGAAAACATGTATGAAGATAATATTGTAAGATGGTTGAGGCACAGATGTCAAGTCCTACACGAGGGAACTTTCTAATAGTTAAAGCACACGGAAAATTACCCCCAAACTTAGAGTTTTCTGTGTCTCTAGAAAGACTAGTCACAACTTCCCTAATTTCTAGGTCATCAGATTCCTGAAAATGGTCAATTGATTCTTCTAAGTCTGGTTCATCCTCGATCACCTCTACGAGTTTATGGTCTTCGTCTAAGACTATTGTTTCTAAATCGCTAGACTCTAAAACATTATTCTTAGAATAAACTCGTTCCTCTAAATCATTATCAGCTTTGTAAACAGGAAATACTACATCGTCTAAAACGAGGGTATCTCTAGTCAAATCCTCGTCCTTTTGAATAGGTGAATAATTATTAAAATCATTTGGATTTGAACTAGAAATAATATTATCATTGTAAAGCTCAATTGGAGTATCTATTTCCTGATCACTATTCCTACATAAATATGATTCTCCATCAACACTATCCTCATCATAATAACATGAAAAAGATCGAAACTCATCAAAACAAGTAGTGCTACCAATTCTAACCTTGTTATCTTGATTATGTAAATAACTATCTTCATTCTCAAGGGTATTATTGGATACACTATATTGGAAATTCAAGTAATTTCGAGCAATTCTTTCATTCGTCTCAGCTATCCGCTTGAGGTGGTCTTCTAAAGAAGGTTCACTCATTATTGTAGTTCTTTCGTCTATAATTATACTATTCATCTCAGCTAACTTACGCGTCTACTCAGCTAACTTCCTGAGGGACTCTTCTAAAGGAGGAATAGGAACAAAGGGATCATAAAAAGGACTACTTTTCAATAGTTTGATTGTATCCTCTAGAGACGAAGAACTAGTATTATAATCTTCTCGCTCGTAAGACTGATGCATGTGTGGATAGTAATTGGGCTCACCAGGGTATGACCCATATCCTTCCAAAGGATGGCGTTCCCAACCACTATTCCCAACATGGCCATAAAAAGGATGATGTCCATATTCAAATTCAGGTCGATACTCATTGTATTGGCTTCTGTCATACCAGTTCGACATTCTTAATTACAAGGGAATTCTACACAACCATAAACAAGGCCGACTCGACTCCACCAAAACAAACCTAAAGATTTCTAGCAAACAAAAAGCATGATGGTTTCACTTAGATTGTTTCTAGACTTGCTTCTATCTCTCGAAGGGGAATTCGTTACAGTTTGAGAAAACCCCTCTGGAATCAATCCGAGCTAATGTGAGGAAACTTGAGGCGAGGGAAGCTCAATGGATCTTTGATACCCAAGGCCTCACCGGCGTTACAAGGCGGTTCATTTCAACTCACAATAACCTTCTTGAACTTTGAGGTGTGCTTAAGAAAGTAACCAATATCCTTCGAATTTTTTTCCTAATAAGCGCGTTACCCTATCGGTCTCGTTCTAGTCAAGTTTTAAGCTTGGGTTCGCGTTAGGTTTCGTTTTCCTAAGACGGGCAAGAAGGGAGCGGTGATGAAATCCGAACCCTTATCTTGTATTGTCCAGGCCTTGCCTTTACTAGGAATTTAAAAACAGTCCAAATTCGTCCTCAATCAATGAATCACCTTAAGGAATACAGTAACTCGCTTACAGGAGAATCGCGAGTGTTTCGATGGACTTACCTACCGTACCAGACGGGGGATGAACCTTTGAAGTCGACTCGGGCCACGACTCCTATGTCATGTACGAACCCGAGGGGCCGAGACGATATAGTAATCGTCGTCCTTCCCTGCACACAGTTTATATATAATTTTTTTTTTAATTAATAATACCCTTCCGTAGGGTATGAAAAATAATGTCCCAAAATTGAAATTCCAAAGTCCATAAAAAAAAGTGCAAAAGAAAAAATAAAGTCTAAGAAAAATAAAAAGTCTAAAAAAATAAAATAAAATAAAAAAATACAAATATCTTTTTTTTTTCTCTTTTTTTTATCAAAATAAAAAAAATAAAAAATCTTCTTCTTTCGCCCCTTTCGCTTTGCCTTTTACTCCAATCTTTAAGTATTCACCAAAAACTTTGGAAAAATTTTCTTTCGCTCCAACTTCCAGAATCTGAAAGAAAAAGACAAAAACCCAAAAACGTAAAGAAGAACAAAAATAAAAATAAACCTAAAAATAAATCTATATACAAGTGCTCGTCGGCGGCGCCATTTTTGTTGTAGTATTAAGATTGCGGTAAATAAGAATTCGTTGCTCGGACTTGAAAAGATTTATAAATAAAAATATATACACAAAATTTGTCACAGGATCAAGAGACACTGGGACTCAGGATTCCACCATTAATCATTCACAGGATTCATATATTTATTACAAATAGTTATATCTCAAATAATAAGGACTCTCATTCTTGCCAAGGTAGATTTTTAGAAGATTAACTGTAAATCGAAAGCATGGCATATCAAAAGCACTATGACCAAGCATAAACCATCAAATGAAATGACAATCAATTAAGAAAAATCATAAAACGATTAATAATAAGTGCAAGTAGTCAAAAAGAATTAAATATAATTATCATATGCATGAAATATGGCTTCCTCCATCATCCCAGTATTGGGGTTTAGCTACTCATATTAATCATGTTCTCAAAATACATTTTTATAGATCAAAAAGTTGATTAAAAGATGAGAAAATGCTAAAACAAAGATTCGCAACAGTTATAAGCGTTACAATTCCGATGTATAAAACAAAACTGAAGTGTAGTAAAGAACGATACAACCTTAGTGCTGTAAACAACGACACAACTGAACTGCGGTGGGTACTGTTGAAGAACGACACTTCTGGAGCGTCAGTTCTTCATCTTCTTCCTCCTCCTCGAGCGCAGCAGCAGCAGCAGGAGAGATTTCTCCCCTTCGCTTCTCTCGGCTCCAAAAATTCCCCAAACTCTTGATAACCCTCTATCAGCTCTCAAGGTTCCCTTTTATACCCAACAGGCGCAACGAATCACTCGCAATAACTCCACATAATCCTCCATTACTCGGAAAATATTTGTTTTCCATTTTCTTCACTGTCAGCCGAGATACGATCTTCTCCATCCCCTCTGCCTGCGCAAATGAGCTGTAATACTTCCATAGTTGCATAAACACTTAAGAAGATCAGATATCTTCCCCATTTAGTCCACAAAATTTCCCAAAAATTCCTCTCACAGAGAACTCGAGCGTATCTCCCCTGTTTAACTCTCGATTGAAAGTTAGAGGATTCTAGCCAAATTTAACTCATTCCAACGCTCAGAATAATCTTGTTATACTCAATAGATATGACCCAATTAATTCCAGCCATTTAGTCTCTCCACAAATCCATCGAAAATCAATTTGAAAATCTGCCAGGGAGAGAATATATTTTCCCTCCAAAACCATTATTTGAATTTGTGAAGAAGGTCACCCCTTATCCAGTGGTCGCCCCCTTATCCAGTGGTCGCCCCCTTATCCAGTGGTCGCCCCCTTATCCGTTGCTGGAGTTCGAATAACACATGTCCTTTGGGGTGCCTTTAGTAATTTTTCTGGGTTCCTCCGGTGCATTTCTGGGGTGTCTTTAGTACTCTATCCTAGGGTGTAAAACACCACTTTTCGAGTCAATTTCGCCGCAAGAGCTTATTTTTCCAAAAACATCTACAAGAACATAAAATAACACAATAAGTATTTAATCGAGTCTAACAATACAGAACATTGAGAACAAAATAGACACATAAATGCGTCTATCACCACGCCGCCGTTTGGTCAGTGCCCCACCCCTCCTCTTTCATGTAAATTTTATTTTTTAGGGTTTCCTCTTTCAATTAAATTTTTTGATTTTTTATATATTCTAAAATCTTGTTATATGGACCATATGGTTTGCATAACAAGTGGTCCCGCAACCATTATGACATTCTACCATAAAAATATCAAAATAATATTACTTTAATATTTCCAAATATTGGTCTTTCAAGCAAAAATCTACTTCATCCTCCGAGAAAAATTAAAAGTTTCAGTCAAGATCAAACTCATCTGAAAATACAATATAATGCTCAATCGACCATCAGAAAACACTAAAACTCTCAGGAGAGGTCCGCGGATGACATGACGACACGTGCAAGCCACTATGCTCGGTCCTTTGGCTACCAATAGCCGGCCCTACATCATTCATTGATTAATCACCTAATAATCATCTATAGTCCATATTTGGTTCAGACTATTTCCATCAACTTGTACTATCATCCATACACCACTAGTTGGTCTCACTATCACCAATGGCTGGTTCTAGCACCCCCTTAGTCGGTCCCTCTCTCCATCACAATTAGGTTTTATTACCTAATGCTCCGTAGAGCATTATTTTAATTATGGTTAATCATCAATTAATCATCCTTGCTCCGCTCTGCAACTGACTTTGGTGAATGCTTAGCAAAACACTTGGCGCCACATGGTCAGTCCGTCAGCACTAATGGTTAGTCCCATTTCATCCATTGATTGATAATCACTCAATCATACATGGATCATACATCTATCAACATTAGGATTTTGAACCTAATGCTTTGCAGAGCATAATTCTGAACAGGTTCAAACAACAATAAAACACTAATAATTTTTATATTGATCCGAAAATCAATATTTTACTTAATTATTTAATATTCGGTCCGGCTATCAATATTTTTTAATATTGTATTGATTCAACAATCAATTGCTCTGCAGAGTAATATTTCTCATATTGATTCAACCATCAATACTCGAGAGGTAATATTTCATACTGATCCAGCTATCGGTGTTTTATTAGTTCATCTACCAATACTCAGTTGGTTCATCACTTAACTATTATTTTAATATTATAATCTCTTTGCTTGTCATTCGACTTATTTATGACATTTGGATCGAGGATGAACCTTCTATGATTATTCAACAATAATCATCTTAATATGACTTCCTGTCAAATGCTTGACACATCATCTGACTACCATTGCTGCTTCATCTAGCACAATGATATGTCACAATCATCAGTGAGCCGCTAGACTCAACGTTTGTGGTACACAAAGCATGTTTCTATCTCAGCGAACACTTCATGCATCATCCATCATAACCATGAATTATGAACTACTTTTAGTTTATCAATTAAGACTCGTAGTATAATTAGGCCAACGATTGACCATATAAAATACGTCTTCAAAGTAGACTTTCGCATGAGATGTAAATTCATGTCACATGGGGAGGGGGGGTATTCTAGGGTTTTGGTCTGGAGGCCTACAACACGTACGATGTGCAATACATCCGATGAGGAATATGAGGAAGTCGTGCTGGTAGTTAAAGGAGTGAATGGGATAGTGGATGGTCAATCAACCAAGTCTCACACGCAAAGTGGAACTGGTTTACATATGATTTTTTACTTCCCCATTCTTCCACTCTCTTCAACCACTACCACTTAAAGGAGATCCATGTGCTAACTACATATGCTATAAATAGGTTCCTCAACCTATGACTTGATAATACAACAAGAACAAAGTAAGACTCGACGTAAGCGAAACTACGACAATCAATTATCAAGCAATTACAAAATATCTCTCTAAATCAATCAATTTCCATTGACCTCTGCACATTCTCATATTCTCTCCTTACAGACCGACCCTTCTCCTTCCTTGTGACCGAATTGAATCTGGAACGGACAATATCTTGGTTTAGGCCAAAATCCTACAAATTAGTCTCTTGAACTCAAAGTACTCTCGTGCAACATTTGTTTAAGGATTTAGATGATTTTCTTCATCCATCACTTACATACTCCACTAGTTTTACCCCAAAAACTAGTAAACCGTTTTTACCTGCAAACCCACCAATATTTACTGAGGTAAGAGTCAACTTTTTGGCCAACACTTTTTGGGATCAGAAAGATAGCCATTTTATATATAAAGACATTTCTTGACCCCATATATTTTACCAGAGCTGATCTTCCTGCCGGAGACGCGAACTGAGTTAGTTAATTATTCACATATTCTCCACTACATGCGGTGTTCCAAATCCGTGTGACATAAAACTACCGTGTAAACTGGGGAAGGAAATTTTAGACATTTTTTTAACTGGTCGTTGATGGACTACCCTTTAATTAGAGACTAGATAATAAGATAAAATAGGTTCATTTTGAGTAGATTCCAAAACTCTATATTTATATTTTTTAATGGCTAAAATATCCTTATTTAATTAGAATCCTTTAGTTATGATTTGATTAGATTAGTCGTACTATAACAACTAAAGTAGAGGAATTATAGATAGTTGTGATTAGTTGTATTATAGTTAGTAGTAGAGAGAGTAAAGTTGAAGAAGAATTTGTTGGGGAAAGCTAGGGTTTTGAGAACTTGGTAAGATGAATGGTTCTAATCACAAGTTTAATGTAGGGGAATCTTCACCTCCAATAGATGAATCAACGTACGCTAAAAATAAAAGCAATTCGGATTATTTTCATGATCAGTGAAACATATATTCCTCCAACTCAAAGCAACTACGTAAATGATGGTTCTTTTGAGTTAAATGAAGAAGCAAATGACCCAAATGAAGAATTATGAGCTGCAAAGAATCAGATGTACGTTTTACGTGGAAATGAATGTGATGTTTGCAGGTTTAATTCGTCTAATAAGGGTAACTTTTTTTAATCATTTCATCTTACACAGAGTCGGCACGGTAAGTAGTTTTAATACCCTGCTGATTCCTTTAGTCGACATGGTAATTTAACACATACTACATCAACATAAGGTATATCCCACTTTTTTAAAATAAATAGTCATCACCTTACTTTTATAAAACCATGAAGAATTTTGATTAAACATAAGAAGTTGTCATGGTTGTAAACTAGTACCATGTTGACTTCTAAATCTAATATTGGCCTAATAAAGTATTAGTCGTTATGGTCGATTTATTCTAACCGTGACGAATGCTTGAGTGTTTTTGCACAGATAAATCTTTGTTAGACAATATGGTAGAGTCCACAGGTCATATTTCATAAGCCATGTCGATTCTGTCTGTTTGCTTGACATATATTATCTTACAAGTTATGTTTTTATAGCTCGTAGTTGCAGTTTATGATCAAGCTGAAGATGTCATAGCCTGGTACTCACTTCCGTGCCAATAAATTAGTACGTTACCGAATCTTTTCTTGTTCCAAATTTTTGAATAATTTGCTTAGTTCTTCTAATAAGGTCTTTTGTATTGCATCATGTAGGAATGATCATCTAAAAATTAAGTTAAAGAAAGGGATATTGCGAAGGGAAAAGAAATCATGTGTCTCATAGTTTTAAGCAAGCAATCACACCTTAAGCGTTTTGAATTGGTTTTGTGACTGTAGTGGATTATATGTAAGTCACAAGAGAAAAGTTTATGTGTATCCTAAGAAGATGAAGAGTGGTTACAAGGCTAAGTCAAAGAAGTGCGGTTTCTCATTCGATATTATATTCAATAAGAACGAAGAACATGAATGTATAGAGTTTTTAATGGTTGTCATAACCATAAAGATATGCAAAGTCTTGCTGGACACCCCCATCCCCCAATCCCACGTTGCCAAGCTAAGTCAAATTGGTGAACTTAACCAAGTAAGCTTATCGACAAGTTTAAGATGGATGGCAAGATAACCTCTATTTACTGTCTACAATTTATGCGACCAAAGCAACTATAAAAAGGTTGGAATAGAATGGTAATACGGTTATGCAAGTATCTTTGTGGTTAGCGAACCAACAAAAATACACGGTGAAACAACATAAATCATTATACGGCAAAACTTACGACAAGAAACTACTCACAATAGCATGGTGCTTTATGGAACGTGTGAAGGACGAGAGTTATATTTTATCATTAGAAACCTTGAATTTGTTATACAGCATGGAAGAAACTCTTGAGTCATAGTGATCGACAATGAGCAAGCACTAATGCACGTCGTAAAGGAATATTTTTCCAAGGAATAATTTTTTTTTATGGAATATCCAAAAGGGAAGGTCAAAGAAAGGTATTCAACATACAAAGGAGAAAAATGAACATCTTAGTAAACTAACCCATGAAGAGAAGATGAAGATAAAATAAAGATGATGAGAAATATGGAGAAGATGAAGTAAAACGGATGTTTTTACTCAAAGAGTGGGATAAATTTGTTTAGTCGATGACCGTGAAAGCCCAAGAAAACAATTTGAAGGAGTTTGAGGATAATTGAAGCATATACCCCAAAGTAGTTGCACATTGCAAGAAACAATGGTTGGAGACATATAAAACTATGTTTATATATGCGTTTGTTTACTTATGATTATAAACACTTCAAACTTGAGTCAAAAAGTATGGTAGAGCAGGCTCACGACCAACCAAAAAATTTACTTAATACAATTTAAATGAGATTGTGGCGGTAGTTATATCCCTAATATTAATAAGAAATTCAAAGAAAATATGCACAACAAGTTGATAACTTGCAAATACGATGATTGGTTGCTCCTGAGTATACGTACATCACAACGCCTTGTATTAGGAAATTCGTTATATGATAACACTACTATAGTTGTATAAGGACTACGATGACTTTAGCGCTCCTTGTAACTGTAAGACAATGACATCTATTGGGATTCCTTGTCGCAATATTATTGGAAGGTACAAAGATGCGATTTTAATTGATGATATTGATCCATATTATGAACAAGTATCTTTTATCCAAATGCCCATAGAAGCTCTTGGTAAAAACTTTAACGACACGGAAATTGGACGAGAAGTACATGAGATTTAATCCAAATTCAAAAGGGCACAACATATATTATTGCATAAGTTTATACCAATAATCCACCCCTATATGGAAGATATTGAAGAACAATTAACCAAAATCCTAGAGGTAGACCAACTTTTGTATAAAATATAAACCATAACAACGAAAGGACCAAATGTATTCAGACCAGCCAATCAACATAAGTATTTTTATGAATCGGCTTGTGTGAAGAAATTGTCGAGCAGTTTACTAATCAAAAACACTGCAAACCAGAATTTCATTCCATTTTTCTTCCTCAGGAGTAAGCAACAAATTGAATGGAAGCAACAACAGTGTCAACAATTTGAGGCTTAAAACCATGCAAAATAGTAATCCAAGGATCGAACCAAAGTTTAATATTTTTAACATCCCCCACAATCCACAAGTAACCAAGTTTCAGAGAGGATCTGCAATTCGGTATTTCACTCCAAGTACTTGAACAATTATGGGTCTTTTTTGCTCTCCGAAAGCAAGTGTCTCTAAGATATTTTGCCCTCAACAAACTGCCTCACTAAGAGTCATGATTGTTGATAAATCTCTATGTGAACTTGGCAACCAAAGATTGATTTAACTTTTCAAGTGATCTTAACCCCGATCTTCTTTTTTCTTTATAAACCAATCTCGTATGATTTAATGAAGCTTCGATTTCTCTAAAATTGCCCCACCATAAGTTTCTTATTGTTTGATTTAGCTTCTTAATCATAAACTTGGGAATGAAGTAGTAGCTATATAGAATAATGGTACGAGAGCACGGAAAGGTTGAATCAAAACAGTTCTCCCAACATGATTTATGAAGTGTTTCTTCCGTCCTTTCATCTTAGAGTCAAACTTGCCAATAAGAAAATCAAATGAATCAGTTATATTATCAGGTTTCGGAATTAAATGATGACAAATTTGTTGCAGTTAACTTGCTATCTGAATAAGCTGCGTACGCATGGAGAATGACACTGAATGGAGAGATTTTTTTTTTATTAAGACTGTCAAACAATATGACTTCATCAGTGAACATTGCATGAGACACAAAGGGAGCCTATCTGTTAATCTTATAGCATGAATAAAGTGTATCATGCTCCATTCTATTCATAATGCAGGTTTAACTTTGGAAACAAAGAATAAATAAAATGAGTGAGAGATGACTGCCTTGAAAGATGCCTCTCTCGGGTCTAAAAAATCCTTCCAGCTGGCCATTAATTTCATGGGAATGATTTCTTATACCAAAATTTTGGAGAACACAACTTAGAAAGTCCAATCCACTCTATCATATGTGAAAAAGATAACCTTTTCGTTCGAGAACCTATATGAAAAATCCTTGTATATATAAGTTCTTTTTAACAAGGTAAACATATCATATCGAGGTAGTAACGACAAGAAAACCTAATTGATTCTCTCTTAGAAGATCACCTAGAAATAATCTAGATATATCTTGATTTATCAAATCCTGGGTTTATGAAACAAACAGATACAAGTTTCGTAACTATCAAAAAAGATAAATTGCCTGTACTTTATGATCCCTCGGTAAGGTCTTCAAAAACTCACTTTGGTTCATGAAGAATAAAGATGTGAAAAACAAACTTATGCAACTAACACACAATTTTCCAAGAGATGGTTTGTATGGTTATATGAAACCTCTATTTATAGTGAATGATCAAAGCTAGGTTTGGAAACCAAACTACCTTGTTTAGGAAAGAAAATACCAAGTACTTAACTAAAATAGGCCTTTAGTCACGTATTTATGGTTTTAGTTTGTAAACTGTTGCCAAAATTTCGTGCACAAGTTCCTATTCACGAAATCAACCTTACACACACATCATCAGTGTTGCTTAAGGGTGTACAGAAACCGAGCCGAAAACCCGGACCGGCCCGGAACCGGTGGAACCGTACCTATTTTTGTACCGAACCGAGAAAGGGGGTACAGGTACCGGTCCAAAAAATAGGAACCCGAGGCTAGGGAGGTACATGTACACGGTCCTATCCCAGTCCCGTACCGTCCCGGACAAAATGTACCGAGTAGTAATAGCCGTTAGATTTAGGGATTAATCTGAGTATCTGATGGTGCCGGTATATATAGAAAAATTACTGGGGTTTCTTATTTCATCTGAGTATCTGATGGTGGACTTACGAACTCAACAGCAGCAACAGAATATCTCTGTGGTTCATTCGGTACAGTGACGAACAAATTCACAGACGTAAGATTCGCAACCGACACAACATATCTATTATTCTTAGCCTACTTAGTATTCGCTATGCAATTAGGATTTTCTATGTTATGTGCAGGTTCAGTAAGAGATAAAAACACCATGAACATAATGCTTAAAAACGTCTTAGATGCAGTTGGTGGTGGTTTGTTTTATTATCTTTTCGGTTTTGCTTTTGCTTATGGTACACCTTCAAATGGATTCATCGGGAAACATTTCTTTGGTCTTAGAGATATTCCTACTGATGGTGGTTTTGATTACGGGTATTTTCTTTATCAATGGGCATTTGCTATTGCGCTTCTGGGAGGGCCGTTTCCCTTAAAGGTCATAGCACTTCGTTAGTTGTTTTGGGTACTTTCTTGTTGTGGTTTGGATGGTATTAGGGCTGAGCAGAAAAACCGTAACCGCGGTTTTCATCCGTATCCGTCCGCAAGTTTGCGGGTAAAAACCAATCCGCAAGAGTTATGGACCGGACACCGGTGCATTTTCAAATCCGCACGCGGTGCGGTTGCGGTTGGGATTTGATAACCGCGGATTACCCGCACCGTAGGACATTTAGGGAATTTATTAAAAGTATTAAGGATAATATGGGAAGTTGGGGTTTTATATATAAGGATCTTATATTTCTAAACCCTAATAGCCATTTTTTTTTCTTCGAGTTCATCGTCTCATCTTTTTTTCTTCGAGTTCATCGAGTTCATCGTCTCATCTTCGATTTGCAGAGAAGTTTCTCTTCTTTCTCTTTCGTTTCTTTAAGTTTCTAGGTTAATAGCCAAGCTCTTTGTTCACTAATCACTATCGTTGGCGATAGTGATTTGATTTTCTCGCAACCTCAAGCAAATACCACTTTCTGTTCATTTATTCAATATTCTTTGACTCTTTCATAAAAGGTAATTACTTTTAGGTTTACTTTAATTTGGTGTAAAGTTTGATTTTTCATCTAAGATTATATGGAACTGAAAATTGAGAATTTGAGATTGATATTTGTTAGATCATTTGTATGATTTAGTGGTTTCCATTATCAATTAAATTTAGATAATTTTAATTTTAGTTCAGATTTTTGTTTTAGGAATTAGGGTTAACTTTCAATTATCAATTCAATTGGGAACAGGGGATTCATTCTCATTTAATTGTATTCATTTTTGAGTTCTTATTTTGTTTTGGGAAATAGGGTTAAGTAACTTTGAATTCAATTGGGTACAGGGAATTCTAATTGGTGTATATTTGTTTTGGGAATTAAGGTTAAATTGTATTCATTTTCAATTTCTAATTCATTTTTTGATTTTCATTGGTTCAATCAATGGGTACCATTTTTTTGTGAATAAATCATATTTGGAAAAGGGGTTATTAATGTTGATAGCTTTTCCTTCACATCCAGGAAGAAAAGAAGTATAATTTTAGTCGGCTGAAGACGAAGGGATATAGACGAGGAAGCGTTGCAAAGAAAGGTTTATATTCTTCTAATAACAATGGTTAGAAATTTAAGATCACAGTTCTGAATTTAGTTACTGGTTCGCTGTGGAGTTGTGTTTTGGGTTTTGTCTATGATCTCAGTGCTCATTTACATGGCAGAAATGAACTGATGTGCTTTGAGTGTTTTACGTTTTATGTCATATCTGACATTTAAGGAACTTAGAAATGTGTGGTTAGAAATTGAAATTACAGCTTGCTTTGTATATTAGTTGCTGATTGTGGTGGAGTTCTTGTTTGTCTTATGTCTATCTGAATGTTGATTGGCATGGCAGAATTGAAGTGATCCTGTTTGAATGTTTTTGATATGAGAATAAGCGATTAGATATTGAACTGAATTGCTTATTTTTGCTCGAGAATTGCTTATTTTTGCTCCTCTTAAGATTTCTGCTGTTTGTGACATTGGTTCCTTCGGCTTATGATATATCAGATCAAATTAGGAATTTATGATCAGAATGATGCCCAAATTTAGTGTTTACTGATTATCTATAACTCCTCCTCATTTTACAGATGCGGCAGAAATATTGCAGGAAATTCCAGACATATCTATCATGGATTGAATAAACTAGTACTCGAATCCAAGGTCTCTTTTTCAGTTTTTGGCATCAGAGATTCATATGGCTTGGCACCAGACTTGTTGCATTTGAATTAGTACTCTTTTGTGTTAGCTGTTAACTATCTTATGTCTATTGTTGCTTTTGAATTACTGAATTAGAACTCTTTTGTGTTAAAAAAACGCCTGTACTCTAGTTTGTAACTTTCTAGTTTCTATACTTAGTTTTTTTTTGATGATTCTTGTGATCAAATCCGCGGTTAATCCGCAACCGGCCCGCAAAATCCGCTGATCCGCAGAGGGCAAATCCGCGGGTGATTGGGCCGGTCACGGTTTGAATTCCCAAATCCGCAACTTTGACGGTTTGGTTGCGGGTGACCCCTAATCCGCAACCGTCCGTCCATTGCTCACCCCTAGATGGTATGGATTTAACCCTGGTTCTTTCGTTACCATCTTGAAGACGTATGGGGAAAGTGGAAGTTATTATGGGCAATGGAGTGCTATTAGCAGAACTGCTGTTACTACTACTTTAGCTGGTTGCACATCCGCGTTGACGACTTTGTTCGGGAAAAAATTGTTGATTGGGCACTGGAATGTTACTGATGTTTGTAATGGTTTGTTGGGTGGTTTCGCTGCAATTACTGCCGGTTGTTCTGTTTTCGAACCGTGGGAAGCTATTATTTTCGGATTTGTTGCGTCCGGGGTGTTGATTGGATGTAATAAGCTCGCAGAGAAATTCAAGTACGATGATCCATTAGAAGAAGCTCAATTGCACGGTGGTTGTGGTACTTGGGGTATAATTTTTACAGCTTTATTTGCCAAGAAAGAGTATGTTGCTCAGATATATAACGACGACGTTCTTGGTAGACCTTACGGTTTGTTTATGGGTGGTGGTGGAAAAATTTTAGCGGCACATATCGTTCAGATGTTGGTTATTGCTGGTTGGGTTAGTGCAACAGTGGGTCCATTGTTTTTGATACTATACAAGTTGAAGCTATTGAGAATTTCATCTGAAGATGAATGCAAGGGATGGATTTAACTAGGCATAGTGGTTTCACATATGTTTATCATGATGACGATGATTCGTTACCCAAACATGTCCAGTTGAGGAAAGTTGAACCTAGCGGCACTCCAAATTCTAATTCTGCTACACCCGTAGTTTAAATTTTTTTTCTTTTTTTTTTGTTATGAAATGAAAATCAACATGTTATAAGTACCGATTGGTACCGGAACCGTACCTGGTACCGTACGTGTACCGAATGGTACCGGAACCGAGGTCCGAGGTACAGGTACCGGTCCAAAATTTTGGAACCGAGGCTAGGGAGGTACAGGTACTCGGTCTCGGCAAGAACCGAGCCGAACCGTACCGTGTGCACCCTTAGTGTTGTTTTAATAAATAACTCATAACTTCTTCGTTATAAATCGGAATCAAGTGATTCTTGGATGGTTAGATTCATATTTTTCATTCACTGCAATATGAGGACCTTTACAGGATAAAGGTCATTCTCATTAAAGTCTTGGGGTCAAATATTCTCGAGTGTATGCATAAATGTATATTTACCATCATAGGAATTTCCATAGAGTGAGCACCTGTTTCTACAGATAGAGAGGTAGAATAAACAAGAGAATCAAGTATTAGTTACTAACCTTTAATCAAGTTATCCATAGATGTCTTCGTGAGTATTCAATCTTCAGTCTTCAAGGATAGCTTTGACTTTATACTATATTTCTTAAACCTAATCTAGTTTGAAACTAATTTTATCAAACTAAATCAAGAATGTGTTATGGCATCTAAATTTGAAAACTGACTTAATATACCTATGCCAGTGGGTTAAACCAAAAAATAAGTAACAATATGACTTACTCATGTCAAGCTTGAGAAAAGAGCTATGATGGAGTCTAAATGGTTCATATAGTGTAATAGTTATTTAGCAGCGATAATATTGTTAAAAATCTATTTGCCAAGTATAAAGGCAGATTGGGTACTAGAGCTAAATTGATATGATTTAAGCCAGGGGCTACAGAATAATATTTAATGCAATCTTGAATAAGACTTTTAATTTCAGGATCCAGAATTTGCCAACAGTTTTTGTAAAAGATGGTCGGGAATCCATCAGACCCAGGGGTATTTAAGGATCTCATTTTCTTTAGGGTTTGCAAAATTTAGTCTTCGTGGGGATGAAAATAATAGAGTTATTTCTAAAGAGGTAATCATATTAAAATTCAAAGAAGGAAAGTGAATACAACATACATTGGTATCTTTTGTGAAGATTGAAAGTGGTTAAGAAGTAACTCCTTTATAGTATCAACATTACAAGTCCAATTGTTATCATCAGTATTAAGACATAAAATGTGATTCTTGTTCCTCTTATGCACCACATACAAGAGTAAAGCTTTGGTAATTTTCCAACTTTGGGTATGAAATTATAATAATTTCTCTGTTCCTGGGCTATTTTATCACTCTTCTACATAATTTCAATCTTTTAAGAATCTCATTTTCATGTTCTCTAATATCCATCAGATGTACTTTGTTTTGTAATGCCATTAGTTTTTGACTTCCCATTTCCAGATCTCTAGAAATGTGACGAAAGTATTTATTTCCCCATTCGTGCAAGTCATTTCCCAACGAGTCCACCTTACTAATAGTACCACTATTGACTCTATTTTAACTAGCTTGAGTCTCTTCGAGGATGGGAGATCAGTCCAAAAATATTCTAGTTGAATTTTTTCTATTCTTTTGATGAATTCTCAACGTATGTTAAAGAGAGTGGATTTTTATTACTGGTGGATTTTCCCGATTCGGTGGAGAGTTAAAGAGAGTGAATTTTTATTTTTGGATTGGCTTTGATATCATCGAAAAATCTAGCATTGCTCTTGTCTGATATCTGTTCAAAGAATCCCTTGGAACTGCTTACAAAAACGTTGTCACAAGCTTTCGATAGAACAATAAATTTTTTATTATACCCCAAACATACCACAGTGATACCAGACCTTATAATCACTTTTTTTTTTGAGCTGTAACCACCTTCTTTGAGGCTAGAGTAAAAAAAACATTTATTTACTTTTAATTATTTTTTAATATCCAATTTGATGCGAACTCCATCGTATATCAGCAGTGTCTTTAGGACCCATAGGGAATGGGTACCACTTTTGAAGTAATGAGAGAAGCATACTTAGAGAAATTCTTATGGGATGAATAAATTTAGAGTTTGTTCATTTTTCTCCCATTATGGGATGAACATACCAAGAAAATGGATGTTCAAATGAATAAATCTGTTCATTTAAACATCGAGTTGGAACATCAGACGCGCGTCTGTAAGGACGCGCGTTCTTGCCAAAAATGCGGACGTCATAAGGGTGAGCGCTGGAGTTAGAAGAGTGAGCGCTGGAGTTGGAAGGATGAGCGCTCCCTGCTTTTCTCTCTCCAAAATCAAATTATTATATTTAGGGTTTATTTTTTATTATTTGTTTTATTAGTTAAATATTTCGTGGGGCCAAACTCTTATTATAGTTTATATAAATAATCTTAGTGGATCCCCACTCTTATTATTTTACATTAATAAAATCACTTGTGAGACCGTAAAATATCAAATTTGTTCATTTTTCCTTGTTTACCATAGTGGAGAATGCAGTTTGTTCATCCACGTGGCTCAACAAACTTTTTCTTTTGTTCATTGCCACAGGAACTGCTCTTAGTGGTGAGAACACCATTGTGGAAACCGGTAAAATCAACGAAATAAAATTTATGATCAAAGGGTACCTTGTATGGTTCGTAAACTTCCAAAACTAGTGAATCTTTATTGATGAACCTTAGTGGTCTTGATAATACGACACCCATATCGCAGAAGTGTTCAAATTGACTTTATATATTCTGTGTTCAAATATCAAGATTAAAAAGGAGAGAATACCAAGTACACCACCAATTTTTTCATTCAGCAAGATGTATAAACAAAACCTAATACAATCACAAGTAGATCAAAGCAAAGACCCTTTAATTAGATTGTATATAAAGTTTTATCTTTATCTTCCAAAATCAATATGTTTAGATAAAAGGTCCGCGAACCTGATTGTGTAGAATGGTTCTTGGACGATATGAAAAATCTATATCTGAGATCAATCTAGTCGTATCTGAATTCTAACAAGTATGAAACTTGCAATCTACCTTTAAAGATACAAATTCAACAATAATAAAGTTTTGATTTTGATCTCAAATAATAAGGACTTAAACTATGTATATTGATCATGTACTACTTGTCATATTCTTATTTTAAGGATAAACCAATATAATGTGGAAAAGGAAATACAAGACACCAGAAATTTTGTTAATGAGGAAAACTTCACCTACAGAAAAACCCTGGGACCTCGTCCATCTTTGAACACCATACTGTATTAAACCGCTATACACACTAGCATACTATCACAGTATAAACTAGATTGCAGTTGAGACTGAATTAGTGCTCCAAGCAATTCTGCTGCAGTCATGTTCCTTACGCCTCTTGAACCTCGTACGATTCCAGGCACTTGATTCCCTTAGATGACGTCCGTTACAACGTAAAGTCATTTCAACCTCGGTGAAGACATCTGATACCTATATGCCTTTAACAGACAATCATATCTATTTTCTTTTTGATTTTTAAATCTAGGTCTGGAAAATTATTTGTATTGATAGAGTCCATCAAACCCCAAAGATACAGAACAATACACTCAGTTAGCTGAAAAGACTGGATTACTCAAGAAAAATCTAAATAAATCAAAGAAGAGTTTAGATATCTATCTTAAGAAATCACAAAGTTTGATTTTCTTTTTGATTTTTAAATCTTGGCCTGGAAAATTATTTGTAGTAGAAGGAATCCATCAATCCTCACGAATCCGGAAAACTTACACTCGGTTAGCTGAGAAGGCTGGATTACTAACCACCTCTCAAGAAAAATCCAAACAAATCAAAGAAGAGTTTAGATATTTATATTAAGAAATCACAAAGTTTAAGACGAAGAGAACTTTCTGATTTATATCTATCTCGTTATTGATATGAAAACCTCAAAGATCAATAAGAATAAGATCTGGATACACTAACTATCAGGTTGACAATATTCAGACTGGGCTTCACGAATCCCTAAGTGAAGTCTTCAAATTCGTAACATAGAATGAAGTTCTATGAAGAATCTAAGTTATAAATGACGATTCTAGCTTAGCAACTAGGACGCAAGAGTGTCAGGGATTAAGAAATCCTCTTGCAAGATTTTTCTATTTATATATATTTTTAAAGTTCCAGCTAACTTTGAATTCAAGCTAGGATTTCTTGAAATTCAAGCAAATACTTTCTTAGTTTAGATGGAATTCATATTAGGAATACATATAATCATGTGAGATGTCTGCCTTGAAATCACACAAAAGAATATGCATTATAGTCCAGGGTTCTGGAACCGTGCATAATAATGGTTCATAGTGGTTCAGTAGACTTTGAACTTAACAAGCATGAGCGGTGTTTAACAACACTGTAGACTAATCATTGATCCAAAAGCACAACGTGATTTTGTGAACAAATTTGTCTTAGAAGTGTCTATGAGAATTATATCTAAAGCAAACATAGTTATGTAGAGTAGTTCGTGACTTTCTGCTAATACTATAACTGGGAAGGTTTGCAAACCTCTAACAATTCGTAAAGTTACGGCACAAGGGTTTGCAAACCTTGGCAGTTCGCGATAGTCAATTGGTAGTGGTTTGGAAATTGATTTATGAACCTATAAAGTGTGCAGAATGAATTAGTAAGCAGTTCTTTTTCTTACAAAATGAATTTTAAACATTCCCAATATCCATATATAATAAGTACTGTTGCTTAGGAAATTTCCAAATTGTTAAATTGAAACAAAAAAAAAATTGTGAACAACAAATTTTTCTTACTAAGATTGCTAAGAATCTAGAGTATCCATTGCTTAAAGTATATTTCGAGAGTTTAACCAAGACAAGCTTGAACTCGAAAGGTCTTATTTCTAATATTAAATCTACCAAAATCATATGACATAGTCTTAAAAGATGGAATGATAAATAGGATAGGTCGGACTTCACATACCTTTTTGTTGATGAAGTTTTCTCAAATGTCTTTGTTTGTTATCCAATCATTAATCTTTGAGGTTATTCGTTGATGTCTAATACTCAACTACCATGCTCTAATCCTAGTCTAAGATTTAACTTTAGTAGATTATAAATCAAGATATAGTTTCGTATATCTATTATTGACAACAAGCTTGAGATATCAAAATTTGTTAGCTCGGCCTAGCAATGCTCTAACAAACATGTTTATTAGCACTTTGAGTTTCCATGCCCTTAGAAGATCATGAAGAATATTGATTCCATATCTACAATTCACTATCTTGAAAAGCAAACATTTATTCCAATTGCATATTTTTATTCTGGGTCATCTGGAAACTCAATAGAATCTAGACGCTCTTCTTCAAATAGGCCCCCCATACGGTTAGCGAGATCCCCAAGCTCATCTTGTTTTAGTGAGGACGCCATGAAAGGAGAAGAGATAAAGACACTAAAGGAAAGATAATGTGGGATAAATGAATGACTATAACATAATAAAGAATTTATATAAGAAACAAAAAAATAAAGTAAATCTGATGGCTATTCTAGAAGATTCGTATGAGAAAACTGAGTATAAGACTGAAGTAGTGAGAAAATCGCTCATAAGACGAAGAAAAAAAAAATCCAGTAAGATGAAAACTAGAACCGCCCAAAATACGAAAATGAAGCGTTTTTCTAATGTGAAGTCGAATTGTAGTAAATTTAGGGCCTCAGATCTAATAAACCATTCCTGATAGTATATGATATAACCTTTAGAATATCTTATGTGATGATATCTTAACCTTAAATTTTACTTTAATTAATTATTAAAAAAGAAAGTTAATGAAAAATATGACATGGAGGTGAATCCGAAGATGTAGTTAAGACTTTCTTTAACACCTTAATGTTTAGTATTTTATCCCTCCTAGCTTGTAGGACCTAACTATTGGAGATGAATCTATGCTGAATGAGGATCTATAATCCCATTGTCATGAAAATATAATATTTTCAAGACACATCAGTGAGCTAGAATTAGGAGGGATGAAATACTAATCAGTGAACTAAATTTTTTCATCCCTCCTAGCTTCATCTTTTCTCATCAGTGAACTAGATTTAGGATGAAGGGAGATTAACCAGATCATTCTTTTCTGATTTTCTGAGATGGTTTGTCTTCTTCTTACTTAATGATGGAAACATGTCCTCTTTCTGTTTTGTTGGCCCTCCTTCTTGAAGAACTTCTTATGTGGTAATGGAGAAACCCAACACCTTTAAAGTTGTTTCTGCTGCTTTTCTGAATTCACTACCTCCCTATCTATAAGGAGAATTACCTGCAATCAAGTTAACTAAAAGCATGTATAAGAATGGTTTAAATCAGCGAAAATTTAGTCTCATTGGTAGGCTTGATTTAAGCAAGATAAGAAGAAGCTAGGGATCAATTGCTTAATCAATGGAAGGCTGAAGGTGAAGTCAAGCTCATTCCAATTGGAAAAGGGTTCTTTCTTATCAAGTTAGAGAATGCAAATGATAAGATTAAAATTTGGTCAGAAAGCTCGTGGAAAGTAGATGACCATCTACTCAAAGTACGGATTGAGAATTGAGGTTCAACCCGTAAAAGCATAGAACTTCTTTAGCCAAAGTTTGGATCAAGTATCTGGAGCTTCTCTTGGAGTATTGGACAGAGGAAAATTTGTTGCAATGGCCAAAGCTTTGGTCAAGCCTATACAGGTAGATACAAACAATTTAACTATAAATTTTGGTTTCTTTGCTAATGTTTTGGTTGAAGAAGACTTTACAAATAAAATTCCAGATTGTGTTTAGGTTGAAAATGGCGATGAGGATAACAAAGAAGGATTTTGGCAATGTGCTGAGATCCCCAAGGTCCTGGAGTTTTGTTTCCACTGCAAATTATGGACACTTGGTTTCTGAATGCAGATCAATTAACAATGATGTTACTAGCCAAACAGAAGTTGTTATTGTTTCTCATGAGATCGTTAAGAAAAAGAAAAAGAATTTTAGCAGAAACAAATGAACTTTGCCGGCCGAAGAGACTGAAGAAGGTAATAACAAAGATGCTGATATAAATTTCCCGCTGATATTACAAGGATAAAATTCCTTTTATTTTGATTCGTCAATTCGCCCAGAATTCAAAATATATAACTGATTCCATGGGATTTAATAAAAACAGGAGGTTGCTTCAACTCCGTCGCTCGTGGAAGACACGATTATTAGCATCACAAACCAGCTGTGTCTAAGCCGGTTTAAGGAGTCAACACCAATGTGAGCATAAAGTTTAAAGTGGCGGATTTCTTCCCCAACGGGTCATTAAGCACAAAAAAATGTTTTTCTAAATATTTTACTAATCTAGTAAGATAAAGAAATGCTCTTCTAAATCTCTCACTAATCCTAATAAGATTTCAATGGATAAGCTCATGGAGTGTGGTACTATGATGAGATTGAGCTCTCCCTCTTCGAAGGCAAATGGCCAAAAAACATTTAATGATGCTGAGAAAAATCACAAGGATTTAACCCTTGGAAGAGGTTGATGAAAGTCTTCCTTAATGTAGCTAGAACTCTTGTTTTAATTCGCGAGCTACAATAATCGTGGTTTCAAAGGTATGTCAAGAGCTTCTCATCTGATGCTCTTTGTTTGTTCCTCAAACTTTTTTGCTTTTGGTTTTTGACGTGTGCTTTTGCTTTGATTAGAGTTGTTTTTCCCGGTATAAGTTTATTTGCCGGTGATAGCTTGTGTGCTTCTTAAAAATTTTAAGTTTCTGTACACAATCCGTGGGGAATTGTACTTATTTGGAATTTTACACGGTTTTGACCTTGTCAATGAAAGAGAAAAGACATGATTGCAAGTGATGGTAATCTATTGCCCAGTTTGCTTTTGCCGGCCATAGGCGGTTGAATAACACTGCCCGTTCCACTAACTTCGATTTTCTTCTTTATTTGTTTCAAGTTTCAACAAAGAGACCTTTTTCTCTTTAAACTAATTAAGTATCAATACAAGGATAGCAGAGAGATAATTTGGCACTTCTGCACGTCATTTGTCAGTAAAGCAGAATACTAGATAAGGATCATCTTCATTCTTTCTAGTATGGCTGTAGGAGTATGGTATGAATGTATGATCTCCCCTGGACCTAGTGCTGTGCTCCTTCTGTTTGCAATTGACTATGGAAATCATCTTTGGGTTCAATCATTCTTCTGGTGGCTAAACAAGATAGCGTGGCGATTTAATAAACATATATACCCGCCCCAATTATGAGAACATGGGATTTCATGTGTGATTTAAAAAACTGAAAAAGCCTGTTGTGCGTAACACGGGATCTGGACGTGATGATTACTTAATGAACCACCTGCATTCCTCTGCACCCTGGTTACCAATTGAATTATTGTCCTTATTTCTTATGGGCGTCGGCCTTGCTAAATATCCTTCTCGACAATTTTTAATTATTAGTAATTAACGTCTTTGGTTTTGGTTAACAAAATTTCGATATAATTGATGTGTATTCCATTATGTGTAAAGTTGGTTTGATTTTGTATAGCGGCTTAATTCTGAGAGTATTCCATTCTGGATGTCGGAGAAGACTGCCGCCGCCGACAACTGCTGGTGCTACTGTCGCCGAAGAAGGCCACCGTCGTCGGCAGCTGTTGCTGCTACTGTTGCCGGAGAAGAGGATGCTGACGTCATGCTGGCGTATCCCTGACGCCAGGGTTCTCATAAATTTCTATCATGCAATTGATCATGAAAACGATCAACCAGTTCAGATGTCACTCCAACTGGTTGGAAATCTTCTTCAAGATTTTAGGGTCTTACACGATTTGTGTGAGACAGTCATTTGATGTAGACTCGGAATGTTTCGTATTGATCATTCGATCACTTTAAAATTACTTATAAGCTAATACTTTGTGTGAGACAGCGCGGGGCTTCGCCCCACCGGTGAGACGTGACAATACATTTTTGATTTGGTGTGCGCGGTCTTCGCCCCATCCCGTGACGATGTATTTTTTGATTTAATGTGGCGGGGCTTTCAAAGCTTAAAAAGCTCTTATTTTATTGTTATTTGCTTGCTCATGAGAAAACTTCTCTGGATCTGAATACCTATCACTTTTAACATGAACCAGAGTTTTTATTTTTCTTTCAGATTGCATAATGTAAACAAGGTACCACTGGCCCAACTAGTATTAACAAGAATCAAGAACTAACCGAAGTGTGTCATTCGTAACCTTTAGGGATGTTGTGTTAGAATCGCTATGATAAAGATTAAATCCTCAGCCAACAAGGAGTGTAATTATTTTCTTTTGAAACATCCACTGAGTTTAACTGGCTTGCATATTTCTCGAAATATGTGTTGGTAAGCTTTTAGGGATTGGTGACTTCCCCATTCAGTGATTTTGGCTCTTTAAATGAGTTTTGGTTCACTAAAATATGACAACCAAACTCAACTATACGAAGTTGGATTTTGTTCTTTGTATAACGGCTTAATTCTGAGAGTATTCAATCTCGTCTCTTAGCAAAAATACCGATCACTTGTGATCCCGTCTCTTAGAGTCGATTACAAAAAGTACTTGTTTGAATACTAAAATGTTTGTTTTGAGTCAGATCTGACTCAACGGACATATCCAGATCTTGGAAATCCTTTCTTAATTTGCAATCCTTTGACGGGAGAAGTTGTGTATACTCCTAAAACTAATACCTAGTCTCCTTCAACCATTTTGTACACACACAAGTATGCGCACTTTACGTTCCCGGTTTATGGACTTATACACTAATGTCCGAACACACTATGCTTATATACAAAGATGGTTACATAATCTAAACTCTCATTTCAATCATTGAAACTTTCTTAGAGGATGTTATACAGTTGTTATTTACAAACTATTTTTTATCAAAGCGATTTTCAAGATATTGAAATGTCAAAATGACTTTCGTCACGAGTAAAGATGAATTCGGCTAAAGCAAAAGCTTACCAACACATATTTCGAGAAATACATAAGCGATATGAACTCGAATCGAAATAGCAAATGTGTATGATCGAAGTCTATACATCTATACGACTTTTGTCTCAAGATAGGAGATAAAATAAGTAGACTTTTGAGTGATAGATAAGTTCAAGTATCCACATACCTTTTGTTGATGAAGATCCACCAGTTCCTTGAGTAGTTCTTCGTCTTCTTATGATGATCGCCGTGGAGTCTGGAGCTCAACTACACTAAACTATCCTAGTCCAAAACTTAGCTATAAGTGGACTAGAAATCAAGGCATATATTTTTGGCAACTAAAATTGACAAACAAGCTTGAGATAGCAATGCTTGCGAGTTCGACCGAGCAATGCTCTAACAATTCTTATCTCAAACACCTTCTTCGCTTCCCTCCCTAAGATCAACCCTTCTCCTTCACTTTGTGACCGAATTGAATCTGGAACGACCATTTCTTGGTTTAGGCCAGAGTCCTAAAGATTGATCTCTCGAGTCTATAAGTACTCATGTGCAGTACATTTGTTTAGGGTTTGAATTCTTTTCTCATCAACACACCCAAATTTACCAAAAACAGCAGAATCAGTTTTTATCCCAAAACAGGTGACATGTCTGCTTCACTATTCATGGTCGTTGTCATGTATTTATGAATAACTGGCAAGGAATGCGCAACATGCACTCGGCCATCCTGCTCCGGCCTAATGCACAATGATTGTGAAATATTTGGCTCTAGGCCAATAGGCCGTATTATGCGCAATGATTGCGTAGCAACACCCAAGGCCATCTACCTAATTGGCCTAACGCATAATGATGATGCAACATTGTCCCTTGGACAATATGTCTTCGAGATGCGCCATGTTACTATTAACGCAACAAAATCTTGAGATGAAGCTTCATCTCATGCCATGGCGCATCTTTGAGCATGCACGATGCTAAAAATTCGGGGTGTTACATCATTCACCCTTTAAAGAATCGTCCCCGAAATTCAAAACAAAACTATTATGGATAAACTGTTCGGTTTGGATTCCTGAGCAAAAGTCCCATACCAGTTGCTCAGAATTCATGCAAGGTTTCTTCAGTTTGTCATGCAACATCTGTTAGTACCTTCTAAGCAAACATCCCATACCGCAAATTCAAGAATCCAAAATGAGTCCACAACTTTACCAAGAATCTCAATTGACCAGTTTCCAAAAGGATATCTCAACAAGGTATCCTAAATGTGCATCACATACTACACACTCAGGAGTCCCTAAAGTTCACAAAGTTGAAGATGTCATCGGAATGTGCATCCCATACGGGTTCCCGGGTTGCCATTAGTAAGTGGGGTGCGATTCGGCCTGACAACACAAACTATGTCGTATGGGTGAGGGGATGTTCAGTCCCAATGTCTGTCTATCGTTCCGAACGGTCTTCCGGATATCCACCCTTAAGTGGGGTGCCATAGAGGCCTGGAAAACTCACAGTACTTAAAAAAATCTTAACTCGATTCGCAAAGTAACTGGCCTGGAAGATACTAACTCTTTTCCACACAAAAGTTTGCCTACTCTCTAAATTTATTTCATTTTTGAAGGAAAAATACTCGTTGACGAGCCAACTCCGCATAGTCCCTAGAGTTATCTCAAAACTTCCTTTGATACCAACTGTGATGGACCGGAAAATTACGTCTGGCGCGCTAGGGCGCGCATACCATAACTTCCCCGGTGCGTCATTATTATGCTACTTACCGGAGCCTTAAATCCAGGCAAATGAACATCCATTTTCCCTTGCAAGCATGCTCGAAGAGCATGATGCAGCTAACTTATCTTACACACCATTCCATCTTACCCCATGTTCTGCAAAGGGTTTAAAGCCATTAAGGCTATTGTCAATGCATGTTTATGTGCATCTATGACCTTTAGGTCCTTTATAAGCATATAACATTCCTTGAACTTGCGCATAGGCCATTGTGACCTAATTTCGCCTATTTACTTAACTTAGGCATTACTGAGAGCATGCATTTGTATTGTACATGCTAATGGTGCACCAATCAGGCTCATGCCATACTTTCCTTAGGCTTATGCAAGCTCCGCTAACTTGCATATTAATGTAGCTTACTTTCTTGTCCATGCCCAGTTTGTAATTGGTGCATATGCCAACACCGTGTAGATTGATCGCCGAATGAGCATCCAGTGGCATGCTACTAGCCTCATCAAGTATAGGCACAATCATCTCTTGCATCACAATACCGATCCAGGTGATATGAGAATCCAGTATGCCGCAATCATCTCACAATTAGATGATATGAGAAGCCAATATGTCGTAGTCATATCACAATTAGATGATATCAAATATAATTATATAAACCAAATATAATTGCGGAATAGTAAAATAAATGGCACAACAAGATTTTTTTAACGAGGAAACCGCAAGTGCAGAAAAACCCTTGGACCTATTTCAGTTTTGAATACTCTCAGAACTAATCCGCTATACAAAATCTACTACCAACTTCGTATAGTTGAGACCAAGCATACTACCTCTAGCTACTTAGTTCCCTCAATATCCCTGCGCCTTCGACTTCTAGAGTCACGCACGTGAATATCAAGTCCTTTGGATCGTATTCCAAACAACAAAGAAGAATCTGACTGGTAACACTCTAATCAATCTTGCCAAAAGATATTTGATGAGTTGTTGAGAAAGGCTCTTATGTTTAATCTAATAAACTCCTTTGTCTGGTCAAATCAATCTAAATATTGATTACCGAAATAATCAAGTTCTGGATTCACAATCAATCAATATAGATCTCAAAGAGAAACTATAAAGCGATGTTGGTCTCGTGCAACAACTAATCAATCAAATCTATCAAAGATAAAGTGATTATAGTTGGATCCTATCCGATCAAGGTTTGTACACTAAATCCACAAGATACGAAAACTAATAAGAATTCTTCTTCGTCTTCAAATGTTCTATTTCCTTCAAATACCTGCACAACAACACTCGAATTCTCTTGTAATCAGTCATGCACAAAACAGAGTCTGTTAACAACGGATTATCACAAGATGTCTTTAGATACGAAGATGCATGGTTCTAAAGATCTCATCGATACTTTTATTTAGTTTGAGTGAGTCTTATATCAGAAGAGAAGGTTCTCGAGAATAAATAAACTAGGTGCAATCAAAGGTACAACAACTGTTAGTCAGTCAAATCAATAATCGAAAACTAATAATACTACAACTATCTAGTTTCCCACTAATGGCACTCGTAGAGCTTCTTGATCCCACATAAGTATTTAAACGAGCGGTTATAAGAGATTTCGCCTAATAAGGGTACTTTCCTATTTGAATAGATGGCTCCACCAGAAACTATAAGAAATAAATTTTCCTGGCTCTTAGGATAGTTTGCAAAAAATACAAACTCAAGTTTTTATAGACCAAGGTTGTTTGGAAAACAAGGAAATTCCAAAACCGAAGATATTCTCAAGATATGCATTAAAGTACCTAAATTCGGTTTTCCTATTTCCAACTAATGTTAACCAACATTTCCGAAAACTCTCATAGAAAAACTTCTATATTAGTCTAACATTAACTAATAATATTTTCCATAGGATATGCTTTAATTGCTGGTAAGTAAAACTCATATGATGAAAATCATAATTAAATGCTTTTCACTTTTCCGGACCAGGGATCACCTTGAGTATCAAGGAATATCTTTAAACAATAAATGATAAGAGTTATGTACATGTTCAGATATGTCGACATATAGAAGCTTCTCAACTTGACAAACCCAAAATCCTAATTCACATACACCACGAAGAAATATGTGAACCATGGTTATTGTTTTTATACATGGAGCCGATTAAACCATCACTCCAAAGTATGTTGTGACTGGTTATAACATAATACCCAATACATGCCATAACCGATTACACCTTTCTCACAAAGTAGCTTGTGATCACTTACACCTTGCTTCCCGAGTTAGCTTGTGATCGGTTACAACTTGCTTCCCGAAGGTAGTTTGTGACTGATTACAGCTAACTTCCCAATTCATCTTGGTTAACAAAATAACTTATGACTGGTTACAACTTCCATTCCAATATAGCTTGTTATCATTTATACTTTGATTTATAATATAGCTCATAACCGATTACAACTAGCTATTTATGTAGGCTATGACCGATTTTACGTCAAGTCTCAACATAGTTAAGATAGTTTCTACCTAAGTCATCTTCCACTGGTCATCCAAAAGATATTCAAAAAATAGCAAGACCAATTATGATTTTCTTTTCTGTTATGAAAACAAGTTCATACATCTACTTCCTCAAACTAATGCAAAGATACATAGTTTTCTAGGATGAAATCACACTTATATAATGCACACATAATCAAATAAATATATACAATATATTATGTCGATGTCATATGTACGAAGTTCCAAAAGATAAGTGTTTATACTTTGTAATATGTTTTCCTTGACACTTTGATCATACTATTATGACGAAGTCTCACCACTAGAGTATTATATACAATATATACAGCTTTGCATGTTATGTTTACAATATTGCACGACTTGAAAGATACATTAGGAATGGAAATAAGATCAATTCAATATGATTAACTTCAAGTGGAAGGTCGTTTCTTATTCTCATTCTCCAGGTCTTCGGAGTAATACTTGTATGTCTCAATATTCCTAGACTTTCTAGTCTAACCTAAACGAAGTTGACTCTAGTATTTAATCAAGCGACTCTAGATGAGTTTTGGTACTTAAATATGACAACCAAACTTGACATACCAACGCTTGGTGGGTTTAACCGATCTATGATCTAACAAGGGATGCACTAGACATAAACTTACCTAACACATAGGGGCATTTTCTTGCCAGTCATACGTTGACAACCCCTGTAATTGAAGACAATAACTCGTTAGCTACTGCTGATGCCAAGCCATTCAATGTATCTATTAAATGTTGCGCACGCAAACCGTCTCAACCACAAGTTCCTTTAGGGAAACTCTTGATAACACCAAGAACAACCTTGGAATCAACCATTATTGGTTTAGCACAAACAGTTTCTGTCGGAATAAAAGGGGGCGGGGCTGCTGGATGTTTCATTTGCAGTTTTACAAAGAATTCGTTGCGAGGTGCAATGCCACTGGAAGACAACACTAGAATCCCAGCTGAAAAATTTCCAAAACTCATCTTCTTCGTCCACGCGGTCAAGTTGGCAGCGTCTTGCTTCTTCCTTGACGGTGGTTTACTCGGATGTTGAAGCAATCTGCGGATCATGAATGAACAACCATTATTGTCCTTCTATTCCAAAAGAGATTATTTAATGGACATGATCTGTAGCCTCCTCCTTCTTTTGTACCTGCACAACACAAACTTGAATCCACTTATGATCGATCATACACAAAACGGAGTCTGTTAAAAATAGACGACCACAAGTTCTCTTTGGATCTAGAAATAGATATAAAGATCTCGTACTTTAATCTAGTTTGAGTGACCCCTATATTCCAAAGAAGGCTCTCAAGAATAATCAAACTAGGTGAAAGACAAGTTTCAACAACCTTTAATCAATCAAATCAATAATCGAAAACTAAAATAACAATGCAATTATCTAGTTTCCCACCAACGGTACTCGTAGAGATTCTTGATCCCACCAAAGTCTTTAAATGAGCGGTCATAAGAGATTTATCATAATATGGTACTTTCCTCTCCTGATAGATGGCTCCACCAGAAACAACACGAATAAAGTTTTCCCGCTCTTAGGATAATTTGCAATAAATGCAAACTCAACTATTTATATGTCAATATTTTTTGGACAACAAGGAAATTCCAAAACCAAAAGATTCTCAAGATATGCAATAAGTACCTGATTCCAGTTTTCATATTTCCAACTAATATCCAAGCTGTAATTCCAAAATCTCTCTTTGGAAAATCAAATATTAATTTAGCACTTAACTAATATAACTTTTCAAGAGATATGTTTTTATTGCTAGAAAATCAAAAACATATAATTAAAAGATTTTCAATACTTAAGTTTGGGATCACCTTGAGTATCAATGAATATATTTGAACGATTAAAGATAAGAATTATGTGCATGTTCAAATTATGTCGAAATATAAAACTTTCTATTCAGCAAACTCTAGTACCAAACTCACACAAAACCGTAAGTAGTATGTTAATGTAGAAAATCAGTTTTGATCTTGGGACCGGTTCTACCATGACTCCCAACATAAATTAGGATTGGTTCTACGAAATCACCAAATACAGGTAGGGATCTGTTCTACCAGGACTTCCAATGTGGATAAGGATCAGTTCTACCATGTGTTAGAGCACTGCTCGGTTGAACTCGCATGCGTTGCTATCTCAAGCATGTTTGTCAATGTTAGTGACCAAAACTATAAGTCTTGATTTCTAGTCTATTATAGCTAAGTCTCGGACTAGGATAGAAAGTGTAGTTGAGCTCAAGAACTCCACGGCAATCATCACAAAAGACGAAGAACTACTCAAGGAACTGGTGGAACTTCATCGACTAAAAGGTATGTGGAGACTTGAACTTATCTATCACTCAAAAGTCTGTCTACTTTATCTCCTATCTTGAGACAAAATTCGTTTTACTATTGTATATGGGGAAAAACGAGTCGCTGGTTTTTTAGTGAAGTGAAGAGACGAGCGTGCTGTCGAGACTCCTCAACTGAGAAAACTGCTTAACCTCACACAGATGCACTGCAAAGGGAGTGCTTAGATTCGAGAGATCAATATGTATGACTCTAGCCTAAACCAAGTCAATGGTCGTTCCAGAGTCAATTCGGTCGCAAAGAATGAGATGGGTTGATCTGTAGGAGGAAAGCTGAGAATTATGTGGGATCAGTAATGATCAAGGATTGTGGATGTGTTGAGGGTTTCTGCAATATTTGGTGAACTGGTGAGTTCAGATAAGTTCTGAGTGATTGATGAATTCTTGAGAGTAGTAACTCGAGAAATTCTGTGTAGACAATTGCTGATAGCTAGTGATCATTTGTTGTCTGTTGTCCTCAATCATGGGTTCAGAGACTTATTTATATTATCAGAGTTGTGAACACCTTGATCCCTGTAAGTGTGATGGTTTCTCGAGTAAAAGAGTGGAAAAGTGGGAGATCGTGGTGAAACCATTTCCAGGTTTTGCGGAGACTTGGTTGATCATTTACCCACTACTTTGCTAACTCCTTCAACCGTTGACACGACTTACTCACGTTTCTCGTTGTGGATGAACCCACGTGCTGTAGGCCTCCATACCAAAACCCTAGTTGTTATCCCCCAATTTGACGTGATTGATGTCTCACAAATCATGGAGTCTGAGTGGCAGACGTGCATTAGTTAGTCAGTTGTTGACTGATTAGTCAGTGAGTCTAGGTTTTGTTGAATCGAGCATAAGTGATAAATCTCAGCGATTCATGGATCGAACATGTAGTTCTATGAAATGGTGTAAATATTTTAGGTTCAGTGATGAATTACTGACCAGTTGAATGACTGAGCAAGTATTGCTCAATTCGACGAATTGCTGAATATTGAGAATTTGACGAGCAACTGAGCAAGTATTGCTCAATTCGACAAAATACTGAATGGTGATAATTTGACATGTAATTGAGCAAGTTTTTCTCAATTCGACAAATTACTAAATATTAATAGCTGGATCAATATTTAAACAACTGATCAAGTGTTGCTCGATTCGACGAAATATTTATTTGTGGCGTGACCCAATAAAATATTAAAATATTGGTAGATTACCAAATATTATATGATTAATTCATATGTTGGTTTCCAAATTAATATAAATCCATTAGTTCCTGAATCTTGCTCAGAATGATGATTCGTAGAACATTTATTCGAAACCCTAATTTCAGATCATGGTTGATGAATCGCTAAAAATAGGTTATGAGTGATAGAGGGACCGACCACATGGGATAATGAGCGTCCATGTGGTGCCCAGTGCTCGAGTGAGCACGCACCAGGGTTCTCAGTTTGAGAGTTGGTGAAAGAATGATGATTAAATGTTGGTTTCATCATTTACTGAAATATTGCCGGTTCAGCAGTGGGTGATAAAACCTAAGTATGAAAGATGGGGAACCGACCAAGAGAGCATGAGACTGGCTCTTGGTAGTCACAGGACCAATTGTTGGCCGTTTGAGCAATCCCCGGGTTGGTTGGAGAGAGTTTGGGCCCAATATGAGCAATTGAGCAAATTAAGTCAGAATTATGAAAACATGTGGGACCGGCTTTGTACAAGCCCTAGGAATGACTCTGGTCGGTCATGAAGGCATGCACGTGTTGACGTGGTGTCCGTGTCTCCATACTGAGAGTTAGTATTTTCTGATGTGAGTTCGAGCAATATCGTGCATCCTCAGAAGAGTTTCATCTTGACTGAAATTCTTGATTTTTGCTGAAATGAGCATGTATGCTCGATTGATCAATATTTTGTAAATATTAAAATACAGGCATTTTAACATTTAATATTGACATGAGAGGCTAGCCGGTCGTGTGATCATGGTGGCTTTTGGTTTTTCATGATTTGAGCAATATTTGAGAAAATATGAAGGAATCATGATTTTGCTCAAACCAAGAGTTTCATGAATTGAAGAAAATAATAATTATAAAATACTAGAGATTGCAAGGTGCGGAACCGGCCACGGCTAGAGCATGGCCGGGTGGCTATGTTTCCCGGTCCCATACACCTTTTTCTATTTTATAATAATATTATTTTTCATGAATCCTTGAAATTATGGAGAATCCATGAGTATTGTTGAAACGGAGGAGTTTCATGAGATTGGGGAGCAATAATTATAAAAAGCTAGGGATTGTGAGGTGTGGGACCGGCCACGGCTTGGGCATGGCCGTACGGCTAGGTTGCCCGGTCTCGCACACCTTTCCCTATTTTATAATATTATTTCATGAATCCATGAAGTTATGGAGAATCCATGAGTTTTGCACAAATAAGGAATTTTGCTAAATTGAAGGAGTTTTTCATGAGTTCATGAAAATAATAAGATATGGAAAAAAAATAGAAGAGGCATGGGGCCGGCCAAGGCTAGGGCATGGCCGCCCGGCCCTTGGGCGCCTCCTATTATTTTATTATTATTTTTCGTTTTTCTCCTGTTTTGCGTAGGATTCCTCATCTGTCCATGTTTTTGGATGCTCGTTTGTGCATCCGGGTGCTCAGTCATGCATCGTTGTCGAATACACTTGCACCATTTTTGTGGGGCTTACTCAGTGATGGTCCAGATGCCCGGTTGTTGAGTATTTATTACTAATTCATGAAATTCAGTGGAGAATAATTCATGAAACGGAGTAATAAAAATGAGTAGTTATTTATTATCAATTCATAGGATTAGTTGTGGATTCGACCATGAATTCGTAATAATAAAACAGACATTACCATTCCATGGAATCGTGGATTCTACCATAGAATCGTAGTAATGAAATTATCTATCACCATTTCATGAGATCAGTTGTGGATTCGTTCATGAAATTGGAGTAATGAGATAATACAGTTGTTTTATTTCCATTCTATGAGATCAATCCGTGGATTCAATCATAGAATCGGAGCAATGGTTATTGCCATTCCATGAGATCAAGTCGTGGATTCGACCATGGAATCGGAGCAATGGTTATTTCCATTCCATGGGATCAGGTCGTGGATTCGACCATGGAATAGGAATAATAATAGATTATTCTGGGAATTCAGTGGTGAATGTCACGGCAGAATTAATCTATTGCAGAAAGAATGTTAGCCAGTTAAGGTGTCACATTCATTCTGAATGGTGCATAGTCAGGGAGTCACGATGTTGTTTATGACATGAAGGTGTTACTGCTCTTAATCTACGGAGAACCGCCTGAATCTATACACGGTCTCTCCACATAGTCAGGGAACAATGAGTGTCACCGACGTCCTGAAGGAGTTCTTGTTCTCAATCAAAGGAGAACCGCCCAAATCATTTCCTCTATGTGGAGGGGGGTCTCTCTCCTGCAGCCATGAAACTGTTAATCTGCATAGAGGGCATGATGAAATTCCAGGGATCGAATCGCTCAGCCAGTGGGGCTTTTCGACAACATATTCATCAAGGCTTCGTAAAATATGAATCATTTCATGCCTGAAAGCCGTGTCAAAAACATGCCTCACGATTTTACGATTTTACCCTTTGCTGAAAATCCACCATCAACATTAAGTCCCATGCTTAGTGGAAAACAGTAATGTTTCGCAGTAATGCATTAAATGGTGATTTTCAGTCGATGAGATCAATGATTGAACTCAGTATGCAAAGGTTTGTTAAGAATCCTCGATTTTATCGCAATGATGTCATGTACATGCAAATATTTGAGTGAGGATCCTAATAGCGTGATAAAGCGTTATTTTGTGAGCGTGGCGAGATGAGGTGCTGCTGATTTGGTCAGTTAAAAGCCCAGTTTTGGTCAGTTTAGCGTTCGTGGGCCCAAACCCAAAATAGGAAACCCAGGTGTTTTAGGTTTTGAAATAAAAATAATATAAAAGGTAAGTAACCCTAATTTTTTTTTACCCAGCCGTGTACCTCTTCTCTTCACCACCTTCACGAGTTCAGCAGGGAAGGAAAAAGTTTGTCGGAGAACCGACGCCTATCACCGCCGCTGATCAACGTCCGACCAGTTTTCGGTCGGCGACAGGTCAGTGATTTTTTTTTTTTTGCTGTTCGTTCCTATGATTCATGAGTTTTTCAAAATACAAAAAATCCCATAGTTTCAATCATGCGTAGGATTTATGAAGAATTTGTTTTTGGAAAACGTATGTATGTCGCTTTTTCGTTAGTTTAGTAAACGAGCAAAAATCCCTAATATGAAAGAGATACATAAAATTTTGCGTAGACATGGTCTAGTTGCAGTAGAATTTTTTTTTGTTTATTAGGTTTCATGAAAACCCAAATTTACTTTCAAAGCATGAACTTTGCAAATACTTTTAGAAACGTAGGATTGTTCGTAATAAAAGTAATAATTAGTGATCCTTAGGGTTAAAGGAAATTTTGAAAAGACCTGTAGTTCATGATAAAATTTGTTTATGAACTTTTAAATTTTATTTGGGATATATGGATCCTTGCAAATATTTAAAACACCCTCGCTCTTAGACGAATGCTCGACTGAGCAAAAATAATAACCCACGTAATTTATTTTTTTTAGATGCGCAAGTGGTTTTTTTTTTATTTGTTTGTTTTTTGATAAAACAAAATAAAATAGCAAGCTGGGGTAATTGTTAGAGATAAACAGTTGTGTTTCATGATTTTATGATATATGTTTTGCGGTATAAAATCACAGGCTATTCACATGAAGGGTTTATGTGAATTGTTCATAGTTTCGTGAAAAGTCAATGTTGACTTTTGGATGATAAGTTTTCCGCTTACTTTTGCAGGTTTGAAAGAGTAAGCAAGTTTGCGGAGTTTCACGCTGCTATCACTAAGTTTGTGAAACGTAAATAGGTAAGAGTTTAGAATTACCATTTTCGTAGACGCTGATTATGAGCATCGTAATTGTTTGATTGCCTTAATTCCATTGTATTGATGAAACTCGTGTAGAATGTTGCAGCAATTTGGCGGAGATGACTCGATCCCGTAATGATGCTGAAAGTGACGTTTCCAGAGAAGATACTTTTGGAGATGATGTTTCCACAGATGCGTCTTCTAGAGATGATGGTTGCTCCAGGGATGGCGATTCTGGGACTTCTCGAGGAAAGGAGGAAATTCTTAAACCCAAGAACATTCCAAACATCGAAGATAGATTCTTTGAGTATTTATACAGGCCTGAAAAGTGTCCTTTAGGTTCCTCGTTTCGGTTGCTCATAAATCCCAGGACCACTGCTATGAATAAGTTGGTATCCCCTTCAGCAATAACTCGGTTCTGTTTGGAAGGAAAGCATTATTCGGCTTCTCATGTGGAACTCAAACTTTCTCGGAAGCCGCTGACGCACTTCTCTGTATGGACAAGGTATATGTTAGGGCACGGCCGTGTAAGGACCTTGCTAGATAGTGCACAGGTAACACGATCCATTCAAGCTGCTGGAGATTTGACCATTAATCATATACCAGGTATTGTGGCTTTGCTTGCTCGTTGGTGTATCCCTACTCACACCTTTATATGCAGATGGGGAGAGTTCATGATTACTTTAGAAGATGTAGTCGCTTTGTTGCATCTTCCAGTCACCGGCAATTTCGCTGGAGAACTCTATACAGAGGAGAAGTTGATATCTCGCACTTTGGAAGCTAAGATGCATGAGTTCAACGGGTCTCCCAAATTTTGCTATGCTCAATGGTTGAGATACTGGTGGCCGAGAGATATAATTCCTGAAGAACCTGTTGATGGTACCATGTCCATCGCTGCTTTCTTGTGCTTGTGGCTTTCCAGAGATGTTCTTGAGGACAATAGACATTTGTTGAAGCCGTTGGTGATTCCTTTTTCCATTAGGATGGCCAAAGGTGAAAACTTCCAATTGGTAGTCTGTTTTTAGGTTCGCTGTTGGCCAATTTGGACTCCTTGGTTATTGACTCTAGCGTCTCTAACGGTTTCATGAAAATCGAAACATATGCTAATACTATGTTCCTCCAAGATTTGATGTGGGAGCATCTTGAAAAGTATGCTCTGATTCCCCGTAGTGTTTTGCAAGGCCCTAATGTCGACACTCGCCATGCTTTCCTCGAGAAAGACAACGCCAGGATCATGAGATGGTCCACAAAGCAGCCGCAACACAAGATATGCATTACTGACATTTTGGGCATTGAACTTGAGTTCAATTTTCACCCTTGGGTGTTGGTTCCTGATCTGTTTTCGAAATTGATCACCTTCAGTACTGCTGAATAAAATGTCTCATTGAAGACTAGTACCGACTTGAATGATGGAGAGAGATCTTTCATATTGAGTTGCACTTCTGGCCACATAATATCAGCGATGCAGGGAGATTCCGGGTAGAGGAATATAACTTTGATAGGGCGGCTCGGCAGATGGGCTTCGACCAGTGTATCCCCGGTCACCGCATGAACAAACCATCAGTTGAGTATTTGAAGGCTGATATGGACTGCACTCATGTGGAGGTAAATGAGTATTTATTCACATGCTATGATCGTGCTAATTTCGTGACTCCGGGTTACATAGACTTTTGGCGTCAACAACTTGAGCGTCTGTATGCTTTTGTAATGGATGTTAAATCTCCAGCACAAGATTTCCCTTACTTTGACTTGATTAATGCTCGACCAAGGCTAAAGTACCTTTCTCGTGGTGACAAGAGGAATACATCTCCGGAATGTACACAGGTAAGCCCTTTTCTTCACGATTTTGATGAAAGTAAGCTGGACGTGTTTTAATCAATCATTAACTTGGTGTAGGATGGCCTTGATGTAAGGCCTTGAGTCTGTGTAAACTTCTTAGGCCTTCAAGAAAGTCCCCAGGGTGGAGAAGGCAGAAGCAAGACAACTCATGGAATGATACCGAATAATGTTCAGTCCCCTGCCGCTTCTTTGGTGAGTTGTTAGCACTTTTATTTGTCATTGAGACTTTCCCGTCCATGTAATTAGGATCTTAAAAGAAAATTGTTAATTCGTTTCAGAAATTTGATCCATTGGTTATTGACGGTCTTCGCTTTGCTCCTGGTCGAACAATTCAGGGATCCAGCGTTGATGAGGAAGTTGACGTAAGTATCTCCCTTTGTGCTAGCCATCGTAATATGCCTTTGAATGAACTAATGATAATATTAGTGCATACAGGAGGAAATAATTGTAGACAAGCAGCGCGTTGATTAAGCACAATCTTCTTTGGGACATGGGAATTTGGATTCCCGAAATTCCCAACTGAATGGGAATAACGGAATTGCTAATGGAGATTCCGGTGTTGTCGAACCTTCGAATGGTTTAGAGACTCCACTAGTAAGTATATCTCATGTAATTTCTTTATATAATTATGAAATTACTCATTTGTGAATGAATGATTGAGAATCAATGTAAGTTTATGGATAATTTTGCCGAAATACGTCGTCAGAAAATTTCAGACTTCATATTTTATTAAAAACGTTGTATAATCCTCATCTGAAGTAGGATTTTCATGATCCGCATATGCATTTTCAAGCCCAGGAAATTTCCAAGCTTTATTTAAGAAGCTTTTTTAATTTTGAGCATGTTTAGGGCCTGAAAAGGGCGAAATAGTGAACTTCCAGGAGACCTTCAGAACTTTTCCAGATTGCATGTTGTACGATGTTTTGGCCACACTTCCTAGCTCGTTCATCCGATTGCTATGAAATTTGGATATGTTGTAGATAACATTCATACAAAGAGAATGGTATATGACCCAACCTTGAATTATTTACCAATCGCTCCCAGTTCACCGTTGAATACAAGGCAGTATAAAACCTCCTCAGCTGAGCTCGTTTGAAAACGTGTTTCATGACTTCTACACTATTTGCGCATGTCTTTGGTGCATAATAAGGAAATTATATGATGTTAGTTCACTTAATTTCTGAATTTTATGGTTGTATTGGGTTTCCATGCTTGAATCATTCTTATCCCATGTAATCTTCACATTAGGTGCCAAATGTCGAAGTTGGGAATAATGGATCCAGTAATATGATGGTTTGGGAAATCCCAGTGATGGGACCTCCATACCTGCACCTCAGGGTCATGAAAATCTGGTTGTTGATGTCGTGGAGGTGGCGGAAACTCCAATTGTGCCTGAGATGGTGGAACCCGAATCGAGAATGGAAGAAGCTGCTCCTATTGAAGTTGTCCCTGTGATTACTGATGTTGCCGCTCCAGTGACTGAGAACCGGATAATAGTGCACGAGTATCCAACTGCAGGGGTTTCTTTTTCTCTTTAATTTGGTGAGCTACTACCATATCACAAGTTTCTTGGCGGATTTAGCGTTCCCACCGGATATGCTGCTATGTACAAGAAAATGTGGGAGATGTATGGACACATCGTTGTTACCAAGGATCCAGAGCATATTTATTTCTTGACAAGGAAAGTAGAAGCTATCTTGTGTGTTATAAATGATATCAGTATCACATCTAAGAATACTGTCACTCGAGATGTACTCTTTGATTGGGAGTACAACTTAAAGAAGGCTGAAGAACTTGGTTTCAATCTGAAGTGGCTTCGTCAAAAGATTGATGCTATCAGGAAAGCAGTAAAAGACAATACGCCTTTCACCAACGACACTGTGATGAAGAAAATGGCTGAAGTTGCAGAGTTGACCAAGAAGCTGGAGGTGGTGAAAGATGCTTTGCAAGTCTTGTAGGATGCAGAAACGCATAAATCTTATTTTGCTGACGTTCTTTAGTTTCTTTCCATGATGCCTTGAATTTTGAACTTCCGAGAGATGTGAAGTTTTATTTTGGTTTTGATTTCTGGATTGGTTTTGGATTGGTAGATAATTGAGGATGTTCTTTTGAATTTGATGGATATTATTTAAAATGAAAGACTTTGATAAATTGTTGAATTCAAATACTGAATGCAATTATTGCAAACATTTTGGAGGAATTGAAAATACATGTGAAAGAAAATCCTAAAAACCAATTAGATGCTTTTGTATCTTGAGTAGGAAATATCTGAGCAGTTGAATACCTCAAACATCAAAAGCTTTGAGCCAATTCTCATGAATCACTGGTATGGTCCTGCCATCTGTGTTGATTAGCTTGTAGTATCCTCTAGTTATGGATCTTGCAACCATGAAAGGTCCTTCCCAACTAGAGCTTCTTGCAGAATGGAGATCACGCTTAGCTGCCTTAAAAACTAAATCTCCTTCCTTAAATTTGTTAGGCTTGGTTGTCCGTGCCTTGAATATCTTATGCTGATTTGGAATTCCTCGAGTCGTGGAGTTCCACGGCTGTGGTACATATGGACACTCTTGCAAAGGGGGGTATCCAGGATGCTATTTATCAAACTTAGCCATATTTCTGGAGATGACTGTGTCGGTAGAGTGCTGAATTTTGAGAGGTTCTGCATCTAACCACTTGGTGAAATATTTCCAAGGTGAAACTAACCATTCATAGTGTTTGGTGAGTGCTAAGTGACCAGCAGGATTAAGTCCTCGGACCAGTGTGGCAAACTTGAAAGTTGATAGTATGGACTTATGAGGAGGAATAAGACTTGCCTGAGTGCGGAACCTCTTGAGGAAAGTGTGTGCATCTTCTTCAGGGTTTTGCGTCAGTTCCATTAAGGCCTTGGCTGCTTCCAGATGCTCAAACGCTGGAGTGTCTTCTGCTTCCTCTGAATCAGAGCTGTCATCAGTGGATGAATGTACGACTGAGGATGTTGAATTCAGTTCTCCCAAGTCAGCCTTCTCTTTGAATATGTGCTTCAGGATTCGGCAATCACTTGTTGGATGACTGACATATCTATGGAAACGCCATTAGCGTGGATCCTCCATTTGTTCCTCATTCGGCTCCTTCCTGACAAGTGGTAGTTGGATGACACCATCTTGAATCCAGACTTCCAACAATTCAATCACTTCTTCAATAGAAAAGGGGAAGTCAGATGCATCCTGATCGTTCTGTTGATGTCGAGTCGGCGGTTGTGCATTGTTAGCTTGACCATCTTTCCTAGGTGCTTTTGAGGGATTGGACACTGAAGGAGTATTCTTATGTGGTCGTGGGTCAGCTTTTCTCTTGCTCCCTTCAGCAACATTGACGAAAGTCTCGACAATGTATTGTTTTTTGATCAGACGCCTGGCAGTGCTGCTTCGAGGGTCTTTCGATTCCTCTACTTTGATAGTTTTTGTTCTCTCTAGCAAGGCGGGAGCGGTAGTTGCTTGTCCGATTCATGAAGTTCCGATAAGTTCGGGAAACGAAGATTTTCCAGTAAGGCTCTGTAGACTAGGATCATCCCGTTGATGCACAAATCCACCAATTATGTTCAGTAACGTCGGAATCATGGTAATCCAAAGCCTGGATTCTGAACCTCTTCACATAATCATTGGGATTCTCAGCATGCTTCTGTGCCATCCGTACTAAGTCAGAAAGAGTAATCTGCTCAGAGACGAAGAAATATTTCCTGTATAAACCGTTAAACAGTGCCCCCTAATTGGGGATGCTTCCTGGTGCGATGTTGTTGTACCAGGTATAGGCCCGGCTGTAGATGGTGGATTTTCAACAAAGGGAAAAACCGTAAAATCATGAGGCATGTTTTTGACACGGATTTATGGCATGCAACAATTCATGTTTTACGAAGCCATGATGAGTATGTTTTCGAAAAGCCTCCAGCGATTCGATCCCCAGCATTTCATCGTGACCTCTATGCGGAATAACATATTTGGGCGGTTCTCCATAGATTGAGAACTTAACGCCTTCAGGACGTGGGTGATACTCACTTTTCCCTGACTGTAGGAGAGTGACCCGCCTCCACATAGAAGAATAGTTGGGCAGCGGACGCCTTCAGGACATCGGTGACACTTCACCGTTCCCTGATTATGTGGAGAGAGTGCATAGATTCAAGCGGTTCTCCATAAATTGAGAACACTAACACCTTCAGGTCGTAAACAACATCGTGACTCCCTGACTATGCACCACTCAGAATAGATGTGACGCTTTAACTGGCTAATATCTTTTCTGAAGTAGATTACTTCTGCCGTGACATTCACTACTGAATTCCCAGAATAATCTATTATTGCTCCTATTCCATGGTCGAATCCACGACCTGATCCCATGGAATGAAAATAACAATTGCTCCTATTCCATGGTCGAATCCACGGCCTGATCCCATGGAATGGCAACAACAATTGCTCCTACTCCATGGTCGAATTCACGGCCTGATCCCATGGAATGGCAACAACAATTGCTCCTATTCCATGGTCGAATCTACGGCCTGATCCCATGGAATAGCAATAAAACATTATATTATCTCATTATTCTGATTTCATGATCGAATTCACGGCTAATCTCATGAAATGGTAATAGATAAATCTTTATTACTCCGATTCTATGGTCGAATCTATGATCCCATAGGGTGGTAATGATCGTTCTATTATTCTGAATTCGTAGTTGAATCTACAGATGATCTATGAATTAATAATGAACAACTATTCATTTTTATTACTCAGTTTCATGAATTATTCTTCACTGATTTCATAAATTGATAATAAATACTCAACATCTGGGAATCTGGACCATCACTGAGTAAGTCCCAAAAAAAATGGTGCAAGTGTACTCGACAATGATGCACGACTAAGCACCCGGACGCACGAATGAGAGTCCAAAAGTGTGAAATAATGGGGAATCCTTCGCAAAACAGGAGAAAACATTAAAATAATAATAAAATAATGGATGCGCTCACGGTGGGCCCACCGGCCGGCCGGCCGTGCCATAGCCACGGTCGGTCCGCTCCCCTCCCGTTATTTTCCTTATTTTTTTGTTATTTCGTGAACTCACGAAAACTCCTTGGTTTCAGCAACTTCCCTTGTTTTGCAAAACTCGTGAATTCTCCATAACTTGGTGGATTCTCCAAATAATATTATAAAATAAGGAAAAGTGTGCGGGACCGGGCAACCCAGCCCGCCGGCCATGCCCAAGCCGTGGCCGGTCCCACACCTCACAATCCTTAGCTTTTTATAATTAAACTCCTTGTTTTTAACAAAAACTCATGGATTCTCCATATCTTCAAGGATTCTCCATATCTTCAAGGATTCTCCATATCTTCAAGGACTCTCCATAACTTCAAGGATTCATGAAGAAATAATAATAAAATAGGGAAAGGTGTGCGGGACCGGGCAGCCTGGCCGGCCGGCCATGCCCTAGCCATGGACGGTCCCACAACTTGCAATCCCTAATTTCTCATAATTATTAGTTCCCCAATTCATGAAACTCCTGGGTTTGAGTAAAATTCGTGAGTTCTCCACATTTTCTCAAATATTGCTCGAACCACGAAAAACCAAAAGCCAACATGGTCACACGGCCGGCTAGCCTTTCACAACAATTTTAAATAAATATTAAAATATTTTTATTTTAATATTTTTAAAATATTGATGAATTGAGCATACATGCTCATTCCACCAAAAAATCGATAATTCTCAGCCAAGATGAAACTCTTCTGAAAATTCACGATATTGCTAAAATGCGCATCAGAAAATACTGAAACTCTCAGTATGAAGACACGGACATCATAGAAACATGTGCGTGCCTCCATGACCGACCAGGTCGTTCCTAGGGCTTGCACGAAGCCGGTCCCACACATTTTCCCAATTCTGACCTAATTTGCTCAATTACTCATACTGGGCCCGAACTCTCTCCAACCAACTGGAGAACTCTCCAAACGACCAACAACTGGTCATGTGACCACCAAGAGCCGGTCCCATGCCCTATTGGTCGGTCCCATCTCTCATACCTATGTTTTACACCTAATGCTGAACCCAACAATATTTTTCAGTAAATGGTGAATCCACCATTTATTCATGATTTTTCACCAACTCTCAAACTGAGAATCCTGGTGCGTGCTCACTGGAGCACTGGGCATCACATGGTCGCTCATCATCCCATATGGTCGGTCCCTCCTCACTCATGATCAATTTTCAGCAATTCTCCAAGTGATGGAGAATTGATCAAAAATTAGGGTTTCGAATGAACGCTCTGTGAAACCATCATTCTGAGCACTCTTCAAACACTAATAAATTTATGATTGATCTATCAATCAACATATAAATTAATTACACAATATTCGGTAATCTACCGATATTTTAATTAATATTTTACTGGGTCACGCCACCAGTAAATAATTCGCTGAATTTAGCAATACTTGCTCAATTGTCCGAATATTGACCAATATTCGACAATTCATCAATAATTTGCCGAATTGAGCAATACTTGCTCAGTTGCACGACAGATTATCAAAAATCATTAACTTGGTGAATTGAGCAATACTTGCTCAGTTGCTCATCAAATTCTCATAATTTGCAGAATTGAGCAAGGATTTTAAACTCATACGAGTCACGAGTTGACTCGTACGATTCGCTTCATTTTGAAGCAACTCGAGTTGAATCGCATGGCCTGAATCGAAAGTCTACTAACTCGGTTTTCTTGACTTTTTCTTAAATCGTTGACCAAGTCAACCTCTTGTTTCCACTCGAATTTTCGAAAATAAAAATCTTAATTAGAAAGGAGTTGTACGGGGATTGAACCTCAGACATCCCAGTCTGTTTACCTGTTCACTAACCACTAAGCGAAGCTTCTTGTTGTGATTAATATTGAAACAACATAAAATATATCAGTTACTAACCCAACAATTATTCAAAGTAAATCACTTACTTGCGACTTTTGTTAAATGTTTCCCATAATTGAATACCACTTTTAAGCAAATATACATTTCAAAAATAAACTATGAATCTACGTTTCACGATTCAATATACGATTCGATTCAAGAAAATGAAAAAACGATTCACGTTTCTATTTACGATTTAAAAACATTGGAATTGAGCAATACTTGCTCAGTTGCTCATCAAATTCTCATAATTCGCATAATTGAGCAATACTTTCTCAATCGCTCAACTAGTCAGTAATTCATCAATGAATCAACAATACTAACATCTTTTCAGAGAACTACATGTTCGACCTATGAATCGATGAGCATTCACCATTCATGCTCGATTCACCAAAACTTAGACTCCTTGTCTAATTAGTCGACAATTGACTAAATCAACACACGTCTACCCTATAGACTCCACAATTTTTGAGACATCAATCACGTCACAAATGGGGGGATATCACTTAGGGTTTTGGTCTGGCGGCCTACGGCACGTGGATTCATCCACAACGAGAAATGTGCGTAAGTCGTGCAAAAGGTTGAAGGAGTTAGCAAAGTAGTGGGTGCATGATCAGAAGTCTCCGCATGACATGGAACTGACTTTACCACGATCTCCCACTTTCCCACTCTTTCACTCAAGAACCGTCACACTTACAAGGGTTAGTGGTTCATCATTCTGACAGTATAAATAAGTTTCTGAATACATGATTGAAAAAACATGAAAAGACAGACTCTCGTCTACACAGAATTTCTCGAGTATCTACTCTCAAGAATTCATCAATCACCCAGAGCTTATTCGAACTCAACAGTTTACCAATATTGCATAAACCTTTAACACACCCACAATCCTCGATCATCACTGATCCCACATAATTCCCAGCTTTCCTTCTACAGATCAACCCATCTCCCTCTTTACGACCGAATTGACACTGGAACGACCATTGTCTTGGTTTAAACCGGAGTCATATAGATTGATTTCCCGAATCTAAGCACCCCCTTTGCAGTGGTGCATCTGTGTGAGGATTAAAATTTTTCCCAGCTGAGGAGTCTCGACAGCACGCTCGTCTCTTCACTTCCCAAAAAATCGGCGACCCATTTTTCCCCATCCACAGATTGGTGACCAAAGTGGGAGATTGATCTCTCGATTGCAATCTCACTTTTCGCAAAATGGTTGATCTTAGGTCAGGATCAGTTACGAATCGTAACAAGAATAATGCTAGCACTAGCAACAACGATGGAATTCCCGAAACTATTCCTGCTTCCAACAGTAGTGGAGACACTACTCCTCCTCACAACAATGTCAAAAATCATCCTCTCTTTGGTCAACATCCTGAGGAAATCAGAGAAAATCCTCCTATTATCGCTGATCTCATGAAGGTTCAGGAGGTTCTCGCCAAGAATCAAACGGATATGGCTGCTACTCAGAAGGAGCTATGTAACTACCTCAAAACTCTCACTGACAAGAAGTCGGATAAAACTCAGGACAAAGGGAAAGACAAGGAAACATCTCCAACGGATCCCGAAGTCATTCCAGTCCCTGACGATGATGAAACCCGCAAAGCTGCAGAACCTCAACCCGCCGGTTTCATCACCCGTGAAGACTTGGAGCGTTTTGTGGATAATCGAGGAAGGGGTCACACAACAACCGTGCACCGTCATCAGCCTCCGTACCCTGCAGCCATGCAAAGGATTCCTCTCCCTAAGGGTTACACCTCTCCCACGTCCATACTCTACAATGGAACGGGGAACGCTCGAGAACACGTCTCTCGATTCCTGGAAGCATTGGGAGAACATGAACACAACCATGTAGTCCGCTTGAAGGAGTTTCCAAATCCCTGACGGGTCGAGCATACACTTGGTACAACAACATCGCACCAGGAAGCATAGCCAATTGGGGAGAAATGATTAATGCTTTCTACAGGAAGTACTTCTTCGTTTCTGAGCAAATTACTCTTTATGACTTGGGAAGGATGGCTCAGAAGACTGCCGAAAATCCGAATGATTATGTGAAGAGGTTCAGGGTTCAAGCTTTGGATTTTCATGATCCAAACGTTACTGAACAACAACTAGTGTACTTGTGCATCAATGGGATGATCTCTGTTTACAGATCTTTGATGGAGAATCTTCGCTTTCAGACCTTTTCGGAACTTCATGAAGCTGCCAAGCGATCAGCAACTAATGCTCCCGCATTGCTAGAAAGAACGAAAACTGTCAAAGTAGAGGAATCAAAAGACAATCGAAGCAGCGCTGCCCGGCGTCTGATAAACAAGCAATACAACGTTGAAACTTCCATGAATGTTACTGAAGGGAGCAAGAGAAAAGCCGAGGCACAACAAGATAAGAATGCTTCTCCAACATCTCACCCTCCAAAAGCTCCAAGGAAGGACAACCAAACTAGAAATGCACAATCACAACAGAATGATGAGGAAGTTCCTGATTTCCCACTTCCCATTGAAGAAGTGATCGAACTACTGGAAGTCTGGATCCAAGATGGTGCAATCAAACTACCTCCTGTCAAAAAGGAACCAACTGCGGAACAAATGAAAAATGCACGCTACTGCCATTTTCATAGGTATGTCAGTCATCCAACACGTGATTGCAGAAATTTGAAACGCACTTTCAAAGAGAAGGCCGACTCAGGGGAACTGGGGACTGAAGGAGTGCAAAAAAGTCCTCTCCTAATCAGAACGTTCGCACCCTCCGAACAGACGGTCAAGGAAGCAGTTCAATCCTTAATCGAGCACGTCTGCGAGTTGTTGTACATGTCAAAGGCACAGAGAGATGATATGTTTACTGCACTGAACCATATTGTGTCAGGAAAACGACTGACAATTCAGGAAACGCTCCCTGAACCACCAGTGACGGACAAGGAGATGTACGACTGGGGACTTATCACTATGGTGCTCAAGGGAAATGAATTCAAAATGCATTGGTCGACATTGGCACTGTTGTCAACATCATCCCGCTGAAAACCCTGAGAGCTGCTGGCATCACTTGACAAGAAGCAACTCATGCTCCCGTCTCAGTCAGAGACCATGAAGGAATCTCCAGGGATGCTTACGGTTACATCGTTCTCAACATAAGAAACTATTCAACCTGGACACAAACTAAATTCTTCATAATTAAGGAGGATCCGGGATATGACATGATTCATCTTTAGTTATGAAATTCTTCGTCGAGGAAAGTTCCGACTCAGAAGATGATCAACCTTTCGAGCATTTGGAGAAGGTCCAATCCTTAATAGGGCTCACACAAAAGCCTGAAGAAAGCGCACATGAATTTATCAGCAGATTCCGCATGCAGGAAAGTCTTATTCCCCCTCATAATTCCATATTAGAAACTTTCAACTATGTTTCCTTTATCCGGGGACTCAATCACACTCATGACCAAGATATCATCAAATGCTATGAGTGGGTAGTCTCGCCTCGGCAGTACTACACTAAATGGTTGGAATCTCTCGGAGCTGATGACCCCATTGGAAGGTTCATCGATGAAGACCTAGATCAGTTCCACAAGCATTATTCAGCATACTCTCCTCTACATAAATGCCCACATGTGCCGCAGAATTGGAAAGCTTTATCAACATGGAATCCCACTGCACGAGTGATAAGCACGGAAGTGATACATTTTATACCCATATTTATACTAGCTAGGACTCGATATCTTTGCTAACGATACCATTTTAGTGCTTTTGTAGAAAGTACAAGCGAATTGGATTACCGGAGAATAAACCGCTTAAATTGGAGATGAAATGACAATAAGCACCAATGTGATGCTCAAGGTACAAAAGGAACAAGTGGACTACCAAGTCCATAACTCATGCTGGCACACCATCTTGCCGTTCACGAACCAAGGGAATGGTCACTATCTGCCAAGCATGTGAAACCACTAGGAGGGAGAGTTTTGGGAGGATTTAGAACATCACAGAGGCGAGAAATTGAAGTTGCAGAGAGTCACCATTTTTGTTGCTGCATAGCTGAAGAACACGAAGAACAGACTAGCAAAGACAGTCGTTTTTCTACAGTGATAACGACTCACAGCCGAGGGTCGTACAACAGAGGCAGACTTATTTGCTACAGCGTTTGCGACACAGAGGCGTGGGTCTTAGAGAAACAGTAAAACATATAACTATTACAAACCCGATTTTCATTATATTTCTCCCTTTTCATCATTTGTAAACCATTTTTGAGCAATAATAATGAATTTCGAGCGTGTTTCCAACATGATGATGTGCTAATTCTCTCACAACCAAGGCAATGAGGAAGATATTTACGCATGAATAATTTGGTAACTATTACATTTTCTCTAATATTTAATTATAATTCACTCAATCACTGCTTTTGCAGAGTTTTAAATTGTTTGCGTAATTTTCCTAATCAGTTGTGATTCAATTAGACAGTTATGCTTTGTTTAGATAATCTATGCTTAAGGGATACAATTGATGTTTGAGAATTTGCTTGATTATTAGTGAGTTAAGATATAAAGGACTTAAAAGATAATTAGACTTTTGGATTATTTACCATCATTAATTCATGTGTAATAGTGGAATCAGTGTCTTGGTTATTTTCTCATATCTTGAAGTCAATTTTGTAATAAGTTTTCTTTACTTTTAAGTTTTATAAGTCTAAAAATCCATTGCTTTCACAAGTCTCAACGAACCTTTTTACTACAACATTATTGAGTCACATCAATTTTTGGCGCCGCTGCCGGGGAGCGGTTGTGGAATATTGTAATTAGTATTTTTGATTTTGTAAATAGTTAGGTGTTTATTTATATTATTTTTTTTTGTACAGTATTTTTATTTTTTTAGGATTTTTTTCTTCCTTTTGACTTGTTTTGTGCTTAAGAATTTTATTTCAGGAGCCTTTTTGAGAATGATGAGTGCTTTACGCGAGACGTCGTCTATGACGCTTGGGGAATACATGTATGGGTCACGGTATAAGGAAGTTCTTGATTATAATAGTCTCAGGTATGAAACTTGGAATCCACATAATTTTGCTATGGGTGGTTATTCAGATGAGTATCAACCCCAATACCATCAGGGTGAAAATGAACTTGACACTAGAAGTGATTTTAGGAATTATGATACCAATATAATATCTAAATCTATTGTATCTTACCCTACTCATGATCATTTAACTGATTATTTGTCTATTCAAAAGGACGAGAGTTGTGTTAGAGACGTCATTTATTCAGATAATGATGATTTAGAAGAACATATTTATACAGAAGATACTATTGTTGAGTCTAACGACTTTAAGACAGTAGACGTTCATCATGAGATACCTTCTAGTCATTCGAATAGTGAGATTCTAGTTACAGATAATGATGAGTCGATTCATGATATTGTTGTCCCGTTGAGCTCCTCTTTCGCTGATCCATCTTGTGATTTTATGAATGTAGATGTGAATGTTGAACATATTAATATTGGTCAGATAACTTGTACCGATGATTTTGAGCCTTTATCGGTTTGTTTAACACACTTAGCTGATTCAGATGACCCGATGCTTATTGATATTGTCAACGCATTGCGACTTCGAATAGTTAATCAAGGTAACTCACTAACAGATGTTATTTCCGCGGACTTAGAACCAGACTTAAGAGTTATTGATGAATCACTAGATGCATGTTTAAACCATTGTGCCGAGTTGGATGATTTTATGCCTTTTTACGTTGTCAATGCATTGATTCCTATGATTTCTAGGGAAGATAATGTGTCGACCGAACGTATTTCAGTTGATTTAGAGTGTGCTTCTCGAATAGAAACTAATATGGATTCTATGTCGGTTGTCCATGTGAGTGATTTACTTATCTCGACTAAGGATTGTTTTCTATTAGGAATGGACTTACACATCTTTTTGGAATTTTATAGTGTTTGCAGGTTCATATTTACAGCTGACCTGATTCGTTGGATTGGTCCCCAACTTTTCAGATGTAGGATCAGAATCTCGCAATGACAATGATTCAGCAAAATTATCAATGACACAGCACAACAGCGTCGCAAAACAATTTCAGAAATGATAAAATAAATGACGTCAGCTAAGATCATGAGAAAGATATGATAGTCCTGCGAAAATTAGAGAGTTTGCGAAATTAACATTTGTAAGGTTGCGAGAATGTCTTAGACCATTCCCGAAATAAAGGACAGATTAGCTGTCATCCACTATGTATTTCCTTATAAATAGTCGTTTGAGTTGTAAAGAGGGGGAGAGATCTTTTTTGAAGAAGAAACAAGTAAATAGGAGAGAGAAAGTCGAGAGCAGAGATCATTCTTGATTTCTTTATCTTTCCTTGTAAAAACATTCAAAGATTGGTCAATAAAATTAAGAGTGTAAACCTAAAAATGGGTTGATTAACAATGAAATTATATGAGGGGTGTAGTGTAGGATTTCCTACAACTACATAATGGCGCTAGAAACAGGGATTTAATAAATCAAGAAAGTGATTAAATAAATCAGTGGATCAGTTAGAAGAAAGATGAATAGAATTAATGAAGATGACAAAAGATTGGAGTGTAATATGATAACAAAAACGATGGTTAATGAATTCCATGAAAACATCAAAGGAAGAATACATAAACGAAATTTTGAAGGAAGGAAAGTTATGGCGGTAGAAAAAGATCTCCCCCTTGACTAGCATCTTGATTATCGCCAGCAATTACCTCTTCAAGAGAAATTTCTTTCTCATTCTGATTAACACCAGCAGATGCTTCTTTAGAAGGAATCTCTTCTTAATCTTCCAAGAAATTATCCTCTGCACCGCTTTCATAATCATAATCACTATCAGCAGGACGAGGAACTTCATCATCATCTACTTCTAAAGGATCAATTGATGTAGGAGGAAGAGATTTGGACAATAAAATGTCATTTACAAGGACTTCAGCCCGGAGATGAACTTGGCGAAGAAGTGCTCTCTGATGATTCCTATCTTGAATATCCTTAAAATAAGCAAGATAATCAAGTCTTCTTTCTGCTCGGTCGCGAGAACCAGTAAGAGTAGAAACGAGCAGTGCATTTTCTTTGCGAATTTTGGCATATTTAGCCTCCAAAACAAAAATGGAAGAATGAAGATTCTTCTCAGACTCTGCGAAAGATGGAATACAAAATTTCATTAAGATAAAGAATTCAGAGAAGTATGACAAAGAAAAGATAATTAAGGCAGTGAAATTATTATGACTACCTTCCTTTTACGAAATAAGGTGTTGAATCAAGGACAGACAACTATTCTCCCAACGGTCCATTGCGTCATCAAATTTATCTCCAACTAAACCTTTAAGTCGAGACTGAAGATTTTTCTCTTTAGAAATAAGAAAGGCATTTTTCTTCCCAAGAGAAGAATAAGATTCTTCTAATTTGGAATATTGTTCTTTAAGTTGATTCGCCTTTACACTTAAAGATATTCTACCTTGAATGAGTGTATCTCTTTCAGCGATAGATGACTCTGTTACTTCTTTAAGTTCATTTCTCAAAGAGCGAAGATATTTCTCTTGGTCATCACATACTTTTTGAAGAATACTAAGTTGTTGCAAAGATATCGCCATCTTGTTTGAATAAGTTCTCTTCTCTTGGGATAAGGTTTTATTCTCATCTGATAAAGTTTCCATCCCTAAATTAACTTTAGTTAAAGAATAAGAAAGACGAGATACTTCATTACTTAATAAATCTTGTCTTTGAATTAATTGGGTATTTTCATTGGTGAGATTATTTATATGATCAAGAGAATATGAATAGAGGTTATCTAATTGGTTATATTGATCCATCAATATTTCTTTATCAACACGGGCTTCTTCAACAGCAGATTCAAATTGATATCTCTCCATTATTCGTTTCTGGTTTAAAGCTTAACATGCGAAAGAGGGATTTCAAGGATAATTAAATATGCGAAGGATAAAACAATTAAAAAGGAAAATTAAAGACACATATAAGAAAATCATACCTCTCAATTCATCATTCTTCTTGCGAAGTTTTTCACGATCCAGTAAAACATTCTGAAGCTTCTGATTTTCGAGACGAAGAGCATTACATTCTTTTTCCAAAGATGTCTGCGAAGCAGCTCTGTCAAAACCCAAATGCTTGCTCATAATTTCGCAAACATTAGACTTGATAGGATCAATAGAAGACTTCTTGACATCATCCAAAACTTCAGATAAAACTTTGAAGGCAATATCTATCCCTTCCACGGTTTCTTTCGAAAGAGGAAGAGACTTAGGTAGAGAACTGGTAGAGATAGAAGGTTGAGAAACATTCTCAATGGGAAGAGAAGGGGTTTCATTCACAACAAGATCAACAAGGGGAGTTTCAATCATTGATAGGTCAGCTGAAGAAATGAAGTCTGAGGCAGTTTTTTCGCGAATTGGAGATAAAGGTTTATCTTGCGAAGATGTCGCAGAAGATTTAGAAGAGATGAGTAAATGGAAGGGAACAGAAGTTGGAAAAGTTTTAAGGTGGCGAGATTTCTTGAGAGGTTTATTAACATCTTTATCACCCTGCGAATTACAATCCAGATAAGAAACAGAGGGAACAATATTGTTATTAGAAAAAGATAGTGTTTCTTACTACCTTCTCATTCGCAGACTTTCTTTTATGCGCAACAACCTTATGCTGTGATTTGGGAATGTTGGGGTTCTGAACTGTAAATCTAGTGTTGGAGGTGCTTTTGCTGAAATAACAAAAATATGGGAATCACATAAACAACATCAAATAAAGCAATGAACAAGATCAATTTCAGCAAAACTCATAAAGAAGAAAAAAGAAAACTAACCTTGATAAATCCATGGAAGACAATAGCAGGGAGATTGTTTCGAAGAAAATTACGAACTATGAAGATTTGCATAAGAAACAGTATGAAGATGAAGAAGAACTTAAAAATATTGAAGAAGAAGGAAGAAAAGTTGCAATAATGGAATTTGCATAAGAACGATGAAGTTGCAGAGAAAATAAAAATAAAGAAAAAGAGAGTGAGAAGGAATATATATAGAGGGAATTTCTCCTCGAGAAAATAAACACGATTAATACGGAAAGATATAAGCGGTTAAAAAGCAACGGTTACAAAAGACGTGTCGAGAAATAAATGGAAGAAAGAATACGTGTGATAAATGTAGAATATGAAGAGGAGAACAGCTGCGACATTTCTCACATCATTCTCTACTTCGCAGAAAAGATATGAGAAGAGGCAAGATGTAGGATCAGAATCTCGCAATGACAATGATTCAGCGAAATTATCAATGACACAGCACAACAGCGTCGCAGAACAATTTCAGAAATGATAAAATAAATGACGTCAGCTAAGATCACGAGAAAGATATGATAGTCCTGCGAAAATTAGAGAGTTTGCGAAATTAACATTTGTAAGGTTGCGAGAATGTCTTAGACCATGCCCGAAAATAAAGGACAGATTAGCTGTCATCCACTATGTATTTCCTTATAAATAGTCGTTTGAGTTGTAAAGAGAGGGAGAGATCTTTTTTGAAGAAGAAACAAGTAAATAGGAGAGAGAAAGTCGAGAGCAGAGATCATTCTTGATTTCTTTATCTTTCCTTGTAAAAACATTCAAAGATTGATCAATAAAATTAAGAGTGTAAACCTAAAAATGGGTTGATTAACAATGAAACTATATGAGGGGTGTAGTGTAGGATTTTCTGCAACTACATCAGACTTTATATATATGCTTTGCTACTTACTTTGGTGCAACCTCACCTTGTTTGAGGTTCTTTATGTGCGCAAGCAGGGATACAAAGATTATGCTTTATGGGAGTCAACCCATACGATTTCGCTTCATGGGAGTCAACCCATCAGATTTGTGTTCTTTCCTTTATCTTTATTTGTTTGCTTGAACTTCCCATCTTAATTATTATGTTGGATGACTCGATTACATTAAGGACAATGTAACGTTTAAGTGTGGGGAGTGGTATTTTCGTTAGTTAAAAAAAAAAAAAAAAAAGATGACCTGTTGTGTAGCGGGTCTAAAAAAAAGAATTTTTTTTTTGAATATCATGACCAGCTGTATAGCGGGTCTAAAAAAGCAAAAAAAAAAAATTATAATTTGATTGTTTGGGTTATGGCCAGCTGTGTAGCGGGTATTTTCTATGACCAACTGTGTAGCGGGTCCTGGTATGATATTTCAAATTTTCATTTTATGAACAGCTGTGTAGCGGGTCTACTTCTCTCTTATGATATGACCAGTTGTGTAGCGGGTCTTTTCTATGGTATTTTCTATGACCAGCTGTGTAGCGGGTCCTGGTATGATATTTCAAATTTTCATTTTATGACCAGCTGTGTAGCGGGTCTAATTCTCTCTTATGATATGACCAGCTGTGTAGCGGGTCAATTTTTTCTTTTGCTCGAGGACTAGCAAAATATAAGTGTGGGGGTATTGATAAGCACGGAAGTGCTACATTTTATACCCATATTTATACTAGATAGGACTCGATATCTTTGCTAATGATACCATTTTAGTGCTTTTGTAGAAAGTACAAGCGAATTGGATTACCGGAGAATAAACCGCTTAAATTGGAGCTGAAATGACAATAAGCACCAATGTGATGATCAAGGTACAAAAGGAACAAGTGGATTGCCAAGTCCATAACTCATGTTGGCACACCATCTTGCCATTCACGAACCAAGGGAATGGTCACTATCTGCCAAGCATGTGAAACCACTAGGAGGGAGAGTTTTGGGAGGATTTAGAACATCACAGAGGCGAGAAATTGAAGTTGCAGAGAGTCACCATTTCTGCTGCTGCATAGCTAAAGAACATGAAGAACAGACCAGCAAAGACAGTCGTTTTTCTACAGTGTTAACGACTCACAGCCGAGGGTCGTACAACAGAGGCAGACTTATTTGCTACAGCGTTTGCGACACAGAGGCGTGGGTCTTAGAGAAACAGTAACACATATAACTGTTGCAAACCCGGTTTTCATTATATTTCTCCCTTTTCATCATTTGTAAACCATTTTTGAGTAATAATAATGAATTTCGAGCGTGTTTCCAACATGATGATGTGCTAATTCTCTCACAACCAAAGCAATGAGGAATCTATTTACGCATGAATAATTTGGTAACTATTACATTTTCTCTAATATTTAATTATAATTCACTCAATCACTGCTTTTGCAGAGTTTTAAATTTTTTGCGTAATTTTCCTAATCAGTTGTGATTCAATTAGATAGGTTATGCTTTGTTTAGATAATCTATGCTTAAGGGATACAATTGATGTTTGAGAATTTGCTTGATTATTAGTGAGTTAAGATATAAAGGACTTAAAAGATAATTAGAGTTTTGGATTATTTACCATCATTAATTCATGTGTAATAGTGGAATCAGTGTCTTGGTTATTTTCTCATATCTTGAAGTCGATTTTGTAATAAGTTTTCTTTACTTTTAAGTTTTATAAGTCTAAAAATCCATTGCTTTCACAAGTCTCAATGAACCTTTTTACTACAACATTATTGAGTCACATCAACGGGCAACCAAGCCTAACAAGTTTCATGAGGGAGATTTGGTTCTTAAGGAAACCAGACGCAATTTGCATTCCACAAAGAGTGCTAACTGGGAAGGACCTTTTATGATTGCTAAATCAATTACTGGAGGATACTACAAATTGGCTGACATCAAGGGCAAGACGAGTGTACCAGTGATTCATGAGAATTGGCTCAAGATTTTCAACGCATGAAGCATTCAACGCTGGGTGTTTTATATCCAAGGCAAACCACAAAACATCTGACGTTTCATCTTAGGATTTTTTTTTATTTGTATTTTTCAATTCCTCCAAAACGTGTGCATACTTGCACTCAGTATTTGAAAATTCAGCAATTTATCAAAGTTCTTCATTTAAGAAAAATCTTTATCAAATCCAAAATCCAAAAGAAAATCCTCAATCACTCATAAGTTCAAAACCTATCAAAAAAAATCAAAACCCAAGTAAAATCTCGCATCTCTCAGAAGTTCAATGTCTATGGAAAGGAACAAATAAAGTCGTCAAAGAATGATTTCTGCTTCTCAGCATTCTCCAAGACTTGTAAAGCCGCTTTCTCCAACTTCAACTTTTCGCTCAGCTCAGCAACTTCAACCATCTTCTTCATCACGGATTCACTGGTATAAGGGATGTTCTTCACTACTGCATCCTTGATGATGTTGATTTTCTGACGAAGCCACTTCAAGTTAAGGCCAAGTCTTTCACAACTCTCAAGTTGTACTCCCAATCAAAGAGTACATCTCGAGTCACGGTACTTTTGGCCCTGGTACGGATGTCATCTATTACACGCAATATGTTCTCTACTTGCCTTGTCAAAAAATAGCTATGCTCAGGATCTTCCCTAGCAACGATATGGCCATACATCTTCCACAACTTCTCGTACATAGTAACATGCCCAGTGGGAACGCTAAATCCACCAACTAATATGTGATTTGGGAGCGTCTCGCCAAATGGAGGATCAAAAGCAATCCCTGCATTGGAATATTCATGCACTATCATACGTTTCTCAATTACTGGATCAGCGTCAACAATCATAGAGGCAACTTCAGACGAGGCATCTTCTGCTATTCTTGGTTCGGGTTCCACCATCTCAGGCACAATTGGAGTTTCCGCCACCTCCGCAGCATCAACAACCAGCACTTCACGACCCTGAGGTGCAGGGATGGTAGATTCATCGCCGACAGCTCCAGTATCGCCCAAACCGTCATTATTGGATCTGTGATTCCCAACTTCGACATTTGGCAACTAATGTGAAGATTACATGGGATTAGAATGATTCAAGTGTGGAAATCCAATCCAACCATAAAATTCAGAAAATAAGTGAACTAACATCATCTTAGTTCCTTATTATACATCTAAGACGTGTACAAGTAGCATCAAAGTCATGAAACACGTTTTCAAAGAAACTCAGCTGAAGAAAACTTATACTTCATTGTGTTCAATGACGAACTGGGATCAATTGGTGTGGAATATAGAGTTGGGTTATATACTATTCTCTTCGTATGGAAGTCCTCTATAACATGTCAAAATTTCATGGAAATTGGATGAACGATCTAGGATATATGGTCAAAACATCGGGCAACATGCAATCTAAAAAAGTTCTGAAAGTCTCCTGGAAGTTCACTATTTCGCCCTTTTCAGACCTAAACATGCTCAAAATTCAAAAAGCTCCTCTGCTAAAGCTTGGAAATTTCCTGGGCTTGAAAATGCATATGCATATTGCGAAAATACGACTCAGACGAGAATTCTACAGCCTTTCTAGTAAAACCTGAAGTCTGAAATTTTCTGGTGACGTATTTCGGCAAAATTACTCATATATTCATGTGACTTCTCATTCATTCATTCAAAAATATACAATTTCATACTTCTATGAATAGGCTACAGGAGAAATACTTACTAGGGGAGTCTCTAAACCATTTGAAGGCTCGGCAATGTTGGAATCTCCATTAGCAACTCCATTATCTTCATTCGTTTCGAGATTTCGGGAACTCTCCATGTTTCCATGATCCAAAGAAGAATTTGCTTCATCAACATGCTCCTTATCCACGATGATTTCCTCCTGGACACGTCAACAACAATCATCACTAATTCATCCAAAGGAATGTTACAATTATCAGTAGGGAAAGGGGAATACTTACATCAACCTCCTCAGTACTGGATCCCTGAATTATTCAACCAAGAGCAAAACGGGGACCATCAATAACCTATGGAGAAAAATTCTGGAATGAATTAACAATATTCTTTTAAGATCTTGATTACATGGACGAGGAAGTTATAACAATGAAGAAAAGCACTAACAACTCACCAAAGAAGCGGTCGGGGACTGCATATTGTTTGGTATCATTCTATGAGATGTCTTACTCCTGCCTTTTCCTCCCTGAAAATTTCTTGAAAGTTTGGAGAGTTTACGTCAATTCGAGGCCTCACATCACGGCCACCCTATCACAGGAACAACAATACAATTAAAATGTGATCGGCATACTTCAGCTGAAACCATAAAAAGGGGCACTTACTTGTGACGCGTTCGGAGACGTCTCCCTCTTATCACCACCGGGAAGGTATCTCAACCTGGGTCGACTAGAAATTATGTAAGAAGAAGGTAATTCTCGAACTGGGGACTGGCAGTTCAGCTATAGTCAACGTTGCGATTGATGACCTAGCATGTCACGTGTCTCCCTAGCCAGATCATATGGTCGTGGATCATCACTGCCTATGTGGACCTTGGGTCATATTGCTCAAAGCTAGAGTGTGAAGAATTTTGGGTGGAAGAAACGATAAGAGATTATTGTTCAAAAATAATTTCTAATGCAACATCTCTACATCCAAATTACTTAAATAGTCAGAAAGTATCTATTTCGACATAAAAGAAATAATCTCAAAAAATGCATGAGCAAGATCAGTCAGATTCATCAGAGTCATCGGATTTTTCAGAGTCGTCAGACTCATCATCATCATCTTCCGCTAAATCCTCTTCACGTTCTTCATCAGCATCACTATCAGGGTCGTTGACAAAGTCTGGATGAATATCTTCTTCATAAGCGTCCCAGCCAGCTTCCTCCTCACGTTCAGCCTCGGGATTAGCTCGGGACAGCTTCTCAATTTCTCTAGTGAACCGGTCTGGTTTGATTTCGCGCTCCGGCGATCCCCATATGGATTCATCCTCCGAAGCATCAGAGTCTGAAGATACACCCTCAACACGAACACGGGAGTAAAGCTTCTCCTCAGCCGCTGCTATCCGGCGCTCAATTCGGTCTCTTCTCCGTAGACGATCCTCCAACTCGTCATCCTCAACTTTTCTCTTCCTGAGCTCATCATAAGTGACTCGTCGGTTGTCGGCGGGTGCATCACGATTCTCCTTAGCTCGAGCTTTGACTGTGGAAGGTCTGAAATCCTCTTCCAAAGAACTGGAAGTGTAGGATCAGAATCTCGCAATGACAGTGTTTCACCGAAATTATCAATGACACAGCATAACAGCGTCGTAGAACAATTTCAGAAATGATACGATAAACGACGTCAGCTAGGATCACGAGAAAGATGTGATAGTCCTGCGAAAATTAGAGAGCTTGCGAAATTAACATTCGTAAGGCTGCGAGAATGTCGCAGACCATACTCGAAAATAAAGGACAGATTAGCTCTCACCCACTATGTATTTCCTTATAAATAGTCATTGAAGTTGTAAAGAGAGGGAGATCTTTTTTTTTGAGTAAGAAACAAGTAAATAGGAGAGAGAAAGTCTAGAACAGAGATCATTCTTGATTTATTTACCATTTCTTGTAAGAACATTCAAAGATTGATCAATAAAATTAAGAGTGTAAACCTAAAAATGAGTTGATTAATAATGAAATCATATGAGGGGTGTAGTGTAGGATTTCCTGCAACTACATAATGGCGCTAGAAACAGGGAGGTATTGAAGATTATTCTAGAAAAAGTTGAAAATTGATATTGAGATTTGTGAAAATTTAGAGTGATTGATTAAGAATTTTCCATAATTTCTTGCAATATTATTAACATTGAAGAAATGGCTAGAAGAAGAAATACATCCGAACAACCGACTACTGTTAGAAGAAGCAAGAGAATTGCTGGAAGAGAAAGAAGTGAAATGGGAGAATCTACTAGATTGAGAAGTAATAGAGAAAATCAAATTCAACTACCAATTCAACAAACACTAGTTCAATGGAGGAATACAGATTATGATAGGGTGAGCATACACACTTGGCAATCAAATTCGGTAGAAGAAGTAGAAGAAGAGCAACAAAACAGAAATTATAGATAGGAAGAGAGAAATCAAGAAGCAAATGAAGGAATAATTCATGGAGATGAGGAAATTGGAGCGTTAGAAACATTGAGACAAAGAATACATGAAGAAAGAAGAGCTGAAGCAGAAGAACGTGCAAATTTAACAAGGCAAAATCACGAATTAAGGATGGAGAATATAAGACTACGGAATAGAAGATCGAGAAGTATTACAAAATCATATTCAAGATCGACTAGAAGAGAAATGAGGCGAAACTCACCCACAATCAATGCTGGAAACAATATTCAAGAAGAAATATCAAATCCTAATGAAGAATATCGCGAAAATATAGAAAGAGATGATGATCGTTACGTTCCAGAAAATGAAACTTTTGATGATGGGCAAAATGGTGGAAATCAAGAGAACGGACAACATCAGGGACAAAATGACCAAGATGGCGAAGGAAATCGAGAGGAAGGAAGAAGAATTTTACATGAGAGAGAAACTCAAAGAAATCAACAGACAATTGAAGAAGAAATTGAAAGACATTATGCTGAACAAGCACGTTTAATCTGCGAACGTGAAAGATTGAGAGCGGAAATGGAAGAACAAGAGCTTCAGGAGACAATTCGCCAGAACAATCACGACAATCGAGAAAGAAGGCGTACACAAAACCGGAATAACGGTAATCTCAATGAGGAGTATGATAGAGTAAAGAGGATGGTTGAAAGACATCGAATTGAATTGATAAGAAATGAACAAAATCATGGAGGGGAAAATGAAAGGCATCATCATATGCGAATTCAAGATAAAGATGAGGAAGAGAATCGCAGAAGAAGACGAGATGAGGATAATGAAGAAGAAATGAAAAATTTCGCGAGAGAAGATAGATATGAACGCATAAGAAGAGAGGCGAAATTAAAAATACCAATGGATCAAGATTCAGGTGTAAATAAACAAATCTTGAAAGAATTAGAAGAAATGAGAGGAATGCTAAATAATAGAGGAGAAGTAGGCAGAAGACAATTGGATGAAGCAATAGAAGAATCTGCGAAAACTCCATTTACAAGGGAAATACAATTAGGAGGAATACCACCGAAATGCAATTTTCCCGCATTAACCAGCATTTTTGATGGAACAACTTGTGCAATTCAACACATTAAATCCTATGTGAGGTGCATGTTACAATGGGAAAATCATGATGCCGTATTGTGCAAATATTTCACATCCAGCTTAACATGAGAGGCGTTAAAATGGTTTGAAGGTCTACCAAAGAACACAATAACCTCCTTCAATCATTTGCAGACTACATTCTTGGGGGCATATATAAGTAATAATTCCTCGCGACCTGGTATAGAAGATGTGTTGGATTAAAACAAAGGATTGGAGAAAGTTTGAAACACCTGACTAAAATATGGAGAACTATGTGTAGCGAAATGGCTGGCCGTGTAGATGAGAGATATCTTATATTATCATTTATCAATGCTATGTTTGCAACAAACCTATTGTATGTCCAAATTTTCAGAGTCAAGAATACGATCACAATGACTGAATTTTGAGAACTTCAAGAAGAATACATTGCTCTAGAGGAAAGGCAAAATTAAATGGAATCATATCCAGTTGCGAACACCAGCTCACAAACAGCGAATGCAAGCTTATTACCCAAGCTAATAAACACAGTGGCGAATACTTCGCAAGTACAACAAGAGAAGGTGACAAGTAACAATCAACAGAAACTGGTGGCTATGGGAAGCCGAGATCAAGAAGAGTATGAAAGAGAAAGAAATTTCTACAATCGTGGTGGAAATAACAAGATTCAAAGACTCGATCAACCACAAGAAACTTATGGAGGTCAAAAACAAAACTATAATAGAGGACAAGGAGGTCACAAGGTAGTATGGGAAGAAATCAAGATGCCACCTCTAAATGCAAGTGTGGAGAAGATATGGGAAGCTATAATCTTGATGGAGAATATACCAACACCATGGAACATGGGAACGGAACCACCTCCAAACCACAGAAGTCATGAGTTTTGTTCTTATCATCATTTTCATGGACATACAACAAATGATTGCAGAAATGTAAAAAGAATTATTTTGAGAATGATAGATCAAGGAAAACTAAACGACTTTCTGGTAGGGCATCCACAATCTCAACCACTGCCACAACCACCAGAGCATCACAAAGTGAATACGATGAAAAAGAAGGAAACATTCTTCATAGAAGTTGGTGCAAAAGCAAAAAATCTATTGTCACTCTATCGTACATTCATATAAGACAATTGAAGATTTTCATGATAATGTTTTGAGTAGAGTGTTCGCAAGAGATAATGATGGAAGAGAAATTATGAATATTGCGAAAATCTCGCCACTAGAGGAATGGCAGAAACATATCTTTTACCGCAGAAGAAATTCCCGAAGGAGAAGAGGTGCATGACAATCCATTGGTAGTAAAATTAGAAATTAATCCAAAACCGAAAGAAGATGAGGATGATGAAGCTGAAGATTCATGGGAAATAATAGAATTCTAATCGATACTGGAAGCTCTGTGAACATCTTATTTTATCATACTTATAAAACCATGGGTGGAAGAGATGATGATCTTATACCATCAACATATAAGATATATGGTTTTAATGGTACTGCTAACAAGCCTAAAGGGGAGGTTACTATGCGAATTCCATTGAAGGGAATATCTTCTGAAATCTTATTTGTGTCGTTGATGTAGAATCACCCTACAATGCGTTAATTGGTCGACCTTGGCTACATGGGATTCTAGGTGTAGCTTCAACTTTCCACCAGTGCATCAAATTCCCTCACCCCAGTGGTGTAGGAATCATAAAGGGAGATTGGGTTGAAGGAAAGAGGTGTTACGAAACTGAGATAGAATCTTGCGAAGGAAGAGCAAACAAGAAGGAAAACTGGCGACACAAAATCAAAGATACACAAAGAAGTGAGAGGTTGATGGTGGATGCAATCGAAAGGAAAGGAGAAGAGATGTTGCGAAACTAATGCTAGCTCAGAATAAAAATGATGAACATACCACTACTAAGGAAGCAGTAGAAGAAAGATAAGAAAATAAAAGAAGCAGAGGATGACAAAGGTAATAAAAACAAGAAATGTATGAATGATTAAGTTGTTGCGATACTCTCGCAATAAGCAAAATTCTCAAAAATACATTTGATTGAATGGCAAAATTGAGATTGCGAAATTCAGATACAATATGATGATTTGCGAGACTCTCGCAGAGATAATGAATTTTACAGAAAATAATCAGAGAAAAATGACAAAAGAGAAAGAGGCGAACCTTTATGGCGTACACCCTAGTTCGCGAATACAATTTCGCAAGAGGCAAATGTAAGACCTAAAGTACGTCATATAAGGGGGTACCTGTTGCATGGCTCAGGGAAAGGCTACACCGCCACCGGAACCTGAGTCATGGAGATTTGGGGTCAATGAAGCCCATCCGGGAGAGGCACCTTGGATTCTCTTAAGCATATGACTTAGGTTGGGCGACTAAGGTAATAAGGACTCTCCCAAGGAGTGCAGATCTGATCAAGGCGCCGAGGTACAGTTGAGTCAAGAGTGCCAGAGACGTTTGAAGCGTACTTTGCCATTCTTGACAATCTTGGCTTATACTGCACTCGGCCTGAAGAAAACCCCACTTAGGGTGCAGTCTCGTAACCATAAGCCCTATAGGTAAAAGGGATAAGAGGCTGCGAAAACAACTGGTTGTTGTTAGAGATGGATGGAGGAGCTAACCTTGTATGGTAGAAGTACGCCTCCTTGAAGGGGCAACCAGGGGGAGATAAGGGCGGCACCCTCCATTAGGGAGCTGATAAGTGTCTTAAGACGCAAATGTCATGAGGCTTTTTATTCGCAAGGATATTAAGGCTTGTCATATTTGTGCAACAATCCTGAAGAGGCAATAATACAAAAGAAAAGGATAAGACGAGATCAATGGGTTTTCGCATGAAAGTGCGAAGACGTCCTGCGATTTCGTCGCAAGACGGCAATGTCATGGGGCTTCATTTTCGCAAGAATATTTAGGCCTGTCATATTGTCGCAACATTCCTGAAGAGGCCATAATACAAAAAAAAAGTTAAGGCAAGATCAATGGGTTTTTGCATGAAAGTGCAAGGACGTCCTGCGATTTTGTCGCAATGACAAGAGGTGGCATAATAAGACCTTTAATTAGGAAGGCAAAATAAGACCACACAGGAATGAGATTTTGAAAAGAATCAAAATTCACTTCGCATAAGATTGCGAAGTTATACATAATTAACCGCGAAATTGAGACATAAAATAAGAATTTTTTATGAAATCTCTCATTTGGATTCAAATAACAGAGGCAAGTATGGGAATGTATGAAATTAGAAAATGTTATTTGTCTCCATATGATAGATTTACTCAAAGATTCAAGAATTAATGATTATATTGATTAACTGTATTGCAAAGAAGAATTGTTTTAATGAATGCAGGTCAAAATGAAAGAAACACAAATATACAGAAAGAAGAAATAAATGTACAAGTATTACAAAGAATCAAAGAAAGAAATAAAGACTACTTCTTAGTTAATCCTTCATTATCTTCATCAGACTTGTTCCCTTCTTCGTCTGCGTCAGAATCTTCATCACCATCAGAACCTCCATCACTATCAGATTCTTCATCGTCAGCTTCGCTATCAGAGATAATCAAACTGGGAGTATTCTGTGGGATTTCTTCCAAGAGACAAGGATAATCAGAATGTGGGATATTATGATCGTCACAAACCATTTGGATAGTTTGATTGCGAAAATGCATAACATCATTCTTAAAATTCGTAACAGTGATCTTGATTTGATTCTTTAATCTAGAATACTTGTCGTTGCGAGAAGAAAGATTCTTTGCGAGTTCCTCCTTTTCAGCTTCGAGTTCTTCAATCTTTTCACGATATCTATTTTCAGAATCTGCGAGCAAAAGACAATCAATTATTAACTTGATGAGAATTCATAAGAAGCAAAAGATTAGTAAAGAAGAGCAGTTAGTAACCTTCTCTGTCAGAAATCATATCTCTAATCAAGGTTGTATGCTCAACTTGAAGACTAACATTTACACCTAAATCTTTTCTAGCATCATCTAAGATTTTCGCACCCCAAACAAATTCATCCTCACTACTTATAAGAAGACGAGAACGAATTTGATTTTCCCTTTCGCAGAGTTCGATGTTCTTGTGGTTAGCTTCATCTCGTTCAAGTTGAACTTCAAGAAGATCCTCTTGGAATTTTTCCAAAGCCTTGGCACCTTGATCAGAGATGCGATCCTTATCATCTATGAGACCGCTAATTTTGGTTCTTAACTCATTGGTTTTCTCTTTAGAATCAAGAAGAAGACACTTAAATCGGTTGGCTCAGCCTAAACTAGATCTATGGTCAATTTCTAAGAGGCGAAATTTAGATCTGAGCTCATTTAGAGAAAGAGATGAAATTCTATCATTTGAGAAGCTATTTAAGGAATTGTTAAGACGTTCAATAAGGGTATCATTATCCAAGGCATTAGGAAATGAACGAAGAAGGGTAGCTTCATCAGAAAGATCATAAATGTCTGCAAAAAGGATCATTTAAATAAGATAAAACAACAGGATGAATGAATAAAGGGAAAAGAGAAAAGTACATGCCGTAAAGCTGATTATTAGCTTGCTGAAGACTAGAGATTTTGTTCTTATACGAAGAATAATCAATTTCTAATTGTCTATTTTTCTCGCGAAGACCTTTAACTTCAGCTTCCAATTCTTCATTCTTTTTGCGAAATTGAAGATTCTTCTTTTCAAGATTTTCGCGTCTTCTCTCTAGATCTGAGGCAACATCAAAAGAAGCTTTTCCAGCCTGCGAGAAAATATAAAAAATATTGATATAGAAAGAAATTTTGAGTTATAACAATGAAGAAGTAAAAGGATAAAAGTATACCAGACTATTGAGAGAATGCAAGAAGTCGGGAGTCACTGATCTAGAAACTCCACGAAGAGAGCTATCACCATCCAGTAAAGGGACATCGCAAAGGGTAGCGAGAGCTTTGCAGGTATTTGCGAATTGGCTATCTCCCATTCCTTGTAGAGAATCAGAAAAGAGACCAGAGAGCTTAGCCATAGAAGATTCAGGTGGAGAATCTTCACTTGCAGCAAGATCATCATTGTCCTCATCACCCTTGTCACTTTCGGAATTTTCGTGAGGAGGAATATTTGAAGGAGAAGAAGAACGAACTTTCCTTTTCTTTAGAGGAGGACCAGTTGATTTTTCCATGCGAAGAGCACCTTTACCTTTATCACCAGTCTTCGCAACATCGGCAAATTCTTCTACTTCAGCAATAATCTTCACACACAGATAGAAATAAGAAATGTAAGCATGGAAGAAATAGTATACTGTTTAAAATCATAAGATAAAATTGAAGAAAATTTAAAATCATAAGAGAAAATTTCTTAACTTATATGTGTATGAGCGAAGAGCTAACATAGTACTAGCTTTCCCAGTCCTGTTATAACTATCTTTCATTTTTTGGATCTGCGGAATGTCGCAAGAGTTAGCGAACAGAATAATAAAAATCAATAAAGAAATATAAAGTGAGTTAAGTGGGAATAAACATACCTCTTTCTCATTCTCGGGCCAAGAGAAAACCCAAGGTTGATAAGCAGCGAGATTCGCAGGAAGAACATTTGACCCAGCAATGTAGGCTCCTTTTAGCATTAAAGGAAAAACACACCATTTATCATCTTTGGATTGGCGAGGAGTTGTGTTTTTACCAGAATGCCATTCAATATCTTGCATGAGAATTTTGGCTTCATCAATGTTATCTTTCCTTTTTAAGCGAATACCCCAGCGAGTATTCTCTTTCTTCATGGAGATAAGTTCATAGTTCTCAAAGAAATTCGCTACTGTGTATTTCTCAGCAATTATCTCTAGGTTTGCGAATTTAGTATCCCTAAGTTCTTTGGAGTACAAAGATCCTCTACCAACACCACGATTAGCGAACTCTAGCATCAGGCGGATGCAGTCCCCACTCAGTTGGAAGATAGCTCGCGAAAATCCCGAGTGAGCGAGAATTTCATAAAATAAAGGAAGATATGGGTTATAAAGAGGAATAGGGAGACATGCAAGAATCTGACCTAGCAAAATTATGATTGATTGTCATCACAATACTGATCAGAGAAAAGTTTGACAGAAAGAATTGATTTGGCATTTTCACCAGGAATGGTGGAGAGTGTGAAACCTTTATCAGCTAGATCCTTTTGGACATCTTGTAAATTCTTCTCATATCTATGACCACTTGGAGCCATATTTGAATGTAGAGTATGGGAATGAATAAAAGGAAAAAGGATTGAAGGGGGAAAAATTACAGCAGCAGAACTTGCAGAAGAATAACAGAGTTGCAGAGATGAGAGAATAAAAATAGAAGAGAAAGTAAAAAGAAAAGTGGAAAGAAGAGTAAGAAGAGTATATAAAAGAGATTTTTTTACTCGAAGAAATAGACACCATTAAGACGAAAAGACGTGAGCGGTTGAAAAGCAGCGGTTACAAAAGACGTGTCAAGAAACAAATGGAAGAAAGAATACGTGTGATAAATGCAGAATATGAAAAGATGAACAGTTGCGGCATTTCTCACATCATTCTCTACTTTGCAGAGAAGATATGAGAAGAGGAAAGATGTAGGATCAGAATCTCGCAATGACAATGTTTCACCGAAATTATCAATGACACAGCACAACAGCGTCGCAGAACAATTTCAGAAATGATACGATAAACGACGTCAGCTAGGATCGCGAGAAAGATGTGATAGTCCTGCGAAAATTAGAGAGATTGTGAAATTAACATTTGTAAGGCTGCGAGAATGTCGCAGACCATACCCGAAAATAAAGGACAGATTAGCTGTCACCCACTATGTATTTCCTTAGTCATTCAAGTTGTAAAGAGAGAGAGATCTTTTTTTTGAGTAAGAAACAAGTAAATAGGAGAGAGAAAGTCTAGAGCAGAGATCATTCTTGATTTCTTTATCTTTCCTTGTAAGAACATTCAAAGATTGATCAATAAAATTAAGAGTGTAAACCTAAAAATGAGTTGATTAATAATGAAATCATATGAGGAGTGTAGTGTAGGATTTCCTGCAACTACAGGAAGAATAATCGTTGTTGCTGCTAGAGGTCACCATTTTCTGAGACAAGTAATAAGGAGTTACAAATACGCTCGTATTAACGCTCGCAAAAATGGTATTCCTCAATTCTCACCTATTTACGATTTCACGAACTTAGTGATAACAACGTAAAACCCCCAAAACTTGCTCGTTCTTTCAAACCTGCAAAATCGAACATAAAACATATTATTCAAGAGTCAACACTGACTTTTCGAGAAATTATAAGTAATTCACATAACCCTCTATGTGAGCACTCCCTGATTTTATGTATACATACGCTATAAAATCACTGAATTCACACATACACTGTGAATTCACCAAATTCATAAATTGTGTACTTTCGAAAACCCAATTTTTGTTTCACAATGTATGAATAAGTCACACATATTTAAAAAAAAATCGTGAGTTAATAACTCACGTACATATAAAAAAAAACTTTTTGCTCAATCGAGCATTCGTATGAGAAACGAGGGTCTTTCTTATTTTTGGCGAAGTCCAAATAAAATTTTGAGAGTTCTCAGAGAAATTTTCATCATAAACTCCAGGTCCTTTCAAAATTCCTTTAACTCTAAGTATTATTATTTATTACTTTTACGAACAAACCTACGTTCTCAAAAGTATTTACGAAATTCATGCCTCAAAAACAAACTTGGGTTTTCATGAAACTCATAAACAAAACTTTTTCTACTGCAACTAGATCATATCTATTCAAAATTTTATGTGTCTCTTCCATATAGGAATTTTTGCTCGTTCCTCCGACTAACGAACAACGTGTATATACATACGTTTTCTGAAAATCCTTCATAAATCCTACGCATACATGCAACCATGGGATTTTGGGTTTTATGGAAAACTCATCAATCATAAAACCTACAAAAAAAAAAATTGCACGGACTTACCTGTCAGCGCCAGACGGTGGTCGGGCGGGCGGTGATGGCGCTGGTACTCCTGCGAGATTTTCTTCCTGCTGCTGCTGAACTCGTGAGTTGATGAAGAGTGGTCGGTTATTCAAAACACAAAAATAATTTTAGGGCTTCTTCCCTTTTACATCAAATTTATTTCCAAAACCTAATAAAACATGGGTTTCCTTTTCTGGGCTCGGGCTCGCAAATCCTAAACCGACCATAACTAAACTTCTAAACACCCAAATCAGCAGTGCCTCATCTTTCCACACTCATGAATATGACACTCTACCTTATTATCAGAGTCCTCATACGCACATTTACTCGTACATGATATCATTGGGGTAAATTGAGGATTCTGAAACTACCTTTGTAGATTGAGTTCAACCACTGATCTCGTCGACTAAAAATCACCATTTAATGCATACTGCGGAACATGATTGTTCCCCACTAAGCAGAAGATTTAATGTAGATGGAGGGTTTTCAACAAAGGGAAAACCCGTAAAATCATGAGGCATGTTTTTGAAACTGATTTCTGGCATGCAACAATTCATGTTTTACGAAGCCATGATGAGTATGTTTTCGAAAAGCCTTCAGCGATTCGATCCCCAGCATTTCATCGTGACCTCTATGCAGAATAACATATTTGGGCGGTTCTCCATAGATTGAGAACTTAACGCCTTCAGGACGTCGGTGATACTCACTGTTCCCTGACTGCAGGAGAGTGACCCACCTCCACATAGAAGAATAGTTGGGTGGCGGACGCCTTCAGGACGTCGGTGACACTTCACCATTCCCTGATTATGTGGAGAGAGTGTATAGATTCAGGCGGTTCTCCATAGATTAAGAACACAAACGCCTTCAGGTCGTAAACAACATCGTGACTCCCTGACTATGCACCACTCATAATAGATGTGACGCTTTAACTGGCTAATATCTTTTCTGAAGTTAATTACTTTTGTCGTGACATTCACTACTGAATTCCTAGAATAATCTATTATTGCTCATATTCCATGGTCGAATCCACGGCCTGATCCCATGGAATGGCAATAACAATTGCTCCTATTCAATGGTCGAATCCACGGCCTGATCCCATGGAATGGAAACAACAATTGCTCCTATTCCATGGTCGAATCCACGGCCCGATCCCATGGAATGGAAATAACTAATTGCTCTGATTCTATGATGGAATTCACGGCTTGATCTCATAGAATAACAATAAAACATTATATTATCTCATTATTCCGATTTCATGATCGAATTCACGGCTAATCTCATGAAATGGTAATAGATAAATCTTTATTACTCCGATTCTATGGTCGAGTCTATGATCCCATAGGGTGGTAATGCTCATTCTATTATTCTGAATTCGTAGTCGAATCTATAATTGATCCTAGGAATTAATAATGAACAACTATACATTTTTATTACTCAGTTTCATGAATTATTCTTCACTGAATTTCATAAATTGATAATAAATATTTAACAACTGGGCATCTGGACCATCACTGAGTAAGTCCCACAAAAATGGTGCGAGTGTACTCGACAATGATGCACGACTAAGCACCCGGATGCACGAATGAGTGTCCAAAACTGTGATCGCAAAACAAGAGAAAACATTAAAATAATAATAAAATAATGGAGGTGCTCACGGTGGGCCAACCGGCCGGCCGTGCCCTAGCCAGGGTCGGTCCGCGCCCCTCCCGTTATTTTCCTTATTTTTTTGTTATTTCGTGGACTCACGAAAACTCCTTGGTTTCATCAACTTCCCTTGTTTTACAAAACTTGTGAATTCTCCATAACTTGGTGGATTCTCCAATTAATATCATAAAATAAGAAAAAGTGTGCGGGACCGGGAAACCCAGCCGGCGGGCATGCCCAAGCCGTGGCCGGTCCCACACCTCACAATCCTTAGATTTTTATAATTAAACTCCTTGTTTTCAACAAAAACTCATGGATTCTCCATATCTTCAAGGATTCTCCATATCTTCAAGGACTCTCCATAACTTCAAGGATTCATGAAGAAATAATAATAAAATAGGGAAAGGTGTGCGGGATCGGGCAGCCCGGTCGGCCGGCCATGCCCTACCCGTGGCCGGTCCCACACCTTGCAATCCCTAATTTCTCATAATTATTATTTCCCCAATTCATGAAACTCCTGGGTTTGAGTAAAATTCGTGAGTCCTCCATATTTTCTCAAATATTGCTCGAATCACGAAAAACCAAAAGCCAACATGGTCACACGGCCGGCTAGCCTCTCATGGAAATTTTAAATATTTTAATATTTTTATTTTAATATTTTTATAATATTTATGAATTGAGCATACATGCTCATTCCACCAAAAAATCGAGAATTCTCAGCCAAGATGAAACTCTTCTGAAAATTCACGATATTGCTCAAATGCGCATCAGAAAATAATGAAACTCTCAGTATGAAGACAGGGACTTCATGGCAACACGTGTGTGCCTCCATGACCGACCAGGTCGTTCCTAGGGCTTGCACGAAGCCGGTCTCACACGTTTTCGCAATTCTGTCCTAATTTGCTCAATTGCTCATACTAGGCCCGAAATCTCTCCAACCAACTGGAGAACTCTCCAACCGACCAACAACTGGTCAGGTGACCACCAAGAGCCGGTCCCATTCCCTCTTGGTCGGTCCCATCTCTCATACTTAGGTTTTACACCTAATGCTGAACCTAGCAATATTTTTCAGTAAATGGTGAATCTACCATTTATTCATGATTTTTCACCAACTCTCAAACTGAGAATCCTGGTGCGTGCTCACTGGAGAACTGGGCATCACATGGGCGCTCATCATCCCATGTGGTCGGTCCCTCCTCATTCATGATCAATTTTCATCAATTCTCCAATTGATGGAGAATTGACCAAAAATTAGGGTTTCGAATGAGCGCTCTGTGAAACCATCATTCTGAGAACTCTTCAAACACTAATGAATTTATGATTGATCCATCAATCAACATCTAAATTAATTATACAATATTCGGTAAACTACCGATATTTTAATTAATATTTTACTGGGTCACGCCACCAGTAAATAATTCGCTGAATTGAGCAATACTTGCTCAATTGCCCGAATATTGGCTAATATTCGACAATTCATCAATAATTTGCCGAATTGAGCAATACTTGCCAAGTTGCACGACAGATTATCAAAAATCATTAACTTGGTGAATTGAGCAATACTTGCTCAGTTGCTCATCAAATTCTCATAATTCGCAAAATTGAGCAATACTTGCTCAATCGCTCAACTAGTCAATAATTCATCAATGAATCAACAATACTAACATCTTTCCAGAGAACTACATGTTCGACCTATGAATCGTTGAGCATTCACCATTCATGCTCGATTCACTAAAACTTAGACTCATTGTCTAATTAGTCGACAATTGACTAAATCAACACACGTCTACCCTATAGACTCCATGATTTGTGAGACATCAATCACGTCACAAATGAGGGGATATCACTTAGGGTTTTGGTCTGGCGGCCTACGGCACGTGGATTCATCCACGACGAGAAATGTGCGTAAGTCGTACAAACGATTGAAGGAGTTAGCAAAGTAGTGGGTGCATGATCAGAAATCTCCACACGGCATGGAACTGACTTTACCACGATCTCCCACTTTCCCACTCTTTCACTCAAGAAACCGTCACACTTACAGGGGTTAGTGGTTCATCATTCTGACAGTATAAATAAGTTTCTGAATCCATGATTGAAAAAACATGAAAATACAGACTTCCGTCTACACAGAATTTCTCGAGTATCTACTCTCAAGAATTCATCAATCACCCATAGCTTATTCAAACTCAACAGTTCAGCGATATTGCAGAAACCTTCAACATGCCCACAATCCTCGATCATCACTGATCCCACACAATTCTCAGCTTCCTTCCTACAGATCAACCCATCTCCCTCTTTGCGACTGAATTGGCTCTGGAACGTCCATTGTCTTGGTTTAGGCCGGAGTAATACAAATTGATTTCCCGAACCTAAGCACCCCCTTTGCAGCGGTGCATCTATGTGAGGATTAACATTTTGCCCGGCTGAGGAGTATCGACGGCACACTCGTCTCAGAAAAAGCGGGGATCTAACAACACCACCCAATATTTTGATTAGCAATCTGAACGGACAATCTCCGAAACACTCTACTAGAGAATCAACTAGACAGTCAGACTCAATCTAGAATATAGTGTCTCAAGGAGATGATATCTCTATCTCTCAATATAATCTTACTCAAGCAAACAACGAGTCTCGATTAAAGAGAGATAACTTGGACGGTACCAAAGACCAATGTCCAAGTGTTAATCAATGAAACCAACAATCACAAGATTGGATCTCCAATTGATTAACAACGCACAACCTGTATTATTTTAATTATATAAACAAATATAATGCGGAAAACAAATAACACAGACACCAGAAATTTTGTTAACGAGGAAACCGAAAATGCATAAAAACCCAGGGACCTAGTCCATATTAGGTACACATTGTATTAAGACGCTACAGACACTAGCCTACTCCCAATTAACTTCGGACTGATCTATAGTTGAACCCCTACCAGTCTCCCACTAATACAAGGTACAGTTGCACCCCTACGCCTCTGATCCCAGCAGGATACTACGCACTTGATTCCCTTTGCTGATCTGACCCACAACAAAAAGTTGCTACGACCCAAAATCGCAGGCTTTGACAATAAACAAATCTGTCTCACACAGACAAGTCTATCAAAGGATAAATCTGTGTCCCCAGATAAACCCTAATTTTTTTTCCGTTTTCTGATAATTCTATCAAGGTATATTCAAGGAACCAATTGATAAATCCGGTCTTATATTCCCAAAGAACAGCCTAGATATACCAATCACCTCTCAATACTCGATTCCTGAATACACAAGAAGAATACTGAGGGTTCACGAACAGTGAGACGAAGATGTTCGTGAATACTTTATTTTACCTATCGGAGAAAAAAGTTCTCGAGCCAATCAGAAACAATTGTACTCTTAACGATAGAAACGTAAGATCAGATCACCCAACTACGATAAAAGTAGTATCGGTCTGGATTCACAATCCCAATGAAGTCTTTAAGTCGTTAATCCGAGTTTGAAGAAGAAACTCAAGGATTAATGGAGATCGACTCTAGCTTTGAAGAAAAACTAGTATCACACAAGAAAGGTGTGTGGGGATTAGTTTTTCCTCAACCTAGACGTCTCCTATTTATAGCCTTTCAAACCAGGGTTTTTACTTAAGAATTAAGCAAACAATATCAACCACTGATTTAGATCCAAGCCAATATCTCTCAACCGTTAGATCGAAAGATAAAGCTTATCAAACACACTCGTGTACGTTTTCCAGGTTTGTGAAAACCGGCCGAAACGTTCACATACATGTTGGTTCAATATAGCAACCAAAAGGCAACCATTTGAGCTTCACATATTAACCATACTCCTCATCCATCATAACTAGTCCACTTGACTCAAACAAACTAGTTAGAGAGACATTCAATTGCTATGAGATCTTATGAAACTTCACAAGACACAATTGAACTCTAGATGATATCGATTCGATTATAATCGGCTTAATGAACATTATAGCCACGGTTTGCATAAAGCATTCCTTAGTAATTTAATGTTATGTTCAAAGCAAATCATCTTTGATTACAACCACTCAAGTTCAAAAACAAGTTCGCGGACTTAAGCATTCGGTTTGAGTTTTCCAAAACTCAGCAGAAATTCTCGGTCGAGAACTTCCGCCAGTTCACGGACTTGCGTCACACAAACGAGTTTCGAAAATCCCAGCAGAAATTCTCGGGTTTGAGAACTTCCGGCAGTTCGCGGACTGAGTTCGCGGACTGGGTTCGCGGACTGGGTTCGCGGACTTGGCAAGCCAATTCCACAATCCTACCGAACATACTTACTCAACAAAGTTCAACGAACTTCGGATCGAGGGTTATGTAATCTAGTCTCATTTCAATCATTGAGACTTTCTCTTAAAACGCTATCCCAACCGTTATTCACAGATTGTCTTCACGTCGGAGCAATTCTCAACTTAGTGATTGAAAGATGAAGATAAACTTGGCTAAAGCGAAAAGCTTTACCAACACACATACTTCGAGAAAAAGATAAGCATTGAATACTCAGCTCGAAATAGTAGTGTGTTTGATCTAGTCTATAAAGCATACGAATTTTGTCTCATAAGAAGTAGGAGATAGAATAGATAGACTTATGAGTGACAGATAAGTTCAAGTCTTCACATACCTTTTTGTTGATGAAGTTCCACGGTTCCTTGGTGTAGATCTTCGTCGTTGTCGTTGAATCGCCATGAAGTCCTTGGTTTCACCTACACTTTTCCTATCATAGTCCGAGACTTGCTAGTAGGATAGATATCAAGACTATATAGTTTTGATCACTAACATTGACAAACATGCTTGATATAGCAACGCATGCGAGGTCGACCGAGATATGCTCTAACAATATCCCCCTTTGTCAATTTTAGTGACAAAACTATTAGTACATATGGAATACAAAAAAGATAATCTTTAGTGGCTCCTATTCCATAGTCTAATCTTCAACATTCCTTGAAATCTTCGTCATTTCCAAGTACTCCAATGATTCCAAAGGTTGTAAGTTCAGCATCATCGTTGTTGAAGATTCGTAGCACAATAACGAGAAAAATCGAGATTCTCAATCATTATTAACAGTGTCATAGTACTAGTATGAATATCAAAGTCCAATTGCATCACGACTTTAACAATAGTACTATGGTGATATGTATCACTCCCTCTTAGTCGATACCTATCTCGATCATGGAAACCACTCCCCCTTACACAGTGATCCAAAAACCATATGTATTATGTAGTGTGAACTACAATATTTCTCCCCCTTTTTGTCAATAAAATTGGCAAAGGTAAAGAGCGGGTTTATAATGAAATTCCCACGAGAGACAATGCACAACCAAAAGAGAAGACACACATCATCTTAAATTTAGATGCAATCTTATAGCCGAAGCTAACAACATTCATCAAGGAGTTTTAAGATACAAGATAACCCCTATAAAATTCCACAGCCGCACTCCCCGCAAGATATTACCATTAAGCACAGGTTCAAAAGAACTCTCCCCCATAATATGTCATTCCCAAGAGAGAACAACAAAAGCGACTTTAATTTCAAGAGAAAATAAGGATTTAATTGGACACCAAAAATCAAAAAGATGATCTTTTATATCCAAAATACAATCAAATTAACCACAAGTAAACCCATGATTAATTTAATTATCAAGAGCAATTAAATCAAAACCACAAAAGTGATCAATTTAATTGAGCGTGCTCAACACAAGTAAACTCACGGAGCAACGAGCTACGACTAAGTTAATCATACGGAGATAACCAACTTAATCGTACAAAGTACTCAACATAAGGAGAACCTTACGGAATACATGACTACAATAACCACAAGAGAACATGATCACTATAGTCTTTCAAATACTCAATACAAGAAATTGTGGAATATTTGAAACATCAACTAGATTAACTACAAGAGAACCTATAATTAATCTAATTGGATAACCAACAACCAAATTAATCACCGAAGTAATCAATTTAATTATTTTGGGCTCAACATAAAATATTATGGAACCCCGATTAAGGTATCAATGATTGACACGCCTAACCGTACATGTACTCAACATAAGTAAGAAGAAAAGAAGACTTATGGAGTACAAAACTAAATAACCAAACTAGTCGATTAATTTAGTTTCATATGCTCAACATATAGCATCTCATGGAACAACCAACCAAGCCAAGATTAATCGACTTAGTTGTAAGGTGCTCAACATAAGACACACAATGGAGCCTTCACGGTTTTTATAAAATAAAACAATTAAGTTCAAAACCGTGGATACACAAGGATCAATTCTATCTTTGCATCACAAAGTGACATAATAGATTTTATCCTTGCAAAACAAATGACCACATCCTATTTTCCATCAAGTACATGATTGCATAGGGTTTGCGTTTGTCATTGTCAAAAGTCGATTCGTTCCTTAACCATGAAACCGATCATGAACGACTTTACTTTTGACAAAAATATGGGATCTTCAAGTTCACAGACGTAAACAATACATATCCGATAACAATATTGCAATAAAAGAAACCAAACATAATATTGCAATAACAATCATCCTCAAAATATTTTTAGAATTTTATAACCAAAACCTAAAAAATAAACATAAGAGAATGAATCAAAAGGTAGCTATGTGTAGTCACAATCTTGGCTATCAACACTAGTTATTCTTCATTAAACTTAAAAGAATACTTCCTAGGTTTCTAAAACAAAAGCTCAGTTTTCCTTGATGATTTCATACCGCTGAAGTGGTCCATCAAAGTAGGAATCACTGATATCCTTGATCATGTTGACAGTGGAAACACCATGTTCAAAATTCATAACACTTACTTTTCGATCAATAGTACGAGCATAATGACGAGCTTTTGCACAATCTAGAATAAAGTTCTTCTGATTTATAGTCAAGATATTCTGAGCCCCGACGATTCTTGCTTTTCCATCAATTAGTTGATTTATTTGCAATTGAAGGTTAGTAAGTTCGTTCCTGACATCATTTTGAACAAGCAAAAGATCCTTGATAGAATCTCCAACCCAAGAGTTATACTCTTTTCTTTCAAGCATCTTCTTCATAATAAATTCTTAACCAGAATCACATCCTTTGAGTCCATCCTTAACAATAGGATTAACATCTTCTTTCAGAGCAGTATCCATAGTGCTCCTTTTGAGAAGAAAACAAGACCACATGTAGGGTTATAAATATGCAAAAAACCCTAACAGATGAACCCTAATGCCCTTGGGATGAGACAGACGTTCATGAACTGGGCCGAAAGAACCCGACCCTACCAAATACAAAATAATTTCAAACCATCCTAACAACGAACATGAAAGAGATGATGGTACAAATAGACAGACAGTTAAACTTCTTGAGCAACAGCCAATATTACCCTTGTATCTTTCAAGATAGATAGCAAGGATGCGGCTTCCTAAACTTAGGGAGTCGGGGGAGGCACAGTCTCACAATTGGTGTTGAGATGAGAACTGTATTTTTCACCAGGGTGTTTGTATCTAATATTTCTTTGTCTCTTATAACTGTTTTCAAATCTCGGAGGATTCCTTACAGTCTTTTCAGAGAGCAGTGAGGAGTAATTCTTCAGATCACTGAATATGGACCCCCTGGTGTTTGATTCAAGAGGTTTTTTTGAAACCGGTCTCCAGATACCAGAAATAGTTTTACCAGAAATATCCTTATAAACATAGGAGTTGTCTCTACAAAGATTTCTGGAAAGCAAATCATATTTATGAGGTTTCTGGTAACTTGTGGGTGTGGATTTTACTGTAGTCGTTGATTGACGATTTATTCCATTTACAGTGGAATGAAGCAGTCTATAAAGCTTTGCAATTTGTTTCTTCCTAGCAAAACACCGAAGAGCAAAGTGATTCCTTTTTCTACAAAAAGTACAGACACGTGAGTGAGAGTTATCACTAAACGATTTAGAACTCTCATCCCTATAAGAAGATTGTGAGTTGTGTGACTTGTTGAAGTAATCTTCTTTGGGAGAGCACCTCTTCTCATTCTGTATGTTGGTTGAAGTTCCAGAAGAGATGTAGAACAGTGTTTTCCTTTTCCAAGGAAGTAGACTGTTTTTGGGCAAGGAAAAGAGATGTTTTCAATTTCTCTTTCTCAGCACAAAGTCTGTCCACTTCAGATGAATGAGTCTTGATCAAACATTTTTCTCTAATTGAGCCTTCTTTAACCAGCTTTTCAAGATTATCGATCTTGCAATGCTGTAAATTATTGTCTTGAAGAAGTTTCTCAATTTCTTTAAAGAATGACCCTACAATTCCATGAAGTACTTGTTCACGATCAAAAGACTTGCCAAATTCATCAATGAGTTTTCCATGATCTTGTAGATCAATACACTCAGTAGAATTCCTTGCAATTTTGGAGAGCTCCTTTTCAGCCTTAGCCATTATGTCCAATGTCGCATTGGGGGAAAACTGATCATTACAAGAGAGAACAGTTCTCCTACCTCGTGATTCGGAAGAACCAACTAAGGAGTTATCCTTTGAGTTATTTCCAGGACACTTGACAGTGTTGACGGCATTAGGAGGCATCTTGGTATGCGTAGAGATTTTGTCCATAGATTCAGATCGCTACAAACACAGACTGATTAGGTCTTTAATGTGTTTGCCTGCTCTGATACCAATTGAAAAAGCGGGGGTTAACAACACCACCCAATATTTCGATTAGCAATATGAAAAGACAATCTCCGAAACACTCTACTAGAGAATCAACTAGACAGTCAGACTCAATCTAGAATATAGTGTCTCAAGGAGATGATATCTCTATCTCTCAATATAATCTTACTCAAGCAAACAACGGGTCTCGATTAAAGAGAGATAACTTGGACGGTACCAAAGACCAATGTCCAAGTGTTAATCAATGAAACCAGCAATCACAAGATTGGATATCCAATTGATTAACAACACACAACCTGTATTATTTCGATTATATAAACAAATATAATGCGGAAAAGAAATAACACAGACACCAGAAATTTTGTTAACGAGGAAACCGCAAATGCAGAAAAACCCCGGGACCTAGTCCAGATTAGATACACACTGTATTAAGCCGCTACAGACACTAGCCTCCTCCCAATTAACTTCGGACTGATCTATAGTTGAACCCCTACCAGTATCCAACTAATACAAGGTACGATTGCACCCCTACACCTCTGATCCTAGCAGGATACTACGCACTTGATTCCCTTTGCTGATCTGACCCACAACAAAGAGTTGCTACAACCCAAAATCGTAGACTTTGACAATAAACAAATCTGTCTCACACAGACAAGTCTATAAGAGGATAAATTTGTCTCCCACAGATAAACCCTAATTTATGTTCCGTTTTTTGATAATTCTATCAAGGTATATTCAAGGAACCAATTGATAAATCCGGTCTTATATTCCCGAAGAACAGCCTAGATATATCAATCACCTCTCAATACTCGATTCCTGAATACACAAGAAGAATACCGAGGGTTCATGAACAGTGAGACGAAGATGTTCGTAAATACTTTATCTTACCTATCGTAGAAGTAAGTTCTCGAGCCAATCAGAAACAATTGTATTCTTAACGATAGAAACGTAAGATCATATCACCCAACTACGATAAAAGTAGTATCGATTTGGCTTCACAATCCCAATGAAGTCTTTAAGTCGTTAATCCGATTTTGAAGAAGAAACTCAAGGATTAATGGAGATCGACTCTAGATTTGAAGAAAAACTAGTATCACACAAGAAAGGTGTGTGGGGATTAGTTTTTCCTCAACCTAGACGTCTCCTATTTATAGCCTTTCGAACCAGGGTTTTTACTTAAGAATTAAGCAAACAATATCAACCACTGATTTAGATCCAAGCCAATATCTCTCAACCATTAGATCAAAAGACAAAGCTTGTCAAACACACTCGTGTACGTTTTCCAGGTTTGTGAAAACCGGCCCAAACATTCACATAAATGTTGGTTCAATATAGCAACCAAAAGGCAACCATATGATCTTCACATATTAACCATATTCCTCATCCATCATAACTAGTCCACTTGACTCAAACGAACTAGTTAGAGAGTCATTCAATTGCTATGAGATCTTATGAAACTTCACAAGACACAATTGAACTCTAGATGATATCGATTCTATTAGAATCGGCTTAATGAACATTATAGCCACGGTTTGCATAAAACATTCCTTAGTAATTTAATGTTATGTTCAAAGCAAATCATCTTAGATTACAACCACTCAAGTTCACAAACAATTTCGCGGACTTAAGCATTCGGTTTGAGTTTTCCAAAACTCAACAGAAATTCTCGGTCGAGAACTTCCACCAGTTCGCGGACTTGTGTCACACAAACGATTTTCGAAAATCCCAGCAGAAATTCTCGGGTTTGAGAACTTCCGGCAGTTCGCGGACTGAGTTCGCGGACTGGGTTCGCGGACTTGGCAAGCCAATTCCACAATCCTACCGAACATACTTGCTCAACAAAGTTCAACGAACTTCGGATCAAGGGTTATGTAATCTACTCTCATTTCAATCATTGAGACTTTCTCTTAGAACGCTATCCCAAACGTTATTCACAAATTGTCTTCACGTCGGAGCAATTCTCAACTTAGTGATTGAAAGATGAAGATAAACTTGGCTAAAGCGAAAAGCTTTACCAACACACATACTTCGAGAAAAAGATAAGCATTGAATATTCAGCTCGAAATAGTAGTGTGTTTGATCTAGTCTATAAAGCATACGACTTTTGTCTCATAAGAAGTAGGAGATAGAATATATAGATTTATGAGTGACAGATAAGTTCAAGTCTTCACATACCTTTTTGTTGATGAAGTTCCACGGTTCCTTGGTGTAGAACTTCGTCGTTGTCGTTGAATCTCCATGAAGTCCTTGAGCTCACCTACACTTTTCCTATCCTAGTCCGAGACTTGCTATTAGGCTAGATATCATGACTATATAGTTTTGATCACTAAATTGACAAACATGCTTGATATAGCAACGCATGCGAGGTCGACCGAGCTATGCTCTAACAGTCTCTTCACTTCCCAAAAAACCGGCGACCCGTTTTTCCCCATCCACACCGGCCTGTCAGAGATTTTGAGAACTCCTTTAACCAGAAAACATGGTTGTGTTCATGCTCTCCTAACGCTTCTAAGAATCGAGAAACATGTTCTGAGCGTTCCCAGTTCTGTTGTACAATGTGAATGTTGGAGAAGTGTATCCATTTGGGAGAGGAATCCTTTGTGTAGCGGCCGGGTATGGAGGTTGATGGTGGTGAACAGTGGGCATGGAATTTTTTCCACGACTCTCCCTGAAATGCTCCAGCTCTTCACGAGTGATGAAATTAGGAGGCTCTCTTGATGATGCTTTCTATGTGGCCTTCTGGACTTCATCATCGTCGATTGTATGAACTGGAATGAGCTTTGGATCATCGTCAGTTGAAGCAGGTTATTTGCTTTTTCCCTTTTCCTGAGGTTTCTCTAACACCTTATCAGTGAGAGTCTTGAGAAAACCGAAAATATCCTTTTGTGTTGCAGCCATGTCAGTTTGATTCTTAGAAAGAGTTTCTCGCACTTTGATGAGATCATCCATGGTGGGAGGATTCCCTCTGACTTCTTTAGGATGTCTGCCGAAGAGAGGATGATTTTCCAAGTTGTTGTGAGGAGGAGTGATATCACCACCGTCGGTGTTGGAGGCGGGGATGGTTTTCGGGATACCCTCATCGTTATTGTTGCTAGTGCTAGCGTCGTTAGAATTTGTACCTGTCCCAGACCTAAGACAAGCCATTTTGCGAAAAGTGAGATTGCAACCGAGAGATTAATCTCCCACTGTGGTCGCCAATCTGTAGATGGGGAAAAACGAGTCGCTGGTTTTTTAGTGAAGTGAAGAGACGAGCGTGTTGTCGAGCCTCCTCAACCGAGCAAACTGCTTAACCTCACACAGATGCACTGCAAAGGGAGTGATTATATTCGAGAGATCAATCTGTAGGACTCTAGCCTAAACCAAGTCAATGGCCGTTCCAGAGTCAATTCGGTCGCAAAGAGTGAGATGGGTTTATCTGTAGGAGAGAAGCTGAGAATTGTGTGGGATCAGTGATGATCATGGATTGTGGATGTGTTGAGGGTTTCTGCAATATTTGGTGAACTGGTGAGTTCAGATAAGTTATGAGTGATTGATGAATTCTTGAGAGTAGTAACTCGAGAAATTCTGTGTAGACAATTGTTGATAGCTAGTGATCATTCTTTGTCTTTTGTCCTCAATCATGGGTTCATAGACTTATTTATATTATCAGAGTTGTGAACACCTTGATCCCTGTAAGTGTGACGGTTTCTTGCGTGAAAGAGTGGGAAAGTGGGAGATCGTGGTGAAACCAGTTCCAGGTTGTGCGGAGACTTGGTTGATCATTTACCCGCTACTTTGATAACTCCTTCAACCGTTGACACGACATACATACGTTTATCGTTCTGGATAAACCCACGTGTTGTAGGCCGCAAGACCAAAACCCTAGTTGTTATCCCACAATTTGACGTGATTGACGTCTCACGAATCGTGGAGTCTGAGTGGCAGACGTTCATTAGTTAGTCAGTTGTTGACTGATTAGTCAGTGAGTCTAGGTTTTGTTGAATCGTGCATAAGTGATAAATTCTCAACGATTCATGGATAGAACATGTAGTTATCTGAGATGGTGTCAATATTGTAGGTTCAGTGATGAATTACTTACCAGTTGAATGACTGAGGAAGTATTGCTCAATTCGACGAATTGTTGAATATTGGGAATTTGACGAGCAACTGAGCAAGTATTTCTCAATTCGACAAAATACTGAATGTTTATAATTTTTGACATGCAATTGAGCAAGTGTTTCTCAATTCGAAAAATTACAAAATATTAATAGCTGGATCAATATTTAAACAACTGAGCAAGTGTTGCTCGATTCGACGAAATATTTATTGGTGGCGTGACCCAATAAAATATTAAAATATTGGTAGATTACCAAATATTATATGATTAATTCAGATGTTGGTTGCTAAATTAATATAAATCCATTAGTTCTTGAATCTTGCTCAGAATGATGATTCATAGAACATTTATTCGAAACCCTAATTTCAGATCATGGTTGATGAATCGCTGAAAATAGGTTATGAGTGATAGAGGGACCGACTACATGGAATGATGAGCGTCCATGTGGTGCTCAGTGCTCGAGTGAGCACGCATCAGGGTTCTCAGTTTGAGATTTGGTGAAAGAATGATGATTAAATGTCTGTTTCATCATTTACTGAAATATTGTCAGGTTCAGCATTAGGTGATAAAACCTGAGTATGAAAGTTGGGGGACCGACCAAGAGAGCATGGGACCGGCACTTGGTGGTCACGGGACCAATTGTTGTCCGTTTGAGCAATCCCCGGGTTGATTGGAGAGATTTTGGGCCCAATATGAGCAATTGAGCAAATTAGGTCAGAATTATGAAAACATGTGGGACCGGCTTTGTGCAAGCCCTAGGAATGACTCTGGTCGGTCATGAAGGCATGAACGTGTTGTCGTGGTGTCCGTGTCTCCATATTGAGAGTTTCAGTATTTTCCGATGTGAGTTCGAGCAATATCGTGAATCCTCAGAAGAGTTTCATCTTGACTGAAATTCTTGATTTTTGCTGAAATGAGCATGTATACTCGATTGATCAATATTTTGTAAGTATTAAAATACGGGCATTTTAACATTTAATATTAACATGAGAGGCTAGTCGGTCGTGTGACCATGTTGGCTTTTGGTTTTTCATGATTTGATCAATATTTGAGAAAATATGAAGGAATCATGATTTTGCTCAAACCAAGAGTTTCATGAATTGAAGAAAATGATAATTATAAAAGACTAGAGATTGCAAGGTACGGGACCGGGCACGGCTAGAGCATGGACAACTGGCTATGTTGCCCGGTCCCACACACCTTTTTCTATTTATAATAATATTATTTTTCATGAATCCTTGAAATTATGGAGAATCCATGAGTTTTGTTGAAACGGAGAAGTTGCATGAGATTGGGGAGCAATAATTATAAAAATCTAGGGATTGTGAGGTGTGGGACCGGCCACGGCTTGGTTTCCCGGTCCCACACTCCTTTTCCTATTTTATAATAATATTTCATGAATCCATGAGTTTTGCACAAATAAGGAATTTTGCTAAATTGAAGGAGTTCTTCATGAGTTCATGAAAATAATAAGATAGGGAAAAATAATAGAAGAGGCATGGGACCGGCCAATGCTAGGGCATGGCCGGTCGGCCGGTGGGCCCGGCCCCTGGGCGCCTCCTATTATTTTATTATTATTTGTCGTTGTTCTCCTGTTTTGCGTATGATTCCTCATCTGTCCATGTTTTTGGATGCTCGTTTGTGCATCCGGGTGCTCAGTCATGCATCATTGTCGAATACACTTGCACCATTTTTGTGGGGCTTACTCAGTGATGGTCCAGATGCCCGGTTGTTGAGTATTTATTACTAATTCACGAAATTCAGTGGAGAATAATTCATGAAACGGAGTAATAAAAATTAGTAGTTATTTATTATCAGTTCATAGGATCAGCTGTGGATTCGACCATGAATTCAGAATAATAAAACAAACATTACCATTCCATGGAAACGTGGATTCTACCATAGAATCGGAGTAATGAAATTATCTATCACCATTTCATGAGCTCAGCTGTGGATTCGATCATGAAATCGGAGTAATGAGATAATACAGTTGTTTTATTTCCATTCTATGAGATCAATTTGTGGATTCGATCATAGAATCGGAGCAATGGTTATTGTCTTTCCACGGGATTAGGTCGTGAATTCGACCATGGAACCGGAGCAATTGTTATTGCCATTCCATGGGATCAGGACGTGGATTCGACCATGGAATAGGAGAAATAATAGATTATTCTGGGAATTCAGTGGTGAATGTCACGACATAATTAATCTATCGCAGAAAGACTGTTATCCAGTTAAGGCGTCACATTCATTCTGAATGGTGCATAGTCAGGGAGTCACGATGTTGTTTACGACCTGAAGGCATTACTGCTCTCAATCTATGGAGAACCGCCTGAATCTATACACGGTCTCTCCACATAGTCAGGGAACAATGAGTGTCACCGATGTAACACCCCGTGTTTTTAGCATGGCGCACGCTAAAAGATGCGCCATGGCCTGAGATGAAGCTTCATACAAATCTTTCGTTGCTTGACAAGAGATGGATTGTCTTAAGGCCAATACCGCGCCAAAATGGCGCATTATGTGTGACATTTGGCCAAGAGCTAAATCTCGCATCATCATGATGCATTTGGCCAGTTGGGTAGGTGGCCTTGAGCTTGCAATGTAATCATTGCGCATTACGAAAGCTATTTGCCTAGAGCCAATATCGCAAAATCATTGTGTATTAGGGTAGAGCGGTCTGGCCTAGAGAATATTGCATAATTATTATGCAATACGGCAGAACGAGTGGTGCGTAACCATTGTGCATCAGACCGGAGAGGGCTGTTTCGGAACGACTGTTGCGCAATCATTGCACACAATCATTGCGATGAACAATGAAGCAAGCATGTCATTTTGGTCCCTAAAACATACTTGTATAAATTCCATTAAGACATATATAGGGAGGGGTACTTGGTTGAAGGTGCATATGCGGACTATGTGCCAAGTAAGCTTCATAGCTTAGCCAAAGGACTATAAATGATGCCTAAGGATCATTTATAGTTGCATAGACTTGCGAAGATGGCATTTGATTCTTAGGCATCACTATGCCTTGCCGCGGACCCGATGATGCATAATCATTATGCATCTTTGACGGAATGGCCTACGGACCAGGACATTACCATTTTTGCTAGACTACGGCCTAGCAAACGAGTTAGTTTAAGTTGCTCGTCCCTTCGAGGATGAACTACAGTCTTTTCTTGATCCCTTTAGAGTGGGGAAGGGTACGTAGGCAGCCGCAATGAGTTGCAGCATTGCCGGTCCAGCACGTTGTCTCTCATATCATCTAATTGTGAGATGATTGCGGCAGAGTGTCCCCTCGTATCATCTAAGCTCGGTAGCTCGATGCGAGAGATGATTGTGGTCAAGCTTGATGAGGCTTTGTTGCATTCCAGCAAGTGGATGCTCATACTTCCTATCAAGCTACAAAGAGCAAACTATAGCCTATTTGGAGGCTAAAAACCCGAGTGTCGTAATTTAGCTCAAGAGGAGTCAATTTTGATAGGAAACGGACCCAAGATCAATACATGTCATCTATAGATCCACATGGTCACCAAAATATAAACAAATTCCATCGTTTAGGGCTTCAAACGTCCGTTTTTGCCGTTTTAGGAAAGTTCTGGTTTTCTTAATAAACCCTTTGTGGATCAAGGGTGAGTTGGAGCGGTGTGGGAGCTAAGTTAGCTGCATCATGCTCCACGAGTATGCTTGCAAAGGAGAATGAACGCGCATTTTCCTAGATTTAAGGCCCGGATCGTAGCTTCAAAATGACGCATCGGGGAAGTTACGGCCTTCGGGGCAACGCACCGAAGGCGTATTTTTTCGGTCCGTCACAACCAACATCCTGAAGGCGTTCTTGCTCTCAATCTATGGAGAACCGCCCAAATCGTTTCTTCTATGTGTAGGGGGGTCTCTCTCCTGCAGCCATGGAACTGTTAATCTGCATGGAGGGCATGATGAAATGCCAGGGATCGAATCGCTCAGCTAGTAGGGATTTTCGACAACATAATCATCAAGGCTTCGTAAAATATGAATCGTTGCATGCCTGAAAGCCGTGTAAAAAACATGCCTCATGATTTTACGGTTTTACCCTTTGTTGAAATCCACCATCAACAACTATATAGACTTCGATTATACATATTTGTTATTTCGAGCCGAGTTTATCTCGCTTATCTATTTCTCGAAATATGTGTTGGTAAGCTTTCGCTTTGACCAAGTTCATCTTTACTAGTGACGAAAGTTATATTATTTTTCAGTTACTTCAAAATGGCTTTGACAAAAATAGTTTGTGAATAACAACTATATAACGTCATCTAAGAATGTTTCAATGATTGAAATGAGAGTTTAGATTATACAACCATTGTTGGATATAAGTATTGTGTGGTAACACATATATGTATAATTCCTTATTCCTTGAACCAAAGTATGCGTACTTTGCTGCTCAGGAATACAGGAACCCAGTCCGTGTACTGTCGGAGGTTCTCGTCCCGAGAAAATCTGCTGGAGTTTGTGAACTATTTACAAACTTATTAAGGGTACTTAAGTCCACGTACCAGTCTGCGTACTTAAGTTGGTTATTTTCTAAAAATGATTATTAGTGAACTTAAACTTATATAAACTAAGGAATGCAAGTTTGCAAACCATGGCTATAAAGTTTATGAATCGGTTCGAGTGAATCAAATCGTTTTTGCTTCGATTGTGTCTTGTATACTTCTATAAGATCTAAGCAATTGAACAACTCTCTAACTAGTTCATTTGAGTCATTTGAACTAGTTATGGTAAAGAAGAATATGGTTAATATGGAAGTGCTCATATGGCTAACTGTTAGAGCATTGCTCGGTTGAACCCACCAAGTGTTGGTATGTCAAGTTTGGTTGTCATATTTTAGTGAACCAAAACTCATGTTAAGAGTCACTTGATTATGTACTAGAGTTATACTTCGTATAGGTTAGCTTGAAAGCATTAGGATATGAGACATTACAAGTATTTTGAAGTCTTGAAGATGTGAAGAAGCGAGGAGATACTACAACAATCATCCTTCCACTTGAGGTTAGTGATATTTGACTTGAACTGTTTCGTTCCCTATCATATCTTTCAAGTCGTGCATATTAAAAACATAATTGCGAAGCATGTTTGAACTCTGGATAGACACAGTATTAAGGAATACAATACGAGGTTTATTGCTTTACCATTAAACTTTGTAGATAAGACATCGTCATAATCATTTGAATGTTATTGTGATTATGTATGGGTAAGGTGAGGATTTCATCCTAGGGAACAATGTTTACATGTGTTCTAAGGAAGTAAGTTCATAAACTTGTTTTGTGAACCGAAAAGGAAATTTCCAGGAGTTATTAGTTTTGTTATTCATTGCTTATCTTATGAACAACCAATATGTGTGATAAAGTAGAACCGCTCACAACTTGTTGTGTTCTTGGTAGAACTGTTCACAAAGTCCTGACTTTTCTATTGGTAGAACTTTTATTAGTAAAACCAATCTTAATTAATCACCTTGGTATGATCGGATGCAACTGCCAAATGGAAGAGGGGAACCGATCCTTGTAAGGGGTGAAGGGAACTGATCCTAGTAAGGGGTGTAAGGGGAACCGATCCTTGTAAAGGGTGAAGGGAACCGATCCTAGTAAGGGGTGCAATGCAAGAGGGAACCGATCCTTGTATGGGGTGCAACACATTTACAGTAGAAAGGGGAACCGATCCTGTGAAGGGGTGCAACACATATAAGTTAGATACCATATATATGTGCGGATCCGATCCTAGTACTTAGTCAACCATATCTTTGCTAAGCTAGTGTGACTATGCGAAGTACTCACATGGAGGTAGAACCGAAACTTGTTTTGGTAGAACCGCAAACCCATGATTGTGATTAAATGTTGGTTTGATCAATCACATAGTTCTTGAAAGTCAGATGAACCAATTTTAAACTTGTTTGGAAGTGTGGCAAATCGGTTTCAAGATTGTAAGTGTGAAAGACAACTTACAAAGTAAAGATGTCGACAAACTTTGAACACGTGATGAATGTTTATTTCTATAATTGTTAAAAGATATTCCTTAAAGGCTAAATGGAAAATAATCCCAGAATCGAAACATAAGTAAGTTAAGAATCTTTTAATTAAGGTTATTAATTTATCTTGGATGGAAAGTATTGAGAAATAGTAATGTGCATTTGTTAATTAGATTTTCCAAGAGATTTCGATTATATTTTTGGACAAAGCATTCTCAGGAATAATGAAAACCGAATCTGTGCATTTATGAGTATCTTGAGAATATTTTCGGTTTTGGAAATTCCTTGGTGTCCAAACTTCCTTGTCTATAAATACACGAAGTTTTCCCTTCTAACAAACTAATCCTTCGTAACAATTTGACTTCCTCTTTTGTCATTGTTACTGGTGTAGCCGCCTATCGGAGAGGAGAGTAATCTAATTAGGTGAAATCTCTTACGGGCGCTCGTTTTAAAGTCTTCTTTGGGATTGAGAAGCTCTAGCATGACCCGTTGGTGGGAAACTAGATAATTACGGTTTATCTTTGTTTTCGATTGATTTGATTAACTAAGGGAGGTTGAATTATGATTGCACCTAGTTTGTTTATTCTTGAGAATCTTCTCTTCTGATATAATATTCACTCAGACTAGTTCAGAGTTTCGACAGGGATCTTTAGACTGTTGTTAGTTCTAAAGACGATCTTGTGATAATCAATTATTAACAGACTCCGTTCTGTGCGTGATTGATCACAAGAGATTCAAGTGATTGTGTGCAGGTGTTTGTTGAAGATTAAATAATATTTGAAGACAAAGAAGATATTGAATATCTGACTTGGGTTTTATAATCTTTGGTGTGCACAATACTTGTTTGGGAAAAGAGGATCCAATTAATAATCGGTTTATCCTTGTGGTAGATTAGATTGATTGATTGAAGTAGATCGGCATAAACACGGTTCCTTTGGGATTAAAGGTGTTGTTGGCTTAATCTTAATTGATTACCTTCGGGTGATTGAACATAAGATAGATCTAGACCTGACAAAGGAGTTTATGTTGAGATAAACGGAAGAGCCTTTGTTTGACTCATATCACTTGGCTGAAGAGAGTTGATACCAAACAACTTTCTTGTTCCTTTACTGTTTGGAATACGAACCAAAGGGATTGTTCCAAGTATGTGACTTATTCACAAGTCGGACGCGTGAATACAGACGGAACTAGGTATACTATGGAGTTAGGTGATTGGTCTCAACTATACAAAGTAACTGTATTTTTTGTAGCAGCTTAATCATGAGAGTATTCAATTCTGGACAAGGTCCCGAGGTTTTTCTGCATTTGCGGTTTCCTCATTAACAAAATCTTGTTGTGTCATTTACTTTTATTTTCCGCATTATAATTATTTTATTATAATTAAAGTAAATTACACAAACGTTAATCTCCTATTACTTGATAAGTGAATCCTATTGTGCTTGGTTAAGTCCAAACCTGTTTATCAAGTAACACACTTTGTCGTTGTATTGTCTCGATCTAGTATCCATAGACGATCACACAAAGTGTGAACATATTAGTTGTATTGTCTCGATCTCGTATCCATAGACAATCACTTTCGGAGGAAAGGACTTATAGGTCGGAAAAGTTTTAGCTTGAGGTATATTTGGGTACCCTCGCCTTTTCAATTGGTATCAGAGCAGGCATACACGAAAAGATCTAACAATTTGTGTTTGGTGCGATCCAACCTATAATAATTGAATCTATGACTGATTCAGTTAACATTGAGCAAAAATACGATATACTTCTTAATGAAAGTTTTTTTTCAAATCTTGATAAACAACTATCCACAGTAATATTACGTGTGGAACACAAGAATATTAACCATGTTGTGTTAATCAGAAAACAAACTGATGTGGCAAAGAAGTCCGATTCAGTTGATTTCAATGAAATCAAGTTTTTCAGAAATCTTGCTGAGAAATATAATCTAAAGGATAATGCCTTTTATCCATCTGCCGAAAAGATCGTCAGAGATTTCTTGATTCATAAAGATGCTGAATCTAATGGTCTTGAACCTTCTCAAGACAAAGGAGATATATTAGTTAAAACAAGGATATGTGATTCTAGCCTTCAGAATCTCTTAACTAATATACAACATTGTGATTCAAACTTGAATCGTGATGTATGTGATTCTAGAGATAGTCATTTGACTAGTATCCAGTCAAGATCTACTGTCATCTATGGTGAAAATGATTATCTCTCAGACAGTTGTAATAATCAGCCTTTATACACAAAAAGGAATCAATTCAGATCATGTTGTTTTGATCAAATATCTAAGATTAGATCCAGGAAACAATCACTTCATATGATGGAGTCTTATTCCAAAAAATTCCTGGATCAATACAAGAAGTCTGGTTATCACTCGACTCTAAAAACTTCATGTCACAATTATGATGATCATAATGATTATCCTGTTAATTCAGATTTCCGTTGTGACAAAGAAAAGGAAGTTTTTTCATGGAAGAATCCCAAAGGGATCGATATTCAGAAATATCATGATGGATCTCATTCCACAAATTTTGAGCTGTCATTAGCTCACACCAACGACTAATGTTGGTCTATATAATTTCCCTTCATGTGCTCATCCAAATAAAAGGGGAAATTCTTAAAAAAGGAGCACAGGAATTTGTAGAATGTTTTACAGACTCTTGAATATCTAAAGTATTCGTATACTTTGAGTATCTTCCTATAGTTGGAAAGTTTCTGACAAAAGTTTTGGTAAGTTACTTATAATCTCTTGGTCATACGATCTTGACCTGACCGGTTTTGTTTCTTAGAGTATATTCTCGAAAAATAAGATACCTCTATTAGGTATTTCATTCTTGGAAATCAAGTATGAACTATTATATAAGCCATCGATGGACCGATACACTCTTTGTTATGCTTGGGGTCAAAGATGGGAGAAAATACGGTTGATATTGAATCTCAACTTCGAAAGCTTGAAACCTTTCATGTCGAATTCAAGTGTTACTTCCCGGAGGAACATAAAAAGGGTCATATCTCTCTTGAAGTCATGTTTGCTTTAATGAGGGATTTTGAAGTTACTAGTGAACTTTTGGAAACAGCAGTTGCGAATGAAAAACTACTCGAATCGGATCTCTTAAATTCGATTGTGGAATTGAATCTTCTGAAGCAAAGACTCAATCACCTAAAAGAGAAGAGAAGATCTAAGAATCAGTGCACCGAAGAATCTTCGGTTAATATGTAGAAGCCTTCTCATTAGAGATTAAGTTATTTACTGTATTACTTAATCTAGTTTAATAGACATCAATTTGTGATCTCTTTCATTGATTGTATTGGTCTATTATGAATAAAACTATTATGAATAAAATTATTTGTTTTGAGTAATTTTCTTGTGATAGTTTTTGGTTTACATAGCTTTTGCTTTATTGCTTTTATCTATTGCTATATATGATTATGAGATGTATGTTTTCGGTTTTATTACCTTAATGTTCGATCTCATGTGGGTACCCTCGTGGTTTGGGTGACTTTTTGATTTAGCAGGATTGAGTTCCAACCCAAGTAGGTAGGCTTTATCAAAGGATTATGAGGGGTTTTAATAGAAACAGTATGTGAAAAAGTAACAATATGTTGAATCGGTTTTGGTTTAGCATAAAAGCATATGTGTTAGAGCATAGATCGGTTGAACCCACCAAGCGTTAGTATATCAAGTTTGGTTGTCATATTTTAGTGAACCAAAACTCATGTTAAGAGTCGCTTGATTATGTACTTGAGTTATACTTCGTATAGGTTAGCTTGAAAGCATTAGGATATGAGACATTACAAGTATTTCAAAGTCTTGAAGATGTGAAGAAGCGAGGAGCTACAACAACAATCATCCTTCCACTTGAGGTTAGTGATATTTGAATTGAACTGTTTCATTCCCTATCGTATCTTCCAAGTCGTGCATATTGAAAACATAACTTCGAAGCATGTTTGAACTCTAGATAGACATAGTATTAAGGAATACAATACGAGGTTTATTGTTTAACCATTAAACTTTGTAGATAAGACATCGTCATAATCATTTGAATGTTATTGTGATTATGTATGGGTATAAGGTGAAGATTTCATCCTAGGGAACAATGTTTACATGTGTTCTAAGGAAGTAAGTTCATAAACTTGTTTTGTGAACCGAAAAGAAAATTGCCAGGAGTTATTGGTTTTGTTATTCATTACTTATCTTATAAACAACCAATATGTGTGATAAAGTAGAACCGCTCACAACTTGTTGTGCTCTTGGTAAAACTATTCACAAAGTCCTGACTTTTGTATTGGTAGAACTTTTATTAGTAAAACCAATCTTAAGTAATCACCTTGGTATGATCAGATGCAATTGCCAAATGGAAGAGGGGAACCGATCCTTGTAAGGGGTGAAGGGAACCGATCCTAGTAAGGGGCGTAAGGGGAAACGATCCTTGTAAGGGGTGAAGGGAACCGATCCTAGTAAGGGGTGCAGTGCAAGAGGGAACCGATCCTTGTATGGGGTGCAACACATTTACAGTAGAAAGGGGAACCGATCCTGTGAAGGGGTGCAACACATATAAGTTAGATACCATATACATGTGGGGAACCGATCCTAGTACCTAGTCAACCATATCTTTGGTAAGCTAGTGTGACTATGCGTAGTAATCACATGTAGGTAGAACCGAAACTTGTTTTGGTAGAACCGCAAACCCATGATTGTGATTGAATGTTGGTTTGATCAATCACATAGTTCTTGAAAGTCAGATGAACCAATTCTAAACTTGTTTGGAAGTGTGGCAAATCGGTTTCAAGATTGTAAGTGTGAAAGAGAACTTACATAGTAAAGATGTCGACAAACTTTGAACACGTGTTGAATGTTTATTTCTGTAATTGTTCAAAGATATTCCTTAAAGGCTAAATGGAAGAGAATCCCGGAATCGAAACATAAGTAAGTTAAGAATCTTTTAATTAAGGTTATTAATTTATCTTGGATGGAAAGTATTGAGAATTAGTAATGTGCATATGCTAATTATATTTTCCAAGAGATTTCGATTATATTTTTGGACAGAGCATTTCCAGGAATTATGAAAACCGAATCTGTGCATTTATGAATATCTTGAGAATATTTTCGGTTTTGGAAATTCCTTGGTGTCCAAACTTCCTTGTCTATAAATACACGAAGTTTACCCTTCTAGCAAACTAAGCCTTCGTAACAATTTGACTTCCTCTTTTGTCATTGTTACTGGTGTAGCCGCCTATTGGAGAGGAAAGTAATCTAATTAGGTGAAATCTCTTACGGCCGCTCATTTTAAAGTCTTCTTTGGGATTGAGAATCTCTAGCACGACCCGTTGGTGGGAAACTAGATAATTGCGGTTTATCTTTGTTTTCGATTGATTTGATTGACTAACGGAGGTTGAAATTTGATTGCACCTAGTTTGTTTATTCTTGAGAATCTTTTCTCTTGATATAAGATTCACTCAAACTAGTTTAGAGTTTCGACAGGGACCTTTAGACTGTTGTTAGTTCTAAAGACGATCTTGTGATAATCTATTATTAACAGACTCCGTTTTGTGCGTGATTGATCACAAGGGATTCAAATGATTGTGTGCAGGTATTTATTGAATATTAAAGAAGATTTGAATACAACGAAGATATTGAAGATCTGACTTGGGTTTTATAATCTTTGGTGTGCACAATACTTGTTTGGGAAAAGAGGATCCAATTAATAATTGGTTTATCCTTGTGGTAGATTAGATTGATTGATTGAAGTAGATCGGCATCAACACGGTTCCTTTGGGATTAAAGGTGTTGTTGGTTTAATCTTAATTGATTACCTTCGGGTGATTGAACATAAGATAGATCTAGACCTGACAAAGGAGTTTATGTTGAGATAAACGGAAGAGCCTTTGTTTGACTCATATCACTTGGTTGAAGAGAGTTATACCAAATAGATTTCTTGTTCCTTTACTGTTTGGAATACGAACCAAAGGCATTGTTCCAAGTACGTGACTTATTCAAAAGTCGGAGGCGTGGGAATACATACGGAACTAGGTATACTATAGAGTTAGGTGATTGGTCTCAACTATACGAAGTAAGTGTATTTTGTGTAGCGGCTTAATCCTGAGAGTGTTCAATTCTGAACAAGGTCCCGATATTTTTCTGCATTTGCGGTTTCCTCGTTAACAAAATCTTGTTATGTCATTTACTTTTATTTTCCGCATTATAATTATTTTATTATAATTAAAGTAATTTACACAAACGTTAATCTCTTATTACTTGATAAGTGAATCCTATTGTGCTTGATTAAGTCCGAACCTTTTTATCAAGTAACACACTTTGTCGTTGTATTGTCTCGATCTAGTATCCATAGACGATCACACAAAGTGTAAACAGATTAGTTGTATTGTCTCGATCTCGTATCCATAGACAATCACTTTCGGAGGAAAGGACTTATAGGTCGGAAAAGTTTTAGCTTGAGGTATATTTGGGTACCCTCGCCTTTTCAATTGGTATCAGAGCAGGCAAACACGAAAAGATCTAACAATCTGTGTTTGGTGCGATCCAACCTATAAGAATGAACTCGAGTTCTCACGAATCGACTTCAATTAACGTGCCGCCAAGATTTGACGGAACAAACTATCTATGGTGGAAATCTGCTATGATATCTTTTCTTCAATCACGAGACTTTAATACTTGGATATTAGTCGTCGATGGTTATACTCTTCCAAAGAGAGAAAACTCAGAAACCGAACTTAAACGTTTAGCAGAGTTTTCGAGCGAAGAAAAGACATTGGAAAAGAAGAATTCGGATGGTTTGAATGTTATTATTCATGTTGTAAGTCGTGACCTACAACATCATGTGTCTACATGTCAAACTTTGAAACAAGCTTGGGATAATTTGCAGATTGTATTCGAAGGTAATACTTATGAGAAAGAAGCTAGACTTCAGACACTCACCTTCGAGTGGGAAAACCTTCAGATGGATGACTGATCGTTGTCGTAGGCGTCAAAAATAATTACACTTTCTTACTACTCAAATATATTATGAAGCAAGGGCAAGAAAGGATCGTTCCCACAGAGAGGTCTTGGTTGTCAATATATTTTCGGTTTCCTATAAATAACAAGGGGTGATGATTTTTAATAAAATAGACAAATATAAAATCAAAGAAACAAATAAAACAAATCAAATTAAGAATGCGAAAGTATTGGTTAAAGATTTCGTTTTCATTCACTAACATGCTCTTGTCATAATAACTAGAATTGATATGTAATCTCTCATTATCAAAGGCCCTAGGATATCTTGATCGCAAGAATATCCCGCTAATTTCCTATTGTCATCAACAAACACATTAAAAGATGTGAGTATGAGTTCTATCTAAAAGAACAACCTAACGTGTAAAATCACTAATCAAGTTTAATTCCCTAACTGCACTAAGTTCTATGAAATCAGGCCAATCAAAGCAATGAACGTGTAAAATCACTAATCCGATTTAACAAAGGTCAAGGTTCAGATATGATTACTAGGATATATCACTACAAGCAATAACCATATTTGTGCTACATGTATTCAAGATGCATCACTTTTACGTATGAAACACCCTAAACTAGCATTATATGTGAATACGATTTCAATCAATTGGCCACTCAACTAAACAAATATTCAAATCATACATGGCGATATATATAGTGAATCATGATCGATAATTATGAGACAAAACTAATTTATTAATAAAATAAGCATGCTTTGTGAAATCAAATTAATCCATAACCAATAATAAGATTAACTACTCATGGCATAGGAGTTCATAACAAGGAGAAAAAGAAAGGGTTTCATGTTTCTAAACCCTAGAACCAAAAGTAGAAGAAGAGATAAAAAATTGTAGAATAGACTAGAGTTTTTCTTTTTATAGCTCTTCTCCCAAAAGGATACTCTTTCCAATATTAGGTTAAGTCTTTTCAAAGTCCATCTCCAAGTGGTCCACCAAGCCCATGTGTGAAAACATCTCTTATGGAAATTATGGGTCCAAGATTGGGTCGCCGGATTGCTGACATCATCACCGGAATCCGGTCGCCATCGTCGGAATCCGGCACCGGGGAATTTTATCTCATACCACCTGAATGGTCAGAAACTGTCACCAGGCAATTGTGCTTCCAGCACCTCAACTCTATTCCTCTGCAGTCCATACATTCACAAAAGAACCATTTAAGCCACTTCCTTGTTCTTGCAAAAACGTACCCAAAAGCGTAGGTCCAAGCTCATATATGCCGCGGCTGAATCATGCATCCAACACGTACCCCCTTCGTGATTCACTGAAATATTATGATCCCCACTTTCGGTTCATAAATCCGACGACCGGAACCAGTACCACCATATCGCCATTCTCGCCTGCGGCTTTGGAATTCTCATACAGTTTCTATTTCACAGCTCATGACAATTCAAGCCACTACTTGTTGTTCAGCTGCACTATATCTCCTAGCCAATGAACCATTCAAGTCCTCAACAGCTGCACAACCAAACTCTCTTCACTTACTTCAACTCCAGTTTCAGCTCACTGCCACAAATTCATTTTAACTCAAGTTCTGCTCTCTTGCACCCTTAACTCAGGCCCTTGCCATAACCATTTGAACTGCATCAACCTCTTTGCCTGCTATTCAACACCAACTGTAACAGCATCCACCACCGCATAACACCATCAAATCTCATTCTCGACCACCAACTCAAGCTAAACCAACAACAGCAGCTTCTTAATCTCAACTTCATGCGAGACCCAACCTGAATCTCCATTTACTTCACTGCTTTAATAACAACCACCAGTCCATCACCATCTCAGCCTTAGCACCTGCAACTGTACTTCAAACCATTCCCCAGTTCCATCAATCCTTGGCAGAACTCAACAGGTTCAATATCTCCTTCCCCATCTCAGTTGCACATACACAACCAACACCATCTTAACTCGACCATCTGCAACTGCATCTTAACTAGTGCAAGCAACCCAGCTCAGGCTAATCATTCCATTTCCATTTCCACCAGAATACCCATCACTAATCTCATGAATATTTCCCAGATTTCTTCATCAAAAACTCTTTACTTCTCGATCTGTAGCAGCAGTTACAATCCCATGATAATCATCGTCTTCTGCCTTGTAATCTTTGCAACATTGTACTTGCACCTGAGTCTCCACCATTGAACAACGTCAACACCAGATGCCATGCCATTTAGCCATCTGTTAGAGCATCTCAGTTTCTATCTCAGCTCAAAGACTCGAGCTTTATTCTCGGCACCATCACCTGCAGCACAATCCACCAGCACCAGTGCATTACAACCTCCGCTTGCATCTCAACAACAGCTAACATTCATGTAGAAGACCAGCAGCTCAAACTCATTTCCACTGCTTGCTTCCATCTGGATCCAACCAACACCTCCATTTCCTTCTCATATCACCACCAGTTGCAATCTCAGACAGAACCTTAGTCTCTTCTTGCACAGCTGCAACACCATCTGCTATTGTACCTTGTTCTCATGTCCACATAAATTTGTTGTGACCTTGAACTCAACTCCATTTCAGAACCTTACATCATATGACCAACACAGAGCACCAATACCTGCACCTAAACATACATCTAACCCTTGTCTGCAATTTCTTCCCTTGATCATAACCACCAAAACCACTTCAGAAATCTGCCAGCAGTAACACTATCTCAACCTATAGTCTTGCCAACTTCCAATTCCTTCTCTGAGATTTTAACAACAAACCCCAATTTCTAATTATCTCAGATTCAATTTCATCAGTATTAACAATTCATCTTCATGCCCTTCAAAGAACATATACATCATCAGCAGAATCACCACCTTCTATTCCTCTTATGTTTCTCATAAACCGCAGCTTTGAACTCGAGTTCGCCACTCATCTGAATCTCAGAAGCAAATTAACAATCCTAGCTTCAATTTCTATTAAAACCCAACATCACCACCGATTCCGTCATTTCTCAAGACCCATCTCTCTGTGTCATTCACTCGAGCATAGCAAGAACATATCTCTTCTCAGTTTTCATGAACAGCTGCAGCCATTTCCTCTCTCTCATTCTGAATTTGAGGAGACAATGATTGAGAAATCAGTTTACTCAATTTTAGGGTTTTGGTACTAACTACAGTTACTATAGAACACCCATTGTCCTGGTTATGGGCTAACCACTGTATAGATGGCTTGTCAGTTCCAAAGGATTGACATCTTAATTATTCGACTCAACTGTCAGTTATGCGAAACTGACTGTTCATTCTTCCCCTCCTCTATGCAACCTTAGCCGGCTCCTTGTATTACTCGCATGTGAATCGCATTTTACGCTCCAAATGGACGATTTCTCCTTCTTTTGCTCCAGATGACTCCAAAGTACCTGAATAGCTCAAAGACACACATAAGATACATAATTTACATGAAAACTCGCAAAGAAAGCATAAACAATAGATAAATATCAAGGTGCTTACAACACCTATCAATGACAATGACACTTTTGAAGAGTTTCACGTTAAACTCTCAGAGATAATTAATGTTTCTTTCTCGTTAGGAAAGATCTGAAAAGGATATAGTATGCAAGATTCTCAGATCGTTGCCATCTAGATACGATTCTAAGAAGCATACAATCATAGAATCAAATGATTTCAACTCTCTCACGAAGTACACTCGTTGGTAAGTTAAAGATTTTTGATCACGAATCACAGTCTATTCAGAATAAAGGAATCACTTTCAAAGCAAAAATTCCAAATGGTCCAATCGAAAGGAATAAACAGCTGGATGATTCGAATGATGAGATTGTAGGAAATTCTGATGATGAGATTGAATAATCTTTGTCATTAATTACTAGACAGTTTCGAGATCTCTTGAAGAAAAGAAATAAGAGATTCGTTAAGGATACTTATCGATCTTCTCGACCACATGATCGAGTTCATGTCAAGAAGGATCAGGAAGAAGATGATGAATATCACCCTCAGTGCTTCAAGTGTAAAGGGTTTGGTCATATTGCTAAAGACTGTCCCAATCTTAAGAAATACACTGGAAACAAGGCATTGGTTGTAACTCTAGATGAGTCCTTTGAGGCTTATGATTCTGAAAGAGAAGAAACAACTAATATTGCATTGATTGTCAGTATTGTTCCTTCAACCATTAGTGATTTACCTATCTTAAAAATGGACATGTGTTCCTATGTTATTAAATCATCTAATAGTAAAAGGAAAAAGAAGACAAGATGCAAAAACTGTCTTAAACATAGAATTGCTAAAAGTTGTTTGTGCAATTACGATCTTTCTCGAGATATTTTGTTATTTCGTGGTAACAAAGGAAGATCTTTTCATAATTTGCTAGATCAAGAACACTCTGGTGGTTCAAAATTCCATAATGAGAGAAAATATCATACTAATGACACTTGATTGGTGTTAAAATTCTTTCCTCATCTTGTGTGTCGTATTTAAATGAGGAAGAAAAAAATATCAAGGCACTTCTGTGTAAATTATGGAAATAATATCTAGAATTTGAAGATATTTGATATATTCGTATTTATAGGAATATTATATTTTCGGTAGTATGAAAAATATAAAAAACCTCTTCTCCCTGGTTGATCATTCCTTGTCCGAACTATGGGTCTGGATCAAATGGTTTCTCTGGAGAAGATGCATGATCAGAAAGATCATCTCAAGGCTAAGTCAAGCTCATCTCTCGACATCAAGGGTAAAATCAAAAAGGAAGATTGGCTTAGCAAGAAGGAAAGAGAGAATACCCTGAAGAAAGATCAGTGTATCGAAGCATTGACACACTTTTGTGTTCAATCGAAGACAGAATTACATGCTCTTGCAGAATCCTTCACAAAGATTTCTCATTTGCAAGAAATTATGGTCAAGCAACAAGGCTATCTACTTGAGGAAATTTAAAAGCTGAAAAGTAGTAATACACCTTCATTCGGTTCTGATATGAAAAATTAGGTTGCAAGTTTAATAGACATGAATTTGTGATTTCTTTCATCGATTGTATTGGTCTATTATGAATAAAATTATTTGTTTTGAGTAATTTTTCTTGTGATAGTTTTTGGTTTACATAGCTTGTGCTTTATTGCTTTCATCTGTTGTTATGTATGATTATGATATGTATGTTTTCGGTTTTATTACCTTAATGTTCGATCTCATATGTGGGAACCCTCATGGTTTGCGTGACTTTTTGATTTAGCAGGATTGAGTTCCAACCCAAGTAGGTAGGCTTTGCCAAAGGATTATGAGGGGTTCTAATAAGAAACAGTATGTGAAAAAGTCACAATATGTTGAATCGGTATTGGTTTAGCATAAAAGCATATGTGTTTCGACGGTTTTCAACTTTTGCTTGCAACAGTTAAAACCGGTTTTCAGCCTTTCTCTGGTAAAGGTTGAGGGATGTTGTTATTCTTTTTGTTTACGCATAAGGATGACAACGAGAGGAGATATTTCGTTGTCGATCCTCCCTGGACGAAGATGCTATCATACTAGAGGAGTGGATGCGAAATTGAGGTAACAATCTTGTTAGTTAATTGTTTTCCTGTTTAAGAAAAGCCTTAGTTTATATTATATATATGTATTGCTTTTGCTTAATGAAATTTAGGTGCAATTGATTTTTATTCCATGATATGTGTGGATGTGTGTTTCAACTGATTCCTGTTACGAAAAACTATTGTTATCTTACTTTATTGTGTGGTATCAATCGTTTAGGCTTACAAAATTGTGGTACAATTGATGTGTGTGTTGATTCAATTGGTTCCAGTTAAGAAAAACTATTGTCATCTTGCTTTGGTATGGTTACAATGGTTTAGGCTTACAAAAGTGCGGTACAATTGATGTGTGTGTAATTCAATTGGCTCCGGCTAAGAAAAACCTTTGGTATTTTTCTTTGGTGTTGTATCACTGGTTTAGGCTTACAAAATTACGGTGCAATTGCGGTGCTTATAACGTCTTATGTTGATTCAATTGCTTCCGGTCGAGGTAAATAATTTTGCAAGTTGATTTATATTGGTTTGTATGAATTATTTATGGCTTAACGAAATAATATGTATGTGGGACGAGTTGTTTAGTCCAATTCGATTCCGGATAAGAAACTAAGTTAATTCTGATCTTAGTTTGTCTTATCAAAGTGAGGTTTCGGTTATTCAAGTCTAATCGAATGCCTAAACAAAGAAATACTAGTTAACTAACCTAGTATTTGGTTTGTTTGAAATTGAAAGGTCTAAGTATATGGATAATTAGAACCTGATGAGAAAATGGAGTTTACACTTTATTTTGGTCTTATCGAATTAAGCGGTTGTTCTTGGACAATCGGTTTAGCAAAGGAGCTAATTTGATTAGTTGTTTTTGGTTTGCTAAACTAAATGGGAAAATTTGTTTCGGGAAATTGTTTCCTTGGTAACACTTCAAAATAAAACTACTTGTAGTTTCGGTTTTGATGATGGTTATCAGAACGTGATGTGTGGAAACCTCGTGCCTAACTCTACAGGTTTGCAAGTCTATTTCTGAGATTTGTAAGATTCTTTTCGTGTTGTCCTTTATTTTTTCGTTTCTTTGTCACTTTTGTGACAAAAAGGGGGAGAAATATATGGAGTAAGCAGGTCATACTGGCATTGATTTTATCTTACTTGGTATATATCAATTGGTATCGCTAGGGAAAAGAACATTGGTGCTTGAATGTTATATCTAACGAAAGAGTGAAAGCACAGACTAAGGGGGAGTAACATGTCATATTGTGGTATAACAAAGCCGTGCGGATTGAATATCTAACTATCTTCCTTGGGGGGAGTATTTTTCTTTGTTATTATGATGTCAACAGCGACATTTCCAAGGATTGAATGTAAGCAGGTTTACTGTGCTGTTGATTCAGGAATCAAGCGGTGTAATGAATTCTTGTAATTTGTTTATCCATATGATGTAAGAGTTTTGTCACTAAAATTGAAAAAGGGGGAGACTTTTAGAGCATTGCTCGGTTGAACCCACCAAGCGTTGGAATGTCAAGTTTGGTTGTCATATTTTAGTGAACCAAAACTCATGTTAAGAGTCGCTTGATTATGTACTAGAGTTATACTTCGTATAGGTTAGCTTGAAAGCATTAGGATATGAGACATTACAAGTATTGCGAAGTCTTGAATATGTGAAGAAGCGAGGAGCTACAACAACAATCATCCTTCCACTTGAGGTTAGTAATATTTGACTTGAACTGTTTCATTCCATATCGTATCTTTCAAGTCGTGCATATTGAAAACATAACTGCAAAGCATGTTTGAACTCTAGATAGACATAGTATTAAGGAATACAATACAAGGTTTATTGCTTAACCATTAAACTTTGTAGATAAGACATCGCCATAATCATTTGAATGCTATTGTGATTATGTATGGGTATAAGGTGAGGATTTCATCCTAGGGAACAATGTTTACATGTGTTCTAAGGAAGTAAGTTCATAAACTTGTTTTGTGAACCTAAAAGGAAATTGCTAGGAGTTATTGGTTTTGTTATTCATTGTTTATCTTATGAACAACCAATATGTGTAATAAAGTAGAACCGCTCACAACTTGTTGTGTTCTTGGTAGAACTGTTCACAAAGTCCTGACTTTTGTATTGGTAGAACTTTTAATAGTAAAACCAATCTTAAGTAATCACCTTGGTATGATCGGATGCAACTGCCAAATGGAAGAGGGGAACCGATCCTTGTAAGGGGTGAAGGGAACCGATCCTAGCAAGGGGTGTAAGGGGAACCGATCCTTGTATGGGGTGCAACACATTTACAGTAGAAAGGGGAACCGATCGTGTGAAGGGGTGCAACACATATAATTTAGATACCATATACATGTGGGGAACCGATCCTAGTACCTAGTCAACCATATCTTTGGTAAGCTAGTGTGACTATGCGTAGTAATCACATGTAGGTAGAACCGAAACTTGTTTTGGTAGAACCGCAAACCCATGATTGTGATTGAATGTTGGTTTGATCAATCACATAGTTCTTGAAAGTCAGATGAACCAATTCTAAACTTGTTTGGAAGTGTGGAAAATCGGTTTCAAGATTGTAAGTGTGAAAGAGAACTTACATAGTAAAGATGTCGACAAACTTTGAACACGTGTTGAATGTTTATTTCTGTAATTGTTTAAAGATATTCCTTAAAGGCTAAATGGAAGAGAATCCCGGAATCGAAACATAAGTAAGTTAAGAATCTTTTAATTAAGGTTATTAATTTATCTTAGATGGAAAGTATTGAGAATTAGTAATGTGCATTTTCTAATTAGATTTTCCAAGAGATTTCGATTATATTTTTGGACAGAGCATTCTCAGGAATTATGAAAACCGAATCTGTGCATTTATGAGTATCTTGAGAATATTTTCGGTTTTGGAAATTCCTTGGTGCCCAAACTTCCTTTTTTATAAATACACGAAGTTTGCCCTTCTAGCAAACTAATCCTTCGTAACAATTTGACTTCCTCTTTTGTCATAGTTACTGGTGTAGCCGCCTATTGGAGAGGAGAGTAATCTAATTAGGTGAAATCTCTTACGACTGCTCGTTTTAAAGTCTTCTTTGGGATTGAGAAGCTCTAGCGTGAACCGTTGGTGGGAAACTAGATAATTGCGGTTTATCTTTGTTTTCGATTGATTTGATTGATTAACGGAGGTTGAAATCTGATTGCACCTAGTTTATTTATTCTTGGGAATATTCTCTTCTGATATAAGATTCACTCAAACTAGTTTAGAACTTCGACAGGGATCTTTAGACTGTTGTTATTTTTAAAGACGATCTTGTGATAATCCATTCTTAACAGACTCCGTTCTGTGCGTTATTGATCACAAGAGATTCAAGTGATTGTGTGCAGGTGTTTATTGAAGATTAAAGAAGATTTGAAGACAAAGAAGATATTGAAGATCTGACTTGGGTTTTATAATCTTTGGTGTGCACAATACTTGTTTGGGAAAAGAGGATCCCATTAATAATCGGTTTATCCTTGTGGTAGATTAGATTAATTGATTGAAGTAGATCGGTATTAACACGGTTCCTTTGGGATTAAAGCTGTTGTTGGCTTAATATTAACCGATTACCTTTTGGGGTGATTGAACATAAGATAGATCTAGACCTGACAAAGGAGTTTATGTTGAGATAAACGGAAGAGCCTTTGTTTGACTCATATCATTTGGTTGAAGAGAGTTGATACCAAACAGATTTCTTGTTCCTTTACTGTTCGGAATACGAACCAAAGGGATTGTTCCAAGTACGTGACTTATTCACAAGTCGGAGGCGTGAGAATACAGACGGAACTAGGTATACTATAGAGTTAGGTGCTTGGTCTCAACTATACGAAGTAAGTATATTTTGTGTAGCGGCTTAATCCTGAGAGTATTCAATTTTGGACAAGGTCCCGGGGTTTTTCTGCATTTGCGGTTTCCTCGTTAACAAAATCTTGCTGTGTCATTTATTTTTATTTTCCGCATTATAATTTTTTTATTATAATTAAAGTAAATCACACAAGCGTTAATATCCTATTTGCTTGATAAGCAATCCTATTGTGTTTGGTTAGGTCCGAACCTTTATATCAAGTAAACACACTTTGTGTCGTATTGTCTCGATCTTGTATTCATAGACGATCAAACGAAGTGTGAACCGATTAGTTGTATTGTCTCGATCTTGTATCCATAGACAATCACTTTCGAAGGAAAGGACTTATAGGTCGGAAAAGTTTTAGCTTGAGTTATATTTGGGTACCCTAACCTTTTCACTAACCATTTGGTTAACTACTGTTGAACCAACTAGATGTACATGTTTGGGTACGGTTACACAAACCTAAAACGTGCATTTCATTTGTGTGTAACAAGCTAAGTTTTCGATCTAACGGTTGAAAGATATTAGCTTAAATCTAATCAGGTTTTCATCTAACGGTGAATATTGAATGCTTTGTTACTAAGCTAACATTGATTGCGAACCCTGATTTGAAAGACTATATAAGGGAGAACTCTAAGCAACCGGGAAACCTAATCCTTACACCTCCTGTGTGATACTATTTGTATTAGCTATAGTCGATCCTCCTTTAACCTTAGGTTTCTACTGAGACCCTGTAGCTGAACGACTTGTTCATTGGGATTGTGAAGCCAGACCGATACTACTTTCTTGTAGTTGTGTGATCTGATCTTGCTATTTCTATCGTATTGAGTACAATCGTAACGATTGGCTTGAGATTGATATCTCTGATAGGCAAGATATAAAAGTAATCACAAACATCTTCGTCTCATCGTTTTTGATTCCACAATATCTTCTTTCGCCGCATCGATTAAGATTATTGTGAGGTGATTGATAATACTGAGCTGTTTTTCGGGAATATAAGTCCGGGTTATCAATTGGTTCTTGTTCACCTTGATTTATCAAAACACGGAACAAAACTTGTGGGTATTTCTATGGGAGACATATTTATCTATTATCATAGAATTTTCTGTGTGATACAGATTTATTTATTAAAGTCTTCGACTTTGGGTCGTAGCAACTCTCAGTTGTGGGTGAGATCAGCTAAGGGAATCAAGTACGTAGCATCCTGTTGGGATCAGAGACATAGGAGCATAATTGTACCTCAGATCAGTGTGAGACTGATTGAGATTCAACTACAGTCCAGACCGAAGTTAGTTTGTAGTGGGCTAGTGTCTGTAGCGGCTTAATACAATGTGTGTTCAATCTGGACTAGGTCCCGGGGAATTTCTGCATTTGCGGTTTCCTCGTTAATAAAATTTCTGGTGTCTGTGTTATTTCTTTTCCGCATTATATTGTTTATCTTTATAATTGAAATATCACAGGTTGTGCATTTAATTAATCAATTGGGAAATCCAACCTTGGTTGTTGATTGAAATTGATTGATACTTGAACACTGGTCTTTGGTACCGTTCAAGTGATTTCACTTATAATCAATTAGACTCGTAGATTTCTATTTGCTTGAGTAAGAATTGAATCGAGAAAGAGATATATAACTCTTTGATATACTTTATTAAGATTGAGTCTAGTTGATTCTCTTGAAAGTATATTGGAGTTAGTCCATACAGATTTCTAATCAAAATATTGGGTGTGGTTGTTGTACCCCCGCTTTTTCATCATGAATCTCAGTATGGATAAGGATAAGTTCTACAAATACTCCCAACATAAGCTAGGATTGGTCCTACCATGCATCCCAATATAGGTAAGGATCGGTTCTACCTTGACTCTCAACATAATCCAATATATCTTCATAGAAAACACCAACTAATTTCTTCTACTTACGAAGCAAGTTCGTATATGTACTTCCTTTAAACATATGTAATGAAATATAGTTTCCTGGGAGGAAATCATACATGTATTGATGTGATTTCAATAATGTTGTAGTAAAAGGCTCGTTGAGACTTGTGAAGGTTTTCAATTTTAGACTTAAAAAAACTAAAAAATAAAGAAAACTTAATTTTAAAATTGATTTCAAGATATTAAAATAGACCAAGACTCCGGATTCCACTATTCCTTCTAGTTGATTGGTTTACAATGATATTATTAAGCTCTTTTCTCATTACAGTAGGACGACCGACCGAAGAAGAATCTGAAGATGGTATTTGTCTACGACTACTTTCGTCCCGTTTCAGAAAAAATGATACTTTCGCTTCGTTTCAGAAAACGTGATACTTTCGCCGTGTTTCAGAAAAAGTGATACTTTCGAGTGAAAGTATCACCTACTTGAAAGTATCACTTTTTCTGAAACAGAGCGAAAGTATCACTTTTTCCGCAGCGGAATGAAAGTATCACTTTTCCTGAAACGGTGTGTGAAAGTATCACTTTTCCAAAAACGAAAAATTAGTCGATCCATAAACCAAAATACGGTTGAATGATGTGTTATGCATCTTTTATGGTGGTTTGCATAATGACTATGCATTCAATTTTCGAAAATTGTGCCTGAAGCGAAAGTATCATTTTTCTTGAAGTGGAGGGAGTACATACGTTGTTTTTTTTTATTTGAAGCATGTAGCATACGTTTTATTAGTTGCAATGGAAAATTAATTTATGCATAAACAAATGGCGACATAAAGTATTATGTATATTTTGTGGTGGTTTGCATAATGGATGTATATTTAAATTTCTAAAATTATGCCTAAATGATAAATACCTCCAAATTTTTCGTAAAAGTTCTAAATTTGATATTGTTGTTTGTACTCGCTGCGTAGATTTTTTTTATAAACTTTCCAACGAGATAAAATTTGTAAAATTCCAAGACACGGATTTTTAGATATGTTATATTAAAGTTTACATTCCAATTATATCCCTAACAAAATAGGATACACAAGGAGTTATAGTAATTCGACTAAGAGCATCTCCAACAGTGGGTGTTACTATTCCTATGTGGAATTCTTATTTAGATCCTTATTTGTGAGGTTATATACATGTAGCAAAAAGAGTAATATTTTTTTCATGAACCATCTCCAGTAGTGTGTGGGGTGTTAGCTTTAGAATTTGGTTTTTGGATAAAGATAAAATTGATTTCTTTTTTTCCTATTGGTTTAAATTTTTTTTTGTTAATAACCATAATTAAAAAAAAATAGTCAAAAAGATGACATGGAGGTCATTCCCAAGGTCTAAATAAGACTTTCTCTAAGACCTTCATATTTATTTTGACACCCTTCCTACTTTATAGGACCCACTGTTGGAGATGAATTTAATCTAAATGGGGTCTAAAATCCTATGTGTGAAAAAAAAAATTCTCACCCTCTGTTGGAGATGCTCTAAAAGAAAGGGACAATCTTGTCTAGTGAAAAAGTAACCATGGACATGGAAATTGCCGATCTTTTTCATGAAATTGAAAATTTGTGTTAGGTTTCATTTGACAAAAAAGTGACCATAAAAGGGACTCCCTCCCTACGCGCCCTTCGGGTGGTCGTCCCAATTAATCTATAAGGTTTCCAAATATTAAAGTGTCATCTTTAAGTATGAATTATCAAAGAATTTATTCTAAGCATAACATTCCAAATTGATTCACAACTAATTAGGAAATCCATTTTTATCTTTATGCTGATCTTAGTGAATAAGTAAAATAAATAATTAAAAAAATTGTAAAAAAAAAATTACCAATCAAGCATGAGTGAATAGTTTCCTCGTTGCCTCAGTCACCGGGTATTTTAGCCGCTTATCATATTGAAAACACTCTCAAAGAATTTATTTATGCTCAAAAATGGTTTACGAATGATGAAAAGGGGAGAAATGATTAAAAACCGGGTTTGTAAAACTTATATTTGTTACAAACCAACTGTCACAGAGAATGATACAAGATGATTATCGCTGACACTGTTCAACTTTTGTTGTTAATATGTTGTTAAGCCTAAGAATATATGACAGTTTTTGTCCACTGTTTCTATCCGTATGTTAATCATGTTCTATTCGGAACGACTTCTATGGACAAAAAAAGTCGAATTTTGAGAACCAAATTATCTTTTCTTTAACTTTTGATTCTTGTATCCAAACTGCTACGACTCTACTACTTAAATAACAGCATAACAGTTGCTTAACTGCGAACGACGTGGAGAGAACGGAAACTGTTGCTATTATCACGTCACGAGAATTAAAATGAAAAAAATAGTTAGCGGTTGGATTTACTTCACGGTTAAGATGCAAAAACTAAAGTTTAGATTCCTAATACTTTTTTTTCCATCCTTTGTTCTTCTTCATAATGAAATCAAGCTTCCTAGATTTGATTTCTATAACTCTAGTTTCAATAACATTAGAAGGTCATTCACGTAATTCTTGAGATTTTTTTCACATATTTGCAATTTTTGGGAATTATTTTTCACGATCAAAACTAAATTACCAATTAGGTTTAGAAATACATCGACCGAATCTTATTATCAATTAGTCATTTAGATTAAGGCTCTTATTTAACTATAGGCTTAATTAAAGTAGTTTATAGATTCAGACTGGTATTGATAATTATTTTTATAGATGGTATTATCTCAATCAAGATGAATAAGGTACTCTGGTTAGCTATCAATGGAAGATTTTCATGAACAACAGTGGAAATGGAAGATTTTGGTAGGGAAAAAAAACGATTAAAAGATAGAAAAGAATGTTTGTTTGTTTGTTTATGATGTTGAACTTGGTCTCTATCTCCCGCCGGTGAGAATTTTCAGTTACTGTTCAAACACTAATGGCGAAAGAGAATGATCTTTGTTGCAAACAATAACGACGAAAGGGAAAAACACTTGAGAAGTATTCTTGTTTGTTCAAGTGATGTGGTAAATTAAAAATAGTCTCTTTCTGCCATATATTTGGCCTCGTCAAAAATTGTTATTATGCAGCTGTTAGTCAGCTGGCTATATAGCACTTTCAAAATAAAAATGATTCACCCACCGAATCATAGCATCGAAAGTGCACCGTGTGGAAGGATGGTGGGCTCACTCATTCCCCACTCCCTATCCCAATGTTTAGAGGCGCACCGGGACCATTGGATTCCATCTCGGTGCATCTTTCTGTGGCTCTAGCAAAGCTGTTTTCGAAACTGATGTATATCTATTTTTGCTTTTAACTTATGTGTTTGGTATCCGTACGTGCTATTATGACTTGACCTTGATGTCAAACACTATTCAAGTGGAAAACGCTCCTAAGAGCTTCTCCAATGGAATGTGTTTGAAGGAAAAAGTCTTCATCCACATAGGATATACAACCATTTTTATAAAAAACCATATCCAACCCATTGATGTGAGGATGATGTAGCAAAAAAAAGTTAGACATCTTCTAGGTGAACCTCTAGTTTTATATATTCACTTAGAGGATGTCTTTCCATCCTAGTTACACTTTTATTAATAAAAATCATTAAAAATAAAAATGGAAATAATTTTGACCAATTATATACCTACAGATAAAATTTATTTTCTCCTAATATTTAGGATTTTATACCTAGAGGATGTCTTAAAAGTGATGTCGCGTAGGAAACAAAGCTTCTCCAATGGAATGTATGTGAGGATAAAAGTCTTCATCCACATAGGATACACAACAATATTTATAAAAAATCAACTCCAACCTATTGATGTGGGGATGATATGGCAAAAAAAAAAGGTTAGACACCCTCTAGGTGAACCTCAAATTTTAGGGGTTGGAGATAAAAAAAAAATTCTCCTAATATTTTGAATTTTATACCTAGAAGATGTCTTAAAAGTGATGTCACACATGAAACATCCACAATTACCATTGGAAAAGCTCTTAGAGCAGTTCCTATGGACTCAACAAACTTCAAGTTTGTTGATTTTGCTCCCACTATGGACTCAACAAACATGAAAAATGGATGTACAAACCAGCAAATTTGTTGGTTTGTTGAATGAGATGGAACATGTAGCGTACGCTTGATGTAAGATCGGGCGAGCTTGGCACCAACGCTGGCGCTTTCTAACGCTCGTTGTTGCTTCAAAGGCCAGCGTTTTTGATAAACACGCAGTGTGTTTCATAAAAGCGCCAACGGATGAATCTGGACGGCTGAAAACTCTTGCAATCTAACGGCTATAATTTGTGAGTTCTATAAATACTCCTCATTTCAACTCCAAATTCACACAATTCTTCACTCTCAAATCATCTACAAAAATGCCTCCCAGAGTTCTCGGTGTTAGATTCATTCAACAAGAGGATTTAGTTATTTGTAGAGCCTTTGCTTTTCACACACAAGATGCTTTCTTAAGTAATGTAGCCGAATCGACGTTGACTTTCTGGGAGAAAGTTTATAGAATGTTCACCGCTAAAAAGAGGAACATTAATTGGCGTGATTATCACTTATTGTTGCATCGTTTTAGTTCAATTAGTAGTCATGCATCAGAGTTCATCGCTTTCAATTAGTAGTCATCGCATCGGAGTTCAATTAGTAGTCATGCATGAAGTGGACCCCAGAACTCTAGCGATGTGGGAAGTATCTCACGACGGTTATCCTTTCAACTTCTATGATTGTTTCAAAATTCTTAGGGTGCTCAACAAATACAATCCCTACATCGCCCTAGGAACTCCACCACCTGACGAGAATTGACGTCTATGTAGTCGTTGTTTTAATCTGATTTATTTTTTTTATTCTCATGTATGATGTGGTTATTTAATGCAGTATGTTTTTATTTATGAGATTGATGGTGCAATGTTTAATCCAAGAAAATTTTAAATTAGTTATGATATTGATGGTGTAAATGTGAAGACATCCAAATGTTTGGTTTTCGATAATCGTAATAACACAAAATAAATATCAAACTAAATAACATAATACCATATTGAATCGATTTATGATTCCACTTCAATAGCCCACTCCACCAAAATACACCTAGGACATTCCCAGAAATGCCTTCCATATGTATTTTCTTCAGAAGAAGTGCGCAAATGCATAAAAGTCTTGCAACCAAGCTTTGAGCATCCAATGATTCTCTGTGGACAATGTTTGTTTTCGTGATCTTCATATCCACAATGCTTGCAGTGTCATAACTCCTTCTTCAGTTTATCTTTAAGTTTGAAGTTTTTGCAGAGTTTTGCAATCTTTTCTTCTTTTTCTTTAATCTTCATAGGATCATCTAGCATATGTGGTTCCTCTCGACAGTTGGGATCTTGACATTGCAAATACCCGAGATTTTTCGGTTGTGATTCAATCACCATTATGATGCGTGAAAAACCTTCCCGCGGACACTTTGAATACATCCAAGGGTATTTCATAAGATTGTGGTTATCCATGAAACATAATGGACAAACCTCTTTTGCCTCGACACATAATTGAAAAAGCAGGGGTACAACAACCACACCCAATATTTCGCTTAGCAATCTGTATGGACAAACTCCAATATACTTTCTAGAGAATCAACTAGACAGTCAGACTCAATCTAGATAAAAAGTATATCAAAGAGTTTATATCTCAATCTCTCGATTTGATCTTTACTCAAGCAAATATAAATCTGCGAGTCTTTATCAAAGAGAGATAACTTGGATGGTACCAAAGACCAATATCCAAGTGTCAATCAATTTAAATCAACAACCAAAAGGTCGGATATTCTAATTGATTGAACAACCATAATCTGTGATATTTCAATTATATAAACAAATATAATGCGGAATAGAAATAACAGAGACACAAGAATTTTGTTAACGAGGAAACCTCAAATGCAGAAAAACCCCGGGACCTAGTCCAGATTGAACACACACTGTATTAAGCCGCTACAGACACTAGCCTACTCCAAATTAACTTCGGTATGGACTGTATTTTAACCCCAATAAATATCACACTGATCCAAGGTACAGTTGGGCTCCCTAAGTCTTTGATCCCAGCAGGATTCTACGCACTTGATTCCTTAGCTGATCTCACCCACAACTAAGAGTTGCTACGACCCAAAGTCGAAGACTTTAATAAACAAATATGTATCACACAGAATAGTCTATGGTAATAGATAAATCCGTCTTCCACGAATATACCTACGATTTTTGACCCGTATTTTTATAAATCAAGGTGAACATGAACCAATCAATAAACCAGACTTATATTCCCGAAGAACAGCCTAATATTATTGATCACCTCACAATAATCTTAATCGACACAGCGAAAAAAGATATTGTGGAATCACAAACGATGAGACGAAGCGTTTGTGATTTATTTTCTATCTTGCCTATCAGAGATATCAATCTCAAGCCAATTATTACAACTGTACTCGTACGATAGAAACAGCAAGATCGGATCACACAACTACAAGAACAGTAGTATCGGTCTGGCTTCACAATTCCAATGAAGTCTTCAAGTCGTTAACTTGGTTTTAGAAGAAGAAAACCAAAGGTCAAAGGAGAATTGACTCTAGCTTAGCACAACTAGTATCACAAAGAATGTGTGGGCATTAGGTTTCCCAGTTGTTAGAGTTCTCCCTTATATAGTCTTTCAAATCAGGGTTTGCAATCAATGTTAGCTTGGTAACAAAGCATTCAATATTCACCGTTAGATGAAAAACCTTATTAGATTCAAGCTAATATTTCTCAACTGTTGGATCGAAAACTTAGCTTGTTACACACAAATGAAATGTCCAATTTTGGGTTTATGTAACCGTTAGATGAAAAACCTTATTAGATTCAAGCTAATATTTCTCAAGTGTTGGATCGAAAACTTAGCTTGTTACACACAAATGAAATGTCCATGTTCTTCTTCACCATAACTAGTTCAAATGACTCAAATGAACAAGTTAGAGAGTTGTTCAATTGCTTAGATCTTATATAACTACACAAGACACAATCGAAGCAAAAACGGTTTGATTCATTCGAATCGGTTCATGAACTTTATAGCCACGGTTTGCAAAAGAATTCCTTAGTTTATATAAACATGAGTTCAAGAACAACCGGTTTTAGATATAACCAACTCAAGTTCGCGGACTTAAGATCACGGAAGGAGTTCACAAACTCCAACAGAAATTCTCGGGCTGAGAACTTCCGCCAGTTCGAGGACAGAGTCCGCGGACTTGGATCACGCCACATTCCGCTTCTCTTGATCAACAAAGTTCGCAAACTTTGGTTCAAGGAATAAGGACTTATACATATGTGTGTTTCCACAACAATGCTTATATCCTACCAATGGTTATGTAATCTAAACTTTCATTTAAATCATTGAAACATTCTCAGAGGAGCCGTTATTCACAGACCACTTTTCGTCAGAGCAATTTTCAAAGTGATTGAAACATAACGTGACTTTCATCACTAGGTAAAGATGAATTTTGCGAAAGCGAAAGCTTACCAATATAGATGGTAGATTTTCAACAAGGGGCAAAACCGTAAAATCATGAAGCATGTTTCTGACACGGCTTTCAGGCATGCAATGGTTCATATTTTACGAAGCCATGATGAATATGTTTTCGAAAGACCTCCACTAGCTGAGCGTTCGATACCCGGCATTTCATCGTGACCTCTATGCAGCTGGGCGGTTCTCCGTAGATTGAGAACACTAACGCCTTCAGGCCATCGGGGATACTCATTGTCCCTGACTGCAGGAGAGTGACCCACCTATATATAGAAGAATTATTGGGCGGTTCTCCGTAAGATTGAGAGCAATAACGCCTTCAGGATGCCGGTGACACTCACTGTTCATGACTATGTAGAGTGTTCGTGTATAGACTCAAGCGGTCCTCCATACATGAAATGTTGAGAGGGCAAAACATCTTCGGTATATTGGCAACATTCGCTGATTTTACTGACTATATGCAAGAGATTAATTTCTATGTCATTTTCGCCACAGAATTCCTAGAAAATAATCTATCTTATCTTATTACTCCTATTTCATGATCGAAATGGTAATAGATAAATGTATTACTCCGATTTCATGATCGAATCCACGGATGATCTCATGAAATGGTAATAGATATTACTCCGATTTCATGATCGAATCCACGGCTGATCTCGGGAAATGGTAATATCACCACTTATTTCATTACTCCGATTTCATGCCTGAATCCATGATCCCATGAAATGGTAATACCTATTTTATTATTCTGAATTCATGGTAGAATCCGCGGCTGATCCTATGAATTGATAATAAAAAACTACTCATTTTATTACTCAGTTTCATGACTTATTCTCCACTGAATTTCATAAATTAGTAATAAATACTTAACAACTGGGCGTCTGAACCATCACTGAGTAAGCCCCACAAAAATGGTGCAAGTGTACTCCACGATGATGCACGACTGAGCACCCGGATGCACGAACGTGCATCCAAAAAACATGAAGCAATGGGGAGTTCTGCACAAAACAAGAGAGAGAAATAATAATAAAATAATAGGGAAGCGCTCGTGGGTCGGGCCCACCGGACGGCCGGCCGTGCACTAGCCACGGTCGGTCCCATGCTTCCCATTATTTTTCCACGTTTTTGTTATTTCATGGAGACTTCTCCATCTTGGCAAAAATTCCCTAATTTGTGCAAAACTCGGAGAGTTCTCCGTTACTTGGAGGATTCACCAAATAAATTATAAAATAAGGAGAGGCGCCGGGGACCGGGTAACCCAGCCGGCCGGCCATGCCCAAGCCGTGGCCGGTCCCACACCTCACGGATCCTTAGATTTTTATAATCAAATTCCCAGTTTAACAAAAACTCATGAGTTCTCCAAGGATTCTCCATATCTTGGAGAACTCTCCATAATTTACAAAAATAATAATAAAATAAGGAGAGGTGTGCGGGAACGGACAACTTGGCCGGCCGGCCATGCCCAAGTCGTGGCCGGCCCCACACCTCAAAATCCTTAGCTTTTATAATTATTTTATCAAATCTTCGTGATTTCTCCATATCTCCAAGGATTCTCCATATCTTGGAGGACTCTCCATAAACTCAGGGATTCACGGGAAATAATAATAAAATGGGGAAAGGTGCACGGGACCGGACAACATGGCCGGCCGGCCATGCCCTAGCCATGGTCGGTCCCACACCTTGCAAACCCTAATTTATTATAATTATTATTTCCCTCAACGTGTGAAACTCCGGGGTTTGATCAAAATTCGTGAGTTCTCCATATTTTCTCAAATATTGCTCGAATCACGAAAAATCAAAAGCCAACATGGTCACACGGCCGACTAGCCTCTCAAGGCAATTTTAAAACATTAAAATATTCTTATTTTAATATTTTTATAATATTGATGAATTGAGCATACATGCTCATTCCACCAAAAATCGAGAATTCTCAGCCAAGATGAAACTCTTCTGAGAATTCACAATATTGCTCAAACGCGCATCAGAAAATACTAAGACTCTCAGTATGGAGACACGGACATCACGGAAAAATGTGCACGCCTCCATGACTGACCAGGTCGTTTCTAGGGCTTTCACGAAGCCGGTGCCACACGTTTTCGCAATTCTGACCTAATTTGCTCAATTGCTCATACTGGGTCGGAAATCTCTCCAACCAACTGGAGAATCCTCCAAACGACCAAAAATTGGTCAGTGACCACCAGGAGTCGGTCCCATGCCTTCTTGGTATGTCCCATCTCTCTAATCTAGGTTTTACACCTAGTGCTGAACTCAGCAATATTTTCAATAAATGGTGAATCCACCATTTATTCATGATTTTTCACCAACTCTCAAACTGAGAACCCTGGTGCGTGCTCACTCGAGCACTGGGCACTACATGGACACTCCTCATCCCATGTGATCGGTCCTCATCACTCATGGTCATTTTTCAGCAATTCCCCAACTGATGGAGGATTGACCAAAAATTAGGGGTTTGAATGAACGCTCTGTGAAACCATCATTCTGAGCAATTCTGAACACTAATAAATTTATGTTGATTCGCCAATCGACATCAAAATTAATTATACAATGTTTGGTGATCCACCAATATTTTAATTAATATTTTACTGGGTCGCGTCACTAGTAAATAATTCGCTGAATTGAGCAACACTTTCTTGATTGTCGATATTGACCAATTCTGGACAATTCATCAAATTTGTCGAATTGAGAAATACTTGTTCAGTTGCACGTCAAATTACTAAATAATTAATTTGGTGAATTGAGCAATACTTGCTCGATTGCCCACCAAAATCACTAATTTGGTGAATTGAGCAATACTTGCTCGATTGCCCACCAAAATCACCAATTTGGTGAATTGAGCAATACTTGGTCGATTGCCCACCAAAATCACTAACTTGGTGAATTGAGCAATACTTGCTCAATTTCCCACCAAATTCCCATAATTTGGTGAATTGAGCAATACTTGCTCAGTTGCCCATCAAATTCTCCTAAACCGCAGAATTGAGCAATACTTGCTCAATCATTCAACTAGTCAGTAATTTGTCACACTGACATCTCTTCGGAGAACTACATGTTCGACCCATGAATCGCTTAGCATTCACCATTCATGCTCGATTCGCTGAAACTTAGACTCATTGTCTAATCAGTCAATAATTGACTAACAAAAACACATCTGCCCTGCAGACTCCACGATTCGTGAAACATCAATCACGTCACAAATGGGGGGATATCACTTAGGGTTTTGGTATGGCGGTCTACGGCACGTGGATTCATCCACAACAAGAAATATACATAATTCGTTTCAACGGTTGAAGGAGTTAGCAAAGTAGTGGGTGCACGATCAGAAGTCTCCATACGACGTGGAACTCACTTTACCACGATCTCCCACTTTCCCACCACTTTCACTCGAGAAACCGTCACACTTACAAGGATTAGTGGTGTTACTACTCTAACAGTATAAATAAGTCTCTGAGTCCATGATTGAAAAACAATTCGAACAAGACAACATTCGAACACCCGAATACACGTCTAACAATGATTCTACGAGTAATCTCTCTCTCTCGAGAATTCATCAATCATTCAGAACTTATTAGAACTCAACAGTTCACCAATACTGCAGAAACCTTCAACACACCCACAAGCCTCGATCATTACTGATCCCACACAATTCTCAGCTTCCCTCCTACAGATCAACCCATCTCCCTCTTTGCGACCGAATTGATTATGGAACGGCCATTGTCTTGGTTTAGGCCGTAGTCATACAGATTGATTTCCCGAATCTCAACACCCTCTAAGCAGCGGTGCATCTGTGTGAGGATTAACATCTTTGCCCAGCTGAGGAGTTTCGACATCTCGCACGACTATCCACTTTCCCGAAAAACCGCCGAACCGTTTTTCTCCATCCACAGATTGGCGACCACAGTGGGAGATTAATCTCTCGGTTGTAATCTCGTTCTCGCAAAGATGGTCGATCTAAGGTCAGGTTCAGTTACAAATCCTAACACCAACAAAGCTAGTACCAGCAACAACAACGGTGGTCCTCCCGAAACTTTTCCTGCTTCCAACAGTGGTGGCGACACTACTCCTCTTCACAAGAATGTTGAGAATCATCCTCTCTTTGGTCGACATCCTAAGGAAATCAGAGAAAATCCGCCTACTATCGCTGATCTCATGAAGGTTCCGGAGGTTCTCGCCAAAAATCAAACTGATACGGCTGCTACTCAGAAGGAGATATGTAACTACCTCAAAACTCTCACTGACAAGATGTCAGACAAAGCTCAGGAGAAGGAAAACGACTAGGAGACGTATCCAACAGATCCTGAAGTTATTCCAGTCCCTGATGACGATGAAACCCACAAAGCTGCAGAACCTCAACCCGTTGGTTTCATCACCCGTGAAGACTTGGAGCGTTTTATGGAGAATCAAGGGAGAGGTCACACAACGACTGTGCACCATCATCAGCCTCCATACCCTGCAACCACACAAATGATTCCTCTCCCAAAGGGTTACACCTCTCCCACGTTCACACTCTACAATGGAACTGGGAATGCTCGAGAACACGTCTCTCGATTCCTGGAAGCATTAGGAGAACATGAACACAACCATGTCGTCCGCTTGAAGGAATTTTCAAAATCCCTGACGAGTCGAGCATATACTTGGTACAACAACATTTCAGGAAGCATAGCCAAATGGGGGAAATGATTAATGATTTCTACAGGAAGTACTTCTTCGTTTCTGAGCAAATTACTTTTTCTGACTTGGGAAGGATGGCTCAGAAGACTGCTGAAAATCCGAATGATTATGTGAAGAGGTTTAGGGTTCAAGCTTTGGATTGTCATGATCCAAACGTTACTAAACAATAACTGGTGGACTTGTGCATCAATGGGATGATCCCAGTTTACAGAGCTTTGCTGGAGAATCTTCGCTTTCAGACCTTTTCGGAACTTCATGAAGCGGCCAAGCGATCAGCAACTACTGCTCCCGCATTGCTAGAAAGAACGAAAACCATCAAAGTGGAGGAATCGAAAGACAATCGAAGCAGCGCTGCCCGGCGTCTAATCAACAAACAGTACAACGTCGAAGCCTCCATGAACGTTGCTGAAGGAAGAAAGAGAAAAGCCGAGGCGCAGCAGCATAAGAATGCTTCTCCAATATCTCACCCTCCAAAAGCTTCAAGGAAGGACAACCAGACTAGAAATGCACAATCACAACAGAATGATGAGGAAGTTCCTGATTTCCCGTTTCTCATTGAAGAAGTGATCGAACTACTGGAAGTATGGATCCAATACGGCGCAATCAAACTACCTCTTGTCAAAAATGAACCAACTGAGGAACAAATGGAAAATGCACGCTACTGCCATTTCCATAGGTACGTCAGTCACCCAACACGTGATTGAAGAAATTTAAAACGCATTTTCAAAGAGAAGGCCGACTCAGGGGAACTGGGGACTGAAGGAGTGCACACAAATCCTCTCCCAATCAGAACATTCGCACCCTCCGAACAGCCGGTCAAGGAAGCAGTTCAATCCTTAATTGAGCACGTCTGCGAGTTGCTGTACCTGTCAAAAGCTCAGAGAGATGACATGTTTGCTGCACTGAATCATATTGTGTCTGGAAAACGACTGACAATTCAAGAAACGTTCACTGAACCACCAGTGACGGACATGGAGATGTACGACTGGGGACTTCTCACTATGGTGCATCTCAAGAGGAATGAATTCAAACGTGCATTTGGTCGACGTCGGCACTGTTGTCAATATCATCCCATTGAAAACCCTCCGAGATGCTGGCATCACTCGACAAGAAGCAACTCATGCTCCCGTCTCAGTCAGAGACCATGAAGGAATCTCCAGGGATGCCTACGGTTACATCGTTCTCAACATGAGAAACGATTCAACCTGGACAGAAACTAAATTCTTCATAATTAAGGAGGATCCAGGATATGACATGATCCTTGGACGAGCATGGATTCATGATGGAAAAGTCGCTGCGGTGTCTCCATCTTCAGTTGCATAATTCTCCGTCGAAGAAAGTTCTGACTCAAAAGATGATCAACCTTTCGAGCATCTGGAGAAAGTCAAGGCCTTAATAGGACTCACGCAAAAACCTGAGGAGAGCGCACACGATTTTTTTAAGAGGTTCCGCACTCAGGCAAGTATTATTCCTCCTCAGATGCCTGTATTATCAACTTCCAAACATGTTACCCTGGTCCGGGGACTCAATTATGCTCATAACTTGGCTGTCACCAAAAGCTATGAATGGATGGCTTCGCCTCAACAATATTACACCAAGTGGTTAGATGCAGAGCCTCTACGGATCCAGAATCTCACAAACATGATCATTACCGAGTTTGACAACCAATATTCTGGGTACTCTCCCTTGTATGAATGTTCACACGTACCGCAGAGAGCTTCTCAGACCTGGGATCCTAAGGTACGAGGAATCCCTAACTAGCAGAAGATATTCAAAGAACGAGCAAACCAACCCAACAAATTTCATGAAGGAGATTTAGTTCTCAAAGCAGTTAAACTCAAAGAGCGTTCAAGGAGGAATCCTAATTGGGAAGGGCCTTTCATGATCACTAAATCCGTGGTTGGTGGGTACTACAAGTTGATCGACATGGATGATAAAGCCATTGTACCAGTGATTCGTGAGAAATGGCTCAAAGCTTTTGAAGCCTAAGACATGGACATTTGAGGTATTGAAGTTCAAGACATGAACGTCCAAAACATCTGAATTTGGCATTTAGGATTTTCTTTCAGTGTATTTTCAATCCCTCCAAAACGTGTGCATACTTGCACTCAGTATTCGACAATTCAGCAATCTATCAAAGTTCTTTACTTAAGAAAAATCTCTACCAAATCCAAATCCAGAAGAAAATCCTCAGTCACTCATAAAATCAAAACCTATCAAAAAATCAAAACCCAAGTAAAATCTCACATCTCTCAGAAGTCCAATGTTCATGAGGTTACGGAAAGGAAACTAAAGAAAGCCGTCAAAGAATGATTTCTGCTTCTCAGCATTCTCCAAGACTTGCAAATCCGCTTTCTCCAACTCCAGCTTTTCGGACAGCTCAACAACTTCAACCATCTTCTTCATCATGGCTTCACTGGTATAAGGGATGTTCTTCACTACCGCATCCTTGATGGTGTTGATTTTCTGACAAAGCCACTTTAAGTTAAGGCCAAGTCTCTCACAACTCTCCAAGTTGTACTCCCAATCAAAGAGTATATCTCGAGTCACGGTACTTCTGGCCCTGGTACGAATATCATCTATTACACGCAATATGTTCTCTACTTTTTTTTTTAAGAAATAGTTATGTTCTGGATCTTTCATAACAACAAATTGGCCATACATCTTCCACAATTTCTCGTACATAGCAACATACTCAGTGGGAACGCTGAATCTACCAACTAACGTGTAATTTGGGAGTATCTCACCGAATGGAGGATCAAAATCAATCCCTGCATTGGAATATTCATGCACTATCATACACTTCTCAATTACTGGAGCAACATCAACAATCATGGAGGCAACTTCAGTCGAAGTAGCCTCTACCATTCTTGCTTCGGGTCCACCATCTCAGGAACAATGGGGGTTTCCACCACCTCCACGACATCAACTACCATAACTTCATGACCTCGAGGTGCAGGGATGGGAGTTTCATCACCAACAACTCCAGGATTTCCCAAACCGTCATTATTGGATCCGTTATTCCCAACTTCGACATTCGACACCTAATGCGAAGATTACATGGGATTATGATGATTCAATTGTGGAAATACAATACAACCATAAAATCAATAAAGTAAGTGAACTAACATCATCTAAGTTCCTTAGTATGCATCTAAGACATACACATATGCTATAAAGGTCATGAAACACGTTTTCAAGCAAGCTCAGCTGAAGAAAATTTACACTTCCCCGTGTTCAATGATGAACTGGGAGTAACTGGTGGGGAATATAGAGTTGGGTTATACACCATTATTTTGGTATGGAATTCCTCTTCAACATGTCAAAGTTTCATAACGATCGGATGAACGAGCAATGAGATGTGGCTAAAACATCAGACAACATGCAATTTGGAAAAGTTCTGAAATTTTCCTGAAAGTTTACTGTTTCGCATTTTTCAGGCCCTGAACATGCTCAAAAGTCGAAAAGCTTCGTTTCCAAATCTTGGAAATTTCCTGGGCTTTAGGATACATATGTAGATATCAAAAATCCGACTCCAAACGAGGATTCTACGGCGTTTTTACTAAAAGCTGAAGTCTGAAATTTCCTGGTGACGTATTTCGGAAAAAATACTCATATACTCACATGGATTCTCATTCATTCATTCATTCATTCAAAAATCAGCAATTTCATACTTCTATGAAGAACCTACAGGAGATGTACTTACTAAGGGAGTCTCCAAATCATTTGAAGGCTCGAAAATGCCGGACTCTCCATTAGCAACGCCGTTATCTCCATTCAGTTTGAGATTTCGGGAATTCTCCATATTCTCATGTCCCAAAGAAGAGCACGCTTCATCAACACGCTGCTTATATACAATGATTTCTTCCTGGATTCATCAACAACAATTATTATTATTTCATTCAAGGGGATGCCACAATCACCTGCACGAAAAAGATACTTACATCGACTTCTCCATCAGTGCTGGATTCACGAACTATTTGCCTGAGCAAGTTGAAGACCGTAAATTGGCGGAGCAAAAGTCTGTAAAGAAATAACAAACCTTAGCCTCGTGATCCTAATTGCACGGGCAAAGTCATGACACAAGGAACGCTAACAACTCACCAAAGAAACGGCTGGGGACTGCACGTCATTTTTCTAACATCCTGTAGTCCCTTACTTATGGGTTCTCCGCTCCCGTAGACTTTCTTCCATTTCCATGAAGCCTACATTGATTCGGGATCTCACTATACGATCATCCTATGGTAAAGCTAATGGAATAACCAGGGGTACAATTCAGTATGAAGGATCTCTCACCACTCAGAGCACACCGTTCATACAAAACGCAGGATTCGGCAAAACAACGAATCATGGAATAAAGGTGCTCACAACAGCGTCTTCAAAAATGGTAATCCTCAACTCTCACCTATTTACGATTTCACGAACTTAGTGATAACAACGTAAAACTTCTAAAACCCGCTCGTTAAAATCGAGCATAAAACATATTATTCAAGAGTCGACACTGACTCTTCGAAACTATGAGTAATTCACATAACCCTATATGTGAACACTCGCTGATTTTTACGTGTACCCGCGTTATAAGATTTCTGAATTCACATATACATCGTGAATTCACCAAATAGATAAATTGTGTATTTTCAAAACCCAACTTCTACTTCACGATGCGTAAATGGGTCCCGTATAAAAAAAATGTATTTTCGTGAGTTAATAAACTCACGTGAATATATATAAAAACAACAACAAATTTTTTGTTCGATTCAGCATTCGTCTGTGAATCGAGGTGATGAGTGCTAAAAAGTGCATATTTCTATATATTTTTCTTGGCATTTAACTCATCTTTTGTGCATTAATTCTACACTTTATCCCATATTCTGTATTTTCTTTGTTTTCAAGAATAAATATTTTTATTAATTAATTTTGCATTTTTAGGTTGTAAATAAAGTTTGGATGAATTGCGGAGCGAAAAGAGAAGAAAAGTAATGAAAAGTCGGGAGGAATTACACAAGGAAGCCGCGAAGAATGTCGTGCACAAGACCAAAAGGCTAGAAGTGGGCTTGAAGAGGAAGAATTGTTCTTAAAGAATATATGGGCTTGGCATACCCAAGGCCCAAAACCCTTACCCAAACCCATTTTCTATATCCAAGCCCGTCTCGGATTTCAGCCGTCAGATCGAAGCATTTCAGCATCCTACGGTCGCTCCATCATCGCACATCAAACTCCGAAGCCCCCGCTTTACATCGCAACGCCCATCTCCATCTTGGTTCGTCCGTTTTGCTACATCCCTTCATCCGACGGTCGCTCCACGCTTACCTCCGTATCGCCGTTGGATCCACCTACCATCTTCCCATCCATCGCTCCATGTCGCAGATCATCAAACCTCGCTGAACCCGCCTAACACCCAAGTATCGAACACCCTATACCCAACCAAACGCACCTTTCTTCCCAAAACCATCGACTCCATCTTCTCCATTCCTCTACAGACGCCATACCACCACCATCTCCTCCACCTGCTCTCCCAACTGCTCCGCCATCACCACCATAATCACCACAGCGTCAAACAATGATAACCCATCATTGTTCCCCTCTCCCTAGTCCCTCTACTTTACTTATTTCACACATTTTCAACCGAAACCCTAAAGTGTGAAATAGGTAAATTAGGTCGATCTAGAGGCAAATTAACGGTATGGGAAGCAAGAGAAGACTAATTTTAAGCATGGGTCGAAGTTTGATTGGAGTCAGAGATTAAGTAAATTTCTAATTTTAATTTCTAAAACCCTAATTTTTCTGATTTGGGAACTTTTGGGGGGAAATCAATTGTACGTCTAATTGAAGCATGGGTTGGTTGATTGGGTTGTTATCAGTGTGTTAGGTGAGTGAATTTTGGATTTTTGGGTACACCTTAACTTCACTGATTTTTGGGGATTTTTCTTATATGTATAAATAGGGGATGTGTGTGTGTGTGTGTGTGTGTGTGGGGGGGGGGGGGGGTATCAGGGGATGATCTCTGGACTAGCCAGTAGAGAATTGAAACAAATTTTATGCAATTCCAATTTTTGTTCTTCTTATGCAGTTAACAGTTGAATGTTATGTGTATGTTGTGTTTGAATTATTTTGTATGATGAATGCTTGTGTTTGTAATATGTTGAGCATGAGCTAAGTAGCATTAAGTTAAGGCTCAGTTGAAGCCTTATGCACTGTCAAATGGTGAATTGCTAGGATAGTTATCCTGATGTATGTTTTGATTGAGCAATGGGAAGAGATTAATGCTTATAGTGCCTGTGATTGATTGTTCTGTCAAAAGACAGTCAATGCTAGGGGCAAACTAGGGAGCAAATTAGTTTTCCTCCCATTCTAGATGTATGCATAGGATTTTCAACTCAACCTAGGATCACACTGCTTGGCTAGGACACAAAGGTGGATACTAGGCCTTAGCTTAGCCACAATCCCTTTTACAGTCACTCAATTTCAGTTCTATTTTGTTCCCTGCTAAATTTACCTTCCTTCACTGTTTTTCTTGCATTTTGAAGTTGTTGTGCACTGAAATCAGCGCACAAACTCCCCCTGCCCTTGGCTTACAGCCTTGGTTCCCTGCTATTGTTATTTTATATCCTCTGCCATTTAATCTTTGTTGTGCTGCCATCTTGTGTTAATTGCTTTGCTTTGCTAATTGTTTTAGTGCTATTCACTGCCTTCATCCATCACTGCTCACTGCCATAGTGCCTTGTCTCCATTGCTAGCTTAGGAAAACTTCTTGTATGCTCCCACTCCCTGTGGACTAACCCCTACTCATCCATATACTATAAAACTTGGCCTTGTATACTTGCAAGTTTTGTGTGCAACCCCATTTCCACACCAAGTTTTTGGCGCCGCTGCCGGGGAGCTGGCTGCCATATTTTTGAAGTTTTCATTGCTGTTATGTGGCCTTGCTGTGCTTGAAGCTGTTGTGGCCTTGCTGTGCTTGAAGCTGTCTCCTGAGATCATTGCACTCTTGTTCACTTGCAGGTGCCACTGAGTTGCTGCTGCTGCTGCTGTTGCTGGAGCTGGTGAACCAAGCCTGCTGCTGCTGGGCTCTGCCTTCTACTGTGGGTTTGTACTTCTCTGAACTGGGCTTCACCAACTTCAACTGAACTGGGCTTGCCAAGTGCTGCTGGGCTCTGCCTTCTTTTGTTGCTGGGCTCGTGGTATTCTGTGAACTGGGCTTGCCAAGTGCTGTTGGGCTCTGCCTTCTTTTGTTGCTGGGCTCGTGGTCTTCTGTGAGCTGGGCTTCGTTGCTGCTGCTGCTGGGCTCTGTTCCACCTGTTGTTGCTGGGCTTGAGCGTGAGCTGCTAAGGACGATCCTAAAGCCCAACTGGGCTGTGCAACTAAAAAGGGGACCAAAAGCCTATTTTTGGGCTTCCCTCCAAAAATCAAGTAAGCCTAACCCATGAGTTAACCCACTTGGGCCTCATTTAAATTCAAATTCGGGCTTGTAATAATTAATTTAATTATTTAGTTGGGATTGTAATAATTTTTATTTTTCCTTTATTTTCTTTTTCTTTTTCATTTTCATTTTCTTTGGGACTGTAATTATTTTTTGTCTTTATTTTTCTTTTATTTTTTCTTTTTCTTTTTCATTTTCTTTTATGGGCTTGTCTTAATTATTATTATTGTTTTTATTTTCTTTTATGGGTTGTGCTAATTTATGCTAGGTTTAGTTCAAAAAATTTTCCAAAGCCCAATTTTAAACCAAAAAAAAAAAAAAAACCAAAATCCCTTGTTAGTCCAACACCCATTCAAAACCAAATCTTCGTAACCCTTGTGGGCCAAATTGTTTCCGATTGCTCTGTCTGACCAACATGTTAGTTGAGGTACCTACAAGGACATGACTGTGACCTATAGAGACCAAACAAACAGACTTGTTAGAATTAATCAAGAAGAACCTATCGAAATTCTGAGTTCTGAGGTAGACAGCCCAGATCAAACCGAAACAATGGGAGAACCCCGTACCCTCAAGGATTATATGTACCCAACTAGAGCCAGTCAACCTTCTTGTATTGTGCTACCCGAGGATAATGGCCATTATGAGCTGAAATCGAGCACAATACAGATGCTTCCTATTTTTAGAGGTGTTGAGAATGAAAACCCGTACCACCACGTGAGAGAATTCGAGGAAATTTGTGGAACTCTGCGTTTCACTCAAATGTCCGACGAAACCCTAAAGTTAAGGCTCTTTCCTTTCTCCCTGAAAGATAAGGCAAAGGCCTGGCTTTATGCTTTACAGCCTCAATCCATCATGACATGGGATGACCATAAAGGAGTTTTTCAAAAAGTTTTTCCCAAATCACAAGACTGCGACAATTCGTCAAAGTCTAAAGCTTTGTGCAATTAGAGGGTGAGACCTTAGCTAGATACTTGGAGAGATTCAATGAATTATTGCTCCAATGTCCCCATCATGGTTTTGAAAAATGGAGACTTGTGCAAATTTTGTATGAAGGTCTAGATGTGTCCACCCGAACAACGGTTGAGTCGATGTGTAATGGTCTATTCGTAGACAAAACTGCTGATGCGTCTTGGGAATTCTTGATTGAAGTAACTGAAAAGACGCAACAGTGGGAATCCATCCGTGAACCCAAAGACTACATCCGAAGCGAAGGCTTTTAGGATTGAAGCAGATTTCGAGGGAAAGCAAACATGGCAATAGTTAGGAGATTAGAAGAGTTAGAACTACATAAAAATTCAAAACCTTCCACCACTACTCTCCGAGAATATGTCGCTTCGTCTGTATGTGCCGCTTGTAACGATCCCAACCATCAATTCCAAAATTGTCCCGATTTGCTTGCAGTCCAGGAATCTAGGCTTGAACAGGCACATGCCATGTTTCAAAAACCAGAGCATAACCCTTATTCACAGACCTACAATCCAGGATGGAGGAACCACCCCAACTTTTCATGGTCCAAAGGCCCCACTCAGGGAGGACCATCTCAACCCAATCAGAGCTATCAAAACAATCAGGGATCTCAGAACAATCAAGGTTATCAATATCCTAGGAACCCTCAACAACAATCAAACTCTCAACAACAATCATATCCTCAACACAATACCGACAAGAGATTATCCTCCCTAGAGGAGATGGTCCAGAATCTGGTGCAAGAGCAGAAAAGTCTTAATCAAAAGATGGGTCAACTCTGCGATTCCATGAGCGAGAGAGAAAAGGGTAAACTTCCGAGCCAACCCCAACAAAATCCAAAGAGGATATTTCAAACAGGCACAACATCCTGCACTGAAACCTCACCCGATCAAGTCCATGCCATTACCACCCTCCGAAGTGGTAAGATCGAGAAACAACGTGGGCGAACCAATGAATCTGATACAAATTCCATGTCCACAACCCCAGAAAACCAAAGAACCTGAGCAAGTTGGAAAATCTGACAATTCTACTGCTGTGAATGTCCCTTTGCCAACTCATTCTCCTGTTGCCCCATTTCCTCAAAGATTGATCTATCAACAGAAAAGCCCTACAATGAGATGTTAGATCTGTTCAAGAGAGTCAACATCAACATTCCTTTTCTTGAAGCAATCAAGCAAATCCCTGCTTATGCCAAATTCCTCAAAGACTTGTGTACTCAAAAGCGCAAGCTCAATGTGCACAAAACGTGCTTTCTTAGCTGAGCAGGTGAGTTCCATCATTCTGAACAAAACTCCACCCAAGTTTAGGGATCCAGGATGTCCAACAATTTCTTGCACTATAGGAGAACACACGGTCAATAAAGCGTTATTAGACCTAGGTGCAAGTGTTAACCTACTGCCATATTCTGTTTATGAGCAGTTAGGTCTTGGGGAGTTGAAGCCAACATCTATCACTCTACAACTGGCAGACCGATCTGTCAAGATTCCTCGTGGAGTGGTCGAAGACGTTTTGATCAAGGTTGACAAATTCTATTTTCCCGTAGACTTCATTGTCTTAGACACTCAACCTGTACAAAACCCAGACTGTCACATTCCTGTCATCTTAGGACGTCCTTTCTTGGCTACGTCCAACGCATCATTAATTGTCGTAATGGAGTGTTGAAACTGTCTTTTGGCAACATGACGGTAGAATTGAATGTGTTCGATATTAGTCAACAACCTGTGAATCTTGATGATGATGATGTGCATGAAGTTAATATGATTGAAGGATTAATGCAAGATTCGTTGACTAACATTCTATCCGTCGACCCCTTTCAAGCATGTATGGAGAACTTTAACTCAGATTCCTATGATGATGCATACTGTAGTGACGTCCTATCTCTGCTCGAATCTGTACCTCAAATGGACGTCACTGAAAGGAAATATGAAGTGGAACCACCCTTACTCTCTGATTCCAAGCTTATTCCATCCATTGTTGAGCCACCCAAGCTTGAATTGAAAACATTGCCTAGTACGTTGAAGTACGCATTCCTAGGTTCTTCTGATACTTTACCTGTCATTATTTCATCATGTTTAGACACGGAACAGGAAAGTAAGCTTTTAGAAGTACTTAAGGAACACAAAGAGGCCTTAGGATGGACCATCTCAGATCTCAAAGGAATTAGTCCCACCATTTGCATGCACCACATTAACCTTGAAGAGAATGCCAAACCATCTAGGGAAATGCAAAGGAGACTTAATCCTAACATGAGAGATGTAGTCAAAGGAGATCCTGAAACTACTTGATGCGGGTATCATATACCCAATTCCCGATAGCAAATGGGTTAGTCCCATTCAAGTTGTGCCTAAGAAGTCAGGCATTACTGTAGTTCAGAACGACAAGAATGAATTAGTCCCTACTCGTACAACCACAGGATGGCGAGTATGCATCGACTACAGGAAGTTGAACACAGTAACAAGGAAGGATCACTTCCCGCTCCCTTTCATTGACCAAATGCTAGAACGTGTGTCTGGACACAGTCACTACTGTTTTCTAGATGGCTTTTCCGGTTATAACCAAATTCACATTGCTCCAGAAGATCAGGAAAAAACTACATTCACGTGTCCATTTGGGACGTTTGCTTATAGACGTATGCCCTTCGGGTTGTGTAATGCACCTGCTACTTTTCAGCGTTGCATGATGAGCATTTTTTCTGACATGATAGATAGTTTTCTCGAGATCTTTATGGATGATTTCTCTGTTTTTGGTTCCTCGTTTGACGAATGTTTGAAGCATCTCCCTTGTGATATCCAGATGTAAAGAAAAGAACCTTGTTCTAAATTGGGAAAAATGCCATTTTATGGTGAATTCAGGAATAGTTCTAGGACACATCATCTCAGAAAAAGGAATTGAAGTGGATAAAGCTAAAGTTGACCTCATTCAACATCTACCACAACCTTGCTCTGTGAGGAGAAATCATTTCTAGGTCATGCTGGTTTTTACCGGCGATTCATCAAAGATTTCAGCAAAATCTCCAGACCTCTGTGCAGTCTTCTCTCCAAAGATGTTGCCTTCAATTTCGATGCTGCTTGTGTGAAGGCATGGGAGGAATTAAAAACCCTTCTCACCACCGCTCCTATAGTCCGACCACCCGATTGGAAGCTTCCGTTCGAACTTATGTGTGATGCCTCTGATTATGCTGTTGGTGCTGTTTTAGGACAGCGAGTTGATAGACTACCATATGTGATATACTATGCTAGCAAAACCCTTAATGATGCCCAACTCAATTATTCAACTACCGAGAAGGAATTGCTTGCCGTCGTTTTCGCATTAGACAAGTTTAGATCTTATCTGATAGGGTCTAAGATCATCATATACACAGACCATGCGGCTTTGAAGTATCTTCTTTCCAAGAAGGATGCTAAAGCTCGCCTTATTCGATGGATACTCTTATTACAGGAATTCGATCTCGAAATCCGTGATAAGAAAGGTTGTGAGAATGTGGTTGCTGATCATTTGTCTAGATTAACTTTAGAGTCTATTGATGAATGAGCTGATTAGAGAATCATTCCCAGATGAACAGCTGATGTCTATCTCAGACCTTCCTTGGTTTGATATTGTTAACTACCTCGCTACAGGTAGGATGCCCTCACGTTGGTCGAGACAAGACCGCTCTAAATTCCTGGCTGAAGTTAAACATTTCCTTTGGGATGACCCATATTTGTTTAAGTACTGCCCGACCAAATCATTAGGAGATGTGTCCCCAACACTGAACAGAAAGATGTGATATCTTTCTGTCATGACCAAGCATGTGGAGGCCATTTCAGTGCCAAGAAAACCGCTGCAAAGATCTTGCAGTGTGGATTCTATTGGCCATCATTGTTCAAGGATTGCCATGATTATTGTGTTGCTTGTGAACGCTGTCAAAAGCTAGGAAGCATTTCGAGGAGAAACATGATGCCATTGAACCCCATTTTGATTGTGGAGATTTTTGATGTTTGGGGGATAGACTTCATGGGTCCATTTCCCATTCTGACGCAATTGTACATCCTAGTCGCAGTTGATTACGTTTCTAAGTGGGTAGAAGCCATAGCAACCAGAACAAATGACCACAAGGTGGTACTTTCATTTCTAAAGGAAAATATTTGCACGTTTTGGTACCCCTAGAGCTATCATCAGTGACGGCGGTTCACATTTTCGTAACAAGTACTTTGAGTCTTTAGTACGCAAGTATGGCATAACTCACAAGGTTGCTACTCCGTACCACCCTCAGACGAGTGGACAAGTGAAGTTTCTAATAGGGAAATTAAGCACATTCTGAGAAGACGGTCAACCCTAGGAAAGATTGGTCATTGAGATTGAATGATGCTTTGTGGGCCTATAGAACAGCTTATAAGACACCAATTGGCATGTCCCCCTATCGTCTAGTGTATGGAAAGCCGTGCCATCTACCTGTGGAATTAGAACATCGTGCCTACTGGGCAATCAAAGAGCTGAACTTCTCTGGACGAAGCTGGAATTCAAAGGAAACTTCAACTCAACGAGTTGGAAGAATTGAGAAATGAGGCTTATGATAGTGCCAAGTTATATAAGCAGAAGATGAAGATGTTTCATGACAAGCGTATTCTGCGCAAATCCTTCACTCCTGGTCAGAAAGTCTTGCTGTATGACTCCCGATTACATCTTTTTCCAGGAAAACTGCGTTCCAGATGGAAGGGTACCTAGTACGCACAGTTTTTCCTCATGGAGCTGTAGAGCTGGAGGATGTTCCAACAAGAACGTTTTCAAAGTCAACGGGCAGAGATTAAAGCCATTCCTTGAGCCATTTCCACCCGACATTGAAACAACCAACCTGGAGGACCCAGTCTATGTGGACTAAACTGGTCCACTCTTTCCCTAAATAAAAAAAAAACCAAAAACCAAATGTTTCCCAACAAAACCAAATTTTTTCCAAAAAGTCCAATCCCATTAAAAACCAAATTTTCTTGTAGATAATGTGTTAGTTAAATTTCCTTTGTATATATTTTGTGCTCATCCATTGTGACTCCTAATATGATGGATTTTTGCCTTGAATAACGGAGTTTTAATCGAGCTTTCGCCGTACAATCGGGTATTCTCTCTCCTTTTACTCTACTCAGCATGTTCCTCTTCATATATTGTTTTATAATTCTTTCCATATTTTGAAACATTGAGGACAATGTTTAGTTTAGGTTTGGGGGTATAGAGTAGATACCACGATATATGCCATAATTGAAAACGAACTCCTTCTTTTTTGAAAAAATTGAAAAATTCAAAAAAAAAAAAAAAATTAAAAAATGAAAAATCATAAAAATGGAGCTCATTTACCTTGAAATGTTGACTCTTGTGCAATATGTAATTAAGGAGTCTTAGTCTAGATATTTAGGCACCCTGATTCTAGCACAATTCACATAGTGATAAGAAATTTGCACGCGCACGATCTACCAATACATGTATGGCCTCGATCTTCAAGGTGTTTGATAGGAAGTTACGATTGCCAATCACTTTAGAATACTGAACGAAACTTGACTAGCTTGTTCTTTGGTTGGTTGGGATAGAAGGTGGAGGTTACATTAAGAAAGACAACCATCGAATTTAACTGGGTGCATCAAAAAGGGCTACCTCTTGCAAAGTGTCATGTAATCTTTTGTTTCCTTTTGTATATGTATCAAAAGTGTTTCCTTTCAAAAAAAAAAAAAAAAAAAAAAAGAAAATACAAAAATCAAGTATTTATCAATTCCATCTCTCTTGTTCCAAAAATAAAAGAGAGTAGTCAATGTAAATAAGAGTCAAGTAAAGAGTCATTTTTTTTTATTGTAATAAGCAAGGAGGGTGTATGCCATTGATGTACAACGCGAGTAATTGTGAAATACCTCCAACTCATTCACAATTCTCGTAAAGTCCGGACAGCTAGCTAGATTTCGACCTGGTTCTTAGCCTGAGAAACTATCTCTTGGTGATTAGTAGTAAATCGATCTTTCTTTACACATGTGTAGATACACTTTACACTCTTATCACATGTCTTTATGTTATCAGTGCTAGGATTGTGCCTTGATAGCTAGATTGACATCTCCATTTTGCTGTGAGCTTAAACTGTTGCACATGTCACATTTGATGGAATCTGAGCTTATATTTTGACCTAGAACTTTGTAGGTACGTTCTAAGCAAACCTTCACGAGACTTCAACTCGTCCACTAGGGACACTTAGTGGTTTAAAAGGCTTAGTGCATACGCTAAATGCATTCGAGAGACCAGCGACAGTGGTATAGTAGGATTTCCTTAGTTTTGTTTTACTTGAGGACAAGTAAAATTCAGGTTTGGGGGTATTTGATGAGTGCTAAAAAGTGCATATTTCTATATATTTTTCTTGGCATTTAACTCATCTTTTGTGCATTAATTCTACATTTTATCCCATATTCTGTATTTTCATTGTTTTCAAGAATAAATATTTTTATTAATTAATTTGCATTTTTAGGTGTAAATAAAGTTGGATGAATTGCGGAGCGAAAAGAGAAGAAAAGTATGAAAAGCGGGAGGAATTACACAAGGAAGCCGCTAAGAATGTCGTGCACAAGACCAAAAGGCTAGAAGTGGGCTTGAAGAGGAAGAATTGTTCTTAAAGAAGATATGGGCTTGGCATACCCAAGGCCCAAAACCCTTACCCAAACCCATTTTCTATATCCAAGCCCGTCTCGGATTTCAGCCGTCAGATCGAAGCATTTCAGCATCCTACGGTCGCTCCATCATCGCACATCAAACTCCGAAGCCCCCGCTTTACATCGCAACGCCCATCTCCATCTTGGGTCGTCCGTTTTGCTACATCCCTTCATCCGACGGTCGCTCCACGCTTACCTCCGTATCGCCGTTGGATCCACCTACCATCTTCCCATCCATCGCTCCATGTCGCAGATCATCAAACCTCGCTGAACCCGCCTAACACCCAAGTATCGAACACCCTATACCCAACCAAACGCACCTTTCTTCCCAAAACCATCGACTCCATCTTCTCCATTCCTCTACAGACGCCATACCACCACCATCTCCTCCACCTGCTCTCCCAACTGCTCCGCCATCACCACCATAATCACCACAGCGTCAAACAATGATAACCCATCATTGTTCCCCTCTCCCTAGTCCCTCTACTTTACTTATTTCACACATTTTCAACCGAAACCCTAAAGTGTGAAATAGGTAAATTAGGTCGATCTAGAGGCAAATTAACGGTATGGGAAGCAAGAGAAGACTAATTCTAAGCATGGGTCGAAGTTTGATTGGAGTCAGAGATTAGGTAAATTTCTAATTTTAATTTCTAAAACCCTAATTTTTCTGATTTGGGAACTTTTGGGGGGAAATCAATTGAAGCATGGGTTGGTTGATTGGGTTGTTATCAGTGTGTTAGGTGAGTGAATTTTGGATTTTTGGGTACACCCTAACTTCACTGATTTTTGGGGATTTTTCTTATATGTATAAATAGGGGATGTGTGTGTGTGTGTGGGGGGGGGGGGGGGGGGGGTATCAGGGGATGATCTCTGGACTAGCCAGTAGAGAATTGAAACAAATTTTATGCAATTCCAATTTCTGTTCTTGTTATGCAGTTAACAGTTGAATGTTATGTGTATGTTGTGTTTGAATTATTTTGTATGATGAATGCTTGTGTTTGTAATATGTTGAGCATGAGCTAAGTAGCATTAAGTTAAGGCTCAGTTGAAGCCTTATGCACTGTCAAATGGTGAATTGCTAGGATAGTTATCCTGATGTATGTTTTGATTGAGCAATGGGAAGAGATTAATGCTTATAGTGCCTGTGATTGATTGTTCTGTCAAAAGACAGTCAATGCTAGGGGCAAACTAGGGAGAAAATTAGTTTTCCTCCCATTCTAGATGTATGCATAGGATTTTCAACTCAACCTAGGATCACACTGCTTGGCTAGGACACAAAGGTGGATACTAGGCCTTAGCTTAGCCACAATCCCTTTTACAGTCACTCAATTTCAGTTCTATTTTGTTCCCTGCTAAATTTACCTTCCTTCACTATTTTTCTTGCATTTTGAAGTTGTTGTGCACTGAAATCAGCGCACAAACTCCCCCTGCCCTTGGCTTACAGCCTTGGTTCCCTGCTATTGTTATTTTATATCCTCTGCCATTTAATCTTTGCTGTGCTGCCATCTTGTGTTAATTGCTTTGCTTTGCTAACTGTTTTAGTGCTATTCACTGCCTTCATCCATCACTGCTCACTGCCATAGTGCCTTGTCTCCATTGCTAGCTTAGGAAAACTTCTTGTATGCTCCCACTCCCTGTGGACTAACCCCTACTCATCCCTATACTATAAAACTTGGCCTTGTATACTTGCAAGTTTTGTGTGCAACCCCATTTCCACACCACGAGGGTCCTTCCTATTTTTGTGAAGTCCAAATAAAATCTCGAGAGTTCTCCAACAAATTTTATCATGAACTCCAGGTCTTTTTCAATTTTTCTTTAACTCTAGGGATTACTATTTATTACTTTTACGAACAAACCTATGTTCTCAAAAGTGTTTGCAAAGTTCATGCTTTCAGAAAACAAACTTGGTTTTTCATGAAACCTAACAAACAAAACTTTTGCTACTGCAACTAGACAATGTTTATTCAAAAAATTTATGTATCTCTTCCGTATTAGGGATTTTTGCTCGTTCCTTCAACGATTTTTGCTCGTTCCTTCAACGATTTTTGCTCGTTCCTTCAACTAACGAACAAACGGGCATATATGTACGTTTTCTAAAAATCCTTCGTAAGTCCTAAACCGAACATAACTAGGCTTTTGAACACCCAAATCAGCAGTGCCTCATCTCTCCACGCTCATGAGATGACACTCTATCTTACTATCAGGATTCTCACCGGTGCGTTTACTCGTATATGAAATCATTGGGGTAAATCGAGGATCCTGAAACTACCTTTGTAGACTGAGTTCAACCATCGATCTCGTCGACTGAAAATCACCATATAATGCATACTGCAGAACATGACTGTCCTCCACTAAGCAGGGGACTTATTGTAGATGGTAGATTTTCAACAAGGGGAAAAACCATAAAATCATGAAGCATGTTTCTGACACGGCTTTCAGGCATGCAATGGTTCATATTTTACGAATCCATGATGAATATGTTTTCGAAAGGCCTCCACTAGGCGAGCGTTCGATACCCAGCATTTCATCGTGACTTCTATGCAGCTGGGCGGTTCTCCATAGATTGAGAACACTAACGCCTTCAGGCCGTCGGTGATACTCACTGTCCCTGACTGCAGGAGAGTGACCTACCTCTACATAGAAGAATTATTGGGCGGTTCTCCGTAATATTGAGAGCAATAACGCCTTCAGGATGCCGGTGACACTCACTGTTACTGACTACGTAGAGTCTCCGTGTATAGACTCAGGAGGTCCTCCATACATGAAATGTTGAGAGGGCAAAACGTCTTTGGTACATTGGCAACATTCGCTGATTCACTGAGTATACGCAAGAGATTAATTTTTATGTCATATTCGCCACAGAGTTCCCAGAAAATAATCTATCTTATCTTATTACTCTTATTTCATGATCGAAATGGTAATAGATAAATGTATTAATCCGATTTCATGATCGAATCCACGGCTGATCTCATGAAATGGTAATAGATATTACTCTGATTTCATGATCGAATCCACGGCTGGTCTCGTGAAATGGTAATATCACCGCTTATTTCATTACTCCGATTTCATGGCTGAATCCATGATCCCATGAAATGGTAATACCTATTTTGTTATTCCGAATTCATGGTCGAATCCGCGGCTGATCCTATGAATTGATAATAAAAAACTACTCATTTTATTACTCAGTTTCATGACTTATTCTTCACTGAATTTAATAAATTAGTAATAAATACTCAACAACTGGGCCTCTGAACCATCATTGAGTAAGCCCCACAAAAATGGTGCAAGCGTACTCCACGATGATGCACGACTGAGCACCCGGATGCACGAACGTGCATCCAAAAAACATGAAGCAATGGGGAGTTCTGCACAAAACAAGAGAGAGAAATAATAATAAAATAATAGGGAAGCGCTCGTGGGCCGGGCCCACCGGCCGGCCGGTCGGTCCCATGCTTCCCATTATTTTTCCACGTTTTTGTTATTTCATGGAGACTTCTCCATCTTGGAAAAAATTCCCTAATTTGTGCAAAACTCGGAGAGTTCTCCATTACTTGGAGGATTCACCAAATAAATTATAAAATAAGGAGAGGCGCGCATGACCAGGTAACCCAGCCGGCCGGCCATGCCAAAGCCGTGGCCGGTCCCACACCTCACGGATCCTTAGCTTTTTATAATTAAAATTCCCAGTTTAACAAAAACTCATGAGTTCTCCAAGGATTCTCCATATCTTGGAGAACTCTCCATAATTTATAAAAATAATAATAAAATAAGGAGAGGTGTGCGGGACCGGACAACTTGGCCGACCGGCCATGCCCAAGTCGTGGCCGGCCCCACACCTCACAATCCTTAGCTTTTATAATTATTTTATCAAATCTTCGTGAGTTCTCCATATCTCCAAGGATTCTCCATATCTTGGAGGACTCTCCATAAACTCAGGGGTTCACGGGAAATAATAATAAAATAGGGAAAGGTGCACGGGACCGAGCAACATGGTCGGCCGGCCATGCCCTATCCATGGTCAGTCCCACACCTTGCAAACCCTAATTTATTATAATTATTATTTCCCTCAACGTGTGAAACTCCGGGGTTTGAGCAAAATTTGTGAGTTCTCCATATTTTCTCACATATTGCTTGAATCACGAAAAACCAAAAGCCAACATGTTCACACGGCCGGCTAGCCTCTCACGGAAATTTTAAAACATTAAAATATTATTATTTTAATATTATTAAAATATTGATGAATTGAGCATACATGCTCATTCCACCAAAAATCGAGAATTCTCAGCCAAGATGAAACTCTTCTGAAAATTCACAATATTGCTCAAACGCGCATCAGAAAATACTGAGACTCTCAGTATGGAGACACGGACATCATGGAAACATGTGCACGCCTCCATGACCGACCAGGTCGTTTCTAGGGCTTGAACGAAGCCGGTCCCACACATTTTCGCAATTCTGACCTAATTTGCTCAATTGCTCATACTAGGCCCGAAATCTCTCCAACCAACTGGAGAATCCTCCAAACGACCAACAATTTGTCACGTGACCACCAGGAGCCAGTCCCATGCCTTATTGGTCGGTCCCATCTCTCATACCTAGGTTTTACACCTAGTGCTGAACTCAGCAATATTTTCAGTAAATGGTGAATCCACCATTTATTCATGATTTTTCACCAACTCTCAAACTGAGAACCCTGGTGCGTGCTCACTCGATCACTGGGCACCACATGTACACTCCTCATCCCATGTGGTCGGTCCTCATCACTCATGGTCATTTTTCAGCAATTCCCCAACTGATGGAGGATTGACCAAAAATTAGGGTTTTGAATGAACGCTCTGTGAAACCATCATTCTGAGCAATTTTGAACACTAATAAATTTATGTTGATTCGCCAATCGACATCAAAATTAATTATACAATGTTTGGTGATCCACCAATATTTTAATTAATATTTTACTGGGTCGCGTCACCAGTAAATAATTCGCTGAATTGAGCAACACTTGCTCGATTGTCGATATTGACCAATTCTAGACAATTCATCAAATTTATCGAATTAAGCAATACTTGTTCAGTTGCACGTAAAATTACTAAATAATTAATTTGGTGAATTGAGCAATACTTGCTCGATTGCCCACCAAAATCACTAATTTGGTGAATTGAGCAATACTTGCTCGATTTCCCATCAAAATCACCAATTTAGTGAATTGAGAAATACTTGCTCGATTGCCCACCAAAATCACTAACTTGGTGAATTGAGAAATACTTGCTCAATTGCCCATCAAATTCCCATAATTTGGTGAATTGAGCAATACTTTCTCAGTTGCCCATCAAATTCTCCTAAACCGCAGAATTGAGCAATACTTGCTCAATCACTCAACTAGTCAGTAATTTGTCACACTGACATCTCTTCAGAGAACTACATGTTCGACACATGAATCGCTGAGCATTCACCATTCATGCTCGATTCACCGAAACTTAAACTCATTGTCTAATCAGTCAATAATTGACTAACCAAAACACGTCTGCCCCGCAGACTCCACGATTCGTGAAACATCAATCACGTCACAAATGGGGGGATATCACTTAGGGTTTTGTTCTGGCGGTCTACGACACGTGGATTCATCCACAACAAGAAATGTGCGTAAGTCGTGTCAACGGTTGAAGGAGTTAGCAAAGTAGTGGGTGCACGATCACAAGTCTCCACACGACGTGCAACTGACTTTACCATGATCTCCCACTTTCCCACTACTTTCACTCGAGAAGCCGTCACACTTACATGGATTAGTGGTGTTACTACTCTAACAGTATAAATAAGTATCTGAGTCCATGATTGAAAAACAATTCGAACATGACAACATTCGAACACCCGAATACACGTCTAACAAGGATTTTACGAGTAATCTCTCTCTCGAGAATTCATCAATCATTCAGAACTTATTAGAATTCAACAGTTCACCAATACTGCAGAAACCTTCAACACACCCACAAGCCTCGATCATCACTGATCCCACACAATTCTCAGCTTCCCTCCTACAGAACAACCCATTTCCCTCTTTGCGACCGAATTGATTATGGAACGGCCATTGTCTTGGTTTAGGCCGGAGTCATACAGATTGATTTCCCGAATCTCAGCACCCCCTTTGCAGCGATGCATCTGTGTGAGGATTAACATATTTTCCCGGCTGAGGAGTTTCGACAGCTCGCACGACTCTCCACTTTCCCGAAAAACCGGCGAACCGTTTTTCCCCATCCACAACCAACACATAATTCGAGAAATAGATAGGCGAGATAAACTCGGTTGGAAATATCAAATGTGTATAATAAAAGTATATATGTCAAAACGACTTTTGTCTAAAGAGTAGGAGATATAGTAGATAAACTTTTGTGTGACAAATAAGTTCAAGTCTCCACATAACTTTTAGTCGATGAAGATCCACCAGTTCCTTGAGTAGTCCTTCGTCTTGTATGATGATTACCATGGAGTTCTTGAGCTCAACTACACTTTCTATCCTAGTCTGAGACCTTTAGCTATGTAGGATAGAAATCAAGATTTATAGTTTTGATCACTAACATTGACAAACATGCTTGAGATAGAAACGCATGCGAGTTCGACCGAGCAATGCTCTAATAATCTCTCCCTTTGTCAATTTTAGTGGAAAAATTATTAATACATATGCAATATAAAAAAATAAAAAAATTATACTTTTGTAGCTCCTATTCCACATGTCTAATCTTCAACATTACTCGAAATCTTCGTCACTTCCAAGTACTCAATGATCCTAAATGTTGTAAGTTCAACATCATCGCTGTTGAAAATACGTAGCTATAACAACAAGAAAACAATAGTTCTCAATCATTGTTATATAGTGTCATAGTATCATTACACAACGTCAAAGTTCAATTGTATCACAACTTCAACAACAATACTATGGTGATATGTATCACTCCCCCTTAGTCAATACTCCATCTCACGTGGAAACCACTCCCCCTTACATAATGATCTAAAAACCATATGTATTTGTATTGTGAACTACATATTAATTTTCCTCCTTTTTGTCAATAAAATTGGCAAAGGTACAAGTACGGGATCCTAATGAAATTTCCGTAAGAGACATTTCTTGACCAAAAGAAAGCAAAAATACCAACTTATTTAGATGCAATCATAAAGCCGAAGTTAAATGTATTCATCAAGGAGTCTATAAAGATACAAGATAACCCCTATAATATTCCACAGCCACACTCCTCACAAAGATTTGGCGATTAAGCGCAAGTTCAAAAAGAACTCTCCCCCGTAAAATGTCATTCCCGAAAGAACAACAAGAGCGGCCTTAATTTTGAAAGAAAAGAAGGATTTCTTTGGACATAGCAAATCACATACAAGTATGAATTTGAATCCAAAAAGCTCAATTAAATTAACCACAAGAGAACCAATGATTAATTTCATCGAAAATTGCTCAACATAAGTTGACTTATGGAGATCCAAAATACTCGATTAGATTAATCACAAGAGAACCCATAATTAATCTAATCAGAATACACAACCAAACTAATCACAAAAGAGTAGTCAATTTAATTGGTCATGCTCGACATAAGAAAACTTACGGAGCAACAACTAAATAACCAAATAAGATGATTAATTTAGTTAGTAAATGCTCGACATAAAGTACCTTACGGAACAACAACAAAGCTAATCATAAAATAATCAACTTGGTCGTTTAATGCTCAACATAAGACACATTACGGAGCCTCACAGTAATACATAAAATATGGATCAGGGAAGATCAATACTGCGGAATACACAAGGATTCATTCTATTTTTCATCACCATTTGCACAATAACACACAATAGACATAATCCTTGAAAACAAAAGATTTTAACCTATATTCCATCAATAATTGACAATATAGGCTTAACTTTGGTATTTGTCAAATGTCTATTCATTCTTTTATCAATACATGCATATCGACATATGAAAGACTTTACTTTTGACAAGGTATGGGACAATCATACTTCACGAACGTAAACACATATCCCATAACAATATTGCAATATATAAAACCATAAAGATTAATACTGCAAAAATCATCTTCCAAACTAATTTAGGATTTAACCAAATAAATCTAAAAACATGAAGATGAAAACGTTGGACATAGCTATGTGTAATCACAATAATGGCTATTCCAAACTCTAGTTATTCTTCTAAATAAAACAAGAAAATAAGATTCTTATCTGAAGACTTACTAGTCGTTGTAGATCTTTCTCAGAGCATCTACAGAGAATTCCTTCTCATTATTGAAAAACCCGTTGATTATGGGATCGTTCAATTCCACCAAATATATCTTCAGAAATTTCTGTCAACTCACTAAGTTCTCTTTTTAGTTCATGCACGGTGTTTGTTGTTTGAGACAACATTCGTTCATAGTGAATTAACTTTTCTAAAGACGAAACAATTTGAGATTTTAAATTGTTTCCTTTGTTGGTGAAATCTTGCATCAAATCCCTAAAGTTATCATCAAGCTGATAAAAAGACAAGAACCAATTATAGGAAGAAACTTCTCTGTTATTTGTAGCCTTCACTTTCTTCACCCTTGAGGAAGAAATTCCTTTACACAGATACATGTTAGCAGCTTCGACTGCATCCCTGCTTGTGGTGCCTCTAGTTACGGGAGCCATGAAATTGTGTCTTTTTAGGGAAAGAGGAAGTCTACAAACGATGTTATAAATAGACTTATGAACGTCTAAGCCGTAGAAGAACAAGTCTTTTGTAGTTTAATGATGATCCGTTATCTATATTGTTAGGAGAATATTTTCTTAACAGAAATACATACAATACTTGAGCCACAAAGACACAAAACCCCATTTTCTCAAGTTAAAGATGAGGATGCGAACGTCTCCGGTATTAGACAGAGACGTTATGAGCCAAACGCTCTACTTGTTTACCATGGTTTGTTGTATAAACAGGTTTCCTACCTCTTCTGATTCTGGAAGAACTGGTTTTATGAGGCCCATGATTATCCAGATTCATCTTTTGCATGTTCTTTTGCAGTTTGGTGATTTTCTTATTGCTCCTTCTGAATCTCCAGCACGTGCTTTGAACATGATTTGCATTTCCACAAAACGAACAAATCAAGGATCCTTTGTCTTGTTGAAATGCCTCCTGTTTATCTCAACTGTCAACTTTCATTCCATGATCAATAGAAACAACGGGGTTGACAATGCCTGCAGTTTTGCTTTTAAATCCTGAACCGTTTGTGTTTCCAAAGGACTTCTGACCAAATAACATTGCTGAAATTTTGTCAGAGCTTCCATATAATCATTGTAGATCATCCTTGAGAGTGTCAATCTCTTTTTCCTTTAGAGCAATGGTTCTGGTGAGTTCATCATTGAGACAATCCATCTCAAGAGCTTTTACCTGGATTAATGATTCTAGTTTCTTCAATGAAGTTTTTAATTGAAGATTTTCTTGAAGAACCTCTCTATTCAAGAATTCGAAAATCTCTGTGTCAGTTTCAATTTCTGAATCATACTTTGAGTATGTAGATGCTTCTGCTGCAAGAGCTGAGGGTTCATTACATCCATCAGACATTCAAATTGTTGGCACTTAAAGATTTTTCTTTCACAAAATCATTAGTAGAAAATGATGACAAAAGATGTTTATCACATCTAAGGCTCCTTTTTACAAATTCTTTGGTCCTTTTTGTTATTAATGGTTTATCAAACCAATCACCATTTGAACAACATTCATCAGCCTAAGACAAGTTAGAGGTTTCACTTGTGTCGGAAACAGCATTGAATGCAAAGATTTGAACATAATTTCAATCAAGAATTTTTACCTTTCCAAAAGGAGTATTTTTGAGGTTATTTCCTCCATCGATGGCATGCTTCTTAGAAACATATTTTTTGTCTTCAAATATGGTTTCTAAGATATCCCAGGCATCTTTAGACTTAGTTCAAGTAGACACATAATGCTGAAGGTCTGGGGTAATGGCCTGTCTGATAACATTTAGGCCGTCAGAATTTTGCTTTGCAGCAAGAATTTCTTCTGGACTATATCTACCAACATCCTTAGGTACAGAGTACAGATACATCGCCTTCTGTGTTAACCAGAGGATCATAGCCATTAATGATACATACCCATGTTCGAAAATCACGAGCTTCAAGAAAAGCACACATAACAACTTTCCACCAAGGGTAGTTTGAGCCATAGAAGACTGGTGGTACGTTAATAGAGATAGCACCTCTGTCCATATAGTCGGATCGCTACAAACAAAGACTTGTAAGGTCTTTAAACGTGCTTGCCTGCTCTGATACCAATTGAAAAAGCGGGGGTACAACAACCACACCCAATATTTCGCTTAGCAATTTGTATGGACAAACTCTAAATACTTTCTAGAAAATCAACTAGACAGTCAGACTCAATCTAGATAAAAAGTAAATCAAAGAGTTTATATCTCAATCTCTCAATTTGATCTTTACTTAAGAAAATAGAAATTTTCGAGTCTTTATCAAAGAGAGATAACTTGGATGGTACCAAAGACCAATATCCAAGTGTCAATCAATTTAAATCAATAACCAAAAGGTCGGATATTCTAATTGATTGAACAACGCACAACCTGTGATATTTCAATTATATAAACAAATATAATGCAGAATAGAAATAACAGAGACACCAGAATTTTGTTAACAAAGAAACCGCAAATGCGTAAAAACCCCGGGACCTAGTCCAGATTGAACCCACACTGTATTAAGCCGCTACAGACACTAGCCTACTCCAAATTAACTTCGGTCTGGACTGTAGTTGAACCCCAATCAATCTCACACTGATCCAAGGTATAGTTGCACTCCCTACGTCTCTGATCCCAGCAGGATACTACGCACTTGATTCCCTTAGATGATCTCACCCACAACTAAGAGTTGCTACGACCCAAAGTCGAAGACTTTAATAAACAATTATGTATCACACAGAAAAGTCTATGGTAATAGATAAATCCGTCTCTCACGAATATACCTACGAGTTTTTTTCCGTCTTTTGATAAATCAAGGTGAACATGAACCAATCAATAAACCGGACTTATATTCCCGAAGAACAGCCTAGTATTATTGATCACCTCACAATAATCTTAATCGACGCAGCGAAAAAAAATATTGTGGAATCACAAACGATGAGACGAAGTGTTTGTGATTTCTTTATATCTTGCCTATCGGAGACGTCAATCTCAAGCCAATTATTACAATTATACTCGTACGATAAAAACAACAAGATCAGATCACACAACTACAAGAAAAGTAGTATCGGTCTGGCTTCACAATCCTAATGAAGTCTTTAAGTCGTTAACCTGGTTTTAGAAGAAGAAAACCAAAGGTTAAAGGAGAATCGACTCTAGATTAGCACAACTAGTATCACACAAAATGTGTGGGGATTAGGTTTTCCAGTAGCTAGAGTTCCCCTTTATATAGTCTTTCAAATCAGGGTTTGCAATCAATGTTAGCTTGGTAACAAAGCATTCAATATTCACCATTAGATGAAAAACCCGATTAGATTCAAGCTAATATTTCTCAACCGTTGGATCGAAAACTTAGCTTGTTACACACAAATGGAATGTCCAATTTTGGGTTTATGTAACCGTTCCCAAACATTAACATTTGTTGGATCAACAATAGTTAACCAATGATTAGCCATATGATCAATTTCATATCAACCATGTTCTTCTTCACCATAACTAGTTCAAATGACTCAAATGAACAAGTTAGAGAGTTGTTCAATTGCTTAGATCTTATGTAACTACACAAGACACAATCTAAGCAAAAACGGTTTGATTCACTCGAATCGTTTCATGAACTTTATAGCCACGGTTTGCAAAAGCATTTCTTAGTTTATATAAACATGAGTTCAAGAACAACCGGTTTTAGATATAACCAACTCAAGTTCGCGGACTTAAGCTCACGGAAGGAGTTCACAAACTCCAGCAGAAATTATTGGAATGAGAACTTCCGCCAGTTCGTTGACTGAGTTCGCGGACTTGGCTCACGCCACATTCCGTTTCTCTTGATCAACAAAGTTCGCAAACTTTGGTTCAAGGAATAAGGACTTATACATATGTGTGTTTCCACAATAATGCTTATATCCTACCAATGGTTATGTAATCTAAACTCTCATTTCAATCATTGAAACATTCTCAGAGGACGTTATATAGCCGTTAAACCATTTTTCGTCAGAGCAATTTTCAAAGTGATTGAAACATAACATGACTTTCGTCACTAGGTAAAGATGAATTTGGATAAAGCGAAAGCTTACCAACAGATATTTCGAGAAATAGATAGGCGAGATAAACTCGGCTCGAAATAGCAAATGTGTATAACGAAAGTCTATATATCAAAACGACTTTTGTCTCAAGAGTAGGAGATAAAGTAGATAGACTTTTGAGTGACAGATAAGTTCAAGTCTCCACATACCTTTTAGTTGATGAAGATCCACAAGTTCCTTGAGTAGTACTTCGTCTTGTATGATGATTACCATGGAGTTCTTGAGCTCAACTACACTTTCTATCCTAGTCCGAGACCTTTAGCTATGTATGCTAGAAATCAAGACTTATAGTTTTAATCACTAACATTGACAAACATGCTTGAGATAGCAACGCATGAGAGTTCACGAGCAATGCTCTAACAATAATATTTGCTTTGCTTTGCCTTTATAAAACACGGTGGATGTTGTTGGCTTAAGAAATAAATATGTTGGTTTGGTTGAGAATAAAACCTAGTGCTGTATTTATAACAAAAAAAATAGGCGCTGGTATTTCAAACGGGCGGTTTTAGTAAAGTCGCGCGGTTTTACTACAAATGCCAACTCCTATGGTAATTCAAACGGGCGGTTGTAGTAAATCCGTGTGGTTTTACTGCAAACGCCAACGACTTTATTTTCTTTACCGACCTATAAATTTCATTATTCCCATCTCCAAAATCACATCTTCTTTTTCTTCTTTAGTTTTAAAACTCTTAATCTCTCTCATTCTGCAGAAATGTCTGTTAAAAATCTTGGTCCCAAGTTTACTGAAGGTGAGGATATAACTGAAAAAGCGGGGGTACAACAACCACACCCAATTTTTCGCTTAGCAATCTGTATGGAAAAACTCCAATATACTTTCTAGAGAATCAACTAGACAGTCATACTTAATCTAGATAAAAAGTATATCAAAGAGTTTATATCTCAAAATCTCTCGATTTGATATATACTCAAGCAAATAAAAATCTGCGAGTCTTTATCAAATACTAGAGAGATAACTTGGATGGTACCAAAGCCCAATATCCAAGTGTCAATCAATTTAAATCAACAACCAAAAGTTCGGATATTCTAATTGATTGAACAACGCACAACCTGTGATATTTCAATTATATAACAAAATATAATGCGGAAAATAAATAACACAGACACTAGAATATTTTTAACGAGGAAACCGCAAATGCAGAAAAACCCCGGGACCTAGTCCAGATTGAACACACACTGTATTAAGCAGCTACAGACACTAGCCTACTCCAAATTAAATTCGGTCTGGACTGTAGTTGAACCCCAACCAATCTCACACTGATCCAAGGTACAATTATGCTCATATGTCTCTGATCCCAGCAGGATGCTACGTACTTGATTCCCTTAGCTGATCTCACCCACAACTAAGAGTTGCTACGACCCAAAGTCGAAGACTTTAATAAACAAATGTGTATCACACAGAATATTCTACAGTAATAGATAAATCCGTCTCCCACGAATATACCTACGAATTTTGTTCGGTCTTTTGATAAATCAAGTTGAACAGGAACCAATCGATAACGTGGACTTATATTATCGAAGAACAACCTAGTATTATCAATCAACTCACAGTAATCTTAATCGACGCAGCGAAAAAAAGATATTACGGAATCACAAACAATGAGACGAAGTGTTTGTGATTTTTTTTATATCTTGTCTATCGGAGATATCAATCTCAAGCCAATTATCACAATTGTACTCGTACGACAGAAACAACAAGATCAGATCATACAACTACAAGAAATTAGTATCGGTCTGGCTTCACAATCCTAATAAAGTCTTTAACTCGTTAACCCGGTTTAGAAGAATAAACCAAAGGTTAAAGGAGAATCGACTCTATCTTAGCACAACTAGTATCATACATAAGGTGTGGGGATTATGTTTCCTAGTTACTATAGTTCTCCATTATATAGCCTTTCAAATCATGGTTTGCAATCAATGTTAGCTTGGTAACAACGCATTCAATATTCACCGTCAGATGAAAACCTGATTAGATTCAAGCTAATATCTTTCAAGTGTTAGATCGAAAACTAGCTTGTTACACACAAATGAAATGCACGTTTATAGGCTTGTGTAACCGTACCCAAACTTGTATAGTTGTTGGTTCAACAATAGTCAACCAAATGGTTAGCCATATGAACACTTTCATATCAACCATATTCTTCTTCACCATAACTAGTTCAAGTGACTCAAATGAACTAGTTAGAGAGTCGTTCAATTGCAAGGAAATATTATGTAACTACACAAGATACAATTGAATCAAAAACGATTTGATTCACTTGAATCGGTTCATGAACTATATAGCCACGGTTTGCAATTTGCATTCCTTAGTTTATATAAGAATAATTTCACAAACATCATTTTTAGATATAACCTACTCAAGTTCGCGGGCTGGGTTCGCGGACTTATGTTCCCGGACGGAGTTCACAAACTCCAGCAGAATTTCTCGGGTCGAGAACTTCCGCCAGTTCTCGGACTGGGTTCATGGACTGAGTTCGCGGACTTATCTCACGCCACTATTCCGGTTCTCTTGATCAACAAAGTTCGCAAACTTCGGTTCAAGGAATAAGGACTTATACATATATGTGTTTCCACAATAATGCTTATATCCACCAATGGTTATATAATCTAAACTCTCATTTCAGTCATTGAAACATTCTTAGAGGACGTTATATAGTTGTTATTCACAAACCATTTCTCGTCAAAGCAATTTTCAAAGTGATTGAAACATAACATGACTTTCGTCACTAGGTAAATATGAATTTGGCTAAATCGAAAGCTTACCAACACATATTTCAAGAAATAGATAGGCGAGATAAACTCTGCTCGAAATACCAAATGTGTATAATCAAAGTCTACATAGCAAAACGACTTTTGTCTCAAGATAGGAGATAAATAGACTTTTGAGTGATAGATAAGTTCAAGTATCCACATAAATTTTATTCGATGAAGATCCACCGGTTCCTTGAGTAGTCTTTCATCTTGTATGATGATTGCCATGGAGTTCTTGAGCTCAACTAAACTTTCTATCCTAGTCCGAGACCTTAACTATAGTAGACTAGAAATCAAGACTTATAGTTTTGATCACTAACATTGACAAGCATGCTTGAGATAACAACGCATACGAGTTCGACCGAGCAATGCTCTAACAATAACTATATGAAAAACATATTTTTTTCATAGGCTAATCATTGGTATGGCCTTTCAAGACGGTTCTTTTTGAGAGAACGTTTGTTCAATGTTCGTCTCACTGACGGGAAATCCAGGAAACCGAGATGCTCGTCGATTGCGTGCTCGTTTTCAATCTATTAGGCTTGCGGTCCAGATATTTCTTGTTATGGTAATGGAAATTGATCGAGAAAAGTTCACCGGTGTAACTGAAGAAGAAGTGATCCAAATAGCTCTTGATAACTGGGAGGAAGCTCACGGTAAACCTTTTCGTTACGAAGCGTGTTTTAGAATTCTAAAAGATGGTCCATCTCAAGCACATCTGTACTGCACTCGATTTCCTCTCCCGTTCTTTACAATGGAAGAAGATGTTACTCTTGTTCGATCTTGTTTACATCGTATGATTAGAACAATGAACAATGACTATTTATGGGAAAGAGTATTTGGACATTTTGTAGCATCGCTGAACGAAACCATAAGAAACAGTAAGAGCCTAGAACTAAGAATTACATTCATCACTAAGGAAGTCAAACATTATACAGAAGTTTGTGGATGGTGCACCGTAGCAATTCTGGATTATCCAACGAATAAATGATGAGTATCTTACCTTTGTCCTCATGGACTCAATTGCATCATACCAAGTTTACTGAACTTGTTTTTTATCTGTTTTACAGAAAACCATCACTCAGACCAAGTAAACTGAAGAAAGAGGAAGTGAGTTTAAGCATTTTGAATGCTATGAACTCTACATAGAGAATCTCGCTGGATTTGGTGTACAGTCTGATGTTTTTATTGTGGTTTATTAAAATGCAGTTTGGTGTTATTTGCAAGTTTAAATTGTAATAAATTTCGCTTAATTTGAAGTGGAAATCTATTTTAAAATCTAAATGTTTTCATTCATTGATATTACTTCCAATTCTTTTACAAGATATAAACTTAGGCAATAATAAAACATACTAATAACTTCAATAAAAATCAAGTACAATTTTTTGCCTCCTGTTTATCTTCATTGGACGTATCTTCCATTCAACGCGCTCTTTGATAGTTTCGCCTTTGTTTTTGAATTTTTTGTTGTTAACTTCAAAACTTGAGCTCTTCTTTACCTTTTCGCAGAGCATTTTCTTGGAGCAACTTAAAAAACTTGCGCTTCCCTATTACAATTTTCAATCTTTTTAAAACTCCCACATATCTTAGAAACAATAGCTTCAAGTTTTGCATCGCAAAAAAGTGTAATCGCCTTTTCAGCCATCTCGCCAACAATAAACTAAAAAATTTAAATAGAATTTTAGAAGAGAAAATTCAAGATAAGTGAATTTTGGTGTGAGTGAATTGTTTGAATATGATGGTAATTTATAGAGGTAAAAAGTGAAATTTGAATTTTAAGAACTACATGTTGGCGTTTGTAGCAAAAAATGCCAGCGCTCTACGTTCGAGTGCCGCGTTTATGTTCCGAACGCCAACGCTTATGTTTTCAATGTCGGCGTTTAACCTTCACACCCTGGCATGTGCCCCTATCCCGCGCATTTGATGTTCAACCGCTCATTGCTTTTCCATAGCGGAGAAACCTGTTTGGCCATCCACCTGGCTCAACAAAATTTTCAATTTGGCCATTGCCATAGGAATTGCCCTTTATAGCTTCTCCAATGGAATGTATGTGAAAAAAAAAGTCTTCATCCACATAGGATACACAACCATTTTTGTAAAAAATTATCTCCAACTAATTGATGTGAGGATGATGTGGCAAAAAAATAATTAGACATCCTCTAGGTGAACCTCTAGTTTTAGACATTTACCTAGAGTATGTCTTCCCATCCTAATCATACTCTTATTAACAAAAATCATTAAAAATAAAAATGGAAATAATTTCAACCAATTATACATCTACAAATAAGTAAAAGAAGGATACAACAATTTAAGGGTTGGAGATAAAATTTATTTTCTCCTAATATTTAGGATTTTATAATGTCTTAAAAGTGATGCCACATATGAAACAGCCACATTCACAATTAGAGAAGCTCTTAGACATTCACTTAAAGGATGTTCTCATCCTAGTCACACTTTTACTAATACAAAAATATTTTTAACCAATTATATACCTACAAATAAGTAAAGAAGCATCATTGACTCTCTGGTTTTGGAATTGGGTTGTAAGGTTGAGAAACTACCAATTAAATACATGGGATTGCCTCTAGGTGCTTCTTCTAGGAATATTTCAGTCGGGGATGAAGTAATTCAGAGATGGAGATTAAATTGGCTATGTGGAAGAAAAAGCTTCTTAATAAAGCTGGAAGGTTAGTACTTATAGAACACTGCTTAGCTAGCTTGCCTATTTACTTTTTATCACTTATTCATATGCCTGCAAGTGTGGAGGAGAAGATTACAAGACTGATGAGGAATTTCCTTTGGGATTCTGATAATGTTAAGAGAAAATTGTGTTTGGTGTCTTGGTTGAAGATCTGTATGCCAAAGAAGTTTGATGGTTTAGGTGTTAAAAATATTAGGTTGACAAGTAGGTCTCTTAAAGCTAAATGGATCTGGAGATTTAGTAAGGAGAGGAAGGCATTGTGGAGATGAATTGTGCAGGAAAAATTCAAGAATAATAAGGATCAGTTGATGCCAGTGATGATTCTAAAGCTCAAGGCATAGGTATGTGGAAGTGCATCCTCAAGTTTTCTTCTTTTTTGAATAAGCACTTGAAGTTTCAGATAGGTAATGGAAAATCAACTAGATTTTGGCATGATAAATGGACAACTCATGGTCTACTTTGTTTGAGATTTCCTGCAGTTTATAGATCTTGTGCTCAAAAATTTGCTTCAGTAGCTGAACTGATTGAGGATGGGAGGGTGAATTGTGCTTATAGGAGGAGATTTTCTGGATGTGAACAGTTGGAGTGGGATATTTTATGTAATGAACTGGGACCTTGCTATGGATTTGAAGAGGGTGAGGATACAGTTAGTATGGAATGGGATTTTTCTGTTCAAAGGTGTTATGAAATGCAGTTAACTGATGTTGTTGAAGTTAGCTTCAATAAATTTCGGTGGAAACAATTTATTCCTTCTAAGGTTAGCTTCGTGTTTTGGGCAACCTTTCATAATTCACTTTCAACAAAGGATATGTTGCAACATAGCGAATGAAAGTTCAAGATGGTTTGGGTGTCTTATGTAAGCAACATGAAGAAACTGCAGACTATATTTTCTTACATTGTTCTTATACATATAATATATAGTCTCATTTTATGAAAGCTTTTGGCATTTCTTGGGTTGCCCCTGCTAATTTGCTGCAGTGCTTTGAAGCTTGGAGACTTATTGTCCTTATAGGGAGGAACAAGAAGATTTGGTGGAAGATTGTCTATGTTGTTCCTTGGCACATTTGGTTAGAAAGGAATAGTAGAATATTTTGTGGGAGAGCCAAAGAGGAGGATGAGCTAATTCTGCTAATTAAACAGACTTTAGCACTTTGGTTTTGTGATTCTAATGTTTTTGATGGCATTTCTATAAGCCAAATTTTGTTTCATTGGGACTATGTTGTGCATACATAATGTATCGCAGAGCATCCCCTTGATCGAAAATATTTTTCTTTCTTAATACGACCTTTCTTTTTCAAAAAAATAAATAAATTAAAGAAGCATCATATAAATAAATGGGTTGGAGATAAAATTTACTTTTTCTTAATACAGTAAAAACTCTATATATTGATACTCCATATATTAATAAACTCTATATATTAATAAAAAATCATAGTCCCAACTCGAGCTAGTTATAAATAGTAATAACCTCCATATTTTAATATTAATAGATTTTTCTAGTCCCGCCATAAGGAATTTACCTCCATATATTAATATAATCGTCATTATTGGAAACTTATACATTATGTTACATAAAAATTTAGATGGACTAAAATTATTTATCTATAATTGTTTGAGAAAAGGATGTAACTTTTTGGATTGTTATCGCATCTTTTGGCATGTTTGAGAAAAGGATGTAACTTCGTGCTGAAGCCAAAACATTTCAAACTTGTCGTGCATGTTTAAATCTTCTAGGCATGAAACTTTTTGTATCTCCGTACTACCATCATCAAGATGCTCTCCTTCTACTTCTTGTCTACTTCCATGGATGATTTATTCTTCCGTTAAGCATATACGACTTGTTGCGCATTTGGATGATTAAGGAAGACATCTACATCCATTATTATTTACATACTTTAAATTAAAAACATAATATATTTTTTACCATACCTCCCTATATTGATAAACTCCGTATATTACTCCAAATAATTTTGTAAAGTCCCAAAACTATTAATATATGGAGTTTTTACTTTATTTAGGATTTTATACCTTGAGGATGTCTTAAAAGTGGTGTCCGACGTCCACATTCACATGGGAGAAGCTCTAAGCCGGTGCTTTCTTCGCAACAAGTTTACCACTTAATCAAGGAAAATTGACATTTATATCCCTGGCACCAAAACTTAAAACCCTAGTAGATTTCCTACTTTCTGATAATAGTCGATTCTCTGTTTCTCTCTACTGCCCCCATTAATTTAAGCTTGTACAAGGGTTTATCTGAACTTGTATAAATCTCCAATGTTTAAAGGTTAAATCTTTATTTGAGATATCTCTTCACAGATTTGCAATCGTAGACAGATTTTTCTTTTTCCTTTTTTTTTTTTTTTAATCAATGGGAAGCCGAAAATTAGTTCGTGATTTGTTCCTAGCTAAGCAACTTCTCTTTCCACTGCAATCTCGACAGGTTTAAAACGAAAAACCCTAAATTTGCCATTTTTTCTTCTTCTTATTCAGTTCCCTGTATCATGAAAGCTGTAATTTTTTGGTACACAGTAAAAGAATATTATTCGTGCTCGGTTTCTTATGGATTTCATTTATTTGTGTTTAGGTTGCAAGTTCGAGATTACGATTGGTTTCAACGAATAATGGGTTATTGGGTTCTCGTCGATTTAGTGTTTTCAATGAATTCTCTGAGAAACTAAAAGGGGAGGTCAAAAGGTGCTTTTTTTTTTGCTGTTTCCAATTGAATCTGTTAGAAATCAGAATTAACGTGGAGCGAGTTTCTAATAAATCATTTTGGTGGCAGTAATCCTGATATCCAAAAGTCAATTAAGCAGCTCAAGGAGAAAGCAGGGGAAATTAAGGAGGCGAAAGAAGAATTGAAAGTTAGGTAATTTTGATGGCCTTATGGTTTTTCTTTTTTTTTTCTCTCTTTTACATTTATACCTTTATGGGCTGAGACATACTGTTGTATGTCAAGGCTGGCAGACGGTTCAAAGGAGGTTATGAGATGGTGAACTTGACAAATGCAGAACGAAGCAGACAACGGAGAAGCTTTACAAGAGTGTGGACGGTGTATGGACGGAGGCTGAAGCTACAGCGAAGAAGGTGAGATTCAACTATTGGTGTAAATGTGCTTCATATGAAACCATTTATTTAGATACATAGACACTCACAATTTGGGATCTCTATTTCATCCATTCAGGGATGCCAAATTTCACTTTCCTCATGTGGTCTTCACAATTTCCTTTACCTTGCCCCAAAATGGCTTCGGGGAAGTTATGGTGGTTTTAAAACTTGTTGAGTATCCTTTTGTTATTTCCAAGACTGGTACACCCACATTGTTAATCTTTTGTGTACTCCTAGTCAATAAATAGCGATTTTGTACTTGTGGTGGTTGTCGCTGTTTCATCTTTATCATGTCACTAGGACCACTATTCTTACTATTGGAGATATCTAAATCATCATACCCTATGTTCCTTTTGTATCACTGTAGGTGTCCGCTAACGTGAAGGAGAAGTTCTCAGCTGCCACAGAGGAGGTGAATGTGCTAATATTTCTTTGCTGAGCCTTGCTATTATATGCTAAACAATAATTCCTCCCAGACTTCATGTTTTCTCAATTGTTCTGATTTAGGTCAAAGAAACATTTGGGCTTGGAAAGCAAGATTCTCCAGGATCCTCCACCAAAACCTCTACTAACACTGGTGCTCATGTGAAAGATGAGAAGAATGCCCCATCCGGAGAAGCTACATCTCAGAATTCTGAATCTGGTGATTCCCAACAATCATATTTCAACAGGTTTAAATCCACTGTCTCTTCTGCTGCTCCGACAGTTTCCTCGGCCTTCCAAAAAATTAAGGAAACAAAGGTACTTGACATGGCAAAACAAGGTTATGTCATCGTGAAAGATGAATTAAGTGGAAAACCTAGTAAGAGAAGGCATATGCAACATGAAGCCTCCTCTTACCCCAAAGGGGAAAGAAGTACAAAAACTGACATTGTAATTGTACCCACAAAGCAATCACGCTGGGGTAAGAAGTGGGAAGCATTCAAAGAAAAGGTAAGGGTACTCGATTTTAACTTGTCTTTGCTTGAAGTAAAGATCTCCTCATTTCCATTTTTTGGTTTATCCCGCCACTGAATTCAAGAGACTAAGAGTTATTTCCCTTTTCAGATGCAAGGTAACCCTGTAATCAAGCGTATAAGTGGGATTGGTGAGCCTGTTGTAAAAAAGAGTCAAGAGGTATGTCTTTCAGTGAAGATATTTTTAGCATATGCATTGAAGTTTGGCTCTGGGGTACTTAAACTTAAGTCTTAAAGACGTAGTGACGACATATTGATTATGTGTTTTTGGTCATACGTTATGATTATTTTGGATTCTTTTCGAAAAAGAAAATAAAACCTGATTTCTTATTACATTTTGAACTATTCCTCATCATAGACATTAAACATCTGAGGGTACAACGTCGCTTTTCATGCCACCATGTCATATGCAACCTTTAGACGATTCTGATACATTTTTTATTTTGTAATTTTTTTTTATCCTTCTTGGAATCTCACAGCTCGCAGAGGATGTCCGGGAGGTATGGGAAACAAGTGATCACCCTGTTGTTCGCGAACTTCAAGAGTATGTCCTCTGAGTTCAATCATTGCATTTCTGCCCCCATGGGTTCTTCTTATATCTCCAAAATTGATTTTCCAGATGTGGTACATGTTCATAACCCTGTGATTGGTCTGACAGTATGAATGAAACTGTTTTTGGAGAAACAGATGCTGCCATATCGCGCAAGGAAATACGTCGTCGGGACCCGTAAGTTGCTGAGCTTAGTTGTTTACATGTATTTTAGTTGAAGCACATTTGCTTTTATCAAGAATTTTTTGTTTGCTAATATATCTTTTATTTATCTTTTTCTTACAAGGTCCTTCTCGTTACCGGATTTTGTTGCTGAAGTTCAAGAAATGATCAGGCCGACCCTTGATGCTTATTTCAAGGTAGCTACTGAACAGTTGTAGTACTCCAAGGCTTTCTACTGAACAGTTGTAGTACTCCAAGGCTTTCTATTATGTTTTATATTGACTGTCAGTGCCATCAATTTGTTTGGCATAGTCATTACTGCACACATGATAACTGAGCTGGAATAAAGAACATAACATGTTAGCATCTTTCAGAGTCGAATCCAACAGAATGGTGCCTACAATGCTAGGTCTGGATTTCCTATATGACCTTGTATATCCCGGTCGGGATCTGACATCCCGGCAAGGAACTCATATAATCCAAGAAACTTTCCATTAATCTTGGAGTTAGGTTTCCAGGCCTTTGCATTACAATGGTCAAAATAGTACCTCAACTAAAATAAGAGTTGGACTATGTTTGAATGCTTTGCGCCAGCTACTACCAGTGGGGCGGGTACCAGTCCAGGTGTCTGCCACTACTGGTTGTGGTAGATTCATAATGAAATCACACAAATGATGGGGATCCAACAGAAAACTATATACTGCATTAGGTTTTTGGTTTTATACATTCTTTTTTTAAAATATCTTCTTGAGTAATGGGTACTTGTTCAACTGCATTTACAGTGAAACTAACCTTTATATAATTGATGTTTAACTTGTAATCGTAAAACACACAACTGATGTACCTTTAACCTTTCAATATAATTGATCTGGTCATCTAGATGTAGTAAATATCATAATTAAGCTTAGTTATCGTGTATGAGAAAAGTTTGATTTTTTACTGCAGATGGAATTTGTTTAGACACCCCTGACAGTGTCTTTTGTTTTTCTGTAGGGTGATGTGGAAACACTGAAGAAGAATTGTAGTCCTGAAGTAATTGAGAGATGTAAAGCAGAGAAGCAAGCTTACGAAAGCCAGGGAATGTTCTTCAGCAATAAGGTTTGGCCGACGAACATCTAAATTGGAAATGAGTTGATGGTATTTTGTTAAATTGTCTAATTACTGGAAATAATCTGACATGTCTGTGCTTCGATACAGTATTTACTTTATTTCCTTTAACTAATGGAAGGGGATAAATACAACCGCTTTTTGTGATGCCTGCTTGATTTGAAATGCCAGCGGCATCTACTTTATGGTCCCTGTTGTTAATATCTCTTTCTTTTATATTGCAGATCTTACATATATCCGACGTTGAAGTCCATGAAACTAAACTAATGGGAAACAGTCCTATAATCATTGTAGTGGTGAGCATATTTATTTGCATTATATTCTATTTTATACCTCTCATGCATATTAAGGTTCTGTGTATGAAACGTGCTGAAATCTTTCGTACTTTGTATCATTACAGTTCCAAACTCAGCAAATTTACTGTGTGATGGATAAGGAAGGTTCAATAACGGAAGGAGGAAAGGTAAGATTCATGTGCTCCTACATATATAAAGTAGTTAACTGACGAAGTGCCTTGTTAAAAACATGTTGCATTCTTTTTGACATCTCACTATGTACTCTCATCTGTTAAGGTGGTGGGTGCTTTAGAAGCAGCTAGTGCTTATTATAAGAAAAGAAATAGAAAGAATAAATTATTTTGAAAACTACTATACTCCCTAGAATCTTTCTGACCCTGTTATGGAATATAAATCAAAATGCTGGGGCATGTAGAAAGTTTACATTCATTTATTTCATTATTGACCTCAGAAATTCGTGTTGGGACTGCAATGACTTCTTCTGTTAAATACTGTAAATATGACAACAGTGGGCTCAAGGTCTTTAATTTTTTTTATTTTGTATCGGATTTGGCCTGGGTGCATCGTCATTTTGTAACTAATGATTTTAATGTTATCCCACTCTAGGATACAATTCAAACTGTATTTTATCAATGGGCAATGCAACAAGTTGACGTAGAAGACCAGGAGGAAGGTGCTCTCTATCCTATATGGAGGTTACGAGAAACACAACAACTCGGAATGAAAGCTCTCATTTAGTAGGCGCACGCATTTGCTCATCATTGCAACTGGATTTGTGTTTATCTGGACTTTTGTTTTTCATCCCCACCAGAGAAAAATCACAATCTGGCTCCAATTTGTTTTAAGAACGTGAAAACAGTCGTTATGCAAAATCCGAACATTATGTTTATTTATTCTGTCAGATTTTCAAGTAATATTTATCTATATTATAAATCAGATCTCGTCCATGTTCAGGAAAGTGTTGTTCCAGGGGAAACGCCGGAGCTATTTTTTAAAACCAGCGGGCTAAAAACTCTGCTGCCTAAAACAATCAAAACGATAACCACCTTAAATTTTGATAAATAATTTTTTTCGTGTATGTGTAGTACACAATTGCCCCCCGGGTGGTAGAGTCATGGAAAGACTCGTCTTGATCAGTTGGGAGAGGAAAAAAAAAGAGAGAAACGAATACTGTATTTTGACATAACTTGTCGTTTCTCACTGGTGGGTAGTTGGTAGACTGGTTAGTAGGCATTGTGGTTCATTTTCTCACTGTCATTTGATCAATATTTTCCACATCAACCTCTCAGAATTCAGTGACCAAGACAAGTACAGTGGGGGCGATGCACAGACTGAATTTTTGTTATCACCTCATTTATTTAAAAGAGATAAATAACATTGTTTTCTCTCATTCAGGAACTCAAGTATTGTGTTTGTTTCTAAAGATATACTAGTTTATCAACGCCAAATTGGGGGTCTCAAATAATTTATACCCACAACACAAAGTATAGGGGCTTCCAAAATGATGGTGAAATATCTATTTTATCCTTCCCATAAAACTAAACCTAAAATACTATTAACCCTAATCCAAACCCATTTCATTTTAACATTTCATCTTCGCCTCCCCCTCCCTCTGCGTCTCCTCCCTCTCCATTAACGACTTCGGTCAAAAAACAATTCTCCGATAAAACCCCCATATCTAACTTGGGTTTGATTTTAATTTGATGTTCTACCGCAAATTAGTGTTTGAATCCGTAGAAATTGAAATTTCAGATTTGAAGTCGTTAGGAAATACGGTTGAATGTCGACCGATTTTTCATGTTTCCTTAAAGATTGTGGTTGAATGTTTAACGATTATTTATCTGCATGTTGTAATTTGGAGAAGTCGTCCACCATTAGGTATTGTGATAACGACCCTGAATATTTTTTTTCTGACGAACATATTTAAAAACGAACGACTAAGTCGATTTGCATACATAGAATTCCTCTTCTGTTTTTAAGTCGCTTAGATATGTTTAAATGGTTAACGATTCTATATAGAAATTATCTTCTGTTTTCAAGTCGGTGAGATGTGATGAAATTGTTAACGACTCTTTTGGACGACTTGTTTTATTTCCGAACGACTCCACAGTAAAACAATTTTTTGTTTTAAAATCGTTGAGGACCACTATTAAATCCGAACGACTCCACATAAATCATACAAATGTCAAAAATAAAGTTTGGGTCGTTAATTTTAGAGACATAACATAAAACGATTCTCACTTAATATGAAAGGGTCGTCCGTATATAATAGTAACGCAGTGACGACCCTAGACGCAAAATTACAGAAAGTATGAAGTCTAGAGTCGTTTGGTTATAAATATAAGGAGTTAACGACTCCAAATGACCTAATCTCTAGAGTCCTCAAATTACTAAAAATGACTTAACGATTTTTCATAACTGGATATTGGTGTCAGTTTATTTGAGTGCTAAGATACTGACGACTCGTCAGAGTCGTTGGATATTAGCCGCTCGATTTAACGACCCTAACACTAAGCTGATAAATATTAACCATGAATCGACCACTTGGATCACCATTCATGCGATTTGAAGTGTTTAGGAAGTTTACCTGATTGTTTTGAGCTCCAGGTTCTTCATATGGAGTATTTGTTCTTTCATTTTGAGCAATGGGATCTCCACCATTATTCATGGCTTCCTCTATTAACATATCTTCATCAAACATCCAATCCATATCATTATTTGAGACAATCACACCATCAATACACTCATGTATGTTGTCTAAACCTTCACCAACCTCATTTCCTCCACTAGAATCACCCATTTCAAAAATCACAAATTTCCCCCCCAAAATCCACCTCCTTCTTCTCTCCACAATACAAAAATCCAAAATTTTATTTTACCAAAATTTTATCCCAAAATCTGATTTTAATCTAACCAAATTAATTAACAACTAATCACACTGAATTAACACTAATAAGATGGGGTAGTTTAGCCATTTTAGAAAATATGGGATAAGGGATAACCCCCAATTTATTTTTCATGACATTTTTTGTCTTCTAGTGGGGGCCCCTAATTAGTTTTTCAGGGCTCCCAATTTAGCGTTGTTGTTTATTCCTCTTTTCTTTTGACTTCTCCGGTTCTTAAATTAAAAAGTAATACTTTTGATTTTTCATTCTACTTTTCTTGCATAATGAGATGGGATTTGCATAGTAAAGTTTTTATTAACTTATAACTTTTTTAAAAACGGGCACCTAGCTCAGTTGGTCATTCCCGTTTCTCAAAATTTCATGCGTTCCAGGAGGTCCCAGGTTTGAACCCAGTGACGCAAACTTTGATGAATGGTTCAGGAAAGGGTTCAAGTGTCCCGTGTTTCAGGAGATAGATGATATAAACTTTGATGATGAAGAAGCTGTTTTCAAGGACCCTGGAGGTGAGTCAAGATAATAAAATGCAGTAAAAATTGGTATCGTTGTTGTTGACATTGACTGAATTTGATATTTGTCATTTGCATGGCACAGGGAACGCCAATAAACCAAATAAGAGCGAAGAAGGAAGAGCAGCCAGTCGTTATGAATGCATTTGAACTGATTTCCTTATCAAGGGTCTCAATCTCCGAAATTTGTTTGAAGTAGAACAGGTTCACAAAGCTTATCCTTTTCTTTAATATATTGGATGTTTACTTTTATGTCATATTTGAAAATGTTAATTGCATAATTCAAATTCATTGAAATGCCATGAGTCAGGAGGATTCTAGGACAATACGAAAAATCCGACAAGAGAAAGAGAAGGATTGTCGGAATAAGACAAATATAAATATGAATAAGATCCTATTAAATTAGGGGAAGAATAGTTTTTCTCGAAAATAAATCCCAACCATTTACCTTGTCTTCTGTTTAGGTTAGCTGTAAGAGATTGTACTGATTACGGTTGTAGCTTGTTTTGATTTGTTTCTTTTTTCAAAACGAGAATATATCGACAAATGTATATATACAGGAGGAAAACACTAGAAAAGAAGAGAAGATCTCGGACATTATTAACTTCGGGGGACCAAAATAAACTGGCCAAATTGGGGCATATACTAGATGATAAAAAAGCTCATTGAAAGGTAAAAGAAAACACCCCTTATCCAATTATTTAAAAAAAAAATGGCTAATTTACCTCTTGATTGATTAACGTTAATCGGGTGATTAATTGATGTTTAATCAAATTAAACTAGAAAGTAAGTAATTTTGATTCTGCATCAAAAAGTGATTTTTTTTTAAACTCGTCCAGAATCGGTGGATGTTCATGCTCACATAAACCTGTCACTTATGATTACCTGCTTCCTAGTTTGTGACTCAAGATTAAAGTCTTAAAGTGTTAAATGAAAATGGTTAAACTTATCTGAAAAAGCGGGGGTCTAACAACACCACCCAATATTTCGCTTAGCAATCTGTATGGACTAACTCCGATATATTTTCTAGAGAATCAACTAGACAGTCAGACTCAATCTAGGCAAAAATATCCCAAGGAGTTAATATCTCTTCTCTTGATTTGATATTACTCAAGCTAAAGGAATCATCTAGTCTTAATCAAATACAAGAAATAACTTGGATGGTACCAAAGACCAATATCCAGAGATCAATCAATTTAAATCGACAACCAAAGATCAGATATTCTAATTGATGATCTACAACGCACAACCTGTATTATTTCAATTATATAATGAAATATAATGCAGAAAAGAAATAACACAGACACCAAAATTTTTGTTAACGAGGAAACCGTAAATGCAGAAAAACCCCGGGACCTAGTCCAGATTGAACACCACACTGTATTAAGCCGCTACAGACTCTAGCCTACTACAAACTAACTTCGGTCTGGACTGTAGTTTAACCCTAATCAGTATCACACCGATCCAATGTACAATTGCGCTCCTTACATCTCTGATCCCAACAGGATACTACGCAAATGATTCCCTTAGCTGATCTCACCCACAACTAAGAGTTACTACGACCCAAAGTCGAAGACTTGGATAAACAAATCTGCCTCACACAGAAAAGTCTATAAGATAGATAAATCTGTCTTCCACAGATAAATCTATTTAGGTTTGTTCCGTCTTTTGATAATAATCAAGGTGAACACGAACCAATTGATAATCCAGTCTTATATTCCCCGAAGAACATCCTAGAGTTATCAATCACCTCACAACAATCTTAATCGTATGGAAGCGAAACAAGATGTTGCGGAATCACAAACGATGAGACGAAGATGTTTGTGATTACTTTTTATATTTTGCCATATCGGAGATAAATCTCAAGCCAATCTTACAATTGAACTCGTATGATAGAAAATGTCAAGATCATATCACAAACTACAATGAAAGTAGTATCGTCCGGCTTCACAATCCCAATGAATTCTTTAGTCATTTATCGACAGGGTCTCACGAAGAAACCTACGATTAAAGGAGAATCGACTCTAGCAAACCAACTAGTATCACACAGGAGGTGTGGGGATTAGGTTTGCACAGATGCTAGAGTTCTCCTTATATAGTTCTCAAATCAGGGTTTGCAATCTAAGTTACCTTGGTAGCAAAGCATTCAATATTCACTGTTAGATGATCAACCTGATTTTCTCCAAGCTAATATCTTTAAACCGTTATATCGAATCTTAGCTTGTCACACACAAATGAAATGTATTTCATTTAGGTTTGAGTAACCGTACCTAAACGTGTACATTTGGTTGGTTCACCAATGGTTAGCCATATGAGCAACTTTCATATTGACCGTATTCATCTTCTTCAATAACTAGTTCAATGACTTCAAAAGAACTAGTTCAATAGTTGCTCAATTGCTTAGATTTTTATAATAGACATAATTGAAACAAAATCGGGTTTTGATTCACTTGAATCAATCATGAACAATATAGGCACGGTTTGCAAAGATTGCATTCCTTATTGATTTATTGTTTTAAGTCATGAGCTACCGATTTGAAATATAACCAGCTTGGATACGCGTATGGGTACGTGTATTCTAGCTTCACCAGAATTGGGTTTGTAAACCCAGCAGAAATTTTCGGTTCGAAAACTTCCGATGGTAAGCGTATGGGTAAGTGTACCTAAGGTGACGGTTTTCCAGTTTGCAAAGTTTACAAACCTCAGCAGAAATTTTCAGTTCGAATACTTCCGCCAGTACGCGTATGGGTACGCGTACCAACCTGTCTCCTTTTACCAATACCATATGCACGAGTGCACACACTTGGTTTCCGGTACATGGATTTATACACTAATGTGCGAACACATTATCTATGCTTATATCCATAGTTGGTTACATGTTCCCAACTCTACTTTTCAATCATTGAAACATTCTTCTATAATGTTATAATAATCGTTATTCACGACTATCGTCATCAAAGCAATTTTCAAGATCGAAACGTCTTCATGACTTGCGTCACGGATAAAGATGAACAACGGTTAAAGCGAAAGATTTACCAACACGTATTTCGAGATAAAAGATATACGAGTAAACTCGGCTAGAAATATCAAATGTGTTATGTATGAGAACTATCATACTTATACGAATTTATCTCAAGAGTAGGAGATAGAATAGACTTTTAAGTGATATATAAGTTCAAGTCTCCACATACCTTTTTGGTCAGATGAAGTTCCACTAGTTCCTTGAGTAGTTCTTCGTCTTCGCAAGATAATCTCCATGGAGTCTGGAGATCAATAACACTAACATGTCATAACCGAGACTTAGCTATAAGTAGTCTAGAAATCAAGACATATAGTTTTGACAACTAAACTTGACAAACATGCTTGAGATAGCAACACATGCGAGTTCGACCGAGCAGTGCTCTAACAATCTCCCCCTTTGTCAATTTTAGAGGCAAAACTATCAATACATATGGATTACAAAATAAATAAAACTTTGTAGCTTCTCGTCCACATGCTTGATCTCCTTGGTGCATGCTTCAGCATTACTCGAAAACTTCTTCTTTTCCAAGTACTCTCATGATTCCATAGATGTTCAATTCAGCATCATAGATGTTGAAGTTCCATAGCCATAACAATGACAAAACAATAGCTATCGATTATTATTATACAGTGTCATAGTATTATTATGCAATATCAAAGTTCTTATATCACAACTTCGACAAAAATACTATGGTGATATGTATCACTCCCCCTTAGTCAATACTTTCATCTCAACATGAGAACCACTCCCCGTTACATAATGGCCCGTAAAGCACGTAAACCATATGTATTTGTAGTGTGACATACATATTAATTCTCCCCCTTTTTGTCAATAAAATTGGCAAAGGTATGAAACAGGATCCTAATAAAATTTCCACGGAGATGCTTCAAGGCCAAAAAAAAAATACATACCAACTTATTTAGATGCAATCATATAGCCGAAACTAAATGCATTCATCAAGGAGTTTATGAAGATACAAGATAATCCCTAAAAAATTCCACAACCGCACTCCCCACAAAGATATGACGCTTAAGCACAAGTTCGAATGAACTCTCCCCCATTTGATGTCATTCCCGAAAGAACAACAAGAGCGACCTTACTTTTACAAGAAAAGAAGGATTTATTTGGATACCAAAAACCATAAAAAAATAATTTTATATCCAAAAATTCTTAATCAAACTAATCACAAGTAAACAGATGATTAATTTAATCGGAATACGTGATCAAATTAAACACAAAAGTGATCAATTTAATTGATTATGCTCCACATAAGAAAACTTACGGAGCTACGACTAAGATAACCATAAAAGAATGATCACCTCAATCGTTTATATACCTTATGGAGTATCACAGTATACACATAACACATGGATCAATAAAATATCATTACTGTGAAAATATACAAAGATTCATTCTATCTTTCATCATTATTTGCATAACGATTTATGATAGACGTAATCTTTGTAAACAAAAGACTTTAACCTATCTTCCATCAATAATTGACAATATAGGCTTAACTTTTGTTTTTGTCAAGAGTTCATCGATCTTGTATTAATATTTTCATATCGACATGTGAAAGAGTTAACTTTTGACAACATATGGGATGATAACAGTTTACGGACGCAAACATTCAAATCCCATACAACATTGCAATATATAAAACCATAAAGATTAATACTGCAACCATCATCTTCCAAAACACTTTAGAATTTAATCAAATAAATCTAAAAACATGAAGATGAAAATAATGGACACAGCTATGTGTAATAATAGCTATTCCAAACTCTAGTAATCCTTCTTAAATAAAACAGAAAAAATAAGAAGTTTTTTAGGCAACAATATCTTTGAGAAATTAATTGTCGTTCCCGAACTCCTTGTCGACAACAACCATTGGAACATAGGGTTCATGGAGGAAGGAGTTAACGTCAACGAACCGTCTTGGCTGATGATGTCGAACCAGGGCCTTTTGAATTTCCAAAGATCTTAGCGCACAAGCCTTTATTTGACGAATCTTCTTTCTTGCCTCCTTCAACTCATCAAGAACATCAGAAAACTTCTGAGAATTAGAAGGAACAACTCTTGGCTTCCTCATATTTTGATATCTTTTCAAGGATGGAGACAATGGATATTTTTCTCCTTGATTGATGGCTTAACAATGTTGTTGATATCTTTTCCATCAAAAGACATGATGCTTGGAGAACGCTTAGGCAAACCATTTTGTGAGAGGAAGTCACAATCTCAACAAGCAGTCTTAGAATATAAGGATATCAGGGAAGAAAAAAGGAATATAGGGTTGAAACCTTTCAACCGGTTCGTACACGTCCAACTCAAAACCCTGTAAAGAGTAGAATTGACAAAAATAACCCTCTTCTTTCGGCAAACAGGTCCTTTCCAAAATCAATAATGATCTGGAAGAATTCCAAGAAAACTAAAAACCGACACAAAGCTAAAAAATAAATTAAAATTGTTAGTTTTTTATTTTATAGCCTGAGGTGTGCAGAATCTTGTTTCTTTAATCAGGCACATGAAACAAGATGCACATAACAACACAATTAAGTTGTGCTGTTGTGAACAACAATCTATCCACCATGACCCTTTTGAATGGAATTCATGGAACCTTGCCTTTCCTTTTGATTAGACCAAGTTTTATTCTCCAGTGGCCTAAATTTATCTTTGGAAACTACTTTCTTTGAAGATAACATCTTACATACCTTAGTTGTTTTCTCCGCTAATTTAAGCTTGGTAGCTAGACGATATGCTCTTCTTTGAAGCTTGTTGACATATCTCATCTTGTGTTTTTACTTGAAACACTTTGACAGTTCATGACCCTTGAGAGAACAATATGAGCATGTCAACAAATAGGATGAATCAGGAGTTCGTGAAGCGCAAGCTGCTAGACACATAGTAGATCCTGAAACATTAAACATGGAGTTTCCAGACGAAGGGTCAATGGAATCTTCCATATTGATTGGGTTTTGTTCTGACAACATATCAAGATTGATGTATGTATTGCTACAGTTATCAAAATCAATGTTTTCACACAGAAGAGCAACACTTTATTTCTTATCTTCATCAGAATCATAACAGTCAGACATCTCATCAAGTGTTACAGCAAGACCTTTGTTCCCAGTGTATTTTCTACGGTTTGGGCACTCGTTTGCAAAAATGACCAAAACCCTTACACTTAAAGCAATGGGGCATATCCTCATCATCAGTTTCATCTGTGTCCCTGTTTTTAGGAGGAATACGATTATGAGGTTTGACTGATGCTTTAGGATTATCTCTGGAGAACCGTTTAGTTCTCTTCAATAGAAGATCTCTAAACTGTCTTGTAATCATCTAGACTGACTTGTCAAGATCTTCATCTGATGAATCTGTCTCAGAGTGATCATCTTCAGAGATATACACATTTTTATCTTTATCAGGAAATTTTGTATCCTTTTGTGCTTTGAACGCAACATCTTTAGATTTAGATGCGTGTTCATGATCAAAGATCTTAAGCTTCCCAACCAGCATATTTCTGGAGAGATTATCAAGTTTATTTCCTTCAACGATGGCATGTTTCTTAGAATCGTATCTAGATGGCAGCGATCTGAGAATTTTTATCATAATATCCTTTTCAGGAATAGTCTTACCCAATGCAAAAGATGCATTAACAAATTCAGACACTTTGTGATTAAACTCATCAAATGAATCTTCATCTGTCATAGGAAGGTTTTCCCAATCGGAACTAAGGTTTTGAAGCCTAGCTTCCTTTTAACTGGTATTTCCTTCAAATACATTTTCTAAGATGTCTCACGCATCTTTAGACCTAGTGCAATTAGACACATGGTGCTGAAGATTCGGGATAATGACATGTATGATTGCACTCAATCCCTTGGAATTTTGCTTTGCAGCAAGTATCTCAGCATCATCGTATTCGTTAATATTTTTTGGAACATTAACGTTACCTACTACAAAAACGGGAGCATCATAGACATTAACAACGTATACCCATGATTGAAAATCACGCGATTGAAGAAACGCTCGCATATCAATTTTCCACCATAAGTAATTAGAGCCATCGAAGACTGGTGGTACATTAATAGAGATAACACCTCTGTCCCTAGAGTCAGATCACTACAAACACAGACTTTTGAGGTCTTGAGCGTGTTTGCCTGCTCTGATACCAATTGAAAAAGCGGGGGTCTAACAACACCACCCAATATTTCCCTTAGCAATATGTATGGACTAACTCCGATATACTTTCTAGAGAATCAACTAGACAGTCAAACTCAATCTAGGCAAAAGTATCTCAAGGAGTTAATATCTCTTCTCTTGGTTTGATATTACTCAAGCTAAAAGAATCAGTGAGTCTTTAATCAAATACAATGAATAACTTGGATGGTACCAAAGACCAATATCCAAGGATCAATCAGTTTAAATCGATAACCAAAGGTCAGATATTCTAATTGATGATCTATAACGCACAACATGTATTATTTCAATTATATAACGAAAAATAATGCGGAATAGAAATAAGACAGACACCAGAAATTTTGTTAACGAGGAAACTGCAAATGCAGAAACACCCCGGGACCTAGTCCAGATTGAACACCACACTGTATTAAGCCGCTACAGACTCTAGATTACTACAAACTAACTTCGGTCTGGACTGTAGTTGAACCCTAATCAGTATCAAACCGATCCAAGGTACAGTTGCTGAAAATACGAGGGTACCCAAATATACCTCAATCTAAAACTTTTCCACCTATAAGTCCCTTCTTCCGAAAGTGATCGTCTATGGAATGAGTCGAGACAATACGACTAATCGGTATCACACTTCGAGTGATTTTCTATGGATACGAGATCGAGACAATACAATCAACGAAGTGTGTTTACTTTATAATAGGTTCGGACTTAACCGAACTCTATAGGATTATCTATCAAGTAAATGGGATGTAATGTTTGTGTATTTTACTTCTAATTCTAATAAACAATTATAATTGCGGAAATAGAAAAGTAAAACACACATCAAGATTTTGTTAAAGAGGAAACCGCAAATGCATAAAAACCTCGGGACCTAGTCCAGATTGAATACTCTCAGAATTAAGCCGCTATACAAAATCTAAACCAACTTCGTATAGTTGAGACCAAGTAACTAACTATATAGTTTACCTAGTTCCTTCAGTATCCATGCGCCTCCAACTTCAATAAGTCACACACTTGGAACAATTCCTTTGGTTCGTATTCCAAACAGTAAAGGAACAACAAATCTGTTCGGTAACAACACTTTTCAACCAAGTGATATGAGTCCAACAAAGGCTCTCTCGTTTAATCACATAAACACCTTTGTCGGTTCCTTAGATCTCCTTATTATCAATCACCATAGTGATTATAAGACACAGGAAATCAACACTCTTAATCACAAAGAATGGTGTTGATGCAGATCCACACAACTATCCAATCCAAGATTATCACAAGGATAAATACGATTATAGTTGGATCCCAATCCAGCCGAAACAAGTATTGTGCACACCAAAGATTATGAACCCAAAAAGTCTTATTATCTTCAAATCTTCTTTGATCTTCAATAAACACCTGCACATAATCAAATTGAATCTCTTATGATCTAATCCACACAGAATGGAGTCTGTTAACGTTGGATTATCACAAGACGTCTTTAGATCTACAAATAGTTTAAAGAACCCCGTCGAAACTTCGATCTAGTTTGAATGAATCTTATATCAGAAGAGAAGATTCTTAAGCATAAATAAACTAGGTGCAATCAAAGTTCAACCACCGTTAGTCAATCAAATCAATCGAAAACTAATAATAAACCGCAATTATGTAGTTTCTCACCAACGGTACTGTTGGAAATAATATGCGGTTTCGGTTTCTCGGAAATCATGTTACTGCAATAAACAAAATACTAACAAGAAAAGAATTAGAAAGACTTATCGGATTGGTTGATCGAGGCGAGGTAATCCTCTTTCCTTAAAGACAATTCATCCCCGCATACAGTGCTCACGGTTCTACGGATGTGGCCTTCCAAGATACAACGATCACGCCTTATAGTAAGTAGCACTACAATACTTTTAGGCCAGCGAATGTTGACAATTACTGTGCTCTTAATGACTCTGACTCTTAACAAAAGGACTTGTTTTCTTTCTTCTCAAAACTTGGAAAAACTCTTTGAAAACCAAACTAAGAGATGGGTTTATATAGAGTCAATGGTGACTCTACAAGGTGTCTTTTCACCAATAGGTGACTCTCTATGGCCAACAGTGACTCTCCATAACACCTATTCATGACTAGGTGTCTTATGGTGAAAAGGCATAACCAAACACATCTCTTGGAGTTTAAATCTTGAAAAACTAATTTTCACTCACTAATTAATTTTAACTAAAAATTCCAACAGGTACCAATAGAGCTGCTCAATCCCAAAGAAGTCTTTAAACCGAGAGGCCGTAAGCGATTTCTCCTAATTAGGGTACTCTCCACTCCAATAGGCGGCTCCACCAGTAACAACACAACTGAGGTAGTTTTGCTGGCTCTGAGGATTATTTTCCAAAAGAAGCAAACTTTGATATTTATAGACAAGGAAGTTTGGACACCAAGGAATTTCCAAAACCGAAAATATTCTTAAGATATGAAATAAACACAAGATTCGGTTTTCATAATTCCTGGAAATGCTTTGTCCAAATATTGATCGAAATTCACTTAGAAAAATCGTTAATTAGTAAATGCACATTGACATTACTAAATAATATTTTTTTAAAGACATGCTATTTAATTGCTGTAAATTAAATACCATATAAAATCAAGATACCTTAATAAAAAGGATTCTCAATAAATTTCGATCTTGGGGTTCTCCTTAGCTATCAAGGAATATTTTGAAAAATTAATGATAAGAGTTACAACTCGTGATCAAAGAATGACGACATCCTTACTTCGTAAGTCCTCTTTCATACTTACTATCTTAAAAACGAATATTCGATTTCTAAGAACCATGTGATTGATCATCCTATCAAATGACTAATCATGGGTATCACGGTTCTACCAAAACAAGTTTCAGTTATACCTCCTGTGAGTACTTTACATAGTGACACTAGTTACCAAAACTCGGTTGACTAGGTACTAGGATCGGTTCCCCACATAATATGGTAACTACCCGTAATTTGGTACACATGTGCATAGGATCGGTTCCCCTCACTACTAATAACTTGTTGCACATGTTCAAAGGATCGGTTCCCTTCACACTAGTTACGTGTGGTACCTCTTACAGGGATCGATTACCCTCTTACAAAATCTGTTGTACCTCTTACTAGGATCGGTTCCCCTTTCACTAATAAAAGTTACTATTTTGCAAGGCATCAATTGTACCATCTTGAGTGATTTCTTAAGATCAGTTTTACTAATAAAAGTTATACCAATAACTTAAGACAGGCTTCCGTGAATAGTTTTACCAACCACATAAACAAGTTTATGATGGGTTATACGCATCACGCATATATGTAGTTCGCAATATATTTGCAATATGAATAACATTACCAATAAGCCTAATGATTTCCATTTCGATCCACAAACAAGTTTGTGAACTTACTTCCTTTAAACGAATGTAAACATTGTTTCCTAGGATGAAATCTTCACTCACACCCATACATAATCCAATAGCATTTGAAAGATTATGTCGATGTCTTATATACAAAGTTTAATTGGTTAAGCAATAAACCTCGTATGTATTCCTTAATACTATGTCTATCTAGAGTTTCATACACAGCTTCGCAGTTTAGTTTTCAATATGCACGACTTGAAAGATACGTTAGGGAATGAAACAGTTCAAGTCAAATATTACTAACCTCAAGATGAAGGATGATTGTTGTTGTTGTAGCTCCATACTTCTTCACGTCTTCAAGTCTTCAGCAATACTTGTAAGTCTGAAATCCTAATACTTTCAAGCTAACCTATACGAAGTTGAATCTAGTATATAATCAAGCAACTCTTTAATTGAGTTTTGATTCACTAAAATATGACAACCAAACTTGACATACCAACGCTTGGTGGGTTCAATCGAGCAGCGCTCTAACAGTTGCGCATGAGGGCATGGTTGGCCGTCTAGTGAGCCCGGTCCCACGACACCTTTCCTAATTTTATTAATTCTTTGATATGAGGAAACACCATGAGACTAGGGAGTTTCCTTGAGACGAAGGAGATTTTTTCAAATGAAGGGATTTTCATGAGATCAGAGAAAAATAATAAAATTTAAAATTGGGTTTGGGACTGGCCACGGCGTGACCGGCCGGCCGGTGAGCCCAGTCCCCAAACGTCTTTGATAATATTTTATTATTATTATTTTTCATCCCATTTTCCATAGGTTCATCGTTTCTTCGTGTCTTGGAATGCTCGTTTGTGCATTATTGCTGAGTAACTTGCACCATTTGGGTTGGGGCTTACTCGATAGCTGCTCAGATGCCCGTACGTTGAATATTTATTACTAACCCATGGAATTCTGCTGGGAAAGGCCATGAATTGAAGTAATAAAATATTATGAAAAACATAGAATGTTTCCAAATATTCAATTAATGAATTTAAGGATTAGAGATAATTAATTGATGGCTCTATACTAGCAGGCATGCCGTCTAGGAGCATTAATTATCTGAGAATTGAGTAATATGAACTTGTTGAAGCGTCATATTCCCTTTATATAGTCAGGGAAAACATTATTACATCCTTAAAACGTTATTCCTCTATACTAGCAGGCAAGCTGTCTAGGAGTCGTCCAATCTTTCTATTCTATATAAAAGTAATTACCGAAATTGCTCAGTATTCATGAGATGTGTCGTTGCCTCAGCTAAGAGACTACACATCTACATGTACTCTGAGAGACAATATTCTCAGTCAGATATTTTTGTGGCATGAGCTTTCATGCTTCAATGAGAGACATAAGCCTCAATACTCATCTGATTGCTGGATCAGGAGCGTGTATAATTCAGGTTTTATGATTTCAACCCTTGTCGAAAATCCACCATCTATATTAAGTCCCCTGTTTAGTGAGGGACAGTCATGTTCCTCAGTCAGCACTGAATGGTGATATTCTAGTTACAAACAAAATAAGTAATTGAACTTAGTCGTAAGATAAGACGTTACCGATTTTTTATTGAATGAGAAAACCATGGATTGAATGAAAATCCCAGTGGAATGATAGAGCGTCATCTAACGAGCATAAATTGGTGTGGAACCGCTGATTTGATGATGGGACCTTTGTCGGTTTAGGATTCGCGGGTCCGGCCCAAAAAGGAAATCCTTGTGGAACTAGGTTTTGGAAATAAAATTTGATACAAAAAGGATTAATCCTTTTTTTTTGCACCTTCACACGACCGACCATCATCCTCCTCTCTTCATCACCTCACGTCCGAGCACAGGAGAGAGCAAAAAATTCTCGCCGGAGCTGTTGCTGCTGCTGATCGTCGGCGCCGTCCAATCATCGTCCGACCATATTCCGGCCGACACCGACCAGGCGAGTTAATTTTTTTTCCAGAAGTTCATGAGTTTCATAAGTTGTTCATGCCTTGATCATGTTAAAATTTTATACATGTGTATATATGAGCGTGAGTTTTGTAGAAAACCCTTATTTTATTAAACGTATGATCGTTCGATCGTTAGTTCAAGAGACTAGCAATAATCCCTAGTTTGAGAGAGATTTTATTTTGAAATATACCCGTGTCCAGTGATAAAATTTTGTTTATGAGCTTTCATGGAAACCAAAACTTTATCTTAATAAGGTGTGAACTTTTTGCAAAACCGAAATAAACCCTCGTCTCAAAGAAAGATGATCATACGAAGGAAAAAAAAAATATTTTTTTATACATGAAACCGTGACATATTCTATAATATAATGCCATATATTATTTACGTGAGTAAACAAAGATTTTGAAAAATTTAGGTGAGTTGTTCACGTTAATTATTATTTCGTAGGATTAAAATATGAATTTTGGGCAACCCTTTAGACAATTTATTTATGATGAAATATTGTCTTGGTACAAGTTTTATAACTCAGTCATGGCTGCTCACACTATGAAAATTAAGTTCATGATTTTATGGAAAATTAAGTTTCAATTTTCAAATGATAAAGGTTAGTTCGTTATCGCAGGTTTCAAGGAACGAACAAATTTTGGGGTGCTAACTCTTATATCACAATCACTGTGCTAGTGGAATTGTAAATAGGTAAGAGTTAAGAGTTACCATTTTGTAGATGCCGACATGAATATTTTATTATCAGATTATATAACTCCATATGTTGTTGAAGGTTGCATCTTGTATGATGATATACTGAAGTAGAATGTTTTGTGCACATTACAACTACTTCGCAAGGATGTCTGAATCCCAGGAAAATGATGCCTCCAGGGATGATACATGCATGGATGAGACTTCCGTTGGTAAAGAAGAAGAAACTCCTGGAATAAAAAACGTTCCAAATATAGATGATGCATTTTTCGCGATTCAGCAGGGAACTGAAAAACGTCTCAGAACTCCAGCATTTCTCCTTTAGATAAATCCCAGAGAGGTTGTTCAGAAGAAACTAGTGACTCCTCGAGCATCTATTCGATTTTTTCTTGAACGAGGACTTTTTCTTGCGTCGATTACAAAATTCAAGCTTTCTTGACGACCTTTAGAAAAATTCTCTAGGTGGGAGAGACACATGCTGGGTTTTCCTCGTGTTAGATCCACGCTGGATAGAACATAAGTGACCAGGGCTATCCAATCATCTGCAGACTTGTTCATTTTTCATGATGCACGAGGTGTTATAGCTCTACTTGATCGTTGGTGATTCAAACTCATACCTTCATATGCAGATGGGGAGAGTTTACCATCACTTTGGAGGATGTAGTTGCTCTGTTGCATCTCCCAATCACGGGTAACTTTTTTGAAGAGATTTCAGCAAAGGAGACAGCAGTTTCCAACATCTTGACAGTAGAGATGGAGAGAATTAATAAGGAGTCTGGCAAAGGTTGTTATGCCCACTGGTTGACACACTGGTGGCCACGAGATATTCCTCTTGACAACCCTGACGGTATGTTACCTATTGCTGCTTTCTTGTGTTTATGGCTGTCCAGGGACGTGTTTGAAGACATCAGAACTTTGCTAAAGCCATTTGTAATCCCTTTTGCCATTAAGATGTCTCAAGGTGAACAACTTCCCATAGGTAGTCTATTCTTAGGTTCTTTGTACTCTAAGCTAGACTCCTTGGTTATAGACTCTAGCATTTCGAATGGATTTATGAAGATTGAATGCTACGCCAATACGATGTTTCTCCAGGCCTTGATGTGGGAACGCTTCAAGAATTACACACCTATTCCCCGTAATATCTTGCAAGGGCTGAATACTGCTGATTCTCGCTTGTGTTTTTCCCGAGAAGGATAATTCCAGGATTATGCGCTGGTCTACAAAGCAACCTCTATCCAAGATACGTCTCATTGATGTGTTAGACAATAAATCTGAGTTTAATTTTCGCCCCTGGGTGTTAATTCCTTCTTATGTTTCTCAGTTGATAACTTTTAATACTGAAGAAAGTATGGCCTTGAAATCTGGTGCTGACTTGAGCGATGGCGAGAGATCCTCTATGTACTCCGGGTTATTTGATATCAGCAATATATGGAGACTTTTCAGTAGAAGAATACAATATTGATAGAGCATCCCGTCAGATGAGTATGGATCAATGTGTTCCAACCTTTCGAAGGAGGAAACCATCAGTTGAGCAGCTTAAGACATGTTTAGATCGCACACATGTGGAAGGAAATTCTTTCTGGTTCCCCTGTTCTGAACGAATTACCTATATAAATCCAGGTTACATAGATTTCTGGGATCAGCAGCTTGAGCGTCTACATGGCTTCGTAATGGTTGGACAACCTTTAGTGAAACAGCCTCCTTCTGCTGAGATGATTGGTTCTCGACCAAGATTGAAACACATCTCTGGAGGCGATAAGCAGAAGGCATCTCCAGGATGTTCATCAATACGTATCTTTTGCATATCCTTCATAAAATTAAAATAATTGATTTTGATGGTCATATCAATTTCCTTTTGCAGGAAGGTCGTACTGTGAGACCTCGAATTGAAGTAAATTTCTCAGAAGGAGAAACTGTTGTTCACGGTGGAGAGGGAAGGTACAATAATTGCAAGTTGTTTCCTAACGATATAAAGTCCCCAGTTGTTTCTTTGGTGAGTTGTCAATACTTTTCCGCCGTGACCTTTTCCTATCCGTGTTATTAGGATCATAAAACCAATATTGTTATTTGGTTACAGAATTTTGCTCCATCAAGTATTGATGGTCTTCAGTTCTCTGCTGCTGGGCAAACGGTTTTTGACTTGAGTATTGAAGAAGAGAATGTTGTGAGTGCTTCCCCACATGATCAAATATGATGCTTCATAGGTAAAATGCTAATTGTTTGAGAACATGTCCAGGAGGATGTCTCCATGGAAGTGGAGAGTACTGATGCTCGTTCATCTTCAGAGAGTAGAGATAAAGAAAATTCCCAAGGTTCAAAACCGAATGAAAGTAATGAGACTCTTGATGTTGACATGGGAAATTCTGATTCTTTGAACGCTTCAGAGACCACCCAAGTAAGTATTTACCTTGCATTTTATCCTTAGAAGCATAAAATTGTTGATTTATGAATGAATGAACGAGAACCCATATGCATATACGAAAAACTTTGCTGAAATACGTCGCCAGAAAATTCAGAACTCAGCCTTTTAGCAAAAATGCCATAAAATCTATACGAATAGAATGGTATATAACTTATCCTCAGATTCCTTGTAGATTGCTCCCAGTTCGTCATCTTGTACAAGGCAGAGTAAAATCTCTTCAGATGAGCTTGCTGCAAAACGTGTTTTTATGACTTTCACGCTATTTGTTCGTGTCTTGAGTGCATAATGATGAATTTTGATGATTTTGTACTGCTTGTATGCTGTAGTTTGTGATCCAATTTGGTTTCCATGTTTAGATTGCTCTAACCTCATGTAATCTTCGTATTTAGGTGCCAACTACCGAAGTTGAGGATACTAAAACCAATAAGGATAATTCAAGCACCCCTGGAGTTATTGATGAAGAGACAACCATCCCTGCACTTCAAGGACATGAGAAGGTTGTCACTGAAGTTATGGAAACCTCGATTGTTGCTACTTCAGTGATAGAAAAAACCGAGCCACAAGTAGAGAAGACTGAAGAAACTGCTGCTATGACCGTAGAAATTGCTCCAGTAATTGAGAAACGTATAGTGGTGGATGAATATCCAAGTGCAGGAGTTGATTTTGATCCTCCATTTGATGCATCACTCCCATATCATGAACTAGTTGGTGGATTCAGCATTCCTATCGGATATGCAGGCTTGTACGAGAAGATATGGAGGAAGTTTGGTCACATCATTGTTACCCGAGACCCTGGACGCGCTTATGCTTTAACAATGAAAGTAAGTGTCATCTTGCATGTTGTAAGTGATATATGCACTAAGTCCAGAAATACTGTGACTCCAGATGTACTATTTGATTGGGAGTTCAACTTGGAGAATTCTGAAAGACTTGGCTTCAACGTGAAGTGGCTTCGTAAGAAAATAGATGATATCAAGAACTCGTGTGAGAATAACATACCCTTTCCTAATGATGCTGTGATGGAGAAGGAAGACAAGATTGCTAAGCTCTATGAGGAGCTGAACATAGAGAAGGCGGCTTTGCAAGTCTTGAAGGATGCACAGGAGCGAAAATCTTTCTTTGCTGATTTTCTTTGATTTCCTTTCATAATCTCTTGAACTTTTGAACTTCTGAGAGATGTGAGGCTTTATTTTGGGTTTGATATTGATTGGTTTTGGATTGGTAGATGATTGAGGATTTTCTTTCGGATTTGATAGAGACTTTCTTTAAGCAAATGAATTGAATTTTGATAAATTGTTGAATTCAAAATACTGAATCCAAGTATTGCAAATGTTTTGGAGAAATTGAAATACAATGAAAGAAAATCCTAAATGCCAAATCCCAGACGTCATGAATGCTCAAACGCCCAGTACCTCAAATGCCCAATAATTTCAGGAGTAAAATGCCTTAAGCCAATTCTCATGGATCACTGGCAAGGTCCTGCCATCTGTGTTAATCAACCTGTAGTATCCTCCTGTTATGGACTTAGCAACCATAAATGGTCCTTCCCAATTGGAGTTTTTTTGCAGAATGAAGGTTGCGCTGAGTTGCTTTGAAAACTATGTCTCCTTCACAAAATTTGTTAGGCTTGGTCGTCCGCGCCTTGAATATCTTCTGTTGATTCGGATTTTCTCGCGCGATGGAATTCCATGGTTGCGACACATATGGACACTCGTGTAGAGGGGAGTATCCAGCATACTGTCTATCATGCTTAGCCATGTCTTCAGCAATAAATCCTTTGATAGAATGAGCAATTTGAAGAGGCTCTGTACTTAACCATTTGGTATAATATTGTTGACATGAGGCTATCCACTCGTAGCTTTTTGTAATTCCTAAGTTGTCAGCGGGGAGAAGGTCTCGGACCAGAGTAGCATATTTGAACATTGGTAATATGGGTGCATGAAGAGGAATAAGACTTGCCTGAGCACGGAACCTTTTGACAAAGGTGTGTGCACTTTCTCCAGGTTTCTGTGTAAGTTCCATCGAGGCTTTAACTTCCTCTAGATGCTCAAATGGTGGGGTATCCTCTATTTCTTTCGAATCAGAGTCTTCTTCAGCAGTAGGGTGTGATGAAGGAGTTAGAGCCATCTTTCCAGCATGAATCCAAGTTCGTCCGAAGATCATGTCGTATCCTTGATATTCTCGTATTATGTAAAACTTGGTATCAGTGCAGACCACGCTTTCTTTGATCTTGAGGGTGATGCAGCCATATGCGTCTCTTGGCGTCCCTCGTGATCCCTGATTGACATGGGAGCATAAGTAGCTTCTTGTTGAGTAATGCCAGCGGCTCTGAGTGTTTTCAAAGGAATAATGTTGATGACAATGCCAACATCAACAAATGCTCTCTTGAATTCATTTCCTTTAATATGCACTGTGGCGAGCACTCCCCAGTCATACATTTCTTTGTCAGTGCCTGGAGGTTCAGGAGGTACTTCTGGAATCGGTAAACGTTTCCCAAATACTATGTAGTTCAAATTCATGAATATGTCTCCCCTTTGCGCCTTCGAAAGATAAAGCAATTCGCAGACATGCTCGATCAATGATTGAACTTCTTCTTTAACTGGTTGTTCAGGTATGGAGAAAGTCCTGACTGGGAGAGGGTCCCTGTATACTTCTTCAGCCCCCAAGTTAAGCTCTCCTGATTCAACCTTTTCACTGAATATGCGCTTCAGAACTCTGCAGTCACTTGTGGGATGATTGACGAACTTGTGGAAGCGGAAGTAACGAGGACTTTCCATGTCTTCCTCAGTTGGTTCTTTCTTGACATATGGCAACTTAATTGCACCATCTTGGATCCAGGCATCCAGGAGTTCGATCACCTCTTCAATGGAAAGAGGAAAGTCAGGTGCCTCTTGATCAGGAACTCCTGTGCGTTGATCAGGGGTTTGTGCATCTTTCTTATCCTTCCTTTGTGCTTTTGAAGGAGCTGAGGTATGATTGCGTGGAGGCTCGACTTTCCGTTTGCTCCCTTATACAAAAGCGTTTGTGGAAGGATGAAGGTTGTACTGCTTGTTGATCAGACGTCTACTACCTCGAGTGTCTCGTGGTTCTTCAGCCTTTGTAACTTTTGTTCTTTTCCAGTAAAGCGGGTGCAGTAGTTGCCGATCTCTTCGTCGCTTCATGAAGCTCTGAGAAGGTATGGAAACGAAGATTTTCCAATAAATCTCTGTAGACCGGGATCATGCCATTGATACACAAGTCTACCAGTTGTTTCTCCATGACGTTTGGATCATGACAGTCCAAGGCTTGAACCCTGAATATTTTCACGTAGCCATTGGGATGTTCATTGCTCCTTTGAAATATTCTTCCAATATCAGAGAGTAATTTGCTCTGACACAAAGAAGTACTTTCTGTAGAAGGCGTTAATAATCTCTCCCAAATTGTTGATAGTTCCTGGTGCGATGTTGTTGTACCAGGTGTATGCCCTGCCTTTCAAAGATTTTGAAAATTCCTTGAGGCGAGCCACATGGTTATGTTCATGTTCACCCAAGGCTTCCAGAAACCAAGAAACATGTTCTCGAACATTGCCTGTTCCATCATACAAAGTGAAGGTTGGAGAGGTATAACCTTTTGGAAGAGGAATCCTTTGCGTAGCAACCGGGTATGGAGGCCGGTGACGATGGACATGTGATGTCTTGTCTTTTCCACGGTTCTCCAAGAGGCGTTCCAAATCTTCCTGACTAATGAATTTTGATGATTCCTTTGCTGATGGACCATCTGCAGCTTTGAGGACTTCACTATCATCCACGGTACGAATTGGAACTACTTCAGGATCAACATCCGAGGATGTCTATTTTTCTTTTCCCTTTTCTTGAGTCCTCTCTGACATCTTGTCAGTGAGAGTTTTGAAATAATTGCACAGCTCCTTCTGTGTAGCAGCCATGTCAGTCTGATTCTTAGCAAGAGTTTCCTGCACTTTCACGAGATTGCCTATGGTAGGTGTATTTTCTCTGACTTCCTCAGGACGCCGGCCAAAGAGGGGATGATTTGCGGAATTAGGATGAGGAGGAGTAACGTCGCCACCATTGTCAGAAGTAGGAATGGTTTCTAGAATACCATCATTTTTGTCGTTGCTAGTGCTAGCATCATTTGTGTTAGGATCTGCGATTGTACGTGACCTAAGATCAATCATCTTGTGAAAGATTGAGATTGCAACCGAGAGTTTAGTGTCCCACTATGGTCGCCAATCTGTAGATGGGGCAAAAAGATTTTCTAGTTTTTATGGAATTGAGGAGACGACAGCGCAGAAGAGACTCCTTGAACTAGGCAAATTGCTCAACCTCACACAGATGCACTGCAAAAAGGGAGTGCTTTGAATTCGAGATATAAATCTGTAGGACTCCGGCCTAAACCAAGACAATGGCCGTTCCAGAATCAATTCAGTCACAAGAGGATGGGTTGATCTGTAGGAGGGAAGCTGATATATGTGTGATATCAATGGTGATCAAAAATTGTAGGTGTGTTGTGTATTCTACGTGAAAATAAAATAAACTCTTATTGATTGAATTTGCTCTGTTGGGAGTAATTGCTCAGACGTTGAGTTGTTAATCTCGTGTTATCTGTTTGACGAAAGATTGTGCCTGTTGTTGATGGTGGATTTTCATGTAAGGCTAAAATTGTAAAAAAACCAAAATTATGCGCTAACATCCGGCAAAGGATAAAGCCATTTATAAAGTGAAGGATACTTCTTCACTATAAACTTATAGCATTTCCGATTAAATGCATGACTAGCCTTGTATTTCCTGTACTAATTTACTCTGTGCGGCATGACAACTGAGTGTTGCTCTCAGCAGCGCACCATGAATCTCCAAGCACTAATATGGAGGCATGTACGAAATACCCGTACATGCTACAACTCTCGGTGTGTTATACTAGCCCGATTGAGCATACATCTCTCGGTGTGTTATACTAGCCCGATTGAGCATATGGACTGTCCATATCAGTCTCAGAAACAATCAAGACCATCCAACTTCACCAGCATGATTGGATGACTTAGATTGAATCCAAAACCCTCAAACAGGTATTGGATTATTCACCGCCGACCCAACGCGGGCCCCGCATGGTCGGCCTCCCGAAAGGGTGGCATAGCTTTCCAAACCGTCCATCCAAAGCAGTATGGACGAGAAACCCTAAATTAGGGTTTGCGGCATATTACATGTGTCGCAAAACAGTCTCAACCATCCATCTTCGCAGGTATAGATGGAGGGTGTAGATGTGGATTCAGAGGGTCCGGAGCATGTCAACATGATCACGGCGGACCCACCAACACACATAAGCAACCGGTCAAGACCAACCTCAGTTGGTCGTTCCAAAACCGTACGCCCAAAGTAGGCATGCCACACGGCCCGGAAAAACCCTAATTAGGGTTTGCAGTAATCGTGACCGTCCGTTTTCTCTTGATCGAATGGAGGGCTTATGAGTCGACTGAGCAGGTCCAGTAATATCAACATGATCTCCGTAGAACCATCTTCCTCCATGCACGGTCGACCAAGGCATACCATGCCTGGTATCCTCGAATAGCACGCCCAAAGTAGCGTGGTCACACCTCCTAATAGCGAACTGATCTCGACCACTCAATTTCACCGGACAAATTGAGTGGCTTAGATCACGTTTCCATGAGACAGTCAGGTATAGGCGTGTACACCAGCACGCCAACTACATACCGGAGAAAACGGCCAAGACCGACCAAGCTTGGTCGTCTCGAAACGCGCGCCCAAAGTGTGCTTGCCGCGCGGCCTTTGCGGCACAAAACTTCTGTCGCAAATCAATCCTGACCGCTCCTCTTTGCCGGACAAACTGAGTGGTCCATATTACACTTTCATGGAACAATGAGGTATGGGGGTCTACATCGATATGCCGTCTACACGCATACCTAAACGGCCATACCAAAAACGTGTCCCAAGCTTGGATTCGACCAAGCCAAAGAGTGATGCTTGCGCACCTCTTTCCAAAACCCTAATTCCACCAACGCCCGCAGATGAGTGTCTCAGAGATCATCTTGTCCGTCCAACTTCACCGGCTTGGTTATACAACCCCGGTCATGAGTTAATTGGTCGGTAAGGCGTCATGGTGATCACCACCCGTCACCCTACCACACCATGTGGTCGGCCAAGGAAGGACTTGCTTGCGCAACCTCTAAACCATCACATGAAGTAGGCTGGACATGAAGCTATTTTGAGACGCTCAAACAGCGATGCTTTATACATGCTAAATATATTTGATGCAGTACCTGCATATAATACACACGATACTTTACAAGTATCGACTTCCTGAATAACTCAGTTATTTAATCCAGTGCTGCTTTCAGTGGGTCCCACGATCCACACACTCGAGACATCAATTATGTCACAAACTGGGGGATACATACTGGGGTATTGGTCTGGCGGTCTACAACGTGCAGCGCACAACACGCCATCACAAGAACGTGTCAGGAAGTAATGGACGGTTAGTGATGATGGGAGGAGTGGTCTTACACCTGATCATGTGACAGTTACCAGCATAACTCCACTACTCCATCATTCCACTTTCTCCACCTTACGAGAAACAGGGTTTGCGCTTTATGACTTTGTAGATGGTGGATTTTCGACTAAGGCTAAAATCATAAACCCATAATTATACGAACCTATGATCCAGCAATCAGACATGAGTATCGAGACACGAGTCTCTCATCGAATCCTCTGACTGAGAATACTTTTTCTCAGAGTACATGTAGATATGTAGTCTCATGGATAGACAACAACATGTATCATGAATACTGAACACTTCAGTAATTATTTCTATATAGTATCACAGGATGGACGGTTCCTAGACAGCTTGCTCTGTTAGTATAGAGCGATAACGTCTTCAGGAACAAAAAAACGAGTTTACCCTGACTATATAAAGGATATGAAGCTCCAGCAAGCTCATATCGGGATAATTAATGCTCCTAGACAGCTTGCTCTGCTAGTATAGTGTCACAAGTTAATTATTCTTAAATTCTTGGATTCATCCATGGAATTTCCGAAAATATTCATATATTTTCGCAGATATTTCATTACTGCAAACCATGGTTCTTCTCAGCAGAAATCCATGGGTTAGTAATAAATATTCAACACACGGGCGTCTGAGCTACCTCTGAGTAAGCCCCGTCTCAAAAGGTGCGAGTGTATTCAACAATGATGCACTAACAATCACCGCACGAACGAGTATTTCAAAATACGACGAAACAATAAACCTATTGCAAAATAGGAAGAAAAATAATAAATAATCAAAATATTGACCAAGGCGCCAAGGGATTGGACTCACTGACTGGTCGACCGTGCCATGATCAATCCCACGCCAGTTTTATATTTTATCATATTTTTTATTATTTTCCTTCATCTAATAAAAATCCTTTCATTTGAACGAATATCCTTCGTTTTTGAGGAAACTCCTCAATTTCATGGTGCTCCTTCGCATGAAGGAAAGAATATAAAATTAGGGTAAACATTGTAGGGTCGTGATCATTGGCCAGCCGGCCATGCCTTGATCCCGGCCGGCCCCACGCCATGTGGTTCCTCATTATTTTATAATTATTTCCCCGGTTTCATGAAAACACCCTCAAATCATGGTATTTTCAAAATACATAAAAATAATAATATAAAATTAGGGAAACACGTGGGACCGGGCCCCAGCCGGCCGTCCGTGCCTCAGCCGGTCCCACACGCCCATGTATTTTTTTATTATTATTTTTAGGGTTTCCTTCATCCCATGAAACTCATTGATTTCATGGTATTTCTCTCAAATTAGGAAAATCCCTTCAAATCATGGAAAAATACATTAAAAATACATAAAAATTAGGAAAACTCGTGGGACCGGGCCCAAGACGGACGGCCATGCCCCGGCCGGTCTCACACTCCTTCACTTGAAGGAAAACTCCTTAATTTCAACAAATTCCTTAATTTCATGATATTTTCATAAATTCATGAAAAATAATATAGAATAAGGAAAAAGCATCACGGGACCGTGGTCCTTGGACGGCCGACCATGCCTTGGCCTCGGCGGTCCCACGCTTCATTATTCCTTTATTTTATGATTATTTTCCTTCATCTCATGAAGTTTCCCTCGTTTCACCAAAACCCTAATTTGGCCATATTTTCTCAAATGGTCGCTCAAATGTGCACCAGAAAATATCAAAATTCTCAGGACTGAGACACGGACATCTCAATGATGAGAGCACGTTACCTTGACCGACCAAGGTTGGCTCTTCGGCTTGCAATGAGCCGGTCCCGCGTATTTTCACGATTTGACCTAATTTGCGCAATTGCACGTATTGGGTTCATAAACTCTCCGAATAAATTTCAGAACTTGACGGAGTGATAGTCATTCGATCCCGTGACCACCCAGGGCCGGTTTCATGACCCCTTGGTCGGTCCCTCACCTCTTCATAATTAATTAGGTTTCATAACCTAAGGCTCAGACGAGCATTATTTTAATAAATGGTTAAACCAGCATTTGATCATCTCTTCACCAATCCTTCAAGAGGTCTTGGTATTTTCTCATGTGAGCATATGGGCGCTACATGGTCGATCCATGGTCCCATATAGACGGTCCCTCCTTCATTTCATGGTTAATTCTTCAATTAACCATCGACTGATCATCAATTGATCAAATTAGGCTTTCTGAGTCCAAGGATCATAATTCCAGATTCGAACGCTAATAATTTTACGATGACCTCATGGTCAGTATTTTATTAATTATACTCGGTTCAGCAGCCAGTATCTTAATTAATATTTATTTTGGTCACGCTACCAATAAATCACCAAATGAGCAACATTCGCTCATACGAGCAATACTTGCTCAAATCAGGAAATATTGGTCCAGCTATCAATGTTCAATAATCCATCGAACGAGCAATACTTGCTCACCTCGTCATGAGAACTATGCCTCTGTCTCAACAGACACGTTTAAGGTCATGAGTCTCAGAACATTTCATGTTCAACTCTTCAAATACATGGACTCATCGTCCCATGAAGTCAACAACTGACTAACTAAATTCACGTCTGCCCTGCAGACTCCACGATCACACGAGATATCAATCGTGTCACTTGGGGGGATATCAACTAGGGTTTTTGTCTGGCGGTCTACGACATGTGTGTTCATACATACGTTGGAATGTGAGCAAGTCGTGCAATCAGTTGAAGGAGTTCACAAAGTAGTGGATGGAAAATCGACCAAGTCATCACACAATGAGCAACTGGTCTCAAAACACGATTTCCATTTCCCCACTCTTTCATCCCATCAACTGTCACACTTCACGGAATCATGGTGTCTAAAATTCCAGCAATATAAATAAGTCTCTGAATCATGATTGAATCATCAACAGAATATCATCAATCTCATGTCAAACTGACAAAACGAGATCAATAACTCATCAATTGAGCAATTACTCTCAACTGAGCAATTTCAATCATTCAGAACATATTGTATTCAGAATACACAATACACCTACAATCTTTGATTACGATTGATTCCACACATTTCTTAGCTTCCCTCCTACAGATCCACCCATCCTCTCTTGTGACCGAATTTACTCTGGAACGACCATTGTCTTGGTTAGGCCTGAGAACTACAGATTGATCTCTCGAGTTCAAAGCAATCCCTTCTTGCAATGCATCTGTGTGAGGTTGAACATTTCGCTCGGTTCAAGGAGTCTCCTACGTACGGTCGTCTCCTCAATTCCATAAACACTAGCAAATCGTTTTTCCCCATCTACATACTTGTATAAATAGGTTCTCCTCCCTATTTTCAGAACAAGACGAGACAACAGAAGCAAGTGTTGATACAATTGTATTCAAACACCGAAAATGACAGCTTTCATCCTGTAAGCCAGTTAAACTTTCTGATACAAGTCATACAAAGCCAACACCTTCACAATCTCAACACCTTCTTCGCTTCCCTCCCTAAGACCCACCCCATCTCCTTCACTTTGTGTCCGAAAAAAGTATGGAACGACCATTTCTTGGTTTGGGCCGGATTTGCACAGATTGATTTCTCGAATCTACAAGCACTCCCGTGCAGTGCATTGTTTAAGGTTTAAATTCATTTCTCATGCACACCCCAAATTACCAAAACCGACAGAAATAGTTTTCACCCATAAACAATTGGCGACCACAGCGGGAGGTTGATCTCTCGGTTGTAAAGTCAATTTCTTCAAAATCCGATTCAATTTTATCAATTTCGAAAAGGGTAGGTCTTAGGACCAATTCGATCATCAATCCATTTCACAATGGTAGAACTCAGGTCTGGATCAGCAATCAATCCTGATGGAGCTAGTGTATATAACACTCCCGGCGTCGATGTACCTGTCAGTGGAGCTAGCGTGGTCAATACATCTCGTGGAGCCGTCACTTCTACCATCACCGCCAAAGGAGCAGGAGATATTCCAGTAAGTGTAACGCCTCCTATCACCAGAGCCAGATCATCCGCCAATCCCGGCATCGCCTCAAGCATAACGCCTCCGACGGTCACCGGAGGAGCAACTTCCATCCCTTCATCAGGACGAGGAACAGAGGAACAAGAGGAGGACCATATCCTATCATCATTGCAGACTTGATGGAGAGGCAAGAAACTCTTGCTAAGACCTAGATGGATATGGCTGCAACGCAGAAAGAGGTACTCTCTTTCCTCAAAACCTTAACTGAACGATTGCCACAAGACTCACGACAATCCCTGGAGCCGTTAAGGGTTGCTTTCAATACACCGAGAACATGTGTGTCCATTCAGACTCACATGAATGAAGAAGCTCGTGTTATTCCTGAACGCCTAAGAGAGCTGGACCGGTCATCCAACTTCATCACACGTGAAGACCTTGAACGACTTCTCCAAAGCCGAGGCAAAGGAAGCATGATGGAAGTGCACCAACATCAGCCGTCGTACCCTCATGAGATACAAAGAATTCCTCTTCCAAGAGGATACGCCTCTCCTCAGTTCTCTCTCTACGATGGTACCGGTAACGCTCATGAACACATCTCTCGGTTTTTAGAATCATTAGGAGAACATGAATAAAATCGTGTTCTCTGCCTGAAAGAATTCTCAAAGTCACTTACGGGAAGGGCGCATACCTGGTACAACAACATCGCCCCTAAAAACATATCCAATTGGGATGAGATGGTTAGTACTTTCTACAGAAAGTACTTCTCTGTGTCCGAGCAAATTACCTTTTTGGACCTGGGGAGAATTTCTCAGCGGAACAACGAACATCCTAATGATTTCGTTAAAAGATTCAGAACTCAAGCGCTAGATTGTCATGATCCAAACATCACTGAACGACAGTTGGTGGAATTGTGCATCAACGGGATGATACCCATATACCGCGCCCTGCTGGAGAATCTGGGCTTTCAGACGTTCTCCGAACTCCATGAAGCTTCCAAGCGTTCAACCACAACTTCCCCAGCGTTGGTAGAGAGAACCAGGGTTTTCGAATCAAAGACTTACGTGAGAGTCGAGGAAGCAGACGCCTCACCAACAAAGAATACAACACTGGACCTTCTGTGAGCGTGGTAGGCGAAAGAGGAAAAAGGAAAGCTTCGGCAGCGGAGCGACATCCCAAGCGTACGGCTCCGACGACCCCGTCTCAAAAGGGAGCAGGCAAGAATCCTACACAGGACTCCGAAGATGCAGGTTTCGCATTCCCCATGAGTGAGGTTATAGAACTCCTGGAAGCATGGATTCAAGACGACGCCATCAAGCTGCCTCCTATCAGACGCCCGCCAACCGAGAAAGATATGGAGGATCCCAAGTACTGCCGCTACCATAGGTTCGTCCATCATTCGACTAAAGACTGCAACATACTGAAGCAAATCTTCAAAGAAAAGATAGAGGCAGGAGAACTCCAGCTTGGAAATGAAGGTGTTCATAGAGATCCTCTACCTGTCAGGAACTGCATGATTTCCGGGGACTCTGTTCGTAAGACTGTACAATCTATAATGGAACATTTGTACCAGATCTTGTAATTCTCCAAAGCACAACGTCAGGACATATTTGCAGCCCTCAACCGTGTTTTCACAGGCAGGCGCTTGTATCTGGAGAAGGAAGCAGTCTCGAAACCTCAATCCTTACTGGAAGATGCAAGCAAGGGAAACTGGGGACTCTTAACCGTTTCTCGTTTGAGGGATGTCAATTTCGATAGCACATTTATTGATACGGCCTCTGAATTCAACATCATCACTCTCCAGACCTTGAAAGCAGCAAAGATTTCAAAACAGGAGGCTACCCGCAACCCAACTGTGATTAAGACTCCGGAAGGAGAACTCAGAGATGTATATAGATACGTCAACCTTGAAGTAAGATTGGGTGATGCCTCGACACAATCAAAGTTCTACATAGTCAAAGAACATCCGAACTACGACATGATCCTGGGGCGCTCTTTGATACACGACAACAAGGCAACATTAGGAGTCTGTTCTCTACCGGATTTGATATCCGAAACGATCTCCAACATGCCGTATGGACCTGATGACTGCCTATTCCCGCACCACCTGCAACTTACCAACGTGACACAACTTCCCGGAGAAAGCCCGTCAGCATACATCAAAAGATTCCGAGCTCAAGTAAGTCTCATCACGCAACCCTTTTTGCAACCAATCACTCCTCACTCTGACAAACACTGGGGACTGGTTCCAACTAACAAACCAACTCCGGCTAAGAGATGTGAATGGGAGGCCAGACCTGTAGATGGTGGATTTTCGACAAGGGATAAAATCGTAAACTCATAATTATACGAAGCTCTCGTCCAGCAATCAGACGTGAGTATTGAGACACGGGTCCCTCATCGAATTCTCAACGAAGAGTACTTTATCTCATGAATACTGAACACTTTCAGTGATTATTTCTATATAGTATCACGAGATGGACGGCTCCTAGACAGCTTGCTCTGCTAGTATAGAGCGATAACGTCTTCAGGAACAAACAACGAGTTTACCCTGACTATATAAAGGATATGACTTACCGACAAGCTCATATCGGGATAATTAATGCTCCTAGACAGCTTGCTCTGCTAGTATAGAGCCACAAAGTTAATTATTCCTAATTAAGATTAATTCTGCCGTGACATTCACAACTGAATTCCCAGAATAATCTATTATTGCTCCTATTCCATGGTCGAATCCACGACTGGTCCCATGGAATGGCAATAACAATTGCTCATATTCCATGGTCGAATCCACTGGTCCCATGGAATGGCAATACAAAATTGTTCTGATTCTGTGATCGAATCCACGGCTTGATCTCATAGAATAGCAATAACTATATTATCTCATTACTCCGATTTCATGATCGAATCCACAACTGGTCTCATAAATGGTAATAGATAAATCTTAATTACTCTGATTCTATAGTCGAATCTACGATCCCATGGAATGGTAATGCTTACTTTATTATTCTGAATTCGTAGTCGAATCCTCGGCTGATCCTATGAATTAATAATAAACGTCTTATTACTCAGTTTTGTGAATTATTCTCAACTGAATTCCACAATTAATAATAAATAATCAACAACCGGGCATCTGAGCTACCTCTAAGTAAGACCCGATTCAAATGGTGAAAGTGTGTTCAACGACGATGCACTAACAATCACCGAACGAACGAGTATCTCGAAATACAACGAAACGATGAACCTATGCAAAATAGTGAAGAAAATAATAAATAATTAAAAATATTGACCAAGGTGCTGGGAGCACGGACACACGACTGACCGACCGTGTCTTGGTCAATCCCACGCCAGTTTTATATTTTTAATACATTTTTATTATTTTCCATGATTTGATGAAAATTCTCTCATTTGATCAAATCTCCTTCGTATCGAGGAAACTCCTCGGCTTCATGGTATTTTCGTAAACCCATAAAAAATAATATAAAATTAAGGAAAAATAGTGTGGGACGTGACCAATGGCCAACCGGCCATGCCTTGGTACGATCCGGCCCCACACCTCACGGTTCCTCATCATTTTATTATTATTATTTCTCTAATTTCATGAAAAAACTCCTTGATTTCATGGTATTTTGCACAAATCATCAAATAATAAATAAAATTATGAAAAACTTGTGGGACCGGGCCACTAGCCGGCCGGCCATGTCCTAGCCGGCCCCGCACGCCCCTTGTTTTATTATTTTATTATTATTTATTTTATTTTTCCTTGAATTCATCAAATTCCTTGATTTCATGGTATTTCTCTCAAATTAGAAAAAATTCCCTCAAATCATGAAAAATACTTAAAAAATTATGAAAACTCGTGGAACCGGACCCCTAGTCCCCACGGTCCCACACGCCCGTGTTTTTATTATTTTAATATTTTTGCTTCCTTGAACTCATGAAAACTCCTTCAATTCATGGAAACTCCCTAAATTCATCAAATTTCTTAAATTCATGAACTCTTCATAAAATCATCAAAAATATTATAAAATTAAGGAAAATGGCACCACGGGACCGTGGTCACGACCGGCCGACCATGCCTTGACCATGGCGGTCCCGCGCCTCCTCATTCCTTATTTTATAATTATTTTCCATCATCTCATGGTATTTCCTCAGTTTCAGCGAAACCCTAATTTTGACATATTTTCTCGAATGGATGCTCAATTGCACGCCAGAAGATATCAAAATTCTCAGGACTGAGATGCGGACGCCTTGGGGACACGAGCACGCTATCTTGACCGACCAAGATTGTCTCTTTGGCTTACATAAGTCGGTCCCATAAAGTTTCACAGTTTTGACCTAATTTGCACAATTGCACGTATTAGGTCCAAGACTCTTCCAAACACTTTGGATTTTCAAGAAGTGATCATCAGGCAGTCACGTGACTACCCAGGGACGGTTTCATGACCCCATGGTCGGTCCTTCACTCCGTCATAATTAATTAGGTTTTCTCACCTAAGGCTCAGACGAGCATTTTCGAATAAATGATTAAACCAGCATTTAATCATTCTTTCACCAACAAATCGTCAACTCTTCAGGAGGCTTTGTATTTGATCACGTGAGCATATGGACACTACATGGTTGATCCACGGTCCCATGTAGTCGCTCCCTCCTTCGTACCATGGTTAAACTTCTGACGAACCATGAATTGATCATCAATTGATCAAATTAGGGTTTTGGAATCCAAGGATCATCATTCCAGATTCCAACCTTAATAATTTTACGACGACCTCATGGTCATTAATTTTATTAATTATGCTCGGTTCAATAACCAGTATTTTAATTAATATTTTTGGTACGCTGCCAATAATCCATCAGATGAGCAACACTTGCTCATATGATAAATAGTTGCTCAAACCAAGGAATATTGGTTCAACAATCAATATTCAACGATCCATCGAATGAGAAATACTTGCTCACTTCATCGTAAGAATTATACCTCTGTCTTATGACATGTTCAATTCATGAGTTTCAGAACATCATGTTTAACTCAGCAACTACATGGACTCATCGTCCCATCAAACCACGAAGTCATCAATTGACTAACAAACCATGAGACGTCAATCGTGTCACTTTGGGGGATATCAACTAGGGTTTTGGTCTGGCGGTCTACGACACGTGTGTTCAAACACACGATGGAATGTGAGCAAGTCGTGCAATCAGTTGAAGGAATTCAAAAGGTAGTGGGTGGAAAATCGACCAAGTCTCCGCACGTTGAGCAACTGGTTTCAAACACGATCTCCACTTCTTGGTTCCATCAACTGTCACACTTCATGGGATCATGGTGTCTATAATTCCCGCAATATAAATAAGTCTCTGAATCATGATTGAATCAATATCATCAATCTCACGTCGAACTACTGACAACACGAGATCAACAACTCATCAATTGAGCAACTACTCTCAATTGAGTAATTTCAATCATTCAGAGCTTATCATATTCAAAATTCACACACCCACAATCTTTTATTACCATTGATTCCACAAATTTCTCAGCTTCCCTCCTACAGATCAACCTATCCTCTCTTGTAACCAAATTTACTCCGGAACGGACATTGTCTTGATTTAGGCCGGAGTACTACAGATTGGTCTCTCGAATCTAAAGCACCCCTTTTGCAGCGGTGCATTTGTGTGAGGTTTAACATTTCGCTCGGTTCGAGGAGTCTCCTCCGTACGGACGTCTCCTCGATTCCTTAAAAACCAGCAAATCATTTTTCCCCATCCACAGATTGGCGACCACAGTAGGAGATCATTCTCTCGGTTGCAATCTCACAATTTCACAAGATGGCTGGTCTTAGGTCTGGGTTAATTACAGGTTCCAACACAAACGACGCTAATACTAGCAACAACAACAACAACAACAACAATCAGAATGTCCCGGAGACAATTCCGACCTCCAACACTGATGGTGGTGACATTACTCCTCCTCACGCCGAAGGTCATCCACTGTCCGGACGACACCCTGAAGAAGTCAAAGGAGATCCACTACCTACTATTGCTGATCTTATCAAAGCGCAGGAGACTCTTGCAAAGAATTAGACTGACATGGATGCTACACAGAAGGAGCTGTGTAATTATCTCAAAACTCTTACTGATAAGATTTCAGAGAAAACTCAAGAGAAAGGAAAAGAGAAGGAGAAATCCTCAGACGCCGATCCTGAAGTAATTCCAATCCATACAATAGAAGACGACGAAGTCCACAAAACTACTGCAGACAACTCATCAGCGAAGGGATCATTGAATTTCATTACTCGCGAGGATCTGGAGCACCTTTTGGAGAACCATGGAAAATACAAAGCATCGCATGTCCATCGTCATCAACCTCCTTATCCTGCCGCTACGCAGAGGATTCCACTCCCCAAAGGTTACGTCTCTCCAACTTTCACCTTGTATGATGGAACTGGCAATGCTCGGGAACATGTCTCTCGTTTTCTCGAAGCCCTGGGGGAACATGAACATAATCATGTCGTTCGTCTCAAGGAATTCTCAAAATCTCTGAAAGGCAGGGCGTACACCTGGTATAACAACATTGCACCAGGGACTATCAACAATTGGGGAGAAATGGTTAACACATTCTACAAGAAATACTTCTTCGTGTCAGAACAAGTTACCCTCTCCGACCTTGGAAGAATGTTTCAGAGGATCGGTGAAAATCCCAATGATTATGTGAAAAGGTTCAGAGTCCAAGCTATGGATTGTCATGACCCAAACGTCACGGAGCAACAACTGGTGGACTTGTGCATCAATGGCATGCTCCTGGTCTACATGGCCTTGTTGGAGAATATTCGATTCCAGACTTTCTCAGAGCTTCACGAAGCTGCGAAGAGGTCGGCAACCACTGCACCCGCTCTTTTGGAAAGAACAAAGTCTACAAAGACTGAGGATTCAAAAGACACTCGAGGAAGCAGGCGTTTGATTAACAATCAGTACAATTTGCAACCTTCAAAAAATACCGTCGCAGAAGGGAGTAAGCGAAAAGAAGAACCACATCACAAGCAGACTTCATACACCCCTTCAAAGGCACACAAGAAGGAGAATTCGAAAGTCCCTCCTCAGCATACGGAAGATCCAGAAGCACCTAATTTTCCCTGTTCAATGGAGGAAGTTAATGAACTAATCGATGCCTGGATCCAAGATGGTGCAATCAAATTGCCTTATGTCAAGAAGGAACCAACTGAAGACGCAATGGAAAATCCTTGGTACTGCCGCTTCCATAGGTACGTCAGCCATCCCACAAGTGACTGCAAAATCTTGAAGCGCATATTCAAATAAAAGGTCGAATCAGGAGAGCTCAACCTGGGGACTGAAGGAGTACACAAAAAACCCCTCCCAGTCAGAACTTTTACCATCTCTGAACCTCCTGACAAAGAAGCAGTCCAATCCCTGATCGAACATGTCTGCGAGTTACTGTATCTTTCGAAAGCTCAAAGGAAAGACATATTTGCGGCGCTGAACCACATTGTGTCCGGAAAACGTCTGCTGATCCAAGAGACCACCACCGAACCTTCAGCCACCGACAAAGAAATGTATGACTGGGGGATGCTCACCACAGTGCACATTAAAGGAAATGAGTTCAAAAGGGCGTTCGTCTATGTTGGTACCGATGTCAACATCATTTCTTTGAAAACTCTCAGAGCTGCTGGTATTACTCGACAGGAAGCCACCCACGCTCTCATAGAAATCAGGGACCACGAAGGAATCTCCAGAGACGCATACGGCTTCATCACTCTCAAAGTTTCAGAAAGTTTGATCTGTATTGAGACCAAGTTTTACATAATCCGGGAAGACCCTGGATATGACATGGTCCTTGGAAGAACTTGGATTCATGCTGGAAGGATAAAAATGCATTCAACACACACTGTCATCGACAAGGACTCCGAGTCGGAGGACGAAGCAGGGGACGCCCCACCGTTTGAGCATCTCGAGGAAGTAAAAACTCTGATGGGACTTACGCAGAAACCTGGAGAAAATACGCACACCTTTGTCAGAAGGTTTCGAACTCAGGCAAGTCTTATTCCTCCCCATGCTCCAATATTACCAATGTTCAAATACGCTACTCTGGTCCAGTGACTTATCCCCATGAATAATGTAGCAGTCATCAAAAGCTACGAGTGGGTAACTTAACCTCGACAATATTACACCCAGTGGTTGGATTCAGTGCGTATTCATGGTGATAATCCCATCAAGAGATTTATTGCTGAAGACCTGGAAAAACATGACAGACAATATGATGAATGCTCTCCTTTCCACGAGTGTCCGTATGTGCCACAACCATGGAATCAGCAAAACATATTCAAGGCGCGAACTACGAAGCCGAACAAATTTGAGGAAGGAGATTTAGTTCTCAAGGCAACTAAACGTGATCTCCATTATGCGAGGAGCTCTAATTGGGAAGGATCATTTTTGGTTGCTAAGTCCATCACTGGAGGTTACTACAAATTGATCAACATAGACGGCAGAACCCTGCCAGTAATTCACGAAGATTGGCTTAAGGCATTTGTCTGAAATTATTGGGCATTTGAGGCACTGGGCGTTTGAGCACTCATGACGCCTGAATTTGGCATTTAGGATTTTCTTTCATTTGTATTTCAATTCCTCCAAAACGCTTGCAATACTTGCAATCAGTATTTGAATTCAGCAATTTATCAAAATTCAGTTCATATTCCGTAAAATAAAATCTCTACTAAATCTACAAGAATATCCTTAACCATCAGTCAATCCAAAACCATCTAAATATCAAAATCCAAGTGTAAACCTCACATCTCTCAGAAGTTCAGAAGTTCAAGAGATAATCAAAGGAAATTAGCAAGAAAAGGTTTTCGCTCATCAGCATCCTTCAAGACTTGCAAAGCCGCCCTCCCCTTGTTCAACTCCTCAGTCAGCTCGGCAATCTTGTCCTCCTTCTCCTTCACAGCATCATTGGGAAAGGGTATGTTCTTCTCACATAAGTCCTTGATAACGTTTATTTGCTTGTGAATCCATTTCACGTTGAGGCCAAGTCTCTCTGAATTCTCCAAGTTAAACTCTCAATCAAAGAGTATATCTGGAGTCACAGTATTCCTGAGTCTGGTACGCATATCACTCACGACACGCAAGATAACGCTTACTTGCATGGTTAAAGCATAAGCACGCCCAGGGTTCTTATCAACGATCATGTGGCCAAACTTCTTCCATATCGTCTCGTACAAGTGTGCATATCCAATGGGAACGCTGAATCCACCGACCAGTTCATGATATGGGAGTGAAGTGTTAAATGGAGGATCGAAAGCAACTCCTGCAGTTGGATATTCATACACTATTATACGGTTCTCAGTCACTGGAGCGGCTTCCACAACCAAAACAATAGTTCCTTCGGTATTCTCCGTTATTGTCTCGGTTGCTTCTACTGTTGAGGCAACAACCATCTGGGTTTCCATAACGTCAGTAGCAACCTTATCATATCCTTGAAGTTCAGGGATGGTTGTCTCTTCATCAATAACTCTAGGATGGTTAGAGTTATCATTATTGGCTCCAATATCCTCAACTTCGGTATTTAACACCTAATACGAAGATTACATGAGGTTAGAGTCACGGAGCCAAAGGAGATTATGAAACACAGTATACCAGCAAGTAAACATCATCAAAGTTCATCATAATACATTCAAGGCACGAGCAAATAACATAAAAGTCATGAAAACACGTTTTACGATGAGTCTTTCTGAAGAAACTGAACTCTGCTCTATACTAAAAGACGAACTGGGAGTAATCTACAAGGAATCTGAGAATGGTTCATATATCATTCTCTTCGTATGGATTCCCTCTACAACGTGTAAAAATTTCATGACAATCTGATGAACGAACAAGAAGATGTGGCCAAAATATCAAGTGATGCGCAATCTGAAAAAGTTCTGGAAGTCTCCTGGAAGTTTACTATTTCGCCTTTTTCAGGCTCTAAACTTGCTCAAAACTTAAAAAGCTTCTTTGCTAAAGCTTGGAAATTTTCCGTCTTGAATTTTCACATGCAGATCATCAAAATCCGATTCCGGACGAAGATTCTACGGCGTTTCTACTAAAAAGCTGGGTTCTGAATTTTCTGACGAAGAAATTCGACTAAGTTTTCATATACGCACATGGATTCACATTCATTCACTCAAAAATCAGCACTTTTATACTTCTATGAAGAAGGTACATGGTATATGCTTACTTGAGAGGTATCCAAAGCGTTCAAGGAGTTGGGATTGTCCGTGTCAACGATGAGAGGATCATTACTTTCATTCGGCTATGAATCCTTGGCACCGCCTGTGTCTCTATTCTCAAGAGACGGTCGAGTAGCAGAACTTTCCATCTTCATAACCACATCCTCCTGGATATGTTCTCAAACAATTATATTTTCATCAATGAAGCATCGTAATCGAACATGTGAGGAGATACTTACAGCTTCTTCTTCATCGCTTAAGTCAGGAATTGCTTGCTCAGAGGCGGAGAACCGAAGACCATCAATACTTGATGGAGCAAAATTCTGCAGCGGAATAACAATATCAGTTTCAGGATCCTAATAATATGGGCGAGAAAGAGTCACAACAAGGAAAATACTGGAAACTCACCAAAGCACCAACTGGGGACTTTGCGGTATTAGGTAACAACTTATAACCTTTATGCCTGCCTTCTCCACCGTGAATAACCGCCTCAGTCTCTGAGAAATCTACACCGATTCGAGGTCGTATATTACGACCGTCCTGTGGTAAGATTCAGTAATATAATCAGAACATAGTTCTCACAATTTCATGAAGATTATATGATGAATTATACCTGAGAGCATCCTGGAGACGACTTTCGCTTATCACCAGAAAGATACTTCAACCTTGGTCGACTGGAAATCATATCAGCCGAGGGAAGATCCTTCAATGGAGGTCTGGCAAATCTTATGAAGCCACGTAATCTCCCAAGTTGTTGATCCCAGAATTCTACATAACCTGGGGTTACATAGGCGAATCTATCGGAGCCAGGAAACCAGTAACTACTCCCTTCCGCGTGAGTGTGATCCAAATGAGTCCTAAGCTGCTCAACTGATGTCTTCCTTCTCCGTATGGTTGGAACACACTGATCCATACCCATTTGTCGAGCCGCTCTATCAATATTATACTCCTCCACTGAAAGCTCTCCAAACGTGGCTGATAAAAAATGACCTGGAATGAAACTCAACATGAAAGATCTCTCGCCATCACTCAGATCCGCACCAGACATCAAACTCTTGCTTTCTCCAGCATTGAAAGTCATCGGCTGAGAAATATAATCAGGGACTGACACCCACGGGCGGAAGTTGAACTAAGATTCTTCATCTAACACATCAATGAAGCGTGTTTTAGAACGAGGCTTCTTTGTGGACCAACGCATGATCCTAGCATTATCTTTCTCAGGGAAAGTATGGCGCGCATCAGTATTCGGTCCTTGCAGAACATTACGTGGAATAGGTGCATAATTCTTAAAGTGCTCCCACATCAAAGCTTGAAGAAACATCGTGTTGGCATAACACTCAATCTTCATAGAGCCGTTCGAACACTGGAGTCTATAATCAAGGAGTCCATTGTAATACAAGGAGCCTAAGAATAAACTACCTATCGGAAGTTGCTCACCTTGAGCCATCTTAATAGCAAAGGGAATCACAAAAGGCTTCAACAAGTTTCCACTGTCTTCAAAAACGTCTCTGGACAACCATAAACATAAGAAAGCAGCAATGGGTAACATACCGTCGATGGGTTTATCAGAAACCTCGTCTTTGGGCCACCAGTGTGTCAACCAGGAAGCATAACATCCTTTACTACCAGCCTTATTCGCTTTCTCCATTGCAGCTGTCAAGACATGAGAAACGGCGGTCTCCTCATCTGAAAGATCCCCAGGAAGATTGCCCGTGATTGGGAGATGCATCAGGCTGCCACGTCTTCCAAGGTAATGGTAAACTCTCCCCATCTACATATGAAAGTGTGAGTGGGAATGCACCAGCGAGCAAACAGAGCCACAATACCACTTGCGTCATGAAAATGAACAACTCTCCAGAAGCTTGAATAGCTCTCGTCACCTGCGCCTGGTCAGCATAGTCCTCATGAGGAAAACCCAACATATGCCTCGCCAGCCGCAAATTTCTCCAAAGGTCGTCGAGAAAGCTTAAACTCTATGATTGATGAGGGAAGATCCCTCGTTCAAGAAAAACGAATCACTGTCTTAGGAGTCACCAATTTCTTCTGAGTAACAGTTCTGGGATTTATCAAAAGACGATACACTGGGATTTCAAATGTTGCTCAGCTCCTGGAATATCTTTTTCAAAGAATGCATCATCTTATGTTCGGGACATTCTTAATCCCAGGGGTTTCGTCTTCGTCTCCCCCAACAGAAGTTTCATCCATGCATGTCTCATCTCTAGAGATATCTTCATCAACGCACATCTCTTCCCTTGAGGCGTCGTCAGCTTGGGAATTGGTCATCTTTGCCGAGTAGTTGAAAAGGTTCACATTACATTCTACTTCAATATGCCGTCCAGATATAAATCAAGGAAATATAAGCAAAAATGGTAATTCTTAACTCTTACCTTTTATACTTCCACTAACGATAGTGATAGTAATGCTAGAGTTAACACCTCAAAATCGTTCGTCTCTTCGAAAACTGCAAAAACGAACGAAACTTTATTAATTTCCGAAACTGATTTTCATGAAATCACGGACACAATCTTCATAATGTGAATATTCACACAACTGACCTATGAAGTTTATAACAATACAATATTCTATTATAAATATATTGTCTATCTTCGAAGAATCCTCAAAACCCACGTTTTGATTTTTCGAAAAAAAAAACAGCAATTAATGCAACTTGCATACATAAATTCTCAAGGATTTTTATCTAGTGAAAACAAATTCATGCAAATAAAATATACCACCATATTTTGCACAATATATGTCACGGCTGCATATAAAAAAAAAACTATTTTTCCTTCGTATCGTCGTTATTTATCTTTAAAACGAAGGTTTATTTCAAAAATATTGTGAAAGCTCACATCTCATACATATGATAAAGTTTTGTATTTACATAAAAGCTCATAAGCAAAATTTTATCAGTGGACACAAGTTCATCATATGAATTTTCCTTCGAGTCGTCGTAATTTGTCTTTAAAACGAAGGATTATTTCGATTTCGTGAAAATTTACTCCTTTTATGATAAAACCGTGGTACACATGAAAGCTCATACACTAAGTTTTATCACTGGACCTAGGTTCATATACTAAAAAAAATCTCTCCTAAATCAGGGATTATAGTTAGTTTTCAAAACTAACGATCGAACGAACATACGTTTTCAAAAACGAGGGTTTTTCATAAAACTCACACTAATACACACACATGTATATAACTTCATCATGATCAAAGCATGAACAACCCATGATACTCATGGACATCAGCAAAAAAAAAAAAACGCACCTGGGCGAGTTGGCCGGAATTTGGCCGCCGGCGGCGGCGTTGAGTTCAGGAGATTTTCTCCTGTTCGTGAAGTTGAGGGCGTGATGGAGAACTGGTCGTGGAGGAATAAAAAAAAGGATTAATCCCTTTTATACTTTTTTTTATTTCCAAAACCTAATTTTCCAAGGATTTCCATATTGGGTCCGGCCCGCGAATCCTAACCGACCACAGACTCGTCGTCCAAACCAGCGGTTCAACACCAATTTATGCTCATCAAACGACGCTCCAATCATGACATTGAAGCCTTCATCAAGTCGTGGTTTGCTCATGCTCTCTAAATCCGGTAACGTCTCAACTTACAACTAAGTTCAATTACTGGTATTATTATTTATGGCCGGAAAATCACCATTTAATGCTGACTGAGGAACAAAACTTTCTTCAATAAGCAGGGGACTTAATGTAGATGGTGGATTTTCGACAAGGGATAAAATCGTAAACTCATAATTATACGAAGCTCTGGTCCAACAATCAGACGTGAGTATTGAGACACAGGTCTCTCATCGAATTCTAAAGGGAGAGTACTTTCTCTCAGAGTACATGTAGATATGTAGTCTCACGAATGGACAACAACATATCTCATGAATACTGAACACTTTCAGTGATTATTTCTATATAGTATCACGAGATGGACGGCTCCTAGACAGCTTGCTCTGCTAGTATAGAGCGATAACGTCTTCAGGAACAAACAACGAGTTTACCTTGACTATATAAAGGATATGACTTACCAACAAGCTCATATCGGGATAATTAATGCTCCTAGACAGCTTGCTCTGCTAGTATAGAGCCACAAAGTTAATTATTCCTAATTAAGATTAATTCTGCCGTGATATTCACTACTGAATTCACAGAATAATCTATTATTGCTCCTATTCCATGGTCGAATCCACGACTGGTCCCATGGAATGGCAATAACAATTGCTCATATTCCATGGTCGAATCCGTGACTGGTCCCATGGAATGGAAATAAACAATTGTTCTGATTCTATGATCGAATCCACGGCTTGATGTCATAGAATAACAATAACTATATTATCTCATTACTCCGATTTCATGATCGAATCCACAACTGGTCTCATAAATGGTAATAGATAAATCTTAATTACTCCGATTCTATGGTCGAATATACAATACCATGGAATGGTAATGCTCACTTTATTATTCTAAATTCGTAGTTGAATCCTCGGTTGATCCTATGAATTAATAATAAACGTCTTATTACTCAGTTTTGTGAATTATTCTCCACTAAATTCCATAATTAGTAATAAATAATCAACAACCGGGCATCTGAGCTACCTCTAAGTAAGCCCCGATTCAAACGGTGAAAGTGTGTTCAACGACGATGCACTAACAATCACCGCACGAACGAGTATCTCGAATATAACGAAACGATGAACCTATGCAAAATAAGGAAGAAAATAATAAATAATTAAAAATATTGACCAAGGTGCTGGGAGCACGGACACACGACCGACCGACCATGTCGTGGTCAATCCCACGCCAGTTTTATATTTTTAATACATTTTTATTATTTTCCATGATTTGATGAAAATTCTCTTATTTGATCAAATCTCCTTCGTCTCGAGGAAACTCCTCGGCTTCATGGTGTTTTCGTAAACCCATAAAAAATAATATAAAATTAAGAAAAAATAGTGTGGGGCGTGACCATTGGCCAACCGGCCATGCCTTGGTCCCAGCTGGCCCCAAACCTCACGGTTTCTCATTATTTTATTATTATTATTATTATTATTTCTCTAATTTCATGAAAAAACTCCTTGATTTCATGGTATTTTGCACAAATCATCAAATAATAAATAAAATTATGAAAAAATTGTGGGACCGGGCCACTAGCCGGCCGGCCATGCTCTAGCCGGTCCCACACACCCCTTGTTTTATTATTTTATTATTATTTATTTTATTTTTCCTTGAATTCATCAAATTCCTTGATTTCATGGTATTTCTCTCAAATTAGGAAAAATTCTCTCAAATCATGAAAAATACTTAAAAAATATAAAAAATTATGAAAACTCGTGGGACCAGGCCTCTAGCCGGCCGGCCATGCCCCCACGGTCCCACACACCCGTGTTTTTATTATTTTAATATTTTTGCTTCCTTGAACTCATGAAAACTCCTTCAATTCATGGAAACTCCCTAAATTCATCAAATTTCTTAAATTCATGAACTCTTCATAAAATCATCAAAAATATTATAAAATTAAGGAAAATGGCACCACGGGACCGTGGTCACGATCGGCCGACCATTCCTTGACCACAGTGGTCCCACGCCTCCTTATTCCTTATTTTATAATTATTTTCCATCATCTCATGGTATTTCCTGAGTTTCAGCGAAACCCTAATTTTGGCATATTTTCTCGAATGGATGCTCAATTGCACGCCAGAAAATATCAAAATTCTCAGGACTGAGACGCGGACGCCTTGGGGACACGAGCATGCTATCTTGACCGATCAAGATTGGCTCTTTGTCTTACAGAAGCCGATCCCATCAAGTTTCACAGTTTTGACCTAATTTGCACAATTGCACGTATTAGGTCCAAAACTCTTTCAAACACTTTGGATTTTCATGAAGTGATCATCAGGCGGTCACGTGACTACTCAGGGCCGGTTTCATGACCCCATGGTTGGTCCCTCACTCCGTCATAATTAATTTGGTTTTCTCACCTAAGGCTCAGACGAGCATTTTCGAATAAATGATTAAACCAGCATTTAATCATTCTTTCACCAACAAATCGTCAACTCTTCAGGAGTTCTTTGTATTTGCTCACGTGAGAATATGGACACTACATGGTTGATCCACGGTCCCATGTAGTTGCTCCCTCATTCGTCCCATGTTTAAACTTCTGACGAACCATAAATTGATCATCAATTGATCAAATTAGGGTTTTGGAATCCAAGGATCATCATTCCATATTACAACCTTAATAATTTTACGACGACCTCATGGTCATTAATTTTATTAATTATGCTCGGTTCAATGACCAGTATTTTAATTAATATTTTTGGTACGCTGCCAATAATTCGTCAGATGAGCAACACTTGCTCAGATGATAAATAGTTGCTCAAACCAAGGAATATTGGTTCAACAATCAATATTCAATGATCCATCGAATGAGCAATAATTTCTCACTTCATCGTAAGAATTATACCTCTGTGTCATGACATGTTCAATTCAGGAGTTTCAGAACATCATGTTCAACTCAGCAACTACATGGACTCATCGTCCCATCAAACCACGAAGTCATCAATTGACTAATAAACCACGAGACGTCAATCATGTCACTTTGGTGGGATATCAACTAGGGTTTTGGTATGACGGTCTACGGCACGTGTGTTCAAACACATGATGGAATGTGAGCAAGTCGTGCAATCAGTTGAAGGAATTCACAAGGTAGTGGGTGGAAAATCGACCAATTCTCCGCACGTTGAGCAACTGGTTTCAAACACGATCTCCACTTCTCCACTTCTTGGTTCCATCTACTGTCACACTTCATGGGATCATGGTGTCTACAATTCCAGCAATATAAATAATTCTCTGAATCATGATTGAATCATCATCAGTATCATCAATCTCACGTCAAACTGACAACACGAGATCATAAACTCATCAATTGAGCAACTACTCTCAATTGAGCAATTTCAATCGTTCAGAGCTTATCGTCTTCAGAATTCACACACCCACAATCTTTGATTACCATTGATTCCACACATTTCTCAGCTTCCCTCTTACATATCAACCCATCCTCTCTTGTGACTGAATTTACTCTGGAACGGTAATTGTCTTGATTTAGGCCGGAGTACTACAGATTGATCTCTCGAATCTAAAGCACCCCCTTTGCAGCGGTGCATCTGTGTGAGGTTTAACATTTCGCTGGGTTCGAGGAGTCTCCTCCGTACGGTCGTCTCTTCGATTCTTTAAAAACCAGCAAATCGTTTTTACCCATCCACAAGACCCTTCAAGCATTTTATCAAGAGCTTAGAGGTTGTCTCGGTCAAAGACGATAAGGCCAAGGTCCAGTCGTCCGCATGCCCGAATACATTTGGAATTGGGGATCTGGTGACGAAGACGACTGCATTCAAGGTTGGGAGCATGACGGTAACTTGTCCACCTGACTCACTCACTGAAACAGAGGATGATCCATATCTGGTAGCAGATGTTATCCTAGGCGGCTACTGCAAGCTCATCAACGCTGACAAACTGGAAGGCGTGACGATCCACTCGCGATGGCTAAAACCCTACCGTACTTAAGATGCTGTGCTATCACTTTCCAGCATCCTCCACATTTTAAAACGCTGTGCTATTTTCTCCAGCGTGTCCTTTTACAATTACCTTTTCATGTCATATTTGTAATTCCTCTAGAGAATGATTGCAATACTTGCATTCATAATTAGGATTTCAATTTTCAATTTCAATTTAATTGAAGTATTATTTCCGTCCAAGAACCTCTTTACCCCTAAAAGAAGACACCAAATCCTGAACTAGCCTAAACCAAACCCACTAGAGCGAGACAGGAAGGAAACCCTAAGCAAATGTCCTGGAAGAAGTCAAGGAAAAGCGTATGTGCGGGAAAGGAAGGAGCCATTCTCCCCAGCAAGACCAAGGAGATCTCATGTCAGGAGCACATACAGGTCCGTGGTATCCTATCGTGGCATTACTTCTCTTTCAGATGCATATGAAAGCACGTCGTTGTGCCAAAGAAGTTTCAGATGCAATCTTAACAAAGGGTTATGACATAAGCCTTTGTTCAAGTAAACAAACAGAAGAAAAAAATATCTTGAACTCAGCCGCCACTGAGTACAAGAAGGATGTTCAGGAATTACGGAAATACACTTGAAAAGAGAAAAAGAAGTAAAGAGGTTTAGCCATCAAGGAGATCGACCGCTCATGCACCACTGTTGGGTCCTGCTTCTACGCCATCACTTGGTACCGCTTCTCCCTTCGGATCCGCCTCAGCTTCCGTTTCAGATGTTCCCACAGCAACGCGCTCCGTCCTAGCACCATTGGCAGCAGCAACTTCCAGATTTTCCTCAATGGCCACAACAATAGTAGGGATTGCGCTAATTGCTTTCAAACACTCAGGTTCGTATGTATCATCAGAATCAAGGATTATCACACCGTTCTGGATCGGATAATCAAATTATCTTCACCCGGAGGCCGTTTATGCTCAACTCTCCGCCTCTTTAACCGCGCCGCAAATCTCTCTTCCCTTGCGCTTACTGGTGCTCGCAACACTTCCTCACGCCTCCATCGCTCTTCCATGTCAATCGCAGCTGAAAGGGCACAGATGCGCCCCCTAGCAATACACAGATGCAGAATGGACATCCCCTGTATGGCACGACCAATTTCGCGAAGTGGGAGATCGATTTTCGCCATTAGTTCTTCATGTGCACTAGCTTCAGGCTTGTTAACTTCGAAACTTTTTTCTGAAGAAGTTACAGAATGATCATCGCCTACCGCCTCCATGATAAGCTGCAAAGAAAAAGAAGCCACGAGCACATAAAAACATATATATCACATCAGTTGATCAGATCAGTACGGAGCAGTACCTGAGATATAGAAGAAACGACTCTGTGATGAGAAGAATCCTTAGAATTCTTCTTTATAATCTTGCAAGTCAACAGAATTCCAAGAGGAAATGAGTCTTTGCTTGCCGCCTATAAAGGTTACCGATTCGGAATAGCGACCAACGATACTTATCACATATATCTGAGAAAAGCTACCGTGAGACGAAAGGGAATGCACATAGTCCAAGAAGCAGACCAAGCTCTGTCCAGACATGTACGGAGGAAACCAAAGCGACTCGCCAGATCAAGTCCTGCTTCCTTCATAATCCTAATCGGGACTGACCAGTTCCAGGACAACACCTGACAATGTCAATCTATGCGGTAAATATGTATTTAATTTAGCTTATTCGTTTCCGTATACAAAATTGTCACCATATCATGCCTACCCCATAATAGTGTAACCATTATGTGCTAGGCAGGGGACTTAATATTTATGGTGGATTTTCATGTAAGGCTAAAATTGTAAAAAAGCCAAAATTATGCGCTAACATCCTGCAAAGGATAAAGCCATTGATAAAGTGAAGGATACTTCTTCACTATAAACTTATAGCATTTCCGATTAAATGCATGACTATCCTTGTATTTCCTGTACTATTTAACTCTGAGCGGCATGACGACTGAGTGTTGCTCTCAGCAGAACACCATGAATCTCCAAGCACTAATATGGAGGCATGTACGAAATACCCGTACAGGCTACAACTCTCGGTGTGTGTTATACTAGCCCGATTGAGCATACATCTCTCGGTATGTTATACTAGCCCGATTGAGCATATGGACGGTCCATATCAGTCTCAGAAACAATCACGACCATCCAACTTCACCAGCATGATTGGATGACTTAGATTGAATCCAAAACCCTCAAGCAGGTATTGGATTATTCACCGCCGACCCAACGCGGGCCCTGCATGGTCGGCCTCCCGAAAGGGTGGCATAGCTTGCCAAACCGTCCAGCCAAAGCAGTATGGACGAGAAACCCTAAATTAGGGTTTGCGGCATATTACATGTGTCGCAAAACAGTCTCAACCATCCATCTTCGCAGGTATAGATGGAGGGTGTAGATGTGGATTCAGGGGGTCCGGAGCATGTCAACATGATCACCGCGGAACCACCTACACACATGACCAATCGGTCAAGACCAACCTCAGTTGGTCGTTCCAAAACCGTACGCCCAAAGTAGGCATGCCGCACGACCCGGAAAAACCCTAATCAGGGTTTGCAGTAATCGTGAGCGTCCGTTTTCTCCTGATCAAATGGAGGGATTAGGTGTCGACTGAGTAGGTCTGGTGAACATCAACATGATCATCGTAGACCCATCTTCCTCCACGCACGATCGACCAGGGAATACCATGCCTGGTCTCCTCGAATCGCACGCCCAAAGTTGCGTGGTCACACCTCCCAATCGCGAACTGATCTCGACCACTCAATTTCACCGGACAAATTGAGTGGATTAGATCACGTTTCCATGGGACAGTCAGGTATAGGCGTGTACACCAGCACGTCACCTACACACCGGAGCAAACGACCAAGACCGACCAAGCTTGGTCTTCTCGAAACGCGCGCCCAAAGTGGGCTTGCCGCGCACCCTTTGCGGCACAAAACTTCTGTCGCAAATCAATCCTGACCGCTCCTCTTTGCCGGACAAACTGAGCGGTCCAGATTACACTTTCATGGAACAATGAGGTATGGGGGTCTACACCGGTATGCCTTCTACACGCATACCCAAACGGCCATACCAAAAACTTGTCCCAAGCTTGGATTCGACCAAGCCAAAGAGTGATTCTTGCGCACCTCTTTCCAAAATCCTAATTCCACTAACGGTCGCAGATGAGTGTCTCAGAGATCATCTTGTCCATCCAACTTCACCGGCTTGGTTATACAACCCCGGTCAGGAGTTAATTGGTCGGTAAGGCGTCATGGTGATCACCACCCGTCACCCTACCACACCATGTGGTCAGCCAAGGGAGGACTTGCTTGCGCAACCTCTAAACCATCACATGAAGTAGGCTGGACATGAAGCTATTTTGAGACGCTCAAACAGCGATGCTTCATACATGCTGAATATATTTGATGCAGTACCTGCATAGAATACACACGATACTTTACAAGTATCGACTTCCTAAATAACTCAATTATTTAATCCAGCATTACATGCTACTTTCAGTGGGTCCCACGATCCACACACTCGATACATCAATTATGTCACAAACTGGGGGATACATACTGGGGTATTAGTCTGGCGGTCTACAGCGTGCAGCGCACAACGCGCCATCACAAGAACGTGTCATGAAGTCATGGACGGTTAGTGATGATGGGAGGAGTGGTCTTACACCTGATCGTGTGACAATTACCAGCATAACTCCACTACTCCATCATTCCACTTTCTCCACTTCCTACGAGAAACATGGTTTGCGCTTTATGACTTGTATAAATAGGTTCTCCTTCCTATTTTCAGAACAAGACGAGAAAACAGAAGAAAGTGTTGATACAATCGTATTCAAACACCGGAACTGATAGCTTTCATCATGTAAGCCAGTTCATCTTTCTGATACAAGTCATACAAAGCCAACACCTTCACAATCTCAACACCTTCTTCGCTTCCCTCCCTAAGACCAACCCCATCTCCTTCACTTTGTGACCGAAATGAGTCTGGAATGGCCATTTCTTGGTTTAGGCCGGATTTGCACAGATTGATTTCTCGAATCTACAAGCACTCCCGTGCAGTGCATTGTTTAAGGTTTAAATTCATTTCTCATCCACACACCCCAAATTACCAAAACCGGAAGAAATAGTTTTCACCCATAAACACCTGTCTTCAATCATAATTCAGAGACTTATTTATATTGCCAGAATTATAAACACCATAATCCCATGAAGTGTGACAGTTGCTGGCGTCAAAGAGTGGGGAAGTGGGAAATCGTGCCAAAACCAGTTGCTCATCATGCGGAGACTTGGTTAATTTTCAACCCACTACTTTGCTAACTCCTCCAACTGACTGCATGACTTGCTCACATTCTCGCCGTGTGTATGAACACACGTGTCGTAGACCGCCAGACCAAAACCCTAGTTAATATCCCCCATGTGACACGATTGACGTCTCGTGATTGTGGAGTCAGTTGCTGACTTTATGGGACGATGAGTCATTGTATTGCTGAGTTGAACGTGATCTGCAAATGCTCCGAGACTCATGAATTGAACATGTCTGTTGCGAATAAATGTTGATAACTTAAGACTAGCAAACTGTGCTATTGAATTGTTGAAAATTGATATTCGACCAATATTCCTTAGTCTGAGCAAAGTCTGAGCAAATATTGCTTATCTGAGCAAATGTTGCTCATCAGATGAATTGTTGGTGGCAGAACCAAATAAAATATTAATTTAAGATACTGACTGCTAGGCCGAGTATAATAATAAAAGTGTTGATCACGGGATCAACATAAATTATTAGTGTTTGAATACGCTCAAAATTATGTTTTTGCAGAGCCCTGGATTCGAAACCCTAATTTTTGATCAATTGATGATTTATTGAAAATCAACCACACAGTGAAAGAGGGACTGGCTACATGGGATGATGAGTCGACCATGTAACGCCTATATGCTCAAATGATCTAAATACCAAAGTTTCTTGAAGACCAGTTGGTGAAAGGATGATTAAATGCTGGTTTAATCATTTATTAAAAATAGTGTTCCTCTCAGCTTTAGGTGATGAAACCTGATTATGAGGAGATGAGGGACCGTCCAAGAAGGCATGAGACCGGCCCTTGGTGGCTGTGGGACTAGCTGATGGTCATTTGAGCAAACTCTAAGTTGTTTGAGAAAAGTTTGGACCCAATATGAGCAATTGAGCAAATTAGGTCAGAATTGCTAAAACATGTGGGACCGGCTATTTGCAATCCCTAGGGCCAGCCTTGGTCGGTCAAGGAGACATGCCCCGTGTCACCATAATGTCCGTGTCTCAGTCCTGAAAGTTTCGATATTTTCTGATGCGCGTTTGAGCAACATTTTGAGAAAATATGAAGAATTCAGGGTTTTGCTGAAACTGGGGAATCTTCATGAGATGATGAAAATAATTAATAAAATAGGGGATTGTAAGGTGTGGGACCGTCCACGACTGGGGCATGACCGGCCATCTAGCAAGCTCGGTCCCACATCACCTTTCCCAATTTTATGTATTTTCCCTAATGTTAGGGAAATATCATGAAACTGAAGAATTTCATGAGGTTAAAGAATTTCCATGAGATTATGGAAACAATAATAAAATAGGGAGTCATGAAGTGTGGGACCGGCTATGGCCAACGCATGGCCGGCCGTGCAATGGGCACGGTCCCATGTCACTTTCCCTAATTTTACATTATTTTCATGATTTTAGGAAAATATCATGAAATCAAGGAGTTTGCTGAAACTAGGGAGTTTCCTTGAAGTGAAAGAGTTTCCATGAGATGAGGGAAACAAATAATATTCAAATAATGATACAAGGGCGTGTGGGACCGGCCACGGCCGGCCAATGAGCCCGGTCTCGTGCATTCTTTCCCTAATTTTACATAATTTTCATGAGTTGAGGGAAATATCATGAAATCGGGGAATTTTCATGGGATGAGGGAAATAACAAAATAATAAGGAACCATGAGGTGTGGGACCGACCACGGCTAGGGCATGGCCGGTCGGCTAGTGATCCCGGTCCCAAGACACCTTTCATAATTTTATTATTTCTTTGATATGAGGAAACACCATGAGACTAGGGAGTTTCCTTGAGACGAAGGAGATTTGTTCAAATGAAGGGACTTTCATGAGATCAGGGAAAATAATAAAATATAAAATTGGGAAGCTGTGTATGGAATCTATGGATATATTACTGTAGTAGTGATACATGATCACATGATCATAGTATTAGGGAATTAGACTACGAAGTATGACGCTTATCTTTTGAACTTCATAGATATGACATCGACATATCTTATGAATGTTGTTATGATTATGTGAATGGCTAAAGGTGAATATTTCATCCTAGGGAACAATGTTTTACATTTGTTTAAAGGGATACATTCATGAACTTGTTTTATGAATCGAAATGGAAATCGCTAGGCTTATTGGTACGTCATTGCAAATCTTTGGATTACCAATATGTGTGAGATGGTATAACCGATCCTAACTTTGTTATGTATCTTGGTACAACTAATAACAACACTTGACTTATGATTTGGTATGACTAGTTTTGATTAATTAGTGTAACCGATCCTAAGTAATCACCTGAGATGGTATGAACGATATTTGTAATTGGTGTTGAAAAAGCGGGGGTCTAACAACACCACCCAATTATTCACTTAGCAATCTGTATGGACAAACTCTTATATACTTTACTAGAGAATCAGCTAGACAGTTAGACTCAATCTAAAATAAAGTATATCGAGAAGTGTATATATCTCTCTTGATTTAATCTTTACTCAAGCTAAAAACAACAGCGAGTCTTTATCAAATACAAGGAATAACTTGGATGGTACCAAAGACCAATATCCAAGTGTCAATCAATATCAATCAACAACCGTTAGGTCGGATTTTTCAAATGATTGATCTTTAACGCACAACCTGTATTATTTAAATTATAAAGATAAACAATATAATGCGGAAAATGAAATAACACAGACACCAGAAAATTTTGTTAATGAGGAAACCGCAAATGCAGAAAAACCCCGGGACCTAGTCCAGATTGAATACACACTGTATTAAGCCGTTACAGACACTAGCCTACTCCAAGCTAACTTCGGACTGGGACTGTAGTTTAACCACAATCAGTCTCCCACTGATCCAAGGTACAGTTGCACTCCCTACGCCTCTGATCCCAGCAGGATACTGCGCACTTGATTCCCTTAGCTGATCTCACCCACAACTAAGAGTTGCTACGACCCAAAATCGCAGGCTTTGACAATAAATAAATTTGTCTCACACAGACAAGTCCATCAATTGATCAATCTGTCTCCGACAGAAAAACCCTAAAGTTTTATTCCGTCTTTTGATATTAAATCAAGGTGAACAGGAACCAATTGATAATCTGGTCTTATATTCCCGATGAACAGCCTAGATTAATCAATCACCTCAGAACAGTCTTACTTTTAATTAAACGAAGAGGACGTCGTGGAATCACAAACAATGAGACAAAGATGTTTGTGACTTCTTTATCTTGCCTATCGGAGAAATCAATCTCAATCCAATCGATTTGATTGTACTCGTACGATAGAAGATGCAAGATCAGATCACACAACTATGATAAAGTAGTATCGGTCTGGCTTCACAATCCCAATGAAGTCTTTAAGTCGTTAACCTGGTTTTAGAAGAAGAAAACCAAAGGTTAAAGGAGAAACGGATCTAGCTCGCAAACTAGTATCACAGTAAGGTGTGGGGATTAGTTTTGCACAGTGCTAGAATCCTCCTTTATATATTATTTCAAATCAGGGTTTGCCTCAAGTCACCTTGGTTACGAAACAATTAATATCCACCGTTAGATGAAAACCTGATTTGGATTCAAGCTAATGTTTCTCAACCGTTAGATCGAAAACCTAGCTTGTTATATACAATTGAGATACACGTTTCTAGGTTTGTTAAGCGTACCCAAACGTATACACTTGTTGGTTCAACAATAGTTAACCAAAAGGTTAGCCATATGATCATTTCATATCAACCATGTTCTTCTTCACCATAACTAGTTCAAATGACTCAAATGAACTAGTTAAAGAGTTGTTCAATTGCAAGGAAATCTTATGTAACTACACAAGACAAAATTGAAGCAAAAATGATTTGATTCACTTGAATCGGTTCATGAACTTTATATCCACGGTTTTCATACTGCATTCCTTAGTCTTTATAAGTTTAAGTTCAGAAATCATCTTCAGATATAAAACCTTCTTAAGTTCGCAAACTAGGTTCGCGGACTTAAGCAACCGGGAAAAGTTCACAAACTCCAGAAGAAAATCTCGGCAAAGACTTTCCGCCGGTTCGCGTACTGGTCAACACGCTCAAGTTTGCCAACTCCAACAGAATTTCTCGGGATGAGAAGTTCGGCAATTCGCAGACTGGGTTCGCGAACTTGGCAAAGCCATTCTACCGGTTTCTCTTGATCAACAAAGTTCGCAAACTTTGGTTCAAGGAATAGGACTTATGCACATATGTGTTTCCACAATAATACTTATGTCCATCATTGGTTATGTAATCTAAACTCTCATTCCCAATCATTTGAAACATTCTTAGAGGACGTTATATAGTTGTTACACCATAATCTCGTCAAAGAAATTTTCAAGATGATTGAAACATACTAGGTAAAGATAAACACTGTTGAAGCGAAACGCTTACCAACATATATTTCGAGATATAGATAGGCGAGGTAAGCTCGGCTCGGAATATCAAATGTGTATAATCTAAGTCTATATATAGCATACGACTTTTGTCTCAAGAAGTAGGAGATAGAATAAATAGACTTTTGAGTGATAGATAAGTTCAAGTCTTCACATACCTTTTTGTCGAGAAGTTCCACCGGTTCCTTGAGTAGTTCTTCTTCTTGGATGATGAATCACCATGAAGTCCTTGAGCTCAACTATACTTTCTATCCTAGTCTGAGACTTAGCTATAGTAGACTACAAATCAAGACTTATAGTTTTGATCACTAACATTGAAAAACATGCTTGAGATAGCAACACATGCGAGGTCGACCGAGCAATGCTCTAACAATATCCCCCTTTGTCAATTTTAGTGACAGAACTATCAATACATATGGAATACAAAAAAGATAAAGAAACTTTAGTAGCTCCTATTCCACATGTCTAATCTTCAACATTCCTCGAAATCTTCGTCACTTCCAAGTACTCCAATGATCCCAAAGGTTGTAAGTTTAGCATCACCGTTGTTGAAGATCCGTAGATATAACAATGAGAAAGCATCGGTCTCGATCATTGTTATACATTGTCATAGTATTATTACCCAGTGTCAAAGTCCAATTGCATCACAATTTTAACAATAATACTATGGTGATATGTATCACTCCCCCTTAGTCAATACTTCATCTCATATGGAAACCACTCCCCCTTACACAATGATCCAAAAACCATATTGAACTACATATTAATTCTCCCCCTTTTTGTCAATAAAATTGGCAAAGGTACAAGAACGGGATCCTAATGAAATTTTCGAAAGAGACGTTTCATGGACTAAAAGAGAAAATACATACCATCTAATTTAGATGCAATCATAAATCCGAAGCTAAATGCATTCATCAAGGAGTTTAAAGATACAATATAGCCCCTTTAAAATTCCACAGCCGCACACCCCTCAAGATATGCCCATTAAGCATAAGTTCAAAAGAACTCTCCCCCATTTGATGTCATTCTCGAAAGAACAACAAGAGCGACCTTAATTTCGAAAGAAAAGAAGGATTTTTATTGGACACCAAAACCATAAGAATGATTTTTATATCCAAAAACTAAATCAAATTAATCACAAGTAAACCCATGATTAATTCAATCGGAATACGCAACTAAATTAAACACAAAAAGTGATCAATTCAATTGATTATGCTCGACATAAGTAAACTTACGGAGCATACGACTAATTTAACCATAAGAAGATGATTAACATAGCCGTTCACATACTCAACATAAGAGAAATCTTACGGAGTAATAACTAAATAACCAAACAAGATGATTAATTTAGTTCAAAATGCTCAACATATAGTACCTTACGGAACAACCAACAAAGCCAATCATAAAATCAACTTAGTTGTATCGTGCTCAACATAAGACACATTACGGAGCCTCACAGTAATACATAAAATATGGATCAGGGATGATCATTACTTCAGAATGTTCAAGGACTGATTCTATCTCCAATCATTATAAAATAATTAATAGACATAATCCTTGCACGCAAAAGATTTTAACCTATCTTCCATCAAAGAATTTGACAATATATGCTTAACTTTTGTATTTGTCAAAAGTCTATTCATCCTTACATCAATATGTGAATACCGATCGTGAACGACTTTACTTGTGACAAAATATGGGACAACATAGTTCACGGACGTAAACACCAATATCCCATAAAATATTGCAATATATCAAATCATGAAGATTAATACTGCAAAAACATCATCCTCCAAATACTTTTAGAATTTAACACCAAATAAACCTAAAAAATAACACAAGAAGATGAAACATAATAGCTATGTGTAGTCACAATCATCGCTATTCAAGCACTAGTTATTCTTCCAACTAAACCAAAAAGAAGACATACAAGGAAATAATGTCTTTGATAAATTCTTTATCATTTCCGAACTCCTTGTCGTCAACAGCCATGGGTACATAAGGTTCACGTAGATAATTGTCAATACCAACAAACCGTCGTGGCCGAAATGGTCGAATCAGGGACCTATGAATTTCCAAAGATTTTGACACATAAGCCTTTATTTCAAAAATATCCCTTCTTACTTCCTTCAACTCATCAAGAACATTGGAAAACTTCTGAGATTTAGAGGGAACATCCCTTGGATTTCTTGTATTCCTCCTTTTTCTTTTCAAGGACTGAGTTACCGGAGATTTCTCTTTTTCCTTGATTGATGACTTAACAATCATGTTGACATCTCTCCCATCCAAAGACATGATGCTTTGAGAACAGCTATAACCAACTGGTTTTTTGTGAATGGAATTCACAATCTCAACAAGAAGTCTTAAGATATAAAGAGTATCAGAGATAAAAAAGGAATGTAGGGTTCGAAACCTTTAAACAGGTTCGTGGACGTCCAACTCTAAACCCTATAAAGAGTAGAATTGTCGAAAATAACCTTTAATTTTATTTGATAGAAAAGAACAAACCTAAGAAAAAACTTTTCCTAAAGCCTTTGTGTTCACAACCTTGTCTCTTTTTATCAGGCACATGAGACAAGATTTACCAACCAACACAATTAATTTGTGTTGTGGTGAACAACGATTTGTCCACCATTTTTCTCTTGAGAGGAATCCTCTGACTTCTGTCTATCAAAGCGATTTGACCATACCTTCTTCTCTAATGGTCTTATTTTGTCTTTAGAAACAAACTTCTTAGACGAAGATAAAATCCTACATACCTTAGAAGTCTTATGAGCAAGTTTAAGCTTCCTTGCCAATCGATTTGCTCTTCGTTGAAGTTTATTGGCATGCCTTACTTGATGTTTGTACTTGTAACATCTTGATAGTTCATGACCCTTTTGAGAACATAAAGAGCACGTCAATCTTGGATAGTATTCAGGCATCTGCCGTGTGAACGCAGCTAGACACATAGTAGATCCTGAAACATTACAAATAGAGTTTCCAAAGGATGGGTCAGTTGATTCTTCCAGCTTGATTGGATCTTCACCGAAACCATCAAGGTTGATATATGTATTTCTACAGTTATCAAAATCAATGTTTTCACATAGAAGACCGACACTTGATTTCCTATCTTCATCAGAATCATAGATCTCGGACATATCATCAAGTGTTACAGCAAGACCTTTGTTCCCAGTGTATTTTCTACGATTTGGGAACTCATTTTCAAAATGACCAAAACCTTTACATTTAAAGCACTGTGGCATATCCTCGTCATCAACCTCGTCAGCATTCCTATTTTTAGGAGGGACTCGAGTATGAGGTTTATCTGACGACCTAGGTTTGTCTCTTGAAAACCGTTTACTTCTCTTCAATAGAAGATCTCTAAACTGTCTTGTGATCAAGGAGACTGATTTGTCAATATCTTCATCTGAAAAATCACCCTCAGACTGATCATCCTCAGAGACAAACACTTTTACTTTTATCAATTAACTTAGTGTTCTTTTGTGCTTTAAAGGCAACATCCTTTCCGATTTTGTATGTATGCTCATGGTCAAAGATCTTTAGCTTTCCAACCAAGGTATTTCTGGAAAGATTATCAAAGTTATTTCCCTCAACGATGGCATGCTTCTTAGACTCGTATCTAGATGGAAACGATCTGAGAATTTTCATCATAATGTCCTTTTCAGGAATAGTGACCGGTTGTCAGCCGTGCAAATATAATTCACTTTCTCACTCAACTAGATATAAATATAGTACGTGATAAGAAAGAGTTCGTTCCCACAGAGAGGCTTTTGTTGTTATAAAATTTCAGTTTCTTAGTAACCAAGGGGGAATTTTGTTTTAGCAAAGCAATAAAAGTAATTGAAAGCAATAAAATAATTTGAATAATCAATAAGGAGAAGATATTGGTCACGGGATAATATCATTCACAAACATGTATTTTCATCAATGACTAGAATTGATAATTTTAATCTCTCATTTACTAAAAGTCCTAGGATATCTTGATCGCAAGAGTATCCCATTTATTTCACGATTTTATCACAAACAACATTAAAAGACGCTATTGTGAAATCTACCTAGAAAGCAACCTAAAGTGTAAAAGCACAATTAATTTTAACTCCCTAAGAGCAATAAGTTCTATGAAATAAGACTAATCAATGGAAACAAACGTGTAAAAGCACTAATTCGTTTTAACAAAGGTTATGATTCATATGCAATTATAAAGATGTATCACTACAAGTAATAAAGGCACTATGCTACTTAGAATCAGGAATTATCAACTATTTCGTATTGAAAACCCTAATCTAGCAATAGAGATGAAGACTAATCTAATTGATTCCGGACTCAACCAAACTAGCATTCAAATCATAAAGCAATAAAAACCATGAATCATAAACAATAAATTATTGAGACAAAACTAATTCATTGAATCACATAGCATGTTTGATGAAATCAACTTATTATCCCATAACCAATAATTGAGTTTAGTTACTCATAATAATGGAGTTCATCATAATCATAATCATAAAATTATTGAAGAATATGAAAAATATACGAAAGAAAACCCTAGTTGTAGCTATCTCCAAAGCTCCAAGAATAATACGTGACTCCAAAGTTATAGAAAACTTTCTCTTTTTGTAGCTTTTCTCCCTTCCAAAACTAGGTCAAATCTCAAAAGCCCATCACCAAGAAGTCCACCAAGCCCATTTGTGAAAATAACCATGTAGAAAATATGTCCAAAAATTGTCGTCGGAATCTGCCGGAAGTTGGCCGGAAAACATCTCAGGTGACCGGCAAAGTCCACCCGGTCACCGGTCAACTGGGTCAAAGTCAGACCGAGTCAGAGGCTGAGTCAGGTGAGTCAATATCTGACTAGACTTGGCCAAAGCCTGAGCTGTTGCACATGCCATAACTTGTGTTGCACAATGATTGTGCATCACAGCTCCTTGGCCATCCATCTTGTGGTGCACCATCATTGTGCTTCACTGCTTCACTGCCACCCTGCCATCCATCACTTCCATCCATTGGCGGTAGCTCCAATTCTGTAGCTCACCATCAGCTGCACCTGTGATGCCATTTCTTCTCTTATTCTCAGCTCAAGGCCACTACTAAAAAACTCAGTTCAAATCCCATCTGAAACTCAATACCACCAGTAGCATATAGCCATGACAAGCATCACCTGCAATTCATATTCTTACAGCTCTAGTTAACTCCATGCATTACTAGCACCTGCAATCATCAACTATTGACCTGAAATGTTGCACTGCACATACTCAATCCATACACTAGCATCATTTGCAGTTCAGTTCACTTCCTATCTCATATCAGGCAACAAACCACCAGCAATTCAGCTACACTCCCATGACTCTCACTGCACCTGCAACTTGATACATTCTCAGCTCTGCACTGACTCTAATCACCATAACAGCCAAGACCGTAACTTCTGCAGCAACACTTCATTTCCTCCACCTGACTGCAACTTCATATACATTATAGCACCAACAGTTTTCAATTTCATCGAACCCAAACTACCTGAACTCTACCAGCTCAACTGCAGCTCAGTTTTATAAACTTCAGCTCAAAATCCTAAGCATACATCTATATCAGTCCATTCACCAGGATCAACTGCACTCCATTATGCTCATTCAAGTACCACACAGAGCTATACTGCAACCTCATGCACATACCCTGTATTCCAAGCCTAGCATAGCTAACACTTAAGTCCATTGCCACCTCATTGTAGCATCACCAATACTTCTCTGCACTTCTACACATACAACCAGTCCATTGCAACCTAAAAATCTCCATTTCAAGTACAATCCAATTCCCTGCATATCTGTAGCTGCAACTTTACCAACTGCAGCTCTCTCCTGCAGTTCCTCCATCACTGCAACATCACCAGCTTGAGCCATTCTCCAATCTGCAATTCTATTACAACAGTCAGCACCAACACTTAACTGCAGTTCTTCTTTGCATTTTCCTTCTCCTGAAATTTCAGTCCAAGTCCTAGACATTCATCTAAGTCACCAAATACCCATGGAACCATTAGTCACAACTCCCTCTGTAATACCCATCTCAGCTTAGCATTCAATGTCACCATTCCAGCATAACCAAGCCAGCACAACCATCACTGCAAAGAGTTACATCCACATTTAAGCTTCAACTGCTTCTTCTCTCTGCTGAGCTAAAACCATCAAGCCCACCAGAAAAACATCACTACCAACTTTAATATCACCATCTCTTTACTCCCCAGCAACATATGAAACACTAACCACAACCACCATTTCCTTCTCCATCTCTCAATTCTCAATCAGAACTGCAGGTAGCCCTCAATCCATCATAATCTTCAAATTCAATAACCACAAACCCTTAGATCCATTACCCATCTTCTAATTCCTTCATTTCAGGCACCCACTGCATCATCACCACAAATCCATCTTCTCAATCTCAGATTCACACATTGAGAAACCCTGATTTCACTTTCACATCATCGCTTGAACAACATCAACAATTTTTATCGATTAAACTTCATGGCAACAGTACTATACATTGAAACTCCACAAAAAAAAGTCATCTTCACAATGGAAACGCTCGACTTTACCTCTCTCAGATAGTAGCTGCTGGTTTTGCTTCTCAATTTCAGGGGACTGAGTAAAATGAATGATCAAGAGACAGATTCTCCCGAGTTTAGGGTTGTAATGAATTGGGTGGGATTTAGACACCAAACTGTAGAACCACCCAGCTGGCATCCCCTTAGTCTCAGCTGGTCTAAGTTTAATACACCTCCAAGAGTTGCCCCTTATCCTTAACTGAGATCCAAATAGTATTTGCATGACCGTTATGTCCTTTTGGCTTAAATTGGGTGATTTCTTCTCGTTTTCTTCCGTACGACTCCAGAGTAGCTACAAAACTCAAAACAAGCTTAAAATACATAATTTACAAGAAAAATAGCAAAGAAAGCATAACCAATAGATAATAAATAGGATGTATTCTACACCCTATTAAATTCCCCCACACTTAGACTTTGCTAGTCCTCGAGCAAATCAAACAAAACAATTCTAAAATATACATACAACTCTCGTGAGGGTTTACTAGAGATATACCCACAAAACCTACTTTTCCAACTTACTAGTTCTCCGTAAAGATATCATCCAACACGCTAAGAAGACATATAGATTCTGCACACTAGTCATAAGAAGTTAGACACATAAATGAACACATCTCATCCTTAAAAGTTGAGAGAGAAATAACCATCCTTTCTCGAAAGAAATTCAGGTTCGGAGTGATCGAAAGTCTCGACTCTGCCTCATAAGAAAGGGTTTTATGAAGTTGCTTTCAATAGTAAATATCTCTTTATGGGTCACACATGTGTCGAGGTAGGAATGAAGAGAGAATCCTGCGACACGTTGAATGGTAGGAAGGCAAAAACCCCCCGATTTTTTTTTGAAAACCCACATCTTTTATTGTTTTGAAAACCCATTTTTCTGACGATCTCTAAGAAAGGAAATCAACCACTTAACGAAGGTGGGAATATGCTTACTTACCTCATTATCCGTTCGACGTGCAGTTAGCACCACTCTCACAGCATCCATAGAAACGTCTTCGGTCTTCAATCGGTGTCTTCATCTTCATCTTCGGTCTTCAACTCTTGATGATGAAATCTTGAACTTCGTAGAATCTTGACAATGTGATTCTTTCCTCTAATTCTTTGTTGCTTGAAACTTCATTACGAATATTTCTTCTTCCATTGGCTTTATTGAATAAATACAAAACCAAAAACGAACTAAACAAACCAAAATATGATGCAATGATATTTTTTTTTTTGACTTTTTTTTGACTTTTTTTTTTGATAATAATAAATAAATACAAAATAAAAATAAAAAAAATATGAAAACTAATGATGAACCTAATAAAAAATTTCTCTTGTCTTTTTTTTTTTGACAAGGGACCTAGCATAATAATGACCATGTCCCAAGTTTGTTTTTTTTGTTTTTTTTTTAACAATAGAAAATGATACAAATACAAAATAAAGATAAAAATAAAAATGCAAGTACAAAGGCCATGGTGTAAGTACTTTACATCTCGATTCTCCACAACTCGTATGTCTCGATATCATAAACTTCTTGAATTCCCATCTTGATAATATTTTATCTTGTACAATAGTCTTCAACTTGTAAAAATTATGCTCCTTGTCTTGTTGCTATACTTAAATCTGACATCTGCTCATTTCTGTACTCTTGCTTGTAAACCTTAAACGTCTTCAACTTTCCTTCGAATTTGTGATGCTCCTCTTGTTAATGATGATGGTGTTTATATGGACTTGTTGGTGTAGAGAGAGATAAAGTGGATGGTGCTAACTGCGAATAAGATTACAAGTGGTATGTAAGTTAGCAATTCGATGTCACCATTCATGATTGATAAAATAGCACTCAAGAGATCAAAATATTGCTTCTATTGGTGGGAGGTTGGGTAGCTCACCATTCTACCCGGAGTTTACGTACGGTGACACACACTCTAAAAGAACATATTATAAATGAAGGTCGGTGCCTCACATGATGTAACATGGGTAGTGTCCACTATAGGGGATCACAAATCTAATACCGAATTCAGTCTGCACCTCATTTGCCATTGGGATGGTTAAATCCAACTTTAACTCTCATACAAGTAAGAAACCCGATCATGTTCTCTGTCATCTCTAAGTTCAGTCACTCTTATGATAATCTCGATGTAATCTTAGCTACATGTATACTATGTGACTCTAAACTAACTACAAGTTGGAGTTTTCTTATTCACCATTTTACAAAAAAGAATTGAAAATTTTACAATGTAAATGCTTAACCACTCCCCCACACTTAAACTTTACATTGTCCTCAATGTAAATTGAATCGTCCAAAGAAAGTAAAGGTGGGAAATTCTAACATGATAATGACAAGAAATCAGAAAAAGTAAATGCAAAACAAGACAAGAATAACTAAAAACAAGACAAGAAATAAATACAAGACAAGAAATACTCATCCTATGGGTTGCCTCCCATTTAGCGCTTGGTTTAAAGTCGTCAGCCCGACTATCTCCTTGCTTCATATGCCTCCTCCAGAGGGAGTGCATCCACAAAGTTAGCTCCTTCCACCACTTCGGAAGTGAAATTCTCATAATATGGTTTCAACCGGCGCCCATTAAATTTAAGTTCCTTTCCTGTAGCTATGCTACGAATTTCCACTGCACCATGAGAAAACACATTAGTAACAATAAAAGGTCCAATCCAACGTGACCTTAATTTACCCGGAAATAAATGCAAGCGAGAATTAAACAAGAGCACTTTCTGCCCAATGCAATTTTTTTTCTTCTAGAAATCATGTTATCATGAAATGCTTTCGTCTTTTCTTTATAAATGCGCGAGCTTTCAAATGCATCATTGCGGAGCTCCTCTAGCTCTTGGAGTTGTAACTTCCTTTGCTTTCCAGCCCCATCCATCTCCATATTGCATTGCTTAATATCCCAAAACGCCTTATGCTCAATTTCAATGGGTAAATGACAAGATTTACCATACACAAGCCTAAAGGGAGACATCCCGATAGGTGTCTTGTATGCGATTCTATAATCCCACAAAGCATCATTAAGTCGCATGCTCCAATCTTTCCTTGTTGGGTTCACCGTCTTCTCAAGAATGGATTTCACCTCCCGGTTGGACACCTCGGCTTGTCCATTTGTTTGGGGATGATAAGGTGTTTCAATCTTGTGTGACACATTGTACTTCTTCAACAAGGTTTGTAAGATCCTGTTTTTGAAGTGAGAACCCCCATCGCTAATTACGACTCTTGGAATTCCAAACCTTGCAAAGATATTAGCTTGTACAAAATATGAAACCACTTTAGAATCATTAGTCGGGGTGGTCTTAGCTTCCACCCATTTGAAGACATAATCAACAAAAAGTAAGATATAAAAATTCCCATGAGAGTTGACAAAAGGACCCATAAAATCAATACCCCATACATCGAAAACTTCAATAAATTGAATAAAAGTTTGTGGCATTTGATTTCGGGCACCTAGATTGCCTGTTCTTTGGCACCTATCACAAGTTGTACAAAATATATATGCATCTTTAAACAAGGTTGGCCAATAGAAACCGCTTTCAAGTACCTTGTGAGCGGTTCTCTTACTCCCAAAATGTCCTCCAAGCATAGGAGTGACAAAAAGACAAGATAGAATTAAACTGGATTCGGGAACGCACCTTCGTAATACTTGGTCACTACCTTGTTTCCATAAGTATGGATCATCCCATATGTATTGGTTCCCTAACCTCTTAAGTTTGTCCCTCTCAGCACGAGACAAGTTCTTTGGGATTTGTTTAGACACCAAGTAGTTCACAATGTCAGCATACCATGGTTCTCCAAAGGCAATTGAGAATAGTTGCTCATCCGGGAAACTTTCACGCAATGGGATAGCTTCCTTGTCCACAGCAAGACGGCTCAAATGATCCGCAACGGTGTTCTCAATTCCTTTCTTGTCCTTGATTTCAATATCAAACTCTTGCAAGAGAAATCCATCGTATGAGCCTCGGTTTCGCTCTTTTTCATTAGCAAGTACCTAAGCGCTGCATGATCAGAAAAGACAACAACTTTTGTACCAATTAGATAAGAGCGAAACTTTTCCAAAGAAAAAACAATAGCTAAAACTCTTTTTCAGTGGTTGTGTAGTTTTTTGGGCCTCATTTAACGTTCTAGAAGCATAATAAATAGCATGAGGTATCTTCCCCACACGTTGCCCAAGCACCGCACCAACCGCAAAGTCACTTGCATCACACATGAGCTCAAAAGGCTTTCTCCAATCCGGTGGTTTAATGATAGGGGATGAAATCAAAAGTTCTTTCAAACGATTGAATGCCACCATACACTTTTCATCAAAGTTAAAAACCACATGTTTTTGCAATAAGTTGCAAAGTGGTGATGCTATCTTGGAAAAATCCTTGATAAATCTACGATAAAAATCTACATGACCAAGAAAAGAGCGTATCTCCCTCACCGTACTGGGAGGGGTTAAAGCACGAATAAGGTCTATTTTAGATTTATCGACTTCCAAGCCTTTAGAAGATATTATATGGCCTAAAACTATGCCATGAGTTACCATGAAATGTCACTTCTCCCAATTTTTGTTTCAACACATCGTTCAAGGATTAATGACAAGTTATGCAAGCAAAGGTCAAATGAATCACCAAATACACTAAAGTCATCCATAAGCATTTCGATTATGTTTTCAACATATTCTGAGAAGATACTTACCATACACCTTTGAAAGGTAGCTGGAGCATTGCACAAGCCAAAAGGCATCCTTCTATAAGCAAAAGTACCGAATGGACAAGTGGAAGTGGTTTCCTCTTGATCCTCCGGCGCTATCATAATATGATTGTAACTTGAATAGCCATCAAGGAAGCAATAATAAGAATGTCCAGCTAAACGTTCAAGCATTTGATCAATAAAAGGCAATGGAAAATGATCCTTCCTAGTGGTGGCATTCAATTTCCTGTAATCAATACAAACCCTCCAACCGGTTTGCACACGAGTTGGGACAAGTTCGTTCTTATCATTCTCCACCACCGTCACACCTGATTTCTTTGGTACTACTTGTACCGGGCTCACCCACTTGCTATCGGATATGGGGTAGATAACACCCACGTCCAAAAGCTTTAGTATCTCCTTTTTCACAACTTCCATCATGGGAGGGTTCAAACGACGTTGCGCTTCCCTTGTAGGCTTTGCATCGTCCTCCAAACGATTTTGCATACAACGGCAGGGCTTATACCCTTGATATCAGCAATTGTCCATCCTATGGCCGTCTTGTACTTCCTTAGCACCCTTAGAAGTTTTTGCTCCTGTAATTCACTAAGCTTGTTAGAAACAATCACAGGTAAATCTTCCTTGTCACCCAAGTACAAGTACTTTAGGTGATCGGGAAGAGGTTTCAATTCTAACTTTGGAGATTTAACAATGGAAGGTACAAGCTTTTCATCACTGCATGGTAAAGAAATAAAAGAGATATTATGAGTTTCCGGGCATCCTTGTAGTGAATTAAGATCACCAAGGGCTTCCTTGACTTCATTACCACACTCTACACCATTATCCATGGATGTAGTCAAAACGGTTTCCAAAGCATCATCACCATTCAATTCAAACTTGTTGTGCCAATGTATCCATAACATCAATGGAGAAACAAGAGTGGACATCACTAGGATATCTCATCGTCTCGAAAATGTTGAAACGTATTGTTTCTCCATCAAACTCCATAGTTAGCGTTCCCTTGTCCACATCAATAATGGTTTTCGCCGTTTTCATGAAGGGACGCCCAAGTAGCAATGGAAGAGACGAGTCCGGTGACCCTTCATTCATCTCTAACACACAAAAGTCAGCTGGAAATACAATTGATTAACCTGCACAAGAACATCCTCAACAATACCCATTGGGTAACATTAGAGCGATCGGCTAATTGCAATACAATTCCAGCCTTTTTAAGAGGACCTAACTCAAGTGAATTGTACATAGATGCAGGCATAACATTAACGGATGCACCTAAATCCAACATAGCTTTGTTAAATGTGGTGTTACCAATTGTGACTGGAATGTCAAAGCTACCGGGATCCTTACATTTCAGTGGGAGTTTGTGTTGTAAGATTGCCGAAGCATTCTCCCCCACACTTAGCACTTCATTACTTTGAGCCTTCTTATTGGTACACAAGTCCTTCAACACTTTCGCATACTTGGGAACTTGCTTGATAGCATCAATGAGTGGTATGTTCACATGAATCTTCTTTAAAACGTCTAAAATCTCCTTTTCTAGTTCCGCCTTCTTGGAACTTGCAAATCTGCGAGGAAAGGTAAAGGAGGAACATAAGTAGAAACCGGAGTTTTAGAGTTAGGAATAGGTACCTCGAGGTTTGGGGAATCATCATCTTTCCTCCAAAACAGGTCCTTTGGTGTTTCCACCTTGCCCGAATCAGTAACTTCGGGTTGCACAAGTTGTGTACCACTTCTCAACGTAATAGCATTGACACCCTCTTTTGGGTTAATAGGTTGAGAAGGGAGTTTCCCACTATTTTGTGCCTTCAATTGTTTAATCAACCGCCATGGAGCCCATTTGTGTCTGCAACTCCTTGATAGCACTCTTAGTTTCTTGTTGACTTTCCTTAAACATGGTAGAAATGCCTTGCATAAAAGTTTGAAGCTTTGCATCGATATCGGAACCTTGATTTTGCATCGATTGTTGTGGTTGCTGAAATTGTTGTGTTGCGGCTGGAATTGTTGTTGTTGTGGTTGAAATCCACCCGAACGGTTGAATGTAGGTTGTTGAACCGCCTTGCTTGTTTGCATAGCTAAAGTTGGGGTGATCTCTCCATCCCGGATTGTAAGTGTTGGAGTAGGGATCATACCGTCTTTGTTGATTTGGAAAGACCGCACTAGCTTGCTCCAACTCTTCACCATATGAAGGTAAAATAACCGCAGCCATCTTTTGCATCATTTGCTCCATGTTATCCATCCTTTGATCACGGTGTGATGATGAATCCGTAACTTCATGCACTCGCCTAACCATTGGTTCACCTCTTGTGTAGAATTGTTGCGAGTTTGCAGCCATGCTTTCAATCAACTCGGTAGCTTGGGCCACCGTCTTGTTCACTAGAGCTCCACCACCCGCTGCATCAAGAAGATATCTATCACTTGTTTGGAGACCTTCGTAGAAGTATTGTATTATCATCACGTCACTAAATTGGTGGTGTGGACAGCTTGCCACCAATCTCTTGTATCGCTCCCAACATTCATACAAAGATTCTCCTACGTGTTGCTTTATCCCACAAATGTCTTTGCGAATTTGAGTAGCCTTTGACGCAGGAAAATACCTCTCTAGAAAGAGTTTCTTCAACCCGTTCCATGTAGTGACACTTCCGGATGGTAAATAATACAACCATCCTTAGCATTGTCCGCCAAAGAAATGGAAAAGCTTTCAACATTGCTCCATCCGCATTAGTCTCCGGTGGAGCATAGCCATGATAACGTTGTGGAAATCCATGAGATGCTTGTTTGGATCTTCATTCGCCATGCCATGAAACTTCGGTAACTCTCTAATCAACCCCGGCTTGATCTCGAAGGTTGAGTTTGTCTCAATACACCACCGTTGTGCATCAAGCCTATGAGAAGCCAAGTCCTTGAGTGTACGATTTGCATCACCCATTGCTTCTTCTTCTTCTTCAACTAGTGGTTCTTCTACAAATGGAACCTCTTGTTCTTCTTCTTCTAGTTGTAATCTTCTTCCACTTCTAACTCTTGTTCTTCCGTCGTGTCTTGACTTGGTTGGAGTATTGTGCCTCTTCGAGTAGCTATCCCGCACCTTGGATAGTTCCAATCTTTAGAAGCCAGGGATTAGGTACCTGAAAACAATTCTCGCAAACAAGTGAGAAACAAGACAAGAAAACAAAACAAATATGAAAGCAGAAATGATGATAAGAAACTAAAAACTTAATAACAAGCCGTATGCCTCCCCGGCAGCGGCGCCAAAATTTGACCGGTTGTAGCCGTCAAAAATAATTCACTTTCTCACTCAACTAGATATAAATATAGTACGTGATAAGAAAGAGTTCGTTCCCACAGAGAGGCTTTTGTTGTTATAAATTTCAGTTTCTTAGTAACCAAGGGGGATTTTTGTTTTATCTAAAGCAATAAAAGTAATTGAAAGCAATAAATAATTGAATAATCAATAAGAGAATATTGGTCACGGGATAGTATCATTCACAAACATGTATTTTCATCAATGACTAGAATTGATATTTTAATCTCTCATTTACTAAAAGTCCTAGGATATCTTGATCGCAAGAGTATCCCGTTTATTTCCCGATTTTATCACAAACAACATTAAAAGATGCTATTGAAATCTACCTAGAAAGCAACCTAAAGTGTAAAAGCACAATTAAGTTTAACTCCCTAAGAGCAATAATTTCTATGAAATAAGACTAATCAATGCAAACAAACGTGTAAAAGCACTAATTCGTTTTAACAAAGGTTATGATTCATATGCAGTTATAAAGATGTATCACTACAAGTAATAATGACACTATGCTACTTAGAATCAGGAATTATCAAATATTTCGTATTGAAAACCCTAATCTATCAATAGAGATGAATACTAATCTAATTGATTCCAGACTCAACCAAACTAGCATTCAAATCATAAAACAATAAAAACCATGAATCATAAACAATAAATTATTGAGACAAAACTAATTCATTGAATCACATAGCATGTTTGATGAAATCAACTTATTATCCCATAACCAATAATTGAGTTTAGTTACTCATAATAATGAAGTTCATCATAATCATAATCATAAAATAATTGAAGAAGATGAAAAATATACAAAAGCAAACCCTAGTTGTAGCTATCTCCAAAGCTCCAAGAATAATACGTGACTCCAAAGTTGTAGAAAACTTTCTCTTTTTGTATCTTTTCTCCCTTCCAAAACTAGGTCAAATCTCAAAATCCCAAAAAGATATGTTCGGAAAGCTATCCCGTAAGTGAGAGTCATACGTTATGAGCAAAGGACAAGATATGACGATCACTTACAACTTCCTCGGGTCGAAACACGATTCTACCACGTGAAGAAATGCCTAGAAGATTTCCAGTGAATTATCCCATCAACAAAGTCAACACAAATCGATTGTAAAAAGCAGGGTTTAACAATCACCCCCAATATTTCGCTTGGCAATCTGAATAGACATCCAATATACGTCCAAGAGAATCAACTAGACAGTTAGACTCAATATATGAAAAGTATATCAAGGAGTTGATATCTCTATCTCTTCAATTCAATCTACAATCAGTAAATAGGAATTTGCGAGCTCGATTGAATATAAGAGAAATAACTTGAACGGTACCAAAGACCAATATTCAATGATCAATCAATTTCAATAAACAACCAAAGGTTGGATTTCCCAATTGATCGATTCAATGCGTAACTTTTGATATTTAAATTATATTACAAAGTATAATGTGGATAACACAGACACCAGGAGTTTTGTTAACGAGGAAACCGCAAATTCAGAAAAACCCCAGGACCTAGTCCAGATTTGAACACCACACTGTATTAAGCCGCTACAGACACTAGCCTACTACCAATGAACTTCGACTGAAAGTTGAACCCTAATAAATATCACACTGATTCAAGGTACAGTTACGCTCCTATGTCTCTGATCCTAGCAGGATACTACACACTTGATTCCCTTAGTTGATCTCACCACAACTAAGAGTTGTTATACCCAAAGTCGAAGACTTGATAAACAAATTTGTCTCACACAGAAAAGTATATAAAATGAATAAATATGTCTCCCATAGAAATACCCAAGACTTTTTGTTTCGTCTTTTGATAAATCAAGGTGAACAGGAACCAATTGATAAACCGAACTTGTATTCCTGAAGAACAACCTAGTATTATCAATCACCTCACAATAATCTTAATCATATGGAAATGAAACAAGATATTGTGGAATCACAAACGATGAGACGAAGATGCTTGTGAATTCTTTTTATCTTTCCTATCGAAGATTAATTCTCGATCAAATCTTAGAGAAGATAGTACTCAATACGATAGAGTCGGCAAGATCAGAACACACAACTGCAGAGAAAATAGTTGGGCCTGGATTCACAATCCCAATGAAGTCTTTAAGTCGTTAACCTACAGGTTTCGTGAAAAACCTAAGGTTAAAAGAGAATCAACTCTAGCTTATGCAACTAATAACACACATGAGGTGCGGGGATTAGGTTTCCCGCTAATATCTTTCAACCGTTAGATTGAGCTTATCTTGTCATACACAAATGAAATGCACTTTTCTTTTAGGTTTGGCTAACCGTACCTAAATATGTACACCGGGTTGGCTCAACAGTAGTTAACCGAGGTTAGCTATATGAACACTTCCATATCAACCTTATTCATCCTAATCACAACTAGTTCAAATGACTTCAAATGAATTAGTTCTAGAGTTATTCAATTGCTATATTCTTATAGAAGTATATAAGAACACAATTGAAGCAAAAACGTTTTGATTCACTTGAATCAACTCATGAACACTATAGCCACGGTTTGCAAAAATTGTATTCCTTATTATATAAATGTATTAGTTCATGAACAAACAGATTCTAGAACAATAACTACTCAAGTATACAAACGGGTACGCATACTTAAGTCGCCGGACCAAGTTTAGTTTTTGCCAGTATGCGAACGGGTTCGCATACCTCGAAACCCAGCAGAAATTCTCGGATATGAACCTTACCCCCTTTACGCATACGGATACGCATACTTAGATTCCCTTACTTCTCAAACCAACAGGTACATATACGGGTACGCATATTTTGGCTCCCGGTAATAGATTTACACATATGCAAGTACGCATACTATGTTTATATCCACTTGTTCTAACCTCTATTTCAATCATTGAAACTTTCTTAGAGGATGACAATAGTCGCTTTCACACACTATTAACATCAAAGCGATTTTCAAGTTATTGAAATAATCATAACGAAATATTCCTAATCTACACCAAATGATTGTATCACACAAACCATGTAAGATGTTACTCGGCAATTTTCACATGATCATCTTTTGACTTTCGCCAAGAATATAAGATGAACTTGGTTGAAGCGAAAGCTTACCAACACATATTTCGAGAAATAGATAAGAGAGTTAAACTCATCTCGAAGTCACAAATGTGTATGAACGAAAACTATCGTAATACGACTTATGTCTCAAAGATAGGATATATAATAGAAATAGACTTTCCAAGTGATAGATGAGTTTCAGTCTCCACATACCTTTTTGTTGATGAAACTCCACAAGCTCTCCTTAGTAGTTCTTCGTCTTCAATTATGAACCATGAAGTCTAAATCTCAACTACACAAAACTATCCTAGTCTGAGAAATCACTATAAGTAGACTAGAAATCAAGACTTATAGTTTTGATCACTAACATTCAAAAACAAGTTTGAGATAGCAACGCTTGCGATTTCGACCGAGCAGTACTCTAACAATCTTCCCCTTTGTCAATTTTAGGGACAAAACTATCGATACATATGGATTACAAAATAAATAAGACTTTGTAGCTTCTCATCCAAATGCTTGATCTCCTTGGTTCTTCAACGATACTCGAAATCTTCGTCAGTTCCAAGTACTCCCATGATTCCAAAGATGTTCAATTCAACATCATAGTTGAGCGATAACAATGAGAAAACAGTTGCTCTCGATCATTGTCATACAGTGTCATAGTATTATTACACAACATCAAAGTTCAATTGTACCACAACTTTGACAACAATGCTATGGTGATATGTATCACCCCACCCCCCCCCCCACCCCCGTAATCAATACGTCATCTCACATGAAAACGACTCCCCCTTACATAATGACCCGTAAACCATACGTATTTGTAGTATAAACTCCACCTTTTTGTCAATAAAATTGGCAAAGGTACGAAAACTAGTGGGATCATAATGAAATTTTCATAGAGATACTTCATGACCAAAATAGAATAACATATCAACCTGTTTAAATGCAATCATATAGCCGAAGCTAAATGCACTCATCAAGGAGTTTATAAAGATATAAGAAAACTCCTAAAATATTCCACAGCGGCACTCCCCACAAAGATTTGGCAATTAAGTACAAGTTCAATTAAGAACTCTCCCTTATAAAATGTCATTCTCCAAAGAACAACAAGAGCGACCTTACTTTTCCATGAAAAAAAGGATTTATTTGGACAATACAATGAACATGCAAGCATGAAATTGAAATCCAAAGCATAAATTGAATTAAACACATGGAAAATGATCAAATCAATTGGTCATGCTCAACATAAGAAAACCTACGGAGAAACACAATATATGCACAAGATGTGGATCAGGAAAGACCAATATTGCGGAATAATTAAAGATTCATTCTATTTTTCATTACTATTTGCACAATGACATATAATAGAGTTAATCTTTGCAAAAAAAGTTAATCCTATTTTCCATCAATATTTGCATACCGAGATATAATATGGATAACTTTTGAGCACATATGGGACAGTCAAGGTTCACGGACGTAAACAACATATCCGATAACAAATTGCAATATATGAAATCATAAAGATTAATACTACAAAAACATCCTCCAAATAAACTTTAGAATTTCAACAAATAAATCTAAAAACATTGCAAGATGAAAACGTTGGAAATAGCTACGTGTACTCACAATAATGGGTATTCCAAACCCTAGTTATCCTTCTTAAAAACACAAGAATAAATTCTCATAATAAGTTTCCTAGACAAAAAGACTTAGACACGATCATCAACCAAGGAACGGACAAGGGCGAATGCATCAGATGCTTTCTTTAGCTCCCTTTTCATAAATGCTAGGTTCATCGATGCAATCTCAAGTTGTTCACAAATGACCTCAAAATCATGAAGAAGATTTCCAACCAATTAACAGGACATCTGGACTGGTAGATCTTTTTCATGATCAATTGATTGATAACAAATTATGGAGATGGGTTCTTCGTGAAGTTCAACACCGTTGGCATCAAGAAATTTGTCTTCTATACTGCATCCTTCCATTGTGCTCGTCGATCCAAGAGAGGACATGTCGTTACATCACCAATATATATCGAAAGAAAATCTTGATGTATATTTATAACATAAGGAAACCCTAGGTTTACTTGTAGACGTCTGGTAACGGGACGGATGCACAAGGTTCATGGTTATGACCCACAAGGGAAAAAAAAGGAGCAAACATTTTAGAACCTTTTTTTTATTATTAAACAAATCCTGAGTAAAAATCATGGAGGAAGATCAACACCAAAACAGGTTACAACATAGACCAATTGTCAAGAAGGAAGCATCTTCTTGAGATTTATGTGTATCTTCTCATAGGTTTCAAAGAGGATACACATGAGGAAATAGTCAAGTTGTAATTTGATGAACATGAAGCTCATCATAGGTATTGAATCTATTGATACATTCCTTTTTATTTTCTTGAAAAGAATCAGAAGTCATATGTGAGACTTTATCGAAACCACAAATAACAGGACATAAGTTACCTGAAACAGTTGCTTTGTTTGCCTTCTTGATCTTGCGCTTGAGACCGTTGATGTTGGTTTGGAGTTACGAAACACGATTATTGATATGAATGTAATCAGGAACACATCTTTTAGGAGCAAAGTCATCCTTGAGAGAAGGAGAGGAGTTCAAAGTTTTCTTCTTTTTTCGAAACCTTTTTCTCTTTATCGACTTTTCAGAGTTATCAGTCATCCATATAACATTGTTATTTTTACAATTGTAAGTAGAAGTTGAGTTGTATTCATAATAAGGAATTGGGCCATCACATCACTTGTCTTGATTAAGGGATGAATTTTTAACTGTATACTGAGAAGCGGGTTTAATTACTTCTTTCGGCATCTAGACGAGAATGTTATGAAGTTTTTCATTCCGCAAACGAATATGACATCTTATTTCAATGTGACCTTTCTTTCCGAAATAATGGCAGTTGACCGGAATGTTTTTGACCGTTCTCAACTGAGCAGTCCTGGAGGGATGACATGCTTGGTTTCCAGAGACATCAGCTGCTGAAGAGTGTTTTCCACTTTTAGTAGTGAAAAATTTAGTTTGAGGAAGGTTACTAGCATGAAAAAAATTCATCTTACCTGAGCTTGGAGCGTCTATACCTTTATACCCCAGACCACATGTAGCACGATGTTCTATACATGCTCCCAGCATAGAAGATAATTTTGTAGAGATGGAATAAATCTTTTCAAATTCTCTTCCAAAGATTTTACCTTCTCAAGAACATCACTGAAATAGGTCTCCAATTTTTTTTCTCGAGTGAGAAAAACCTTTTCTCTGTCATTCAAACATTTTTGTTGAGAGTCATACCTTCCTTCAGTATTCACACTTTTTGTCTATGGACTGAGCCGAGACAATACAATGAATCGGTATTCACACTTTTTGTGATCGTCTATGGATACGAGATCGAGAAAATACAACAATCAAAGTGTGATTACTTGATAATAGGTTCAGACTTAACCAAACTTTATAGGATCCCTGTCAAGTAATACTGAATTAACGTTTGTGTATTTTACTTCTAATTATAATAAAACAATTATAATTGCGGAAATAGAAAAGTAAAAGACACAACAAGATTTTTGTTAACGAGGAAACCGCAAATGCAGAAAAACCCCGGGACCTAGTCCAGAATTGAATACTCTCAGAATTAGGATGTTATACAAAATCAAACCAACTTCGTATAGTTGAGACCAAGCAACTAAAACTACAGTTCACCTAGTTTCTTCAGTATCCCTACGCTTCTGACATTCGATAAGTACATGCAGTGGAACAATTCCTTTGGTTCGTATTCCAAACAGTAAAGGAACAACAAATCTGTTCGGTAACAACTCTTTTCGACCAAGTGATTTGAGTTTGACAAAGGATATTCCGTTTAACCAATAAACTTCTTTGTCGGGTTCGAGGTCTATCTAAATATTCAACTACCAAAGTAGTTGGGTTTAGATTTTGCAATCAATATTTATATCACAAAGATAAAATATAACGATGCCGATCTACACAACTAATCAATCAAATATATCACAAAGATAAATCGATTATAGTTGAATCCCAGCTGATCAATTTTTGTGCACACCAAAGTTTATGAATCCAATAAGAAATCTTCTTGTCTTCGAATCTTCTTTGATCTTCAATAAACACATACACACAACACAACTTGAATCTCTTGAGATAAATCACGAACAGAACGGAGCCTGTTAACAATAGATTATCACAAGACGTCTTTAGATCTAAAAACAGGTCTAAAGATCCCCGTCGACACTTCGATCTAGTTTGAGTGAATCTTATATCAGAAGAGAAGATTCTCAAGCATAAACAAACTAGGTGCAATCAAAGTTCAAAAATCATTAGTCAATCAAATCAATTGAAAACTAATAATAAACTGCAATTATCTGGTTTCCACCAACGGTACTTGTAGAGCTTCTCGGTCCCAAAGAAGTTTTTAAAACGACCGGTCGTAAGAGATTTCGCCTAATTAGGGTACTTTTCTCTACGAATAGACGACTCCATAAGTAATAACACAACTAGGTAGTTTTGCTGGCTCTTAGGATTAGTTTGCTCGAAATGCAAACACAAAGTATTCATAGACAAAGGAAGTTTGGACACCAAGGAATTTCCAAAACCGAATATTCTCAAGATATGCAATAAATGCCCAAAATCGGTTTTCATGATTCCTGGAAATGCTTTGTCCAATATTGCCCGAAATCTCACTAGAAAATCTCCAATTAGTAAATGCACATTACTAATTTTTATTCTCCAGAGATATGCATTTAATTGCTGAAAATTAAAAGCATGTAAAACTAAAAACCTTTATTAAAAGATTCTCAATTTATTTCGGTCAAGGGATCTCCTTTAGTTATTAAGGAATATCTTTGAACAATAATATATAAGAATTATTGCACCTGTTCAAAGTATGTCGACATCTTTTTATTTGTAAATCCTTTTTCATATTCACAATGTTGGAACCGATTTGCCACACTTCCAAACGAGTTTAGAACTTGTTCATCTGATTTCCAAGAACTATGTGATTCATCAAAATATAAAATCACATATCATAGGTTTAACGGTTCTACCAAACACAAGGATCGGTTCCACCTCCATGTGGCTACTAGGACCAGTTACAATAGTTTCCAAAAATTGGTTAACTAAGTACCAGGATGCGGTTACCACATTCTCATGGTATTACTTGTGATGGGTTACACAAGTCATAGGATCGGTTACTCCAATTACTAAGATTTGTTACACCTCTTACTATGATCGATTTTACACATTCTTTTGTGCTCGGTCACACTTCTTACTAGGATCGATTATCCAATGACTAGAGTTGGTCACACCAGTTACAAATATCGATCATACCATCTCAGATGATTACTTAGGATCGGTTGCACTAATAAAAGTCATACCAATACATAAGTCAGGCACTGTGATTAGTTTTATCAAGATACATAACAAGTTATGACCGGTTCTACACAATCACATATTGGTAATCCAAATATTTGCAATGAATAAAAATACCAATAAGCTTAGTGATTCACAAAACAAGTTTATGAATATACTTCCTTTAAACAATGTAAACATTGTTTCCTAGGATGAAATCTTCACCTTTACCCATACATAATCACAATAACATCCATACGATTATGGCGATGTCTTATATACGAAGTTCAAAAGATAAACGTTATACTTCATATTTCTCCTCAACTGAACTCTTGGGTCTATAAACATGCTATGTACAGATGGCAAAGAGAATAAGCCTTATCCAAGATGGAATATCAGCTGGATTGGACAGAACTTTATCGAGGCAACCTTTGAGAGTTCTTGAGAAGGCGAGTCTACATTGGTGGAGGATGCAGGAAACAGTTGAAAACTTCCTCAGAAAGCCAAGTTAAGCAGCTCCAGAGAAAAGGATTCAGTAATCTTACCCGTGGACTCCCATCACAATCTGCAGCAGTCATGGAAGTAACATCAGCTGGTTTAAGCAAGTCATGGATAAGGTCAGCATTTTCTCCATTTGCAGGCCCGAAAATAACATCACCATGAACCACCCCTCCTTTTCCTTTGCAGGGCAACCTTCAGGCAGGCAAATGCATGCATTTACCGCAAAGACATATTCGAAGGTGACGAAGTACTTTCTCCCAAGCCTGGTAGACCCTTGAATTCGTAGAGATTAAGTCTCTGCAAATAACCATGTTGTCTTCATTGAAAATATGTTTGACCTGCAAAAGCCGAAGAAAAGATCCTTTAACGTACCCCCTACCGTTAATCCCATCGCAACAACCATCAAAACCCTTTAAGGGGCAATGGCAGTACCCGTCATTAACATATTCCAGTGTGTCGGAGGAGAAAGAAGACGCTAAAAACCATCCATAAGACGCGATATCAGAAGAGCTAGCATTGCTGAACCCAAAAGGAAGAAGACATGATATTTCTAGGCATAGCGTGAAAGAAAAACCTTAAAACGAAACTATAAACCCTAAAAAGCGAAAGGATAAAACAAACATAAATCTGCCAAAAAAAAAATCGACTGGAAGGAAAAATAATGAAGAAAACGAAAAACGCAAGGAGAATTCATGAAATCGTGATGAGCTCGCTAGAATCTGGTGAATAATTATGGTTTTCGATCACCAAAAAAATCGTCAGAGCCGGAACCGGAACTAGTTTATTATAATAATAATTTAAAAATATAAATGATAAAAATATTAATGTCATTATTAAATATGGTGGATAAAAAGTTATTTGTTTTAATACCTAGCGACTCTATTCCGTCCTCATTGGTGTGCCTCGGGAACATTTGGTTCCTAATATTGGACAAATATGATAGAATCTAAAAAACAAGACCGATTTTTTGGGGACCATGGTTTTTCTTGCGGGACCATGGTTTTATTTTGGATAAAGACATTAGAAGTAAATCTAGGTCACCCCTTATCTAGATATTTATATTAATACCTAAATTACCCTCCTGATTAATTTTGGGTGATGATTAGCTAGTGTGAATAATAGTTAGTGTAATGATTAGTGAGCTGATTAAGTTAAAGATAATTAGTGAGATTAAAAAATCAGATGAGTTTTTTTTATTTTTAAAAAGTAGAATTATTGAGAGAGTAAAGTTAGAGAAGATGAAGAAGGAAAACATGAAAAACGATGGATTTTACCAACCACAACCGGAGGAAGGGTATTTGGGTACCCAGGTATGCTTCAAACTTAGATAATGTTGGTTGAATTGCTCCAAACTTTCAAAAAAATGAAAATTTTAATGTAAATTTGGGCCAGTTCGGTTAACCATATGTCAACAACATGTAACCGAACACATCTGAAAGTGTAGTTCGGTTACCATATGTGAAGAACATGTAACCGAACACACCTGAAAGTGTAGTTCGGTTACGTTTTCCAAACACGCAGGTTACCGAACTCGCTCGTTAATGGAGATTTTGGTCGTACAGTGCAATGTTCGGTTACCTAGGATAAAATGGTAGGTAACCGAACTTTGAACTTGACAATTTATTTGAGTAAATCTTGTGTGTTCGGTTAGTTCGCAAACTTCAACGCAACCAAGTTCCCAACCGAACTTCAGGTTAAAAGTAACCTAGTGTTAGAAGTTCGGTTGGTTCGCAAACTTCAACATATTTTGCGAATCAACCGAACTAGGCTTATAGGTAGAGTTCGGTTACAAGAAAACTTAATAATTTTGCGAACGAACCGAACTTATGGACTTGTATTGTTCTAATACAAGGAGTTCGGTTAAAAGTATTTTTTTGCGAATCAACCGAACTTTGAGTTCGGTTAAGAAAAAAATAATTTGTGATAACCGAACTTTTTACTAAAAAAAAAACTCCATTAAACCTCTCTGCAACTTCCATTTTCAACTCATTTTGATGATTAGTTCTCGTTTATTCAACCAAAAACGAATGACAAGTAATGGGTTTGTGAGAATATCTTTGTTAATGTTTTAAATTAAGCTATATATATAGTGGTGGTGGTGGTAAACGGAGGTGGTGGTAATCGGTTGTTGTTGGTGGTGATAATTGGAGGTGGTGGTGGTGGTAATCCGCGGTGGTGGGCGGTGGTGGTAATCGGTGGTTGGTGGTGGTAATCGGCGGTGGTGGGTGGGTGGTGGTGGTGGTAATCGGTGGTTGGTGGTGGTGGTGGTAATCGGGGGTGGTGAGAGGAGGTGGTAGTTATATATATATACAGAGAGAGGTGGTTATTGTGTTGGTTTTAAATTAAATTAGGTTAAGGATAGGTTAGTCATTTCAATGTTCTAAGACACCCCTTATAACTATAGGGAAGGTGGCCTAATAAGACCATGGTCCCTAAAAAAACGATGGTCCCTGAAAAAATCATTCAAAAACAAAACATACAGTTGGGCCAGGCCCACGAGATCAAACTTCTCATATCAGGACGAAATGATAGTACTAATTTCGTTTTATTTTGATCGCCAATCCAACAAGTGTTTCCTTTCATAATTTTCGTGAAATGAGGTATTTATCGAAATTTCGAAATTTAGATTCAATTCCATCTGAAAACATACTTCAATTCCAGTGTACTAAGTTCAAAAATTATAAAGCTTCGACACATTCTAAGTCTTCAAAGTTCCGAAATTCTAGAACGAAAACTCAAGAAACGCAGACGGAAACAAATAAGTTGCCTTCTATCTTCAACAGCATTACAGAGATACTAGGAACTCCCGAAGAGAGTATTGACTCATGTGGGGTTTCTAGTTTTCAAGATACCCATGTTAGAAGTTTGAAGCCAATGAAAGAACCATTAGAGCGGATGCCAAGTGTTTGTAGAAGTGCCCAAGTGAGTGCTTTGGAAGAGACCCAGTTAAGAAAATCTATGATAAAAGATGATGTGAGTCCTATTGTTCATAAGATTACTGAAATTATACGTGGTCAAGATGCTACAGTTCCGTTTGAGGAATGCTTAGAGAAGTCGGGTTTTTCATTACATTCAGATATTGTTGACAAAGTATTGAAGAGATGTTTTAAAGTTGGTCATTTAGCTTATAGATTCTTTAACTGGGCGAAGCTTCAAAATGGGTATTATCACACCACTAGTACTTACAATACTATGTTATACATTGCTGGAGAAGCGAAAGAATTCGGTCTGGTTGATAAATTGGTTGAAGAAATGGAGATGGAATCATGTTCAAAAGATGTCAAAACGTGGACCATTCTCATTTCTAGTTATGGGAAGGTGAATATGATTGGAAGATGTTTACATGTTTTTGAGAGTATGAGGAAATATGGCTGCGAACCTGATGGAATGGCCTACAAATTGATCGTTCGTATGTTGTGTGCTGCTGGAAAAGCTGACATTGCCTTGGAGTTCTACAAAGAGATGGTAATTATGAATATGGAGGTTGATATGAATTTGTATAAACAGTTGTTGAATTGCTTATCGCGATCAGGAAATCTCTCAGCTGTTCGACTGATTGGAGACGATATGATAAATGTATCCCAGATACCTGAGCAGGTTGTTTATTCTTGCATGCTTAGGTGTTTTTGCATTTCAGGGAGAATCGAAGAAGCAATAGAATTGCTTCATGAACTTAAGAGTAAGAAGATAACACTTGACCCTACAAATTATGAAATTTTGGTGAAAGGGCTATGTAATACTGGTAGAGTTGCAGATGCCTTAGAAATTATAGAAATTATGAAGCAAAATCAGTTTGTTGACGGAAAAATATATGGAATCGTTATAACTGGGCATTTAAAGAGAGGTGAGTTTGAGGATGCCTTTGAAGTTTTTACTGTAATGAAAGAATCTGGACATCTTCCTAAGGTTTGGACTTATACCGAGCTTATACAACACCTTTTTAGGTCGAATGAGTATGAAAGAGCTTGCAAACTTTACAGGGAGATGTTGGAGAATGGAGTTGAACCGGATGTTGTGGCATTTACAGCTTTGATCACAGGTCATGTGCAACATAACCATGTCACAGAAGCATGGGAGATTTTTAATCATATGAAGGATAAAGGTGTAAAACCCACTCCAAAATTCTGTTTGATCTTCATTAAGGAGCTCTGTAAGGTTGCAAGAACATATAAGGCTCTTGAGCTTTTGAACGAAATGAGGAGCTCAAAAATGAACATCTCAGATGAAATGTTTCGTTTGGTAATATCCTCATCTGAGAGAAAAGGTGCCATAGAGACAGCTGAAAAGGTGAAGCAGATCTGGAGAGCCATTTACAGTCAAGAAAATGATTCAGTATATCTACCCACCAATCACCAGTCTCCTGATGTTGCTACCAACAGTGTGGTTGATATATGTCAGCCCACAGAATTCCGTTGCAGTTTAAAACCTACCCAACTACATCCACTGCGAGAAAAAGTTCTCTTGGAGCCACTGTGTAGAGTTAATAGTGATTTTCAAGAGAATTTTACCGTCCTCCAGATCTGTAGAATTTTATCGTCTTCCATGAACTGGAGCTCAATGCAAGAAGCTCTGGAGAAGCACACTATTCAGTTCACTCCTGAGCTTGTACTCGATGTTCTGCAACGTTGCCAACACTATGGTAATGCTGCATTGAATTTCTTTTCATGGGTGGGGTCGCAGTCTGATTATAGCCACACTGCAGAGACCTATAACATGGCCATAAAATTATCTGGATCTGGGAAAGATTTTAAACACATGAGAAACCTCTATTTGGAAATGAGAAGAAAAGGCTCTTTGGTAACTTCGGAAACATGGACTATCATGATAATGCAATACGCTCGAGCAGGTTTGACTGAGATTGCTATAAAGAAATTTAAAGAAATGATAAGTGATGGGTGTAAACCAAATGGAAACACGTTCAAGTATCTGCTAATGTTTCTTTGTGGGAAGAAAGGCCGGAAGGTAGATGAAGCTGTCAAACTGTTCCATGACATGATCAGGGCTAAATATGTGCCAGACAAAGAACTGGTTGAAATCTATCTTAATTGTCTGTGTGAAGTGGGAAAAGTATCAGATGCTCAAAAATGCAGGGAATATTTATGCAAGAGTGGGTTTAGCAAGCCTCTTAGCTATTCGTTGGTCATTAGGGCTCTTTGCCGTGCAGGGAGGCTAGATGAAGCTCTAGCTATGGTAGATGAAGTAGGGGAAGAAAGATCTAAACTTGATCAATACATTTACGGAAGTCTTGTTCATGGTTTATTGAGAGCAGGTAGGGTGGATGAAGCCTTAGCGAAGGTGGATAAAATGAAAGAGGAAGGTACCAGTCCAACGGTACATGTATATACATCTCTAATTGTCCACTTCTTTAAGAAGAAACAAATTGAGAAAGCGTTGGAGTTTTTCAAGAAAATGGGAGAAGATGGTTGTGAGCCAACCATTGTTACGTTCTCTGCACTGATCCGTGGTTATATGAACATGGAGATGGTTAGTGATGCTTGGAATGTCTTTCGACGTATGAAGCTAAAAGGACCTATACCTGATTTTAAAACATATTCAATGTTCATGACATGCCTCTGTGAGATAGGCAGGTCTGAAGAAGCCCTGCAGCTATTATATGAGATGCCAAGCAGTGGGATAATCCCTAGTTCCATCAACTTTCACACTGTTTATTATGGACTAAATAGAGAAGGCAAGAATGATTTAGCTCATACCGTATTACAAAGGAAATGGGATCTCATGAATAAAAGAAAGCTTTTATCTTAACATACATAACATACAAAATCATGTTTCAGCAATCGAAATAAACTCGAGACAACAATCATCTTTCACTGCAATAATAACACACCAGACCAGCTCAACTTAGGGCAAAGTACAATGCCCAATGTGGTAAAAATTTGCCTTTACATGAATTGGAAGGTTACATCAAATTGTGCTTCTCATTCATGATCACGTAATTGTGTTTTCATCTTTCGTTTCATCAAACAGTTCAATATGTAAGTTGTTAATAACTTCATGGTATAGCTTTAAGTTATCCTACGCTATAGGGTAAGAACCCCTCCTCATCTTTTGCATCCTTGGTATTGTTGAAGCAAATCTTGCAGCTTAGTAAATTTTCGTGTGGACTGACCAGAAAGTGGGAAACTCTCAATCTACCAACAATTCAAACGGCTTTAATGTACTCTACTGATCTGCAGTTGAGTGGAAGCAACAAAACCTGTGCTTCTTCTGCCTGGATTTCTCTCTACCATTAATGTTACTAGCTTCATGGTCTCCATTCACTTTGACGGTAACTTCAGAATAGTCCTTACTCATGTTTTCTAATACTGGTGCCCGCAGCGACTCTCCCAGCGTCCGCCCCCGCGAAGAATTCAAAACACCGTCTTGAGTTTTTTCTAAAACAAGAACATGTTGTTCTGGTGTTGTTGGTGCCGTTCGATACGGGTACACTTCTTTTACTAATGATTCTGGTGTATGAGGCCTGCAAGTTGAAAATTCGATATATATAAGCAAATAGACGCAAAGCAAGTATCTTGGTTATCTTCAAATCAGTGCAGCAACCTGTATTCGTGAAATTAATTTGGGTTTAATACCTGAATGAAGCAACACGGGAACCATTTTCAGCTCCATCCACAGCCGCATCTTTTTTGTCTGTTTTGACAGCTGCAGCAAAAATTTCACCCCCAGTACAATCTTGAGGTGCCACTCTAGAATTCAACACTTCTTGATTAGAAGAGCCTAATCCAGACCAAGTCTGTATGTTAATTCCACTTCCCCTGACCATGGAAATGACATTGTTTAATATGTCAAGAGCATGTTCAACCTCTGGACTGATAAACACCTTCTTCTCATTGCTGATTTGTTCCACCGTTAAACGGGATGCAGATTGGTCGATAGATATAATCCCATTTCCATCCTCTTCAGACTTCGTATGTTGTTCAATCTCTTCCTCCTCAATCTCATATTGAGACGTCCGACCTGAACCGGACACATCTGCCTGCTTACTTCGAATGATAAGATGATCACCAAGAGAAGTCTTGCCTGTAACTGTTGTATCGGCTGGTAAAGTTTCAGTTCCAGGTTCTTCATGGCACTTGTCTGCAGATTTCTCAACCATTGTAAGATCTGATTCTGAATCCATTTTTAGTCTTCTCTCGTGATTCAAACCTTCACGTATTCGAACATACAATGTGTCCTTTAAGGCCTTGCCAAAATCCTCGTCCCCTTTAGCCACAGATGCAACTGCCTGGAAGAAAGTAGATTTTGCTAATAAGAAATAATAGGAAAACAATTGGGCACTATATCAGATAAATATTCACTTGGTTGGCATAATCACAAAATCGAAATCCGACCTTTTTATAGAGCTTAAAGCCACTGCCTACGAGCTGCCTTGACATAAAATTAATAAGTGATGGGGGAACAAAATCCAGCTTTATATCCATGGTCATTATTGTGCTGCAAAAAAATGCCATCGCCTGAGAAAATAAATTATTTGGAAACTGACATAAACTTCACCATCTATGGACATGGAAAAAATGTGCTTCTCGCATATCAAAGCATCATGCACCAAGAGCAAAGAGTATAACTCGACCCATCAAGTGGACGACCCTGTCTCCTGTACAGGGATCATAAAATTTCAAAGAAAATGTGTCTCACACCCACACTTACCGAAAGTAACTTCTGTTTGAGGTAACCTTTTGTAAAGCAAAGGCTCCTACCAGCTCTGCTCGCACAATATCCTTTACTTCAGGTATCCCATCATTGGTGAACCCATGTGTACTTCTATCAACACTCTCTGTATCAGTCACCTGGACGTGAATAAAAGAAAAGTCCTGACTATGCTATACTTCAAAAAACAATATTAACCTTGAGAAAGAAGGCAGAAGATGATCAATTTCACCACCTACCGAATTCAGAACAACAATGATAAGATCATCTTCCAGAAATTCTACTTCAAAGTAGTGCACAACAACCTCTCTAGCTGATAACGGCCAGGCACACTTCATCCTTTCTTCCAAATAATTAACAAAAAAATCAGTATCCTTCAGTAGGGGGTCACACTTCAGAAAATCCTTAAAGTGAGTATTGATCCAAAATGTGTAGGTTTTACCTCACCAAAGCAATCTGTTCACCAATTCGAACCTTTTGGACACATTTGGATTCTATGATTTTAAAAGTAGGAAAGTTGAACTGAGGCCACCTAATAACAATAATAACAGCTGATAACGTTAGATCTTTACTGATGGAACGTCGCTATCCAATAAAACTTGCACAAAGGTAACATGGAACTCTTATGAAGTATCCAGACACATATAAGGCATCTCAAACCAAGAAATGAACTATATAGCCAAAAATTCTCACCATCTATGAAAGAGGGCTATTTCCCATGCGAGACATAAACCTGCAACCAAAAAATGAAGGATAATTCACTTATTTCTGCTATCCATCTACGAAATTACCTTAATTCATTGCAAAAAATATCAAGTACATCAAATTTTACTCACAAACATCCATAGGCCCATCAACAAAGCCTTCAACAAGTAGTGAATGTAATGGGGTCCCTTGAGGTCCTTCTCGATACATAACACGATACTCGTCAGTATCTTGTTTCAACTGTCAGTAAAAACTCTATTGGTTCAATAGAAAAAGAGGCTCACATTTAACATAGTTCAATGGAATGGGGAAACGATGGGCGATAACTAGCTACTTACTAAGCAATTTGATAAATATAAGAATAAGTGGAAGACTATTCAGACAAAACAATGTACCTTCCATTCGCCATGTCCCTGATCATGAGTTGCTGTCATCGATGAATCATCTCCCACACTCCTCAACATGTCAAGACAACTCGAGACGTGTTTCCCATTTTTGTCCACAACACTCTCAACATACTCTGGAATAAGCCAAGCAGTTTATCAATTAGTGAAAAACATGAAATCAAACTAGACTTCCATTCACTGATTTCTTCCCTAGTTTCTTAATTAGCAATGAACGGATCAAAAAATAAATAAAATGAAAACCAACAGGAAACCCGAAATGAACTAACCTTGATTCTCAGAAGGAGATGAATGTAGGAGTTCATTCTTGAGACGGCACTTAATAGCTTCCTCATTAGAAAGCTCATGAGATGCTAGTGTCTTATCAAGTCTTTGCCTGTACTCCAAGATTTGTTCTTTGTTGCCCATTTTTGCATATCTAAGCACACAATATCTATTCCGCACTGCCCTCCAAAAACTCTACTTTGCAACCTCGTCTGTCATACGCTAGTTATTCCAAATTAATTATCCCCTGAGATTAAGAAACACACCCATTAGGCGATTATTCCTCTACTTAAGTGAATCACCAAAGTTGTATAATCCATATTATCCCAGAAGAAAAAAATGGTGTATCCTATCCCCCCAGTACAGTACAGATATGAAGAATTCAGAATCAGATACTAGTATTTACTGAATACTGATCGAAATTCAGGTACACAATCATAACAAGAAAAACGAAAAAAAGAAGCAGAAATAGAAATAGAAATAGAAATTTACAAGACTTATCCAAAACACAACTTAAAAGATATCCTGTGTGGTAGATACACGCAGATCTCAATAGAAAGAAATGATTAATGAGAAAAAAGAGTGAAGATTTGTACCTGAAATGAGGTTCTAGAGAGAGCCCAGACGGAGATTGAACATGGAAATGAACTTGGCCCTCTGGGCATGCTGAATTGCAGACACGAATAGCTCAAAGTTCAAAAAGCTTTGGAGAAACAGAATTTAGTTCATTGAAAGATAAAAAAAATATAAAAATTAAAGTTGAATATTAAACTAGAATCTTTCTTTCTTTATTAATTAATTATTACTTTTTCCAAAGTGGTAAGAGTATAGATGGAGACAAGATCAACCCTGGCTGGCAGTTGAGTTTGGACCATAGTTGGTGAGAATATTTTTGTTAAAAAGTGAAGCAGATTTTCTGCTGGTACGGTATTTTGATCTTTTGATTTGGGACAGAATCTAAAAAAGAAGCCTATAGCTATACCGACCTGATAGCCTCGGTGTTTAATTCAGTACCAATTCTAAACATCACAATGAATTGGCTCCTTCATTTGTGCAAAAGACTAACACGAGGGATTGTCTTCTTTCCGGGTTGCACCGATGCAGACGTGATAGAGATACAAATAAATTCACAAACAACTAGGATGCGAAATTAGTGATATTTTACACTAAAATGTGTATATCTGAATGTAATTTCTCAGCAATACTAATAAATTATTAATAAATAATAAATTTGTATAGAAATAAATATATATACTAATACAATAATATAAAAATTATCACAATCATGTTTTCATGTTTTCATCGAAAATGCTCCGGCGACTCTCTCGGGCGTCAACTCGTCGGATTTCCTCCCAGAAATCATCATGTTTTCTTTGATTTTTTCCTTCGTTTTTGATTTCTCTTCTCTTGTTTTTCCACGGTTTTCCCGTTTTTGTGTGTGTTTTTCTTTGAGTTTTTGGTCACTGTTTGGTTTGTTTTTTTTAGGGTTCGTGAGTTCCAGTTTTTTTTTGTTAGGTTTTTTTTTATTTTCCCGGCGCAATGCCTAAAACTAGCAGAGCTTCTTCCTGCAAAGCTACCCCAGCCTACCAGGCGACATCAGGCTCTTCTAACACAGACACAACTGCTCCAAATGATAACTTTTGTCACTGCCCGTTCAAACATCTTCATGGTTGTCAGGATGGGGTTAATGGCAGGGGTCTTGCCAAGGATTATTTAGCGAAATATTTGTATGACAGGCATCTTTCCTCCGACATTGACAAAACATTCTGCAGAGATTTAATTGCCACCAAATTGGATGTTTATTTGGCTTGGGAGAAGGTTTTGCGATGCTTGTGAATGTGGCTGTGTTGTAGACGCATGCATCTACATGGATGGAAGAAGGCGTGTCGAGGTCGTGAAGGAGATGTTCATGGTGATGTCGTGGCAGGGCCTTCCAACAGTGCATTGGTTGAATTTCTCTTGCATGGTTTAGATAAACCTGCTGGAGATGTTGTTGAGTGCTCCGGTTTTGTGGACGATGTTGTTGTTGATGCTGTTTCAGAGAATGGGGTTATGATTGTTTCGGAAGTTGACGTTGATTCAGATTCAGAAGATGAGGTTGTTATGACTCTTTCTACTAACCTTCTCAACGATGTTCTTCGAAGACAATTCACGACCGTCACCAGCATCCCCCATAAATGCAGGTTAGTTTTTCTGAGAACGCTGAAATTGTCTTGACAGGGTTATTGCTTGCCCTGGGAACTTGTCAGCTTGGTTACAACTGGTTCTTATCCCAATATGCACTCTTACCTTGTTCCAACCAAGAAATTCAGCCGAGAAGAAGTCTGGAAACAGAAAGTGTCTGCAAGTTATGGCTATCAACTAAGCCCTGGTAGTTTGGAAGGAACCCAATGGATATGCGACTCTAGTGAATAAGCTTCTCCAATAGCCTGTTCGTTTTGGATCCAAGAAGGCAGATAAGAAGTCAGGCGCTGCTACTTTGTTAGCTTGTCAAAAGAAGTTGAGTTGTGGTCATTTCACGGCTGCCATACAGGTATTTTCTCATCTGGGGTTGCACCGTGTGATGAGAATACGTTGCAAGATTTACAGGACAAACACCCTTCCATGCCTCTTCGTGATATCCCCGGTGATGCTTCCTTGGGGGATCCCATCACAGTTGACTCACGGGCTGTTTTGGAAGCTATTAAGAGCTTCCCAAAAGGCACATCTTGTGGCCGTGACGGTTTACGGGCACAACACTTGGTCGACGCAATGAGTGGGGATGCAGATGTCGTTGCGGATGGGTTACTCTCTTCGATTACGGGGGTTGTCAATCTTTGGTCGGCTGGTAAATTCCCCGTGGTTTTGGGTGAGTTTATTGCTAGTGCGCCCTTAACTCCGTTACTTAAACCTGGGGGTGGTATTAGACCTATTGTTGTTGGTACTATTTGGCGTCGGTTGGTTTCAAAAGTGGATGCTTTCTCTGTTGGAAAGGACATGTTGTCCTATTTAGGCGATTACCAATCCGGGGTTGGTGTGCCTGCGGGAGGAGAAAGTATTTTACATGCTGTGAATAGTCTACTTGAGAAGCATGGTCACTCGGACAATATGTCAATGTTTCTCATTGACTTTTCTAATGCTTTCAACATGGTGAGCAGATCTCAACTCATCAAGGAAGTTCGTCTCCATTGTCCAGGTATTTCTCGCTGGGTAGAATTTTGTTACTTGAGGCCTGCTAAACTTTACTACGACCAGTATATTTTGTCTTCTGCTCTTGGAGTTCATCAAGGTGACCCTCTCGGTCCCTTGTTATTCGCTTTGACACTTCACCCTTTAGTGAAGACTATTGCTTCTCAATGCAAACTTGATTTGCATGCTTGGTACCTGGACGATGGTACAATAATTGGCGATACTTTGGAGGTAGCAAAAGCCTTGAGCATTATCGAAACAGAAGGACCATGCAGGGGTTTACATCTCAACATAAAGAAAACGGAGGTATTTTGGCCCTCTATTGATCAAATGAGCACAGTTGAAGGTGTTTTCCCAGCTGATATTGTAGACCCTCTGATGGTGTCAAACTTTTGGGAGGACCGATGAGGTTAGATCTAAATTTTATCAGTAACATGTTGTTGATCAGGGTGAATAAAACTGTTCAACTAATATCGTCAATCAAAAAACTTAAGGACCCCCAAAGTGAGATGTTATTACTTTGCAATTAGAGCTGGCAAACAAGCCGAAACCCGCGGGTTAACCCGTGCCCGGACCGTGAAAGCCCGAACCCGGACTGGCTGGTTTCTAAACAAGTCGGGTTCGGGTTGTAGAAATGGTGACCCGTCGAGAAACGGGTTAACCCGTCCCGGACCGCAAAACCGCGGGTTAACCCGTAAACCCGTACTTCCAATTTTCAGATAATCGACCCGGCTTCCCTTATCCTTTTTCGTGGGTGCCTTAGCAATTTAATTTGGTCTTATCACCAAAACGTGTCGAGCAGGAGTCATTTCTCTTATTCTTTATCTTTTCTTCTTCTTCTTCGTTTTTATTTCTCCTTCTCATCTCTTTCTTCTTCTTTTCTTCCTGTTCTTCGTCTGTGAGAGGCTTACGAGATGAGAGTGAGAAGTGATTGAGTAAAATCAACAATGGGTTTTTACATATGATGAAGGAGCTGAGGTAGTTGTCGATACAACTCAGAGTGAAGAAGAAGGGTAATCGAGAATTAGGGATTTTCTGTAAATTTAATTGGAAATCGAATTAGATGATGATTAAGAATAAATTAGAGATGGGTTTGTTTAATTGAATATTTTTATTTTTGATTTGGGTTCGAATTAGGGATGTATTGATCTGAGGATTACTTTAGGGTTTTTGAGATTCCGAATTCGTTGAAGTTTATGATGAATTGGGGGTGGAATCAAGTATTTCATAGGGGGTTGCTGTTTAATCGATGAGGTGAAGCTGTTCTTGTGAGAAAGGTAATTTAGGGTTCTTGTAATTTGAATTTATCTTGAGTAAAATTGAATACGAATTGATGAATCTTATATGGATTTGTTCAATTAAAGTTGAATCGATTATATGGAGGTTTAATTTGAGTTATTTGTAAAATTATGAATTCACTGAATTAGGGTTTCTCTCATGTTCTTCCCCATATTATAAATTAAGGTTCATGAGTTGGAAGTTTAAATGAATGTAAATATAACTGAGGTGATGATATGGCTGGTGGTGTTGGTGTATGAACTGATAGGGGTTTTGCTTTAAGATGGTAGCTTTGTGGTGTTAAGGGAGGAGGTAGTTGTCAGAAAGATGAGTTACTTTGAATTGCTAGTAGGAATGGGTAATGTTGGATGAACTGAACTGGTGGTTTGTTGATGTGCAAGATGATATGTTGTTGAGTCATGGTATGCTCCTACAGGTGGCTGTAACCCGTGAACCCGCAGGTTGACTCACCATAAATCGGTTTCTGGCGAGTTGACTCACCATAAACGGTTTAACCCGTGAACCCGCAGGTTTAACCCGTTACGGGTGCGGGTTGAAGAAATAACGACCCGTGAAGAATATCAACCCGCGGGTTTTGACCCGTGTTAACCCAAACCCGTGTAACCCGTAACAAGCCAGCCCCGGCCCGCCCGTTTGCCATCTCTATTCGCAATTGCATTGGTGTATCAAGATTATATTTTGCAATGTGTACTACCAACCCTGCAGCTTCGCAACCAGCCACTGTCCTTTTTGATGATCATCTACTTAAGTACTTGAGACTTCTAATCACGGGTGATGGCGTGGGGTTTGGTCCTTTCAGCAGCGATTAGCTACCTTTCCTATCAAAGATGGCGGACTTGGCATTTATACCATGGCTGGTACCAGCACTTACAGTTACCTTGCTTCTCAGAGTCAAACTACTTCGGTGCAGAAGGTGATTCTTGGTAACTCTTTCTCAACGAACAAAGGTTCTGCTTATCAGTTTGCACTTCAGATATTTATCCAGGTTTGTGGATTACCTGCTAATTACTGTGTCAATGATACTGCACCCCTTCCATGCACTCACTGGCAGTCACTTATTTTGATGTGGTTAAGAAGCAAATCCCAGACCAATTCACTATGTTTACAAAAGATTCCATCTTGTGGCAGTGCAATCGAGTTAACCATGCTCAAGATTATTTATTGGTTGTACCCATTAGTGGACTCAATCAATGTCTTGGACCTAGACAGTCCAGAGTTGTGCTTTGCTATCGTCTTGGTATCCCTCTATTTGCTGAGAATAGTTTGTGCCCAAGTTGTAACAAATCCATGGATATGTTTGGGGATCACGCGCTTCATCGTGCCAAAGATATAGGCCCAAAGTTTCGTCATGATATTGTTCGTGATGTAGTTGCTGACATTTGTTACAAAGCTAATGTGCCTACGTGTAAGGAAGTTTCTCTCAATTTTCTGACGGAGGATGACAAAGAGATAAAACTTGCTGATATTCTTGTGCTTAATTGGGATAATGGACAAGATGTTTGTATGGATGTCATAGGTGTCTCACCCTTCATTGGTGAAGGAATCCGCTCATTCGTCCCTGGAAAAGCTATATCTAGTGCGGTTTCACGTAAACACGCTAAATATTTGGACAAATGTATTTCACATGGCCATGGTCCGGGAGTCTTAGCTTTCTATACCTTAGGGGAACTTGGTGAAGATACTATTTGTATTTTCAAGCATATGAAGAATTGTTTAATCAGTAACGACGCCAGTAGTGGTTTCGGTAGTTTTATTTTTCATAGACTAGGCATTATTATTCAAAGGGGTGTTGGTGCTCAGCTTGTTGCTAGGTTGCCAACCAAAATTTTTGTGTAATAATATTATTTAATTAGTATTTATAATATAAATACAAAAAATTCAGCCACTTTTAATAGACATTCATGTTAAAATAGTGTGTGACATATGCATGTGACGTCACTGATGTGTTTGTCCTGGAGACGTACGTCGGACGCGATTTGATGCGGTCACATGGCCATATAATTGGATTCTTGATATATACACAACAAGGAAAATCCAACGGTGACAACTTCTGGGAACGTTCGTAATTAATTTTGTAGTCGGGGAGTTTTTTTGGGGAATATTTGGTGAGTCGTGGTTCTTACAAAATATTTGAGGGTCGGAATTTTTTTTCCTTTGTTTGTTTAGGCTTGGAAATGTATAACATAGATGAGGAATCGGTCAGCTCAGGGTAGACAATTGCTTAGCCTTGCCATGGGCTACCTCAGCACTTGGTGGGATGCATAGAGCTTCGAAACCAATATGGATTTGCAACGCCTTTCAATTTCGGCATTCTTGCCTACTAAATATGTTACTACATTACTGTTATCATTAGATGTTTTTATTTTGGGTGCACCGAATTTCCATAAATGCAGCTGTATTTTTGGCATGTTCCACTGGAAGACTAAGAGATAGTCGAATTCTTTTCGGAAAATGCACGTGCAATATTACAACAAATTAATTGTATTCTTACCCATAAAAAAACATTAATATAAAATCACGGTTATTAATCTTATCATTATCCAAAGAATGTGAAGCCACTCACATATTTGTTTTAGAGACCCCTTGACTTAGATTTTGACCTAATTGTCTTCTCTTTTTTTCCTTTAGTTTTTCATATGATGAAGCACAAGTAAGCGAGTCTTGTTTAATAAGAAAAGTAGAAGTAGCATGGGGTGCAAAACCCTTTGAACACCTTATGCAATGAGCCCTCCATGTATGGTGGGAATCATTACCACATATATCCACCCAAGATTATCATCATTTCAACAAATAGGATTGGTTAACCACGCCTCAAACCAGTGTCAGATGTTAGAGTTGTCCATATTACGAACCGAGGTACCCAAACCAAACAACACAACTTATGAGGACAAAACATATTATCAATCTTGATTCTGGTATCCAGATTTGTAGTTATATTATTAAGACAACGCCCCAAGCATAACAAAGTAAACAATAGAAGAAAGTAGAAGATAGTTCCCATTCATTAAGGTTCAACTCTTAAATTGGAGATAGTCTTTATATATAGGAATCATGAAGACAAACCCTTCAGATCCGGTGTTACATGAGGAGTATATTAGTTAAGTCAGTTCCTACTGATGGAACTGGGCTGACGACTTTGCACTTGTAGTTGAGCCTTTAAGTACCTATGTAGATAATGGTATCAATATTCTGCAAATTCACTTGAGCATTGGAGAATGAAACTTTGCACTTGTCCCTTTTTCCCTTTATACTCTACTCGTTCTCCTCTAAGAGCATCTCCAATGCAAGGGGTGGAGGTCATAAAAAACCATGCCACCTAAGATTTAAAACTTTTTCTACCAAAATTCCATCTCCAATGCAAGGGTTAAGGTCCTTGAAAATTGTGACATGATTATGTGGGGGTGGAAAAAAAATTCTAAATAAGACCTTCTCCATGACCTTGGGTCTAAGTACACATCATCAATTTATCTCTATATTAATTATAAAGTTGTTAAATAAAACCTTGAGGATTGGAGATGATTTTTTGGGTTGAAAGGTGTTAAATTTATTTGCTTTGTACATATGTGAATGACCTCCATAGAAAATGTGATATTTAGACCTCCACATAGGATCACCTCCACCCTTAGCATTGGAGATGCTCTAACCGTTTAATATTTCATTTACTTTTGAGTTTCCAAATAAGAAGAAATGGGAAGAATTTTCCTTACATTGAACCTATAAATATCCTTCTTTACCACTTAATTATCTTCATCAGAAGATACTATGACCTTCCTTTAGATTTTAGTTGGTGTTTGTTAGAGCACTGCCTGGTTGAATCCACCAACCGTTAGTATGCCATGTTTAGTTCCAAAACTCAAGTCGCTTAAGCCGATTACTAAAGTCAACTTCGTTAGTTCCAAAACACAAAGCTCGGGTGCTAGAAATAACATGGTAGTTTCACCGTATCTTAGAGTCGTCGTATCACTTTCTCTTTTTATTTTTGCATATTTTGTGCTTCTTTAAGTGATTTGGTGGGGCACTAGTAGCGCCTTGATTTCCTCTAGGATAAAGTATAGTGATTGAGATACGAAAAAAAAGTTCAATAAGGAAGATCAGACCAACCAAAATAAATTATATTATGGAGATTGGGGAGGGGGGGTCAGATGTTTCTGGTGCTAGTAAATGGACTTATGTCCAAAAGCCCAAGAAAAAGTCAAGACCCGACCCTAGTCAATTGGTCATTAGAAGTCAAAATTCGACCGTTGGAGAAGTAAGTTTGTTAGAATCTCTAATTGAGAAAAGTTTAGAAGATGGAAATGAACCTATTTCAGAAGTTGGTCAGTTGGTGAGAGGTCATGAAGATATTCTGGAGATTAATCTTTTATCCGATATTGAAAACAGAGTCGTCATGATGTTGGGGGATGTTCAGTTGTATCATATGGAGAGCATGAATAAATGGTTACGTAAGTAGCTGAGCTGATATTGGTTCACTGTTGTACTTACGGTAAAGAATATGAAGGTGATAGGATGACTATAAATGAGGTGGTTTTGAAACAGGTGTTGAAGTACAAAGAGAGATTTAGGTAGGCGAATGAAGATATGAATGTTGTAGCAGGAGAAAAATTAGATGAGGTGTGGGAGAAGGAGTTGGCTCTGGTTAATATTGAGGATCCAATACCACAAAAGGAGTTAAAGAATGTGTAGATTCAAATTGAAGATGTTAATGGATCTTAAACTAATAAGTTGGAATGTTAGAGGGATGAATGCATTTGATAAAATGAATGTTCTAAAGAATCTGATTTTTGTTCGGGAATGTGATGTTTGTATGGTTCAGTCCAGAAAACTAAAATTATGATGATGAATAGATGGTTGGTGAAGCAATTATGGTATGATGATGACTTTGATTGGTTATATTTGCTTTCGGTGGGGAGTAGTGGTGGGTACTTACTATCTAGAACAAGAATAAAATGAAGATGATATGATGGTATATAATATGTATTCTTCATGTGGTTACAATGAGAGGGCAGAGTTTTGGGCAGATTTGGAGGAAGTTAAGAATTGGTGAAGGGGTCCTATTTCTGTTGCTCGTGATGTGAATGTTGTGAGGTCTGAGTAGGAGAGGAATAGAGGTCAAGGTGATAGTAGGAACAACTATTTTCTTAAAAAATTTATTCTTTCACAGGAGTTGGTAGACTAGCCATTGGTGGGAGGTGCTTTTACCTGGTCAGATATGCAAAAGGATCCCTTGATTTGCAGGTTAGACAGGTTTATGTGGAGTGTTGATTTGGTTCCCTGATGCTATTCAAATGACTATAAATAGAGTCATCTCTGATCACAAACATATTATGCTAGTGACAAAACCAAGCATCAAATGCAAACCATACTTTAAGTTTGAGAACAGTTGGTTAATGCATAAAGAGATTCTCAAGAATACAGAGGAATGGTGGAACATTATGGTTTAACAAGGCTAGCCAAGTTTTGTATTTTTTAAGAAGCTTCAGAATTTCCAATATTTCTTGAAAGATTGGAGTAGCAAGGAGTTTGGTTCTGTAAATAAAGATAAGTCTTAGTTAGCTGAGAAAATTGATGCTTTGGATCAAATGGAGGAAACACGTAAGCTTTGTGATTTGAAGTTTGAGGATAGAATGAATTGTTTATTTAAGTTGAGTAATTCGGCTTCTAAGGAGGTTAGGATATGGCATGCTAGAGTTAAACAAAATGATTTCAAATGGGGTGACACCAATTCTTCTTATTTCCATAGAATTTCTAGTGCTAAGAAGAAGAGGAATACAATAACAAAACTTGAAATTGATTGGGTGGAGCTTTGAGCAGGAGAACACTAAAATTGAGATGAGAACTATTATGAAGATTTATTTTTTGAAAAGAATGATGTGGCTTCTGCATTGGATAATCTGCATTTTCCTAAAATTTTGGAGGAGGAGAGGTTGAAGATGGAGAAAGAATTTTCAAAAGGTGGAGTTTTTGTTTTTATAAAACTTTTTGGTGCTAATAAATCTCCAGGACCAGATGGGTAATCCATGGACTTTTACAAGCATTGTTTGATTTCATGAAGCTGTTGGAGGAATTTCACAGGTATGGTTCTTAGGAACGGAGGTTGAATTGCTCATTTATATCTCTAATCCCTAAGAAGGAGGACTCCTGCATTCCTAGACACCACATGCCTTTGAGTTTATTAGGTAGTTCTTACAAAAATTTATCAAGAACGTTGGCAAATAGGTTGAATAAGGTGATGGATAAGTTGGTGTCTAATTTTCAAGGTGCTTTTGTCAATAAAAAATACTCTAGATGGTGTTTTGATTTCAAATGAATGTATTGATAGTAGATTGAAGGACAAGAAACCTGAGATTATGTGTAAAATAGATATGGAGAAGGATTTTGACAATGTAAAGTGAGAATCTTTAATGGGAATTTTGGAGAAACATGGCTTTGGGAGTAAATGTATAGGGTGGATGAATATTGGTATATATCTACTTCAAATATTTTTATGTTAATGATGGAAGCTCAACAAAAAAGTTTAAGATTTTACAAGGCTTAAGGCAGGGAGATTCACTGTCTCCTTTTTTGTTTTTGTTGTTGGTGGAGGTGATGGCTAAGTTGGTTGATGATGCAGTATCAAGGAAAATAATTCATGGATTCTAGGTGGCAGATGATGAAACTACGGTGTCTCATTTGCAATTTACGGATGATACATTGTTATTTGTTGATGCAAACAAAGAAGAGATTAGGAGGTTGTTATTAATTCTATCTTCTTTGAATTGCTAACATTTATGAGGCTGAATCTATAGGAGAGCTCAGTGTGATTGATTCACTAGCATTAGAATTGGGTTGCATGGTGGAGAAACTTCATATAAAGTATTTACGGCTGCCAATAGGTGCAACTGCAAGATGTGTGCCTGTATGGAATGAGCTGATTCAAATAATGGAAGTAAAGCTAGCTACTTGGAAAAAGAAGTTTCTTTCAAAAGCTGGGAGGTTGGTTCTTATAAGAAGTTGTTTATCAAGTTTGCCAATTAATTTTCTTTTTCTAAAATTCAAATGCCTGCAAGTGTGGAGCATAAATTGAATAGACTTATGAGGAATTTTATGTCGAATTCTAGTGAAAATAAAAGGAAGATGTGTTGGGTTTCATGGGACAAAATTTGTATGCCAAAACATATAGGAGGATTAGGAGTTAAGAATCTGAGAAGTGTGAGTAAAGCACTGGAGGCTAAACGGATTTGGAGGTATTCAAAAGAGAAAATAACATTATGGAGAAGAGTCATGCAACAAAAGCTTGATAACAAGGACGCGGTGTATTTGCCTACAGATGATTTTAAACCACTAGGGAGAAGTATGTAGAAGAGCGTTGTAAATTCTACAAGTTTTCTGTATGGGAGTGTGAGTTTAAATCAGAAAACTGGGAAAGCTACTAGGTTTTGGTTGGATGATTGGACTTCATAGAAGATAGATATCCTGGAATTTACAAAGTGTGTAGTAACAAGAAAGCTTATGTGTCAGGCATGATAGTGAATGGGAGATTGTATTGTCAACTAGAAGAAGGATGAACCATAATGAGCAGATGAGGTGGGATTTTCTATATAATGAGCTTGGTTCTATTCACAGTATTAATGAGGAGGAAGATGATGTTATAATGGGGGTTTCTCAGTCAAGAAATGCTATGACTTACAAATTCCAAACGGTAAAGGTTGTGATTTTGAGAAATATTTGTGGATAAAGAACATTACTCCAAACGTAAGTTTAATGTTTTGGGAAAAATTTCATGATTCTCTACCAACTCTTAGCATGCTTAAACACAGGGGAGTGAATGTTCAGAATGATAAATACTTCTTCTGTAAGAGGGAGGTGGAAATAGTATATTATATATTTGTTGGTTGTTTATATGCTTCTGAAGTGTGAAACTACTTCCTAAAAGCTTTTAAAGTTTCTTGGGTTATACCTAACACTGTGAGAAAACATTTTGAAGCTTGGACATTGAACAACCTTAAGGGAAGATCGAGAGCAGTTTGGTGAAAGGTGTTGTATGCTGTGGTGTGACATTTGTGAAAGGAAAAATGTATAAGAGCTTTTGGAGGAAGGACAAAGAATGCAAATCAACCTGTGATGATGATCAAACAAATAATTATGCTATGGCTTTCTGAAAAGAATGTTTTTAGAGGGTTTATTGTCAATATTTTTCTTTTAATATAACCATCCTTTTCATAATAAAATAAAAATCAAACCATAGGTATTTCATTTCATATAAGAAATATTTACATGATGGTTTTCAAGAAAAACAAGTACATAAAAAACATGAAATAGATACAAGTAAGATGTGACACGTAAAAAAATAGTGAATACAAAGAGCGATCTACAACGGCAACACCCAATTCTTGTATATAGAGATCAGAGAAGGAATGGTACGTGAAATTATAATTTGACCATTTTGCTTTGTTTTCTTCTTTACAAAGAGGTGCTCCTATGGGAGAGGAATAATTTGACCAAAAATTCTTCATACCTAGCTAGTAACCCGAAAACTCTATATCTATATTTCCGATGAAGAACTTGATCTTGGCTGGGTTGAAACCTGATGTACTTGTATCCAAGATAATGAATCACGAAAAAATCCAAAGAAAGAAACACTATGAAAGTGCAGATAGAATCTCCCTAATAACGAAAACAAAATCGCTCTAATAACGAAGAAATTTATTATAATCAGTGAAATAACTTCTAAATCACGATTAGCTATCAAAAGCACGTAATCTTTGATCAAATCCGGTCCCTAAAGGACCAGATCTAAGCAAATAAGGAAAAAGATGAAAAGTGTTCCAGTATAATAAAACTTTTACCTCTATTACATATAAGAGCATGGATGCATATTTCCTCTAAAATGTAGTTTTCCATCCATTAATTGCTTTAGATCTTATATGTCCTTAACAAAAAGTACGAGATAAGGTTGTCTTTGGTGTACATAACTTGACAACAAATTTGAGATCTTACATAAGTTCGTCGGTGTTGTATGCTTTGATGGTCGTAAAGGAAAAATGATTTTGATCAAAAATTAAAAGAATATGTATTTTGTTCTAACAAAAGTATAAAAGGGAAAAAGATGTTAGGAATTCTGAAAATTTAGAGATCTTCACTCACGCCAAAAATATAAAGATATTGCAGCAAACAACCTGGCATGAAAAAATCAACTAAAAAACAATTAATTGTGATTCGTATTCGAGCTTGATGATGTCATAAACAATTAAATGATTGGTCATGGTGCTGCTAGATTTAAGAAAATTGTAATCATCTAGGGGTTAAATTTGTTACTTCATATGCTCGGAATAATTTCACATATATCTTCTTTGATAAAGCCTTTCAGAAGAGCTCTAAATGATATGTCTATGGTTTGGTTATGATGAATAATGAAGAAAACATTTGTGACTTTGCAGGTGGGACAGGAAAGTGCTCTAGTTCATATAAAGCAGAATCAAGAGCATATAAAGACGCAACAAGACGAGTCAGAGCATGTAGAAAAAATAAACTTATTTTCCTCCATGATAATATTAATGTCATAGGAGGAATGAAGAAGAACCTTTTTGCTCTAAACTGGAGAAGCAAATACTAAACAGAGACCACTCTCTCTCTTCTTCACCTCCTCTCTCCCAGGCGATTTCCGGCGAGTAAAACCCTAACTCCGGCAACCTCCAACTTCTCAGATCTGCTCCTTTTAAAGTGGATCTGAGCAGTACCCATCTTTTCCTTTTAGTTTAAGCAAGTATTTTCATAGATTAGCTAGGTATTTGATGTTTTTTAGGTTTAGTTTTGGGATTTATTCTTCCTTGCCGGCGGCAAGTTGTCTCCATCTTCATGGTGGTTCTTTATATGCTTTCATAGCATCTTCAATCGACTTTCATGATCGTTCTTTGTTAATGTTCATAGGGTTCAAGATCATCGGTGATGTTCTCCGGCGGCCGGAATCTTCATCGAAAATTTCAAGACTCAAAGAAAATCACTCCTATTTTGGAGCATCTCTTTCTCAAGAAGAAGAAAATCAACAAAAATGGCGGACTTGTTATCCGAAATCCATTTCTCCTCCGATTCAATCGGTTCTTACATACACTTTTCTAGTTATTTTCCGGTGTTCTTTCTCTTTTCTTGCTAGAATATTTGGTCGTGTACTAGTATTGTATGGTATTTCTTTATCACTCTATCTTGATGTCTTGAAACTCTTTGTAAACTTAACATTGGATTATTAATGAAGATTGATCTTTTATCAAAAAAAAAAGGAGAAGCAAATCCATTTTGCATAAAGCTAATCATCAATAGTTCTTTTGCTGGTTCTTCTCTTTATTATATTAGAAGGAATTGTAATGATATATTCCCTTCGTTTCTTGAACTTTTTCATTTTAACCTAAAAATAGGTCAAATTGAAAAAGTAAAAGTAACATTTTTCCGGAAACGGAAGTAGTAACTCGATGATTTTAATATTATTTCAATAGATTCTGAAACCGGACGACCTGAGAAAGGCTATTTGTTTAAAAAGGCTATGTAACCACAACAATGTAAATCTCTTTTCTTAATTCTATTGTTTTCTCCTTTCATAAAAAATAAAAATGAAAAAAGAAATGTGACATTTTGCCGACTTTTTGTTGCCATAGTGTACTTGATATTTCCTTAGTGGTGAGGTCTCATTCTCATAGTGGTTGCCATTTCCATAGTGGTTGCTCCAAGCAGTACTGATCGAGTTCTCATTAGATGGAATAACTAATTTCAGCACATACAGCAACACAAAAAGAAACTTAATTTCAGGATTATTTTCTTCGGATTTACACCTGATTTTTCTAGCTAGACTTCTTACAGAGTTGGATCTTTTTGTATAGATGTTTCGTTCGGAATACAAGCAACACATCCAACCCGAAACCAACTACACACGAAAATGCCATGATCACAAAAACTTGTCTGTAACAGTGAGCTCCAACACAAGTATTTCCACCCCCTTCTGTTTTAGTTGCTTGTGCATCGTACAAAAAACCGGCTAGCAAACCAGAGAATAAGAATGAGCCGAGAGGAAGATTCAAGATTAGAATGTTGTAGATCAAACCGTAGTATTTGAGGCCAAACAGTTCGGAAGCAGTGGGAACTGTAATAGCAAGACGAACACCGTAGCAAATACCAACAATAATTGAACCCGCATATAGAGAACCCGGTAATGCAATGGCTAAAACAACGTATCCTAGAGACATCGGAATTTGCGATGCTGCATTCCATAGCGGCCTTGGTGTTGCATGATTCCTGCATTATGAATCAATAGAGTCAATCAAAATAATAGTATATGCAACAAAAAGACTGTCATTTGCAAGGCCGAAAAAACCGAATATACTTGTAAGTGATACAAATATAGAAACATCAGCATGCCCAAGAGCTAAACCCATTTGCCCCAAATTATTAATCACAGCTAAACCAGTACCTACACCACAAAGAAACGAAAGGAAGAGAATCCAGAAATCTAATGTTTGGATAGCCTCTAAAATTGTGTGATCTTCACCGAGAGTTGGTTTCTTATATTCCATTTCAACAACTTGGTCATTTTCTAAATCTTACTAGTGTCGATTTTTCTCCCATTTCTGTTTCGACTGTTTGTGTTTCTTCTTCTTGAACTTGATCACCATTGTGCTGCTGATGAACACTTCTGTCTACATCATTATTATTATTATTATCAGAGTTTGAATTCTTAAAAATAGAGTATAAGGGAATAGATAGCGGTGAAGCTACTAACAGAAATAAAAGTCCGGAAGCGAAAAGCAAAGAGATTAGATGACTGTGCTTTCCAGAAATATCAAAGCAACAATGACAGCAACAACATTGAAGAAGTTCAAGTATTTGGATTCTTCTTCTTGCTGGGCAGCTGTATTTGTAATTGTTTGCGGAACTTCACGGAGGAAGACTATTGCTGTGAGACAAACAACGGCGGGAAATGGCTAACATGAGTAGAAATTTTGAAGGACTATTAGCAAACAAAGCACTACAAACATCTGTAAGAATTGCTGTGCTTAAACCCACAAAACCTTTTAAGATTCCAGAGACAGGACCGCGATTTTTACGAAAATTACGCATGCATGTTACTAGAATTGCTGTATTCATCCATGTTGTACTGTTTCCTCCCAGGGCCAGAAATATGCACATCTGCAAAAAAATGAAAAAAAGAAGAAAAAAAAACATTCTGAATATACACATTAATTGGATGTGGATACACAATGGATGTTCGTAGAAATTGTTATATGTACCTGCCAGTAAGGAAGAGGATGAATTCTGTGACTAACTAACAACAAGCCATTGAACACCATAACCGATAAAACCTTGGACAGATCCAATAAATAAAATAACAGGAGTAGTAAGACGATCGGAAGCTATACCAGCAAGAACACCAAAAGCTTTACGAACATCTTTGGCTACTGACAGATTATTTAGTTGGAGTTGAGTTAAAGACATTAGTGATTTCAAAGAATCTGAGTAATTTGAAAATGTGTAGTTGTTTCCTGATATGGCTTGCACCCATATTGCTGTTACAAACCCTAACCATTTTCCCAGTGAAGAAGAAGAATAGGATGATGATGGTATTACATCCCTAATTCCCATTTTGTGGAGAAAGAAACGAGTTGTTCAACTACTTAAAATTCGTTTTCTCTGTTACTAGAAACCGTAAGTGATGAAGATGTCCATGTATATCTTCATCGGCATACATATGGAAAGTAAGTATAATGAAGATAAATATCCAACACAGCTCAGCATGCACCTTGCCAATGTTAGCCTCAAAGATAAACACAGCAATGAGATGAATCCGTTAACATTGATTCTTAAATATCCTTTGGAATTAACGCCCAACCCAATCCAACGTCAGTATAGCACCACCTAATGTCATTAATAAGCAGGAAAACACACACTACTCAGGCAGCCAAGTTTCTGAAAGTGCAAGTCACTACACAGTTCTACGGATAATGCGGGATTTTCAGAATACAAAGTTGCTGGGGATTTTAGGTGCGACTTTGCAATTGGACTCATATAACGCAGTACGTATTGTCGTGGGGGACAAATAGGTAATAGATCCTTCCAATTCATTCTTGTCTGCAAAGACCTAACTTTTTATTGCGAGACAAAGTGAAAGTAGATTTTTCTGATATGGCTCTACTGCACTTGAATTGGTACACGACCAAAAGAAGCCTACCTATACCTACTGGTGTCGAATTCGTCACCAAGTACAGAAAATGAGATTGGAAGCCCTATAGATAACCAGTGAGGCCAACACAAGCTCTGCCCTCCCTTTCTAGGAACGATTTTTGGGGACCATGGTTTTTTTGGGACCATGGTTTTATTTTGGGTAAAGACATTAGAAGTAAATCTAGGTAACCCCTTATCTAGATATTTATACTAATACCTAAATTACCCTCCTGATTGATTTTGGGTGATGATTAGTTAGTGTAATGATTGGTGAGATGATTAAGTTAAAGATAATTAGTGAGATTAAAAATCAGATGTTTTTTTTAAAGAAGTAGAATTATTGAGAGAGTAAAGTTAGAGAAGATGAAGAAGGAAAACATGAAAAATGATGGATTTTACCAACCACAACCGGAGGAAGGGTATTTGGGGTACCAAGGTATGCTTCAAACTTATATAACGTTGGTTGAATTGCTCCAAACTTTCAAAAAAAAATGAAATTTTTTATATAGATTTGGGCCAGTTCGGTTACCATATGTGAAGAACATGTAACCGAACACACCTGAAAGTGTAGTTCGGTTATGTTTTCCAAACACGCAGGTTACCAAACTCGCTCGTTAATGGAGGTTTTGGTCGTACAGTGTAATGCTCGGTTACCTAGGATAAAATGGTAGGTAACCGAACTTTGAACTTAACAATTTATTTGGGTACATCATGTGTGTTCGGTTAGTTCGCATACTTCAACGCAACCAAGTTCCCAACCGAACTGCAGGTTAAAAGTAACCTAGTGTTAGAAGTTCGGTTGGTTCGCAAATTTCAACATATTTTTCGAATCAACCGAACTGGGCTTATATATGCGTATATGCAATTAGGCAAACGTTCGGTTACTACGAAATTTATTTCTTGGCGAATTAGGTAGAGTTCGGTTACGAAGTTTCAAAGGTAGAGTTCGGTTACAAAGAAAACTTAACATTTTTGCGAACGAACTGAACTTGTGGACTTCTCATTATTTTCGTAAACTAAAGTTCGGTGATATCCTTATTTTGTGAAGGAACCGAACTTATGGACTTGTGTTGTTCTAATACAAGGAGTTCGGTTAAAAGTATTTTTTTGCGAATCAACCGAACTCTGAGTTCGGTCTGAGTTCGGTTAAGAAAAAATTAATTCGTGATAACCGAACTTTTCTCTGAAAAAAAAATCCTCCATTAAACCTCTCTGCAACTTCCATTTTCAACTCATTTTAATGATTATTTCTCATTTATTCAACCAAAAACGAATGACAAGTAATGGGTTTGTGAGAATATCTTTGTTAAGGTTTTAAATTAATCTATATATATATATATAGTGGTGGTGGTGGTTGGTGGTGGTGGTAATCGGACGTGGTGGTGGTAATCGGTGGTTGGTGGTGGTGATGATCGGAGGTGGTGGTGGTGGTAATCGGAGGTGGTGGTGGTGGTAATCGGCGATGGTGGGAGGTGGTGGTGGGAGGAGGTGGTGGTTATATATATACATAGGTGGTTATTGGGTTGGTTTTAAATTAAATTAGATTAAGTGTAGGTTAGTCATTTCAATGCTTTAGGACACCCCTTATAACTATAGGGAAGGTGGCCTAATAAAACCATGGTCCCGTCAAAAAAACCATGGTCCCTAAAAGATCGTTCCTTTCTATAGCTATCTATCCAATAGTTTGAAGAGCATAGGCCTTTTGGGCTATCAGAAGTTTTCTGCCTCCCTTTCTCTTTATTCTAGGGATGGAGGGCAGGCCAATCAATGTCCGCTTCAGTCGAGAATTGAAGCATGCGGGTAATATTTCCCTTCAACTTTGCAAGCAGATCCGCAGGTACACCAATCATCGATTATTCTGAACATCCCTTTCTTTAAACATTTTGTTATACCAGTAGGAACATATTAAGGAAAGTGTTATCTTAGGAATGTCGTAATACTTTCCAAGACCGTAGTGGTCAGTCTATGGAAAGTATTGCCCGTATCAGTCACGAACTTGAGACTGAGAAGGTAAGTGGTAATATATTAGGAAAGGATTGTTTATGTAAGTCATGATTGTGAGACTTATAAGGAAAGTCTCAAATCAGTGTCTTAGGAAAGTTTTGAGTCTTCAATCCGTATTGTATAAATATCTATGAAAGTATCATGAATGAAATAAGAAAAGAATTACCAAAGTTTTAACATGGCATCACGAGCCAGTTGATTGAAAAAAAAAAAAAAAAAAAAGAAGAATGGGTGGTGATGGAGAATCAAGCAAAGACAAGAATATAGAATATGATACGCAAAAGAAGAATCCAGTATATCACCTAGGATCAAGTGATGGTCCAGGTATAATTATCACACCGGTTGTTCTAAAAGGACATAACTATGATGAATGGGCTAGAGCCATAAGAAGATCATTAATAGCTAAGAGGAAGTTTGGTTTCATTGATGGAACAATCAAAGAACCTAAAGAAAGTGAACAGTTGGAAGAATGGGTGGCAATTCAGTCGATGCTTGTCTCTTGGATCAGCAACACATTGGAGCCGTCACTTAGATCCAGTTTGGGAGACTTTGATGATGCCAACTTGTTGTGGAACCACTTGAAGAGACGGTTTTGTGTTGTAAGTGGAACACGACATGCCAGCTGAAGACATCTTTAAGTGAATGTAAACAAAAGCAAACAGAAAGTGTGGTTGCTTATTTTGGAAGATTGAATAAGATATGGGATGAGATGATCACATATATGAAGGTACCAACGTGTAAGTGTGGCAAGTGCGAATGTGATATTGCAACACAGGTTAGTACTTTGAGAGAAGAAGATTTATACATTATTTCTTAATTGGACTAGATGCTGTCTATGGTTCCTTGCGTGAACAATTGTTGGCAAGAGATCCACTGCCTTCAATAGATGTAGCATATCAAACAATGATAAACTCGGAACGTCTTAGAAAGGAGATGTAGCCTACACACCGGAAGTTCATGACAATGTGATGGCGTTCAAGGTACAATCTGATCAACGTCCTCTCAATAACACTTATGATCCAAATAAATATTGCAAGCACTGTAGCAGACAAGGACACTCGGATGAAGGTTGTTTTCAGCTTATTGGATACCCTGAATGGTGGGGAGATAAACCTAGAAGTGGAAGAGGATATGGTAGAGGTGGAAGAACTGGTGGTAGAGGACGTGGTGGTTTTGCGAATGGAAGAGGAGGTAGAGGACAAGGAACGGGAAATCAGGTTCGAGCACATAATCTAAATATATCAGAGACAAAGCAGTCAAATAACATATTCCTCAGACTCAGATTTGATGGGAGTAACCGCAACACAGCTCAGACAGGTGCTTGAGTTTTTGAATGCAAAGAAAAATACGTCCCAACTGCAAGGTAAGCAAACTAAACCGAATTGGATTATTGACACGGGAGCTACAAATCATGTCACGTGTAGAAGAGATGACATGATTGATGTGAAAGATATTGTGAAGTGTACGTTGGACTCCCAGATGGGAAATATGCACAATCTGAAAAATAGGGACTATTATTCTGCAGGGCGGTTTGAGACTTGATAATGTGCTTTATGTGCCTCAAATAACCTGTAACCTAATTTCTGTCACACAACTTATTGATGAATTAGTATGTACGGTACAATGTACTAACAGTTTATGTCTTATACAGGACCGGTTGACGAGGAAGGTGATTGGAATGGGTGAACGACAAGGTGGACTATACATTTTCTGTGGTGTGCCTCAAGTTGAAGTTATGGCAGTCAGTGGAGAATCATACGAGCTGTGGCATCGACGAATGGGACATCCATCAGAAAAAGTATTGCAAAGGTTGCCGGGTGTGAGTAGATTGAAGAAGCATAATGAAGTTTGTGATATTTGCCCAAGAGCGAAACAACATAGAAGTAGTTTTGCTAGTAGTCTAAGTAAAGCCAGTTGTATTTTTGAATTGATTCATATAGATCTATGGGGTCCTTATAGGGCTACATCGTCTTGTGGAGCACAGTATTTTTTAACAATAGTAGATGATTTTTCAAGAGGTGTGTGGATTCATTTGCTTCAAAATAAAACTGCAGTTGAACGAACGTTTCTTGATTTCATAGCTCTTGTGAAACGACAATTTGATAAAGATATCAAAATTGTTAGAAGTGATAATGGTACTGAGTTTAATTCATTGCGTGGATATTTTAAGACTAATGGGATAGTTTTTGAAACATCGTGTGTAGGCACTCCGCAACAAAATGGAAGAGTGGAGAGAAAGCATCAACATATATTGAATGTGGCAAGGGCTTTAGATTTCAAGCCAACTTGCCAATACGGTTTTGGGGAGAATGCGCATTGACAGCTGCGTATTTGATTAATCGTACTCCTACACCTATTCTGGAAAATAAAACGCCGTATGAAATATTGTTTGGAAAGCAACCTCCGTATAATCAGTTGAAAGTGTTTGGATGCCTGTGTTATGTGCATGATCAAAATAACAAAGGGGATAAATTTGCAAGTAGAGGAAGGCGGTGTGTTTTTCTTGGATATCCATTTGGTAAAAAGGCATGGCAAGTATATGACTTGGATGAAAGAAATTCTTAGTGTCAAGAGATGTCCAGTTTTGTGAGAATAGTTTCCCATATAAGAATGCAACGTCTGTGGTGCAGCATCCAACAGTTGCACACGCACCGAGAGTGATCAGCCTGGTCATTATATTGAGACCGAGGGATTGGTGTATCAGCTGAGACTGCTCAGTTGAATCCAGCGTTTGACTGGAGTGATGAAGAGGTAACAGCAACAGCGACAGCGAGTGAGAGTGTGGCAGTACCAAGTGTAACAGCAACAGCAGGAGACGTGTAGGCATAACAGCAACAGCAGGAGACGTGTAGGCATACCTGATGCAACTGCGACAAACGGAGATGGTGTAATAGTTCAAGATATGACTGCGACGGAAGAAGAACGTGTAGCAGTCCAAGAGAGATCTGCTGAAGCAGTCAGTCGGGCAATAGTGTTGCAGTAGAAGGTGATATGGGTAAAGGAAAGCGTATGAAAATTCCATCGAGTAGGCTTAAGGGTTTTGTGACGCACACCACTAGAGAAAATGGTCCATCTCATCTTCATACATCACAATCATCCTCCTCAGGTACGCCGTATCCTTTGACATATTATGTTAGTTGTGAAAAATTTTCTACACCATATAAGAAATTTCTTGCAGCTATAACTGCGAGTTCAGCACCTCGCCATTTTAAAGAAGCAATGAGACATCCAGGATGGCGGAAAGCAATGGAAGAAGAAATACGAGCACTAGAAGAACAAGATACCTGGGTTTTGCAAGAATTGCCGGAGGGCAAGAGAGCACTAGGAAGTAAATGGATATATACAGAGAAGTATGATGAAAATGGGAATTTGGTTCGCTTAAAAGCAAGATTGGTGATCTTTGGAAATCATCAGGTGGAAGGCTTAGACTACAAAGAGACCTTTGCACCGGTAGCAAAATGACAACAGTGCGCACTTTTCTAGCTGTTGCAGCTGTTAAAAATTGGGAAGTACATCAGATGGATGTACACAATGCGTTTCTACATGGAGATTTGGAGGAAGAGGTGTATATGAAAATACCACCTGGATTTGCGAAAGGCAATCCTAATATGGTATGTAGAATGAAGAAATCATTGTATGGTTTGAAACAGGCTCCACGTTGTTGGTTTGCAAAACTATCAACAGCTTTGAAGAATTATGGTTTTCGGCAATCTTATTCAGACTATTCTCTCTTCACTATGATCAAAGGAAAGATGCAACTTAATGTTTTGGTGTATGTGGATGATTTGATTGTTGCAGGAGATAATATAGTGGAGCTAAATAAATTTAAAACATACTTGGGACAGTGTTTCAAGATGAAAGATTTGGGAAAATTAAAATATTTTCTGGGCTTGGAGATAGCTCGCAGTAAACAAGGCATTTATGTTTGTCAACGGAAATATGCATTAGACATTATTATGGAGACGGGGTTATTAGGAGCAAAACCAGCAGAGTTTCCAATGGAAACTAATCATCGTTTGGCTTTAGCAACAGGGCCGTTGTTGAGTGATGCAGAAAGGTATCGACGATTGATCGGAAGATTGATTTATCTGGCTGTGACTAGACCAGATCTAGCTTATTCTGTGCATATTTTGTCACAATTTATGCAGCATCCAAGACAAGAACATTGGGAAGCTGCACTTCGGGTAGTTAGATATTTGAAAAAGAATCCTGGGCAAGGAATTTTGTTGCGCTCTGATAGTAGTTTAAGTTTAAAAGGATGGTGTGATTCAGATTGGGCAAGCTGTCCTTTGACTAGACGATCGTTGACAGGATGGTTTGTGCTTCTTGGAGATTCACCAGTGTCTTGGAAGACCAAAAAGCAGTACACAGTTTCTCGGAGTTCAGCTGAAGCAGAATACAGATCTATGGCTGCAGCTACTTGTGAATTGAAGTGGTTGAAGCAATTACTAGGTGATTTGGGAATTCGTCAGACACAGGGAATGAGTCTTCTTTGTGATAGTCAGTCGGCATTGTATATTGCTCAGAATCCCGTATTTCACGAAAGAACTAAACATATAGAAGTGGATTGTCATCTCATCAGGGATGCGATAGTACAGAAAATTATTTCTCCCTCGTATACGCCCACGGGGTTACAGTTGGCGGATATCTTCACCAAATCATTAGGCCGAGTTCATTTTCAAGGTCTTTTGTCCAAGATGGGCATTTGTGACCTGCATGCTCCGTCTTGAGGGGGGGTATTAAGGAAAGTGTTATCTTAGGAATGTCGTAATACTTTCCAAGACCGTAGTGGTCAGTCTATGGAAAGAATTGCCCATATCAGTCACGAACTTGAGACTGAGAAGGTAAGTGGTAATATATTAGGAAAGGATTGTTTATGTAAGTCATGATTGTGAGACTTATAAGGAAAGTCTCAAATCAGTGTCTTAGGAAAGTTTTGAGTCTTCAATCCGTATTGTATAAATATCTATGAAAGTATCATGAATGAAATAAGAAAAGAATTACCAAAGTTTTAACAGAACATATTGCAGACATCACACAATAATCTCCTTCCAGTTGCAATACTGTTCATGTATATAGGCCTAGTTTCGCATTCTCAATTTCATGGAGGAATTTATGTTCGGAACCCATGGTTGAAGTTATTATCAATTTTTCATGAACCATTTCATTGTGCAACTTGATCAAAAATATTATCGGGAAGAGCTAACTTTACGTTTAGCAAAATTTAAGCAAGCTACATTAGATAGTCTTTTCCAGAATCCATCCATTTTGAAAATCGGCGTCTAAATAAGAAATACAACCAGAATCCATCCGTTTTGAAAATCCGCGTCTAAATAAGAAATACAAGTTTAACAACAACATTAATTTACCTGGTCATTCCAACTGATAAACGGCAACAAACGGCATTAAAACACTACCTATCCATAGCTTTCCGTCTCTCTCCTCCACTTCACTTGCAGCTTTAACGACCTTGCCTTCACTATCCTCTAATATTTGCAACAGTTTACCCTCAGGGCTGTACTTGACAAGCACTCCATGAAGTCGGCCTCCGATATTGAGCAAGAATTGGATCTTGGCTGTAATCGGGAACTTCAGCAAGAACTTCCTTAATCCAGGGTAAAGACCACAAACATAGCTGTATATGGATCGGCGACAGTGGACAGCCACCCAAAATTCTCCCTTCTCATTAGTTCTTACATTATCTGGAAATCCAGGTAGAATGGCAAATACCTCAGATTCTCCTGCTTTCTCTCCTTTCAACCAGTATCTCCTTAACCTATCAGCAACTCAAGTGTAAGAATCATTTATTTAAGTATGAGATAGAACTCAACTGAGTGTGAACTCAGATGACCTAGAGTTTTTGAGAAGAGATAACCAGCAACAACACGAAAAGTGAGGACATAAAATTGGGAGCTCTATGCAGTTACATCCTCACCCTATAGTTTCACCGTACACAAACCAAACATGGATAACAGAATGTAATTAACCGGGTCTGCCTGCCCTTTCGAACCACAGTCAATATAATATATCAATGGAAGAAGTAAAACATCAAAAAGAATTCATGTTTTTACACGCAGGAGGAGACTGACCTGCCGAGGGATCCTTCACAGAAGATGAAGAACGACTTGTCTTTGCTCATGGATACCCCATTAGGGAATTGGAGACCTCTGACAAGGACAGTGGTTTCCTTTGTATTTGGATTGTATTTCAAAAGCCTCCCTGAATTGTCTCCGGAGAAAACCAGCTGAATGAAATTCCTACAAGCAAACGAAGTGTTAGTTATTCGTAGAAAACATCATTGCCATGTGTAAATGATATGCTGCTGAAACCAGACAAGGCCAACTACCTCACGAGAATGTTCAGATTTTTTCACCTAAAAATAACATGCAGGTTACATCATGGTCTAATGCCCAATTGCATCTGACACTAAAAACAATATACATGCGATGTGGAATCTTATGCTCTTATGCTCTCAAGTCTCAACAAAGGTAAGATCGACTTTTACTACAAAGATATTCCAAACATCATAACTGATATAAAGAGCCAAGCTTGTTGTTTCATCAGAGTAAACCACAATGATGGTATACCAACAGCACTGTCTTATTTAGCATTTGTACAACGCTGTTGGATATAGGTGCAGAATTAATTTTGTCCTGGGCATTTATTTGTGATCATGTTTTATAATCAATTCCATCCCTATGAAATGGTTAAGATCTAGTTCAGCTGATAGATCCAGATTAGACCTATTAAATAACCTATGTCTATGCTGGCTCTTGCAGGGAAATAAGCAGCATTTGAAGGATAGATTGTTTCCAGCTCACTCCCTGGTCAGTACAGTGGATGGGCTCAGTACTGTGTCAAATAAAAACACCCTTTATGAAACTCTATGCGATCATTATCAGGTTTAGTCCATGGCTGAACAAGGTCAAATGCTAGAGATGAGTTAAAGACTCACTTATGCAACTACAACGCCCCCACAGGTGAAACAACAAATAAATCTAAGATCTCATAATTAGGATATCTTCCCGTTTCACCTACGTGGATATGATACCTCCACGAGTGAAGATAACAACAAAAACGATGAAACCTCAAAATGAAAGTTATTTCCAGATTTCCGCATACACGCAAGCAATTATTTATTTTTTGTATCTCATCCAGAGCCCAGGGAACAATATCACCCTTCATAGAAAAGAGTGATAATGAACCATGGGGTCTACGCTTTTTTCCTACCAAAATATAATAGACCACTATAATTAAATTAAATGCTTAAAGTTCAGGCATTAATCTCATTTTGTCTAGCACGGACTAGATGAATGTGATTAATGCTAAAGAATCATGTTTTCGGTGGTAATAACATGAGCACGCAAGAAACTCTTACCTCCTTTGGTAGGTAATGCTACTATCTGTGAAATATATGTTTCCTTCATCATCGATATCCAAATCATTTGTGAATTTCAATGGTACTCCTTCTGCCTCAGTTACAAGTGATGTAGCCAATCCACCATCTGGACCGACCTTCATCAAGCCGAGATACGCATCACAAATATACATATCTCCAGTTTTCTTATCAAAGCGAAGCCCCAGTGGACGTCCACAAATATGCTCATTCTTCAAATATGCCAAAGCTGACGCTTGTGGTTTGCACAGCTCTGATCTAAAACCCACATATAACACAACTTCAGTGGTAAACACCAACTAAAATAGTATGATAACCAAATTCAAGGTCTTATCAATGTACACAATTTGACAAATTATATCATCAAAAACCTAAAAGGTAAACAGAAATTTTCAATTATAAAAGTCACCTGTTGGGTGAAGTACAAGCAAAATCAGTCCAAGACTCGCCATTCCAGAAAACGATTCTCCCATCAGCAAGTCCTGTATATGGACCGCGACCAAGTGGATCAAAAGCAATACTTTCAGGTCCTTGTACCTGATTCAAAAACTTAATTTCTGATTTCTGCAACAAATTCTTACTATCTCTCTCTGTTGGTAACTCTGACCATGGATACATTTCAACTTTATGAGCAACAAAATTTGGGAATTCAGCAATTGAGCTATGTTTAAAAGGATCAACTGCGCAATAAACAGCTAATAATAGAAATAAGAGAGCAAAGATTTTGGCTAGTAATGCCATTGCTGGCAAAAGAGGGAAACAATGAGAATTAGGGTTTCCGGAGTGAGTAAAGGAAATTTGGTTTTAGAAAGTTTTTTTGGTTTTTCTGGTTTTTGTTTCGTTTATTATGTTTTGAAGTTCCGGTGGTTGTCGATTTTTGTTCCTCCTTTTTGTCACCTTTCAACTACCTCATGAACTAGTCAATAATACGGTCCTACTACACTTATGGCGGATTGGGGATATTGTTTAGTAGTCTTTTTTTTTTCACATCAAATACTTCATCCGTCCCATTATTTAAAAAGGTGTTGGACCCCAGCTTGTTGCTAGGTTACCAACCAAAAGCTTTGTATAATGATTAATTACAAACTGTAAATTAGTGATTTTTTTTTTTTAGTTTTATATTTATTCTAAAATTATAGTCCCATTATTAAGTGACCAATTAACTTTTATATTTTGCCTCATTAATAATGAATATTTTTAAAATTATCTTTTTTATAAGATAAGAAATATGCATAATTTGATGGTCATGTTTATATTCATTACGTAAGTGTTTTAAAATACTTTTCAACGGTATGAAATTTGTGAACATCCGTGTCGTAGTTTGAAAGATAAAATGTTTCAAAATTTCAAAAATTATTATCCATAAGGGTATAATTGTAAAATATATTTAAAGTACTCTTTTCCCTTGATTGTCTTAAAAGTTGTGCAAATTTAAACTAGGTCACTTAATAGTGGGACGGAGAAAGTAGTTCTAATTCAGGCAACCATTTTTTTTTTTTTTTTTGTTTCATGTTTTTTTCTTTTCATTTTTGCCTAATATAAATGTCTTCCATTCTACCGACAAATGATGCAGCTAGACTGGCACACTTTGCGAGACAAATTATTAGGGAGTTAGAGTGGTACTGACTGGGATTGTGTGGTTGGTTTGATTAAAACTCAACAACAAAACCTACTTATTTTTGCATTTAATGAAATAGGAAACAGATGCAACCACAACGTACGATCTTACCTAAAAAAAATGGGTGTTCCCAGGCAACGTGATGTGGCATTATGAGACCCAGTCCAGTCCAGTGATGTAATCCCAAACATACCATCCGATACTAGTGGATTATAAAACACACATGATATGGCAAAGATGGTTGGTTGGTTGGTGCGTTTGATACCTATACCGTTCATCCTGAACCTGAAGTAGTAGTACGAAATCCAATATCTTGAAGTAGTGGGATATCTTATGTGGGCATGTTTTTTAAGCCAGATGAGGTTCCATTTGGTGTCACCCAAATGGAGTAATGAGTAGGTTTTATGTGTTTTTGCCTTCTCTTTATTTTTTTGAGAATAAAGTGATATTAATTGCCGAAACGAAAAGACATAGAACACCAAAAGAGGAAAAAGTGTATCGTCAAGTTATCAAATCAGGACATAACATGTTACGACAAATCATTGGCATTGTCATTACCTTCCCCTTGATTACTTAACTTATCTGATGTAATAAATATATTTAAGAAGGCATGTAAATCTTTTCTCCAACTATTGAAAATTGAAGATTTTCTAGTCTCCATCACCATTTTATCAGCCACCGAGTTGCCAGATATGTGGATGAATTTAAAACCTAAGAAATTGTTACAACCTGCCAAGATTGGCATTGCCTCCTTTACTATAGACTGATTCTTCCAGTCCATCATTGTCGCCTTTCCATTAATAAATCGAACCATTCTTTCGTAGTCTCCTACCATATAGAAATGTTCCCAACCTTCATCTCTGGACCATTTTGTTCTTTGTAAGAGAGCTACAGCTTCTGCCTTTTCTGCACTTGAAGCAAGGAATATTCCTGACTTAGCCGCTCTTCTGTTACATGCGTCATCCCTTAGTATTAGTCCAAAAACAGCATTCACAGTATCAGAAATCCAAGATGCATCATACTTTAGTTTAAGACGATTTATCTCTGGAGATTTCCGTTGTACTCGATGTTTAAGGTTTGTTATATGACAGATGAATGAATCAATTTTTTGTCATTACAATTGCAGAAGTTTAGACGTCTTTGAATTATTATAGAGGTCTGTAAAGAAGATGCATTCTTTTCCTCAAAATTTTTGTTACATCATTCCTTTCATATGTACCAATATTTCGTAGCACTGCTTTCAGTTACATTGTCTCCCTGCATTTTCCACCAGTTATAATGTTCAATGAAAGAGTTTTTTACAGTATTATGTTGGCCTCCACTAGGAGAGGGTAGCAACATCCAGATAGACTTAGCATACCAGCATTCAAAAAATAAATGATGAATAGTTTCTATATTATCCTTACAGAATATACACTTATTGTCAATATCTTGCATATGTCTACTAAGAATTTGAGTTACATGTAAAGCATCATTTAGACATTTCCATAGGAAAAGTTTTATTCTTTGTGGCAATTGTGCTTTCCAGAATTTTTTCCAAAATAGCTCCCTTTCAGTGTTAATATTTTGTTTTCCACATAATTTTCCATACAAAGATCTAACTGTGAAAATTCCATTCCTAGTTAGCTTCCATCTAGGTTTATCATGTTCCAAGGTATCATTCGTATCTACAAACAGATTAACATTTAAAATGGACTGAGCTATTATATAAGGAAACGATGCATTGATTAGTTCATGGTTCCACTTAATCGTATCAGGATTAATCAGATCCGATACAAGTGTTAACATGGTGTTCTTTTCAGATGAGAGATGATCCAGACTAATGTTTAGATCTGGTATCCATTGGTCGGTCCAAATGTTTATGGAATGACCATCTCCAATTTCCCAACAAGTATACTTATGGATCAGGAGTGCCCCTTGTAAAGCACAGTTCCACATCCAGGAAGATCTCATAAGTTTTTTTAAAGTCAAAAAAGATTTTTTTCCTGAAATATTTTTCTTCAAACATCTTGACAACCAAGAGTTTGGTTCGGGAATTATTCTCAAGGCAATCTTAGCCATCATTGCCTGGTTCATGTTTTCGGCGTCCTTGAACCCCAAACCTCCCATAGAAATTGGTCTACACATCAACTTTCAAGATTTTATGTAATAACCTTTAGCATTCGATTCTTTTTCCCACCAAGATTCACATTGAATGGAGTTGATTTTAGCTGTTAGTTTTTTGGGAAGTATGAAACATCCCATTTGGTAGTTAGGCATACTAGAGAGGACTGATTTGTTAAGAATCAGTTTACTTGGTTGGCTAAGGATCTTGAACCTGAATTCTTTCATAATGGTGTGGTTATTTCTCACTCACCTCTTAAGGATGAGAATGTGTTCTTTGGTAAGCACGCGGAAACTCTATGTCCTCATAGCTCTTTGTATGATTGGGACTCTAATACACTCTGAAGTTGGAGAAGGTGTTGTGGGTACACCTTTGGTAAACCCTCACGAGACTATAACTCGTCCACTAGGGACACCTAGGATCGAGAGACCAGCAAAAGTAGTATAATTAGGATTTCTTAATTTTTGTTTCACTTGAGGACAAGTAAAGATCAGGTTTGGGGGTATTTGATGAGTGTCAAATATTGCATATTTCTACATCTAATTATTGACATTTAGTTCATCTTTTGTGCTCGAACTCTCTATTTTATCCTAAATTCTGTATTTCATTGTTTTCGAGAATAAATAAATACTTATACTAATTAATTTTATATTTTCAGGTAGTAAATAAATCTTGGATGGTTAGAAGAGGAGAAAGAGCAGAGTAATTGGTGGCCAAAGGCAGAAATCAGGAGCTCCACTTAAAGGTTGTCTGAAGTGTAGAAGAATTATCACGCAAAAGGCAGTTACAATCCGTTTGCAAATCCTCTTGCAATATGTTTGCGCAATGCGCTTGATAGAAGATATGGGCTTGGAAGAATTAAAGAGATACAAGGCCTTAACCCATTTCCACTCTCAAACGTCAAATTCGATGCTCCTGCCTAACACCCAGCAAAGCTTCCACCCGGTGCATCAGATTTGATACAACCGGTCTGCATCGAAATGCCTCTTCTTTCTTCCCCAATCAACCAGAAACACCACCACATTCATTTTCCCTTCTCTCCATCAATTCTTCTTCCTGACAGAACCAGCACCACCATCCTTTTCTTCCCTACCTCTCTGAGCATAACCTCCTATCAATGAACACTAATTAAACCTTTAGTTTTTATCCCTCTCAACTTTATCTTATCCCTTATCAAAAACAGTAAACCTAGAGAAAGCCATAATTGAGAGAGTTAGGGTTAGGGTTATATTCAACAGTTGGAGGCGACAACAGTTGCAGAGGAGAAGTAACAGAGGGGACAACAAATTCAGACATTGATGGTAAGTGGGTGATTATTTATTATTGAATTGAAACTCAATTGGGAGACATTGTCTATAAATAAAGAGGAGGTTATGATGTAAAACTCATGCCCGGATTAGCCGGTGCACCAAGAAGTAGTCGGTGCACCAAGAAGTAGTATGGATTTATTTTATGTATTTTTCATCATGTTCTAATTTTATAGATAGGGTTGAGATGAAGTCTTTAGTCTACTGCTATTTTATTCATGCTATTATTATTGTTCTTGTTGTGCTTAATTGAATTAGGAAGGGTTTAATTATCTAAGTGAACGATTGATTGTGACTAGTTGTACTGTAAGAAGACAATTGTTTATGGGTAAAAACTGATTCTGCCGGGAGTGGTAAATTTGGGTGTGCCGCCGAGAAACGAATCTAAACCCTAAACAAATGCACTGCAAGAGAGATCAATTTGTACAATTCTGGCATAAACCAAGAAATGGCCATTCCAGAGTTGCTTCGGTCACAAAGTGAAGAAGGGTTGATCTTAGGGAGGGAAGAGAATAAGGTGTTGAGATCAAAATATTGAATTTTGAGGGTGTGGTTGTTTTATGACTTGTATCAAAATTTGGAACTGTCTTGCGGAATGTAAGCTATCAGTTCTTGGTGTTTTTCTGGATACTTGTGTTGTTAACCAAAACTCTATTGTCTGGTTGAAATAGGTAGAAACCTATTTATACCAGTCATAGTTGAACGCACCCTGATCTCATAGGAAGTGGGAGTGGCTGAGTGATGGAGAAGTGGGGTAGTGTGTAAATGTTGAATACCGCGTCCCTACTATGAGGGGAGACGAGTTAGTTTACACCCACTACTTCTCGCCTCCACTAACTGTCTGGTTTCCTGACACTTTCTCATAATAGGCGTGTTGCACGCCGCACACTGTAAATCGCCAGACCGATACCCTGATGAACATCCCCCAGTTTGTGACATGTTTGACGTGTCAAGTATTTTAGTGGAAAATATGCAACAGGCTGCTGAATGGGTCTTGTTTGAAAGACGTAGTTATTCTGACGAATCACACGCAAGCTAGGTGGCGGGTGGTCATGTGTGAGTAGCTTCCAGGAGCTATCCATGTACATTAAAGATATGGTGATCGGTCCCTATAGGAGAATGGTGGTTGGTAGCCATTTTGACATGGCCCAAATTAAATCTAAACCGGTTAAGTTGGATGGCTGAGATGATTTGCAGAAGTTTGTGCTAATTCATGAAATTTCGTAATCAGAAAATTCAGATGTGAGACCCTCACTAAAACTGCTGTTGAATTCTCATACGAACTCGGATTTTGAGATCCGCCCCTCCATTCTTATCAGAAAAGAATTTCCTATCTTCCTTCGCGGGAATATTTAGGTTTTGAGGTCGTTTAGTAGGTGAAAACATACCGACAGTAAAAACTCAGGAAGAGTTCAGGTGGAATTCTGTCAGTTTTCATCCTTGACCTAGTTCGCCTTTTTAAGCTATATCTGTTAGCTCGTTAATCCGGTTGATGTGATTTTTTAATATGTTATGCTAGACATCCATAAGAAACTTTTGGCATGTATCTCATACTAAAATTGTTTACCAGGCCGCGGCGTGGCCGATAGTTCCTTATGAAAGAGGAGCGGCCAATGGTCACGACGATATTTGGTTGAACGTCTTGAATATGAGTGTGGCGGGTTTAAAGCGATCTGATTGGTCGATGGGAAATGGGGTCGGAAAGAGCAACATGGAGTGTGGCCGGACACATCCCGACTTTAAAATATGCGTGTGGCGCATTTAGAGCGACCTGATTGGTCGATGGGAAAGGGGGTCGGCAAGAGCAACATGGAGCGTGGCCGGCCACATTACGACTTTAAAATATGTGTGTGGCGCATTTAGAGCGATCTGATTGGTAGATGGGAAAGGGGGCCGAAAAGCAGCAACATGGAGCGTGGCCAGCCGACCGCAGGTGATGCTTGCTGAAACCAATCGGTCGGCCAAGTGGCGGGGCCACGCCTCCTTTTGCCGCTGCTTTTACTTGCCAAAGTTCCTCTTGTTTTCTGATTTTTGGTAGGTGTTTGCTCCAACTTGCTCCATGTTGGATCAATTTCCTAGTGCTCCTAGGATTAGTTTCGACCAATAGGGTTCGAAATATCGCGCAGGGCGCAAAATAACTATTTTTGCAAATAGGTAAAATTAGGTTAGAAAATTGAATTTCGTGAGCAGACACAAAATTAAACAATTTTCGATAAATTCTGTGTGTTGGCACAAGAAACCTCTTTATCAGAGAGCGGTGCAACTTGCGTATTCCTGAGTATCTTCATGCATATCTTAATACTGACACTTCGGGAAATTCATGCTACTCCTCTGCGAGTGAACAATAATTGTCATGTCATGCAAATATTAAGAGTTCGGCTGGGGAACATAGCATAGGGAAAATGCTCAGCAAGCCATGCATTTAGTGAAAAATGCAGGTGGGAGATTAATAGAATTTATAGAATACTTGGGATTGTTGTTACATGCACCAATATTATTCTAAATAAATTTCATAGGTATTAAACTACATAGTTCATGTGTGAGCAAAGAGGTATAGACACTCATCAGCTTCTTGGCAGCTCTACTTATTTGTAGAAAACAGGCATATAAAATACAGGGTTTTACAATTTTAGCCCTGAACTAAAAACCACCATCAACATTAAGTCCCCTGCTTAGCACGTAACAGTGACATTGTTGCGGGGTAAGCACTAGATGGTGATAGATGAAAATAAAATTCATGAGAAGAGTAAGCAGACATTACCAGGAGATAGGTCGGCTTGGCCTTTGAGCATAACGTGTTTAATGAAACATCGAGGCAAGTAGCAATCACCCTTCTAGCACGTTGGTTCCGGGAACACTAAAATGATGTATTTAAGTAGTGGAGTCTCGACCGATGAGTGTTAATGCAGTCGAGCCTTGAATACAAAGATGAGTGTTGAGGTGGTGGAGCCGTCAGCACTATAATGTGTTGAGGGAGTATGCATGAAAATACAGTAGTGAGTGTTCAGGAATTTGTACGTCTCAACACTAAAAGGAGGATGTGTTGAGGCAGTATGCCTGACAACAGAGTAGTGAGTGTCGAGAAACTTGTACGTCTCAACACTTAGAGGAGGATGTGTTGGGGCAGTATGCTTGTCAACACAGTAATGAGTATTGAGGAATTTGAACGTCTCAACACTAAGAGGAAAGATGTGTTGAGGCAGTTTGCATGGCAACACAGTACTGAGTGTTGAGGAATTTGCACGTCTCAACACTAAGAGGAAAGTTGTGTTGAGGCAGTTTTCCTGAAAACACAGTAGTGAGTGTTGAGGAATTTGCACTTCTCAACACTAAGAGGAAAGATGTGTTGACGCAGTTTGCCGGAAAACACAGTACTGAGTGTTGAGGAATTTGCACGTCTCAACACTAAGAGGAAAGATATGTTGAGGCAGTTTGCCTGGCAACACAGTAGTGAGTGTTGAGGAATTTGCACGTCTCAACACTAAGAGGAAAGATGTGTTGAGGAAGTTTGCCTGGCAACATAGTAGTGAGTGTTGAGTAATTTGCACATCTCAACACTAAGAGGAAAGATGTGTTGAGGAAGTTTTCCCGACAATACAGTACCGAGTGTTGAGGAATTTGCACGTCTCAACACTAAGAGGAAAGATGTGTTGAGGCAGTTTTCCTGGCAACACAGTACTGAGTGTTGAGGAATTTGCACGTCTCAACACTAAGAGGAATGATGTGTTGAGGAAGTTTGCCTGGCAACACAGTACTGAGTATTGAGGAATTTGCACGTCTCAACACTAAGAGGAAAGATGTGTTGACGCAGTTTGCTTGACAACACACTAGTGAGTGTTGAGGAATTTGCACGTCTCAACACTAAGAGGAAAGATGTGTTGAGGCAGTTTTGCTGACAACACAATACTGAGTGTTGAGGAATTTGCACGTCTCAACACTAAGAGGAAAGATGTGTTGAGGCAGTTTTCCTGGCAACACAGTAGTGAGTGTTGAGGAATTTTCACGTCTCAACACTAAAAGGAAAACGTGTTGAGGCAGTATGCCTGACAACACAATAGTGAGTGTTGAGGAATTTGCACGTCTCAACACTAAGAGGAAGGATGTGTTGAGGCAGTATGTCTGGAAACACAGTAGCGTGTGTTGAGGAATTTGCACGTCTCAACACTAAGAGGCAAACGTGTTGAGGAAGTATGCCTGACAAAACAATAGTGAGTGTTGAGGTATTTGCACGTCTCAACACTAAAAGGAAGGATGTGTTGAAGCAACATGCCTGGAAACACAGTAGTGAGTGTTGAGGAATTTGCACGTCTCAACACTAAGAGGAAGGATGTGTTGAAGCATCATGCCTGGCAACACAGTAGTTAGTGTTGAGGAATTTGCACGTCTCAATACTAAGAGGAAGGATGTGTTGAGGCAGTATGCCTGACAACACAGTAGTGAGTATTGAGGAATTTGCACGTCTCAACACTAAGAGGAAAACATGTTGAGGCAGTATGCCTGACAATACAATAGTGAGTGTTGAGGAATTAGCACATCTCAACACTAGGATATTTAAAATTTATTTAATATGCCTAATAGATATAAAACATTTAGTTTAAGGATAGTTACTTAGCTCTGTCTCCGCTAGGCATGTACTTCGCGCATGATTTGGCTTTGGGTATATTAGGCTCTCCCGTGAGTAAGCAGCATCAGGCGTTAGTGATGACATCAGGATGATGACGGGTTGATAGACGGACAAAATTCCCCAGGTCTTGATGGGACGAAAAATAGCCGGTTGTAAAGAGAGTTGTTCAAGACTTACTCGTGGAACCTGCGAAGCTACACTCTCTTCAGGCGATTGCGTCACATTTGCGAGTTGTCCATACTGCAACAAATAATCTTCAGGATTGGACGATTTGTTGGAGACCCTCTTAGTATAGGCATTGGCAGGGAACATACTCCTAGTTTTGCTTTGTTGATATGTATCCATGAGCGCCCCAGAACCATATCATGATTCGGGTATTCCTTGACAATATGAAACTTGGCGTGTGTTAGGGCGTCTCTTATCTTGATTTCGAGATTAATGTACCCATAGGAATCTATCGACCTTCCTTATGAGTTTTCGATCATAGTCGGGTAGTGAGTAGCTTCTAGCTCTCAGAGTCATGACGGTGAAAATGTTGAAGTCAGAGGATGCGTCAATCAGTGTGCTTTCAAACTCGACACCTTTCAGGTGAGTAGTGGTTAGGAGTCCCCAGTTATGTTTACAAGTTGTACCTTCCAAGAGAGACTGGGATTTCGGGGTAGCTTCTCCAATTGAAAACAATCGCCTGCCCGACACAACACGGTTGAGGGATGAAAATATATCTCGACGATGCGCCTTTGAAAAATAGAGAATCTCACACACATGCTCCATCATGCACGGTTTTGTGAACAGAGTCCCCAAAAAGCATTAATGCACAACTCCACCAATTGATGTTCAGTCACATTTGGATCATGACAATCTAACGCCTGAATTCTGAATCCCTTGACATAATCATTCGTATTGTCGTTGTTTCGCTACTTCTGAGTTGTGGCCATGTCAGTATGAGTTTTGGCAAGAATTTCCTGTCTCTCCATTAAATCGATAATGGTAATGGGAGGTTGGTTTCCTCTGGCTCCTCCAGTCTCTCGTCCTGAAGAAGAAGTGGTAGCATCCCTGGTGATGATTGGAGGCGTCATGCTCGAAGAAATATTAGGAGTAGCGCGCGGCTCTGGCTCTGGTAATAGGAGGCGTCACGCCAGAGGGGATGCTTCCGGTGTTGCTGGTGTTGGTGCTAGAGGATGTAACGCCATGGGATGTGTTGACTGCGCTTGTGGACGGTACATTGGTTTTGGCCATATCCTTTTGCTCTCGTTGAATACGGCCACGTACTATGTCTGCATCATCGTTGGGGAGGCACAGACCTCACACAGGGATTCAACATATTTTATGTCATCTCTGAAAATTGATGGCATTCTCCGAGCGAATTTTTGTTGGCTCTTTCTACAACCAGTTTTCCATACTCTTTAAGAGATCAAACGTCTCATTCTGCAGCTTGATAATACCAGCTTGATTTGCAACAACATCTTCTAATATTTTTTCCATACCTTCTATGATGATTGGATTTCAAGCATTGGCAGCTTTGGAAGTGTTTGGGATGGCCGGAGTAACTCATGAAGCGGAAAGTTGGGATTAGTGATTAAAGTGAATTCTGGTTAATGATTGAATTTAGACCTAATATCCACCATCTTGAGTTTGGGAATATTGGAATGAGAATTGAGAAATTGGCTTCGCAACCGAGAGATTAAGCTCCCACTGTGGTCGCCAGTTGTTTATGGGTAAAAACTGATTCTGCTGGGAATGGTAAATTTGGGTGTGCCGCCGAGAAACAAATCTAAACCCTAAAAAAAATTCACTGCACGGGAGTACTTTAGATTCGAGAGATCAATCTGTACAATTCTTGCCTAAACCAAGAAATGGCCGTTCCATACTTGCTTCGGTCACAAAGTGAAGGAGTAAGGGTTGATCTTAGGGAGGGAAGCGAATAAGGTGTTGGGATCAAAATATTGAATTTTGAGGGTGTGGCTGTTTTATGACTTGTATCAGAATTTGGAACTGGCTTGCGGAATGTAAGATATCAGTTCTTGGGGTTTTTCTGGATACTTGTGTTGTTAACCAAAACTCTGTTGTCTGGTTAAAATAGGTAGAAACCTATTTATACAAGTCATAGTTGAACGCACCCTGATTTCATAGGAAGTGCAAGTGGTTGAGTGATGGATAAGTGGGATAGTGTGTAAATGTTGAAAACCACGTCCCTACTATGAGGGGAGACGGGTTAGTTTACACCCACTACTTCTCGCCTCCACTAACTGTCTGGTTTCCTGACACTTTCTCATAATAGGCGTGTTGCACGCCGCACACTGTAAACTTCCAGACCAATACCCTGATGAACATCCTCCAGTTTGTGACATGTTTGATGTGTCAAGTATTTTAGTGGAAAATATGCAGCAGGCTGCTGAATGGGTCTTGTTTGCAAGACGTAGTTATTCTGACCAATCACGCGCAAGCTAGGTGACGGGTGGTCATGTGTGAGTAGCTTCCAGGAGCTATCCATGTACATTAAAGATGTGGTGATCGGTCCATATAGGAGAATGGTGGTTGGTAGCCATTTTGACATCCTATTGTTTGTCCCAAATTAAATATAAACCGGTTAAGTTTGTTATCCAAGTTGGATGGATGAGATGATTTGCAGAAGTTTGTGCTAATTCATGAAATTTCGTAATCAGAAAATTCAGATGTGAGACCCTCACTGAAACTGATGTAGAATTCTCATCCGAACTCGGATTTTGACGATACGACCCTCCATTCTTATCAGAAAAGAATTTCCTATCTTCTTTCGCGGGAATATTTAGGTTTTGAGGTCTTTTAGTAGGTGAAAACATCCCGACAGTAAAAACTCAGGAAGAGTTCAGGAGGAATTCTGTCAGTTTTCAGCCATGACCTACCTCGCCTTTTAAGCTATATCTTTTAGCTCGTTAATCCGATTGATGTGATTTTTTAATATGTTATGATAGACATCCATAAGAAACTTTTGGCATGTAGATCATACTAAAATTGTTTACCAAATGATCCAAGTTATTCGTCCAATCTTTGGGTGATCGTTTGGAAGCCATATGGGTAGGCCGCGGCGTGGCCGATTGTTCCTTATGAAAGAGGAGCGGCCAATGGTCACGAGACATTTGCTGGAACGCCTAGAATAGGAGTGTGGCGTGTTTAAAGCGATCTGATTGGTCGATGGTAAAGGGGGCCGGCAAGAGCAACATGGAGCGTGGCTGGCCACATCCCGACTTTAAAATATGTGTGTGGCGCATTTAGATCGACCTGATTGGTCGATGGGAAAGAGGGTCGGCAAGAGTAACATGGAGCGTGTCCGGAAACATTCCGACTTTAAAATATGCGTGTGGCGCATTTAGAGCGACCTAATTGGTCGATGGGAAAGGGGGCCGACAAGCAGCAACATGGAGCGTGACCAGCCGGCCACAGGTGGCGCCTGTTGAAACCAATCGGTCGGCCAAGTGGCGCGGCCACGCATCCTTTTTCCGTTGCTCTTACTTGCCGCAGTTCCTCTTGTTTTCTGATTTTTGGTAGGTGTTTGCTCTTACTTTCTCCATGTTGGATCAATTTCCTAGTGCTCTTAGGATTAGTTTTGACCAATAGGGTTCGAAATATCGCGTAGGGCGCAAATAAACTAATTTTTGCAAATAGGTAAAATTAGGTTAGAAAATTGAATTTCGTGAGCTGACACAAAATTAAACAATTTTCGATAAATTATCTGTGCGTTGGAAAAAGAAACCTCTTTATCAGAGAGCGGTGCAACTTGCGTATTCCTGAGTATCTTCATGCAGATCTTAATACTGACACTTCGGGAAATTCATGCTACTCCGCTACGAGTGAACAATAATTGTCATGTCATGCCAATATTAAGAGTTCAGCTGGGGAACATAGCATAGGTAAAATGCTCAGCAAGCCATGCATTTAGTGAAAAATGCAGGTGGGAGATTAATAGAATTTATAGAATACTTGGGATTGTTGCTACATGCACCAATGTTATTATAAATAAATTTCTTAGGTATTAAACTACATAGTTCATGTGTAAGCAGAGAGGTATAGACACTCATCAGCTTCTTGGCAGCTCTACTTCTTTGCAGAAAGCAAGCATATAACATACAGGGTTTTACAATTTTAGCCTTGAACTAAAAACCACCATCAACAACAACTAATACTTGGGATTAGGTAGTTACCTTAGTTAATATTAGGCCATCTACTTGATATTACCCTAGATAAACAGCAGACTTGCATCTTGACTGGTGCCCATTACAAGGGACAGGAACATAGCTTGAAACTGAATTGACTTAGTGTAGGTTAAGAGGTGGATTCGAATGCCCTAGAATTTCATTTATCTGCTTGTTTACAACTTTATTTGCGTTCTTAGTCAATCTATGCAACCATCCTATTTGCATCGACACACCTCCGTTTTGACACCCCTTATTTAAATAATAGAACCTATACATTTAACTTCGCATCGTAACAACTCTCTGTGGGATCGACCTGTATTTTCCCTGTTAGAATAGACGTTATGCACTTGCATTAATTGTCGGTACCTTTCCCGACCTACCAAGAACTTCATCAACAAAAGGTAAGTAAAGACTGAACTACCTATATCTCAAGTTATATTCACTTTTCAATCATCTGAGACGATGTCGCATAACTAATTAGACTAGTATGCATGGACAAGAATTTTAAGTCAAGTTAATCTTGATAATTTCTCGAAATATAATGACTAAGCTTAATGAACATTTGTTCATGCTTAATGAATTTCGGTTTAGGAAAATTTATTGTTCGAAATCAAAATCATGATTCAAGTTTCATCATTCGAGAATAGACTGGAACAATGATATATGTCATTGATGTTATTAAGGAATGTTTCAGATCGATTTAGAGACAAGTATATAACTATTGTAGATTCAGATACAAGAGAGTGGTATCAGTTTTACAAACTTGGTAACTGTTATACGTCTGAACCCATATTACATGTATTCATACAGGTAGCGGAGTTGCTATACATATCGACTTACAGATTTGTGATACACATATTGTTATACACATCATATGAAAATCTGTTTAACTCATGAACCAGATCGATATGCCTACTCATATGCAAACCATTCTTGAACTTTGGTTATGGAAGCGGGGTAAGTATCCAAACCGGTATGCGAACTAAACGGTAGTATTTCCAAACCGGTACGCAAACTTTAAATTTTTTGTGAACTCCGGAACTTTGGTTTGGTGGAAAGTTTGCAAACTGGTAGCAAAACTAAAAGGTTATGTGAACTCCTGAACTCGGTTTTGGTTTAAAGTTTCCAAACCGGTATGTGTACTGTGACTGAACCGACTTACGAACGACAATGGTATTATTACCTTGTACACCTACTAACCATGTCGATTATATTTTCAAATGTGTTAAAATTAATTCTACGAGATAATTAACATTTTATTAAATCTCTGTAAACACTAGACTTAATTGATCACATGTTTGTGACTCAGAATTAATGTCTTATGTGTTCATGAAAATAACGATTAAGTTTTTAACTTCAAACCGGCTAGTTTTTGCTAACCATGTTGAACATAGTCTTTGTATACGGTTCAGATACGGTCTCACCTAACTAGAGTATATATCTTGCTTGTGTAAATCATATTCAAAGATTCATCTAACGGAATATCGTCCTTGGTTCCAAAGCTATCTTAGCTTAAATCTAAAGAAACCCATGATTTGAATGTGTATAAAAGGGGAACCTCAAACAACTGGGATCTTTGATTAATCCTGACACTACTTTTTGGTGTGTCCTAGTTGTAACTAGACTCGTCCTCTCCAGAAACCCTTTTAGGTTTAACGACTATAAAAACTTCATAGGATTCGTGAAGCCAGGTCCAGTTATCTTTACTTGATAACTCGAGTATCCTGATCTTGATTGTTTGTAGAGCTTTCTCCATCGATCAAGATAGATAGGAATCATCAAATTTCTCTTCGATTCAAACTTTGTTGATTCCACAAGTTTTATACTTGTGAGGTGAATAATAATCTAGGATGCACTTCGGGTTGCATAAGTCCGGATTTGAGGATAGCTTGACTTTTGTCAAATTGCTATCAATTTACATTACCTTGATCATATGTTTGATTTTGATCATCTGTTTTGATCGTAATCAGGAAATTAATTGTATAGGCTTAATCTGTGTGAGGCAGATTTGGTTTAATGTTTTTTTTTTTTTTGCTTAACAATAAAATTTTGTTAATAACTAAAGGAGTTCAAAAATTACAACTCAAGAAATATAAAAGCAAAAAGAGTAAAAAAGAAGCCCATTATATGGCTTTTAACAAAATCTAAAATAAACTTGATCTGGGCTTTCCAAACAGCCCAAGAATGATGGTTTACTATCATATACTCTTTTTTCTCCTCTACCAAGAGCAGCACCCTTTTTTGCGATGTTGTCAGCTGAGAAGTTAACTTCTCTATAACTATGAGTGAAGCTCCAGGATAACATAGCAGCACATATCTTCTCCCATATTGTTATTGCAAACCAAGGAAATTTCCCACTCTGGAAGGCATTCTTTACTGCTTGAGAATCTGTTCTGAATACAAGTTCTTGGAATCCATTCTGCACTGCCCATTCTCCTGCAATTAGTATGGCAAATACTTATGCATAAAAATTTGTTGATATGCCTAATCCTCCTGAAATTGCAACCACAAATTCACCTGTGTGAGTTCTCCCAACAATCCCATACCCAGACATACCTGGATTTCCTCTAGATGCATCATCACAGCAAAGTAATAATTTACCCTGACTTGGTAATTGGAAGTAGACTTCTTTAATTATCAAGCTCTTCACCCTTATGGTCTTTAATCCAAAACTTTTGAGTAATTGCAGATCATATTGACTATTCCACATATGTGCTTTCATTCTTATATCACAGTCAGGTATGATTTTCATTATCCTCTTCTTAGTGGCATTGATATTAACTTCCCCCTTTCCATAAGTGCAATCATTTCTCAAGAACCAGAGTTCCTTCATAGTAACAAATGCACACAACAACCATATTTCTTTGATAGCTGGACTCTTGTTTTTTGCCAGCTGAAATATATCCTCAAAAGATCTTGGATTTTTAAAGTTAAAGATGCCCCCCAGCCAGCTCTAAATGATCTCACTATAATTACAATACCAAAGCATATGGTCTTTTGTTTCCTCCCTTCTTCTGCATGATATGCATCTTGATACTATATGGAACTTTCTCTTCTTCATATTATCATCAGTTGCACAAATATTTCTACCTAGTTTCCAAATATTACTAGAAATACTAGGATGAATAGATTTGTGCCATACCTTTTTTGTCCAATGCAAAGGAGGAAATATATGTCTCATGACTTCCACTGCTGAAGCAACTGTAAAATGGCATGTGATAGTTCCAGTACATATTCTCTTGTCTCCACTTCCACTTACTACTGATAAATCACTTATATTAATCATTTTCATGAGCTCAGTTGGCACAATCCATTCACCATCAAATAACAAATTTGACACTTTCATATCTGGGAACTGCAACATATAGGCATGATCAGGGTATAATTCTTGCAGTGGTTTCTCCATCACCCATTTATCTTTTCAAGCAGAAATATTACTTCCATCACCAACAATCCATCTTGTGTTTTTCTCCATTTCCCATATTATCCACTTTATTCCTGGCCAAATTGATGACTTCTTGTAATAAGTAATCCATTCACCCTTTTTATTTTTGTACTTGGCTTGAAAATTTTTTGACCAATCTTGATTACCATTTTGAATTCTCCACAGTAGCTTCATTAAAAGAGCTTTATTAATGATCTCAAGTCTTCTCAAACCAAGACCACCTTCACTTATTGGAGAACAAGTCTTATTTCATTCCAGGGTTATAAGTTTTTTTGTTGCAGGGTCCCCTGACCATAAAAAATTCCTAATTATTCTTTCACATTCCCTTATTACCCTCTCAGGCCACTTGTACACTGACATTGAATATATTGGAAAGCTACTCAGTACAAATTTTACCAGAATAAGTCTTTCTTGAAAAGATAATACCTTACCTTTCCAACCAGCCAATCTCTCTTGCATCATATCTACCACACTCCAAACATGTTGAGTTTTAACACTACCTTGAACCAACATTACCCCCAAATACTTATCTGGGAAATCAGCCAAAACAACATTACATTCTTCAGAATTTGCACTCTTCTATTTTGGCAAGTACCACCCATGAAGCACTTACTTTTCTCCAGGTTAATTTGTTACCCTGATGCACCTTGATACTTGTTAAGAAGATTCATTATCTTACTAACATTCCTTTTTTCACCATTAGAAAATAGGAAGATGTCATCTGCAAACAAAATGTGTGAAGGTTGCACACCTCCTCTGTTCACCATAGCTTTCAAACTGCCATCTTGAATCATTTTTGTAATATTTCTGCTAAGAATATCTTCAGCAATTACAAAGAGCATGGGTGACAGTGGGTCACCCTGTCTTAAGCCTCTACCAATTTTAAAATAACCTTCAGACCCTCCATTTACTAACACTGATACTCTTGCAGATTGTAACAGGACTTGCAGCTAGTGTAATCCTTTATCTGATAAACCAAAATTGTGTAATGCCTGACACAAGAATTTCCATCTAAGGGAATCATAGGCTTGAGTTATATCAAGCTTTAGACCAAAATTTCCACCTTTTCAATTTCATTTATCATCTCAGAAACAAGTGCAACTTGTTCTTGAATTGGTCTTATTTTAAGAAGGGCTCCTTGCTGAGGGGACACTATTTTATTTATCACCTTCTCCAACCTTGTAGGCCAAATTTTGGTAAACACTTTGAAACTGAAATTCATAAGACCCATTGGTCTAAATTGCTTAGTTTTTTTTGAATTATTCACTTTTGGGAGGAGCTTTAAGAAGTTAGCATTTAATCCATTTGGAATGAAGCCTTTACTCCAGCAAAACTGAACTGCCTTTATGAATTCAAGACCAATTACTTCCCATGAGAATCTATAAAACTATCCTGCAAAACCATCAGGGCCTGGAGCACTTTCAGGATTTAAATCAAAAACTGCAGCTTTAATTTCTTCATCAGAAGGGATGGCATTTATCATGATGTTGTCTTCACTAGTGTTGACGATGGATTTTAGTTAAGGGCTAAAATTGTAAAAATTTAATGCGCTGACATCCTGCAAAGGGTAAAGTCGTTTGATAATGCACTGACATCCTTCAAAGGTTAAAGCCGTTTGATAAGTGATGAGTACCTCTTCACTTTATTTATTCGAAGCAATTCAATAAATACACAAAATTCACCCAAAATGGTGCATGCAGCAACAATCCCAAATACTCTGCGAATTTTAGCATTATTAAATAATGCATGATTTGCCTAGTATGTCATGTATTGTTCCTAGCCTAACTCTCATTATTAGCATGGCATGACGACTGAGTGTTCACTCTCAGCAGAGTAACATGAAACTTCAAGTGCAAATTTTGGGACATGCACGAAATACCCGTACAGGCTGCATCACTCTCTGACAAAGAGAATTTCGAATAGAGGCGAAACAGCTCGATCGAATGTATTTAATTTCCTTAAAGGAAATATGGACTGTCCGTATCAGTCTCAGAAATAATTACGGCCGCGCAAGTTGGCCGCATGATTTAACCAGCCTAGCCAAACTCTAGCAGGAGCAGGCGTTCACCGTGATGACCACCGGCGGGCCAACTTATGCCCCAGCCGGTCGAACACCACGCTATACTTTCCAGCGCACCAAATGCCATCCCTAAAATAAGGTGGCCGCGCTGCTATAGAAGAAAGCTCGATCGAGCATGGACTGTCCAAAACAGTCTTAAAACAATCACGATCGTCCAACTTCGCCAGCCTAGTTAGACGGATTAGATCATCCCATGAATGATCAGAGAAACGCTAACGCACACGTTAGCGGCCAACTTCTCCCCTACCCGATCGGTTTTCTCACAGCAAAACCATGGAGCAATGAAACGTTTGCTCAAATCATGGCTGGCGTGATGCTTTAAAGGGTCGTGGAAATTCCACTAGTGTCTTAAATCGATCACAACCATCCAACTTAGCCAGCGTATTTGGATGGCTTAGATCGCACCTAGGACCATCAGGAAGGTGCACATATGTTCACCGTCAGCCCAACGAGGGACCCACACGGTCGGTCCTCCCAAAGGGGAAGCGTGGCTTTCCAAAATTTTTGGCCAAAGTCACGCGTGTATGATTGTTTAAAAACCCTAATTAGGGTTTGCGGCGATGCATATCTATCGCATTTCGATCGCGTCCATCCATCTTCGCCAGCCTAAACGGAGGGTGTAGATACAGACTCAAGAGGTCCCAAGGATGTCGACGTGATCACCGTGGTCCCACCTGTGCGTGTGACCGGCCGGCCTAGGCGAACCATGGCCGAGCGCCTCGAAACGCACGCCCGAAGGTGGCATGTCACGCGGCTTCCAAATCCGTTGCGACAATGGATTTCTGTCGCAAATCGATCACGACCACTCATCTTTGCCAGTCAATTTGAGTGGCCTAGATCAAGCCTTCATGGAACTGAGAGGTATAGACGTGCACAACAACGGACCGCCTCCATGCGTGACCAATCGGTCCCACCAAAAGTAACACCCATGCTTGAATACGATCAAGCCAAAGAAGGATGCTTGCGCACCTCTTTAAAACCCTAAAATTCCATCAACGGTCATAGATATATGTCGTAAACCATCTCGTCCGTCCAACTTTGCCAGCTTGGACGGACATCTTAGGTTAAAATCTAGACGACCAATGAAGCACCCAGGTGATCACCGTCCACCACTCTTCCACAGGGAGTGATCGACCAGGGGATGGCCTGCCCATGCGGCCTCCAAAAGATCACTCGAAGATGGTTGGACGTTATGCTTTTTTAAGACGCTTAATCCGCGACTTATTCGGTTAAGCTTTAAAACAGCGATGCTTCATACATATTGATTGTTTTCGATGCATTACATGCATCGAGCATACACGATATTTCACGGATACCAACTCCTTAAATAACTTAGCACCGTATGTTATTTCCTGCGTGGGTCCCACGATCCGCTCATTCGAGACATTAAGCATGTCACAAACTGGGGGATACTTACTGGGGTATTGGTTTGGCGGTTTACAGCGTGCAGCGTGCAACGGCCATTACAAGAACGTGTCGCGAAAAGGTGTACGGTTAATAGTGATGAGGTAAGTGGGCAAAGGTGTGATCGTGTGACAATCATCACTCCTACACGACCCCACTACTCCATCACTTCACCTCCTCCACTTCCTACGAGATGAGGGTTGCGCTCAATGACTTGTATAAATAGGTCCTTCACCTATTTCCAACACAGACGGAGAGAAACCAAGTGTTGTCATAGTATTCAGAAAACACCCAGAACGGATAACTTTCATTGTGCAAGCCAGTTCATCATTCTGATACAAGTCATAAACAACCAATACCTTCACAATCTCAACACCTTCTTCGCTTCCCTCCCTAAGATCAACCCCATCTCCTTCACTTTGTGACCGAAGCAAGTCTGGAACGGCCATTTCTTGATTTATGCCAGAATTGTATAGATTGATCTCTCAAATCAAAAGCACTCCCGTGCAGTGCATTTGTTTAGGGTTTAGATTCGTTTCTCATCCACATACTCAAATTTACCAAAACCAGTAGAAGAAGTTTGCACCCATAAACAATTGGCGACCACAGTGAGAGATTAATCTCTCGGTTATGAAGTCAATTTCTTCAATACCCAATCCCATTTGGATGGTTTCAAAATGGTTGGTCTTAGGACTTCCCCAACAATTTCAAATCCTGGTCGAAGCTCCTCCAATGAAGATACCCCTCTTCCCAATGGTGTATCTGATGGTGTAACCGGAAGAATCCCAACATTGATCGAGTTTTGCACGGGTACAGGAAATTCACACGAAGAACATGGACCTGATCAAAGAAACAATAAACGACATACTCGATATCCTCGTCAAAATGACATCAGATATGAGTGGTTCTCCTGTCACGGAGATTTCTACACTGGAGACTGATCCTCGCAACGATCCTCCTCAAGTCAATAGTTTCGCTATGAACCAGAGACCGGTGGATCAGGAAGCGGCTTCTCTAGTGAAAAGTTTATGCGAACTTTTACACCTCTCGAAGAATCAGCGGGCGGAGACGTTAGCTGCAATCAACCAGATGGCCCTGGACGTGCATTTGACTCCTTTACGCTCAGAAGCCTCAAAAACACCAGAGATGTCTGTGAATAATGTTACATTTACAGAAGAGGACATGATGGCGGAAGAAGGTCACAAGCGGGCCCTACATGTTACTGCACGCATCAAGGATTCAAAGTTCAAGAGGGCCCTCATCGACACGGAAGCGTCTTAGAATGTGATTACTCTCAAGACTCTCAGGACGGCCAAGGTTCGCCCAGGAAAGATCGTACGGCAGCCTACTACAATGACATACTTTGAAGGAAACCAAACCAACACGTACGGGTACGTCAATCTGAATTTATCTTTAGGGCCCGTCCAGTCAAAGGTGAAGTTCGAAGTCATAGAAAAGGATTCGGACTACCATATGATACTGGGGAGACCGTGACTTCATGACAATAGGATTGTCCCTTCGACGTATCATCAGTGCCTGAAGACTATGCTGAATAAAGAAGTCGTTCGTATTCCTGCATCGTTGTCTCCTTACGTACCGATATGTGGAGTGGAATTGTTTGAACCAGGGGAAGCTCCGCGGGAAGAATCAGAAAAATTTCATTGCATCCCACTCCCCACGTGGGCGTCAATCCAGGAGGAGGACCGACTTGCATCATTGAGGGCTAAGCCCCACGATGCATCTTTGCTGATAAGGCGTTCTTCCTCGTCTGGTGAAGCAACGACCCACGTTCATACTAAGAGGAAGCGAACTTTTGCGGCGAACCGTGATCAAAAAGAGGAAATTGTGTACCGACGCCGCTGTTAGCAATTAGCAGGGGAGACCGTTACCCAGTCTCTCCGCCCAATGGAATGCTACAACAACGACGAACCACAGGAAGAGGTGTTGGATGCTCCACGACAGCTGCAAGACGACACCAACTCCACGACCGATGAGCTCGAAATCGTTAATATCGGGAATGAATAATCTCTCGGGCCTATCTCCATCAGCTCAACTTTGTCCACGGATGAACGCACGAAGCCTGTGCAACTTCTCAAAGAATACCAGGACATATTCGCTTGGACGTATGAAGATATGCCCGGTTTAGATGAAAAATTGGTCACCCATCATCTACATGTCATACTTGGATCCAAACCGGTCAAACAGTCTCCGAGACAATTCAGACACGAGGTAGAAGAGCAAATCAAGACTGAAATTCAGAAGTTTCTAGCTGCTGGATTCATCAAACCCATTCATCATCCGACCTGGTTGGCTAATGTGGTTCCGGTGAAAAAGAAAACGGGCAGATCAGGTGCTCTGTGGGTTTCAGAGACTTGAACAAATGATGTCCCAAAGACGATTTTTCTCTACCTAACATCGACATGCTAGTATATGCCACCAGCGGACATGGTATGTTCTCCTTCATGGATGGATATAACGGCTATAATCAGATAAGGATGTATGAGCATGATGCAAGTAAGACAACTTTTTGAACTCCTCTTGGAAATTTTTACTATACTGTAATTCCTTTTGGTTTGAAGAATTACGGTGCAACGTATCAACGCGCTATGACGGCAATCTTCCATGACATGATGCACAAGCAAGTAGAAGACTACGTGGATGACATAGTAGTCAAATCAAAAGCTCGGGCGGACCACACATGAGTCCTACGGCAAGTATTCGAAAGGTGTCGAGAATACAGATTGAAGATGAATCCTTTAAAATGCGTTTTCGGCGTCTCGTCAGGAAAATTTCTGGGTTCCAGGTAACTGTTGAGGGGATCAAAGTGGACCCATCCAAGACTCAGGCTATCCTCACGATGCCGCCACCGCGAACTGTGAAGGAGCTCCAAAGCTTCATGGGCAAGGTGAACTACATTCAACGTTTTATACCTGGTTTGGCCCAGCTCGTTGCTTCATTCACCCCCTTGCTGAAGAAAGGAACAAGTTTCGTCTGGACCGCGCTACAACAGGAAGCGTTTCGGAAGATTCAACGAATATTGTCATCTCCAAATCATCATAAAAGGTTCGCCTATTATGTCAGCCCAGACGAGAGTGATCCCGGGACATCTTCAGATCTACTGGAGCCGACACCTCAAGGGAGAAGCCTCAAGAAGATAGCGATGTCCGCATCATCATGTCGAGAAAGAATCCGCAGCTTGGGCGAATCAATCTGTCAGACTTAAGAGGAATGCTTCAGCGAAACAGCGAACATCCAAATGATTATGTCAAGAGGTCCCGAATTCAGACACTGGAGGGTCACGATCCAAATATGACTGAACAACAAGTGGTGTAATTGTGCATCAATAGGATGGTACCTGTCTATCGTGCTTTGTCGAAGAACCTGGGATTTCAGACATCCTATGAACTCCGTGAAGCTGCTAAACGCTCAGTTGTGACAGCACCTGCCCTGCTAGAAAGAACAAGCCTGCCAGTAATGAAGAGCCTCATGATATTCGTGGAAGCATACATCTCACCAACAGGCAATACAACCTTCAACCTTCTGTAAGTAGTTTCGTTGAAGCAGCAAGAGGAAAACCACCGAGATACAACATCCTGCGCGTCCAAAATTTCCAACTCCAACTCCGGTACCACATGCACGACTGCCACAATGATGAAACAACGTCCAAGATATTCCATATCTGTATCGACGACAGAAACATCAATGAGAGACGCTTTCAGAATTTCGTCTTCCATAGAAGAAGTAGTTACGTTACCAAAGGAGATTGCACCTGGGACTTAAGAGGTACATACAGATTCTCCATTAAAAGAGCTTCATCATATTTGCAGAACCTATTAGTTAAGTCATTCGCATGAAGGAACTTCCCTACTCCTCAAAGACACGATCCAAAGATGATAATGACAAAGGAGTGTGATTGGGGACTGCTTAGGACTGCCCATCTCAAAGATGGTGAATTTAGAGAGATGCAAGCACGCTATCATTATGATTCCAAGATGTCCAAAGACGAGGATATACTCAAGAGAGCATACGTATTATCAAAGACCGGTGATGTTCCTGGACGTCTATGAAACACAATGCAGATGTAAAGACGGCCTCATGAACCCAGCGTGACAACGTCTATCAAGCCGAAAGCTCAGTAGATACTCGTGGGTAGGGGACTGTCTCCCTATTTTTCATTCCATGAGGCAATATCAAGGAAGCTATCGGTTCCATCATTAGCTTTTCCCTCTAATAACGAGACAAGCTCTACCAATATATGAAGACTGCCAATCCCGAGCTTCACCATAGAAAAAACCACTATGGACAGAGGTAATCCGAACTTCTGCATATTTTATTTTCCCATGGAGAAATAATAGAGTCATGGAGGCGAGATGGCGATATCTTTATTATGGTAAACCCACCGACCATCCAAGATGGAACCATATAAATCACGCTTGGGGATTGAGGCTCGGCATGAAATTCCTGCGCCGTCAGTCAAGAACTTCTTCAACACAAGAGAGATGGTCAATCAAGAAGCATGTAATTCGCAAGGGGAAGTCAAACTGAAGAAGAAGCCGCTTCAACACTCTCTCCAGAAGAAGTCGCTTCAACGCTCCCTCCAGCAGAAGCCGCTTCAACGCTCTCTCAGGAAGAAGGCGCTTCAACACTCTCTCCAGAAGAAGCTGCTTCAACGCTCTCTCCAGGATCCGCCTCGACGTTCGCTCGGGAAGCTACATCAACGTTCTCTTTGGGAGCTGTATCAACATCTTTTTCAGAAATTGCTTCAACAACCTTTTAAGGATATTACTCATGATAGGGATCGTCCTCATCAGAGTCGAGGATTTCGACCTCGTCATGAATTTTTTGAGAATCCAACCAACCATATGCCTAATCTAACTGGGGACAACCGACATCATGCTAGGGGAACGCTCACCTGGATGCCTCTTAAACGTGACATGCTCCAAGGACAGGATGACCCATCTCTCCTGGTAACATCTAACTTTGTCTCATAAGTTTTATCTTTATTTATCACCATCTAATGCCTACCCCACAATAGTGCAACCATTGCGTGCTAGGCAGGGGACTTAATGTTGATGGTGGATTTTAGTTCAGGGTTAAAATTGTAAAACCAAATTTAATGCGCTGACATCCTGCAAAGGGTAAAGTCGTTTGATAATGCGCTGACATCCTGCAAAGGGTAAAGCCGTTTGATAAGTGATGAGTACCTCTTCACTTTATTTATTCGAAGCAATTCAATAAATACACAAAATTCACCCAGAATGGTGCATGCAACAACAATCCCAAATATTCTGTGAATTTTAGCATTACTAATTAATGCATGATTTGCCTAGTATTTCATGTGTTGTTCCTAGCCGAACTCTCGTTATTAGCATGGCATGACGACTGAGTGTTCACTCTCAGCGCAGAGTAACATGAATTTCCAAGTGCTAATTTTGAGACATGCACGAAATACCCGTACAGGCTGCATCACTCTCTGACAAAGAGAATTTCGAATCGACGCGAAACAGCTCGATCGAATGTATTTAATTTCCTTAAAGGAAATATGGACTGTCCGTATCAGTCTCAGAAATAATTACGGCCGCGCAAGTTGGCCGAATGATTTAACCAGCCTAGCCAAACCCTAGCAGGAGCAGGCGTTCACCATGATGACCGCCGGCGGGCCAACTTATGCCCCAGCCGGTCGAACACCACGCCATACTTCCTAGCGCACCAAACGCCATCCCAAAAATAAGGTGGCCGCGCTGCTATGGAAGAAAGCTCGATCGAGCATGGACTGTCCAAAATAGTCTTAAAACAATCCCGACCGTCCAACTTCGCCAGCCTAGTTGGACGGATTAGATCATCCCATGAATGATCATAGAAGCGCTAACGCACACGTTAGCGGCCCACTTCTCCCCTACCCGATCGGTTTTCTCACGGCAAAGCCATGGAGCAATGAAACGTTTGCTCAAAACATGGCTGGCGTGATGCTTTAAAGGGTCGTGAAATTCCACTAGTGTCTTAAATCGATCACAACCATCCAACTTAGCCAGCGTATTTGGATGGCTTAGATCGCATCTAGGACCATCAGGAAGGTGCAGATATGTTCACCGTCAGCCCAACAAGGGACCCACACGGTCGGTCCTCCCAAAGGGGAAGCGTGGCTTGCCAAACTTTTTGGCCAAAGTCACGCGTGTATGACTGTTTAAAAACCCTAATTAGGGTTTGCGGCGATGAATATCTATCGCATTTCGATCGCGTCCATCCATCTTCGCTAGCCTAAACGGAGGGTGTAGATACAGACTCAAGAGGTCCCAAGGATGTCGACGTGATCACCGTGGTCCCACCTGTGCGTGTGACCGGCCGGCCTAGGCGAACCATGGCCGAGCGCCTCGAAACGCACGCCCGAAGGTGGCATGTCACGCGGCTTCCAAATCCGTTGCGACAATGGATTTCTGTCGCAAATCGATCACGACCACTCATCTTTGCCAGTCAATTTGAGTGGCCTAGATCAAGCCTTCATGAGACTGAGAGGTATAGACGTGCACAACAACGGACCGCCTCCATGCATGTCCGATCAGTCCCACCAAAAGTAACGCCCATGCTTGAATTCGATCAAGCCAAAGAGGGATGCTTGCGCACCTCTTAAAAACCCTAAAATTCCATTAATGGTCGTAGATATATGTCGTAAACCATCTCGTCTGTCCAACTTTGCCAGCTTGGACGGACAGCCAAGGTTAAAAGCTAGATGACCAATGAACCACCCCGGTGATCACCGTCCACCACTCTTCCACAGGGAGTGATCGACCAGGGGATGGCCCGCCCATGCGGCCTTCAAACAATCACTCGAAGATGATTGGACGTGATGTTATTTTAAGACGCTTAATCCGCGACTTATTCGGTTAAGCTTTAAAACAGTGATGCTTCATACATATTGATTGTTTTCGATGCATGTACACGATATTTCACGGATACCAACTCCTTAAATAACATATCATCGTATGCTATTTCCTGCGTGGGTCCCACGATCCGCTCATTCGAGACATCAAGCATGTCACAAACTGGGGGATACTTACTGGGGTATTGGTCTGGCGGTTTACAGCGTGCAACGCGCCATTACAAGAACGTGTCGGGAAAAGGTGGACGGTTAAAAGTGATGAGGGAAGTGGGAAAATGTGTGATCGTGTGACAATCACCACTCCTACACGACCCCACTACTCCATCACTTCGCCTCCTCCACTTCCTACGAGATGAGGGCTGCGCTCAATGACTTGTATAAATAGGTCCTTCACCTATTTCCAACACAGACGGAGAGAAACCAAGTGTTGTCATAGTATTCAGAAAACACCCAGAACGGATAGCTTTCATTGTGCAAGCCAGTTCATCATTCTGATACAAGTCATAAACAGCCAACACCTTCACAATCTCAACACCTTCTTCGCTTCCCTCCCTAAGATCAACCCCATCTCCTTCACTTTGTGACCGAAGCAAGTCTGGAACGGCCATTTCTTGGTTTAGGCCAGAATTGTATAGATTGATCTCTCGAATCAAAAGCACTCTCGTGCAGTGCATTTGTTTAGGGTTTAGATTTGTTTCTCATCCACACACTCAAATTTACCAAAACCAGTAGAAACAGTTTTTACCCATAAACAACTAGTAATAACATTTGGAATACATGTAAAAATACTCTCATCTATATTAACATCCTGATATTTGAATTTTGCTTCATAGTGATTTACCAACTCATTTGCAATATCTTTTTGATCAGAGAGAATAATTCCTGCCTCATTTTCAAGTTCTGTTATCATACTTTGAGCTTGTCTTAGTTTCATCTGAATATGAAAAAACCTTGAATTAGATGCACCATCTTTTAACCAACTCACTCTTGACTTTTGCCGCACAATATCTCTTTGTTGCTGAAGTAAAATTTCTTGTTTACCCCTTGCAGTAACAAGATGATTCAGTAAAGTGGTATCTGAAGGATCAGTATCTGATGCAGCAGTATCTCTCATTACTTCATCTTCTATATGCTTCAACTTCTTACTAACATCACCAAATACAGACCATTCCATTCCTTCAAGTCAATTTTTAATCTTTTCATTTTACTCATAGAAACAAAAATAGGATTTCCTTCCAGACATTTTCCCAAGACTGAGTAATTATATTCAAAAATTCAGGATGAATTTTCCAAACTTTCATTGCTCTAAATTGAGTATTCTTTGGTTTTGGAATGTCAGAAGACTCTCCATGTAGAGTACTATGATCTGAAATACCTCTATTACCAACTTTGTACCCCCCAACTTGAGAACTTTTCTAACCATTTATCATTAAAAACAACTCTATCTAGATTGCAAACAATTCTCTTTTTACCAGCTCTATTATTACACCATGAGAACTGCAATCCACTTTTAGGTGCTTGTATCATACTACAGCTATGAAGACAGTTGTTAAATTCCAACATTGATATAAGCAGAGGCTTTAATCCACCATTCTTTTCATCTTCTCTCATAATAGTATTGAAATCCCCCATTACCAACCATGGCTTATCTAAAGTACTGATTGTAACCAAATCATTCCATAAACTTCTTCTATTTATTGTTAAAGATGCAGCATGAATACCCGTTATTAAAGAATCCCCTACTTCCACTGTTATTGCTTGTTCAGACGAGAGAATTATTTTTGATTTCTGAATTGAAGAACTCCACATGATCCATAAATTACCTTTATTACCATTTTTAGAATTGTGTATTGCTTCATAATGCATTCCTGATAACTTCAACTTTTTGCAGAAATCTGAAGGATAGTGCACTTTTGATTCTGCAAGGATAACTAAAGAAGGATTAAAAGATTTTACTAAACTCCTAAGTTTATCTAGCCCTTATTCTTCTAAGGCCTCTGAGATCCAGAATACTATTTTCATTTATAAGGTTGAGATTGAGAAGAGTTTCTTCTCAATAACTCTCTTTTTCCACCATTGATCACCAAATTTGCAGCTTGCTTTCTTGTAATAATTGTGTTCACCTGGGTTGTCTTCTGTTTAACTTTATGAACGTTTTCACTTGAGGCTTGTGTTCCAATGGGAGGTATAATTGTGCTAGAATTATTAATGGAAGGAGCACCAGCAGCTGCCTTTAGTAGTCTCTCCACTGAAAGAGATGGTAACTCAAAATTTGAATTAAAAAATTCATCATTCAAATCCTGTAATACTTGAAATTTACCTGAATTTTTAGGTATGTTCTGTGAAGGTTCAACCACTTGTAAAACTGGAGTACTTGGTTCTTCAGCTACAGAGCTTAGTTCCACTGACATAACACAATTACAGATGTCAAAACCCACTTGAGGAATTATCTTCTTTTTTGTCACTACTCTCCAAACTTGCTTAGGTTGCTTCACAACTTCACTTGATGATGATTCCTGCTCCCTTCTTTTATTTTTACATTATGTTGTCTAATGACCTACTATCTTGCAATGATAACAAAACTTTGGCCTATTAGGAATATTTATTGCTTGTTCAAATGTGCCATACTTAGATTTAACATAGATTTGCTAGGAATTTCTTTTGCAAGATCCATTTCCACCAGGATATTTGCATAGTATCCTGCTTCCTTCTTAAGAGTTGTCTCATCTACCTTAACTGGTCTACCCAAAGCCTTTCCAATATTCATCAGAATCTTCTCCTTCCAATATTATATGCTTAGCCCAGGAAGTTGAACCTAAACATAAGCGAAAGAAGTTTTATGAGTTTTAGGATTGAAATTTGGTTCCCACCTTCTTAGTTTAAGATATTGGGATTCAACCTCCCAATCACCATTCCAAATCAAGTTCATATCAATTTTATTTTCAAGCTTAATAATGAAGTAACCTTTTTCAATTGGAATTAATTGAAATTTACCTGAAGTTTTCCATTGCCTTCTCAACGATGATTCAGCAACCCCAAATTTGAGCTTAACTAGGTCTGATCTCCCAATCAAACTATATTTCCGTTCCTCTAAGCTTTCATCGATATCCTCATCCGGAATGAAGGTCACAAATTCAGAAGAACTATGATTAAGATCATCAGGTTTTAAACTTTCATCAAAGTTTGCATTAGATCCCGAAAACTCACCTGATGTATTCCCTCTTGATTTAGACATATTTATTGGATTTAATGATAAGTAAAGATGGAATTATTAACACCTATCATTGGTAAAGAATCAAAAAACACCTGAAGGACCTGAATTAATGAAGCGAATTGTGTAAATCGAAAAATTTAATGGATCTGAGTCGGACCAATTTTTCGCCTGAATTTCACCGATTCGCAGAGCTCTTTTTCGGTTTAAAGTGTTCAATTAAGTTGAAGAAACTCTTAGTTGGTGTGACGTCAGCTAAGGGAATCAAGTTCGTAGAATCCGACGTGGTTCAAGAGGCGTAAGGAGCTCAAATACATTCCAGTCCGGAGTTAATTGGTAGTAGGCTAGTGTCTGTAGAGGCTTAATACAGTGTGGTGTTCAATCTCGACTAGGTCCCGGGGTTTTTTTGCATTTGCAGTTTCCTCGTTAACAAAACTTTTGGTGTATGTGTTTATTTTTCCCGCATTATATTTTTTATCTTTATAATTGAAATATCACAGGTTGTACGCTGATCAATCTTAGTAGATACATCCGACCTAATTTGTTGGATACGACTAGATTGATTCTTGGATAATTGGTCTTTGGTACCGTCCAAGTAATCTTTTTATGATTAGGTTCACGGCTTTGTTTCTGTAAACATTCTAATTGCAAAAGAAAGAGTTATAACTCTAGATACTATTCCTATTGAATTTAGCTCTTGGAATTGTTTGAGTTTATCCATACAGATTGCCTAAGAAAAAAGTGGTGGTGTATTTTGGTACCCCAAGATTTTTCAATTGGTATCAGAGCAGCCAAACATGCTAAGACCTAATAAGTATGTGTTTGAAGCAATCTGACTATAGGGACAGAGACGAAATCTCGAAAAACGAATTACCAATTCGGAATTGTTCAGACATGATTCAATTGGATGAGAAAATTATCACATCTGTTATATTATCTAAAACTGTGAATAACTTGGAGAAACACCTAGAGGAACAATTAGATGAACTTTCTGAAGAAAGTTATCCTAATCTTGATACAGATGTTGATAAGGAAGTCCCACAATACATCAATTTGTTTGACAATCTTTTAAAAGGAAAAAGACCAATATCTTGTCTGACTCCGTTTCTGACTTCTCTCTGTCAAGAAAATAAGAAATTGAGGAAGATCTTTAAAGGTTATGATTGTGATTATAATCTGATACAATCCCTTTTTAAAGATCGTGAAGAAGAAGTACGTTCATACAACACTGAATGTGAAAGACTTCGTAAAAACCTCATAGTCTTGGGAAAAAAACTTGCAAGGAAGGTTGCAATGTTTAACTCACTAAAGAAAGACAACTTGAGGCTAATTTAACTGCTGCTAAGATTGTGTTATTGGAAGAAAATTTGAAAAAGTTTAATGCTAGATCGAACAAATCATCCAATATGTTAGAAGCAAGTAAAAATCATCGTGAAACATGAGGATTAGGATATAAGGGAATATATGCTCGAAGTATTAGCAAAGAGGTAAATTTTGTCAAGACTAATGCTTCCTTTCAATCAAAGGTTTCCACTAAATGTGAAGTACCTAAGTCAGCAGTTGAAGCTCGAAGGAGAAAATATCAACCTCCAAGAACAGCACACGAGGATCCAGATAATAACATTTTTCATAAGTGTTATTATTGTGGTAAAAACGGTCACATGTTAAAGGAATATTGTTTTCGCATAAGGGATGAAAAACTTCATGATGTACTTGTTTGGGCATATCAAGAAGTGATCAAACCTAAATCATATGTTAAGACTAAAACCCTTGACATTATGCGTTGTCAACATTCAAACTTTAGGCAAAGGAATCAATGTTATGATAAACCGATTTTTGCCTATAAATGTTAATGATTTTAAAATGGTTAACCTTGTAGAGACAAAGACAAGATCCGATCTTCCCAATTGGATAAAGTCTAACTTGAATTGTCATCCAACTACTTCTCCGAGGAGTGTTGAAAAAATTAGCGGGAAGAAAAGAATTTTGAAGGAATCTGTCTCAGAAACTCATAATAATACTATTTTGAACCTTCGTACTAAGGTTGAACATACTATTTCTAAGCTCCGAAAACATATTAGCAAATTCAAGAACTTCAGGAAGGCTAGAAGAAAGCCAAATTCAGGTAAGAATTATATATCTTGTTCCTTTATAGATGAAAACTGTTTATTTACCAAAACAAGTACAAATCATGGGAGTTTACCAAAGAATCTTGTTGTTCATGATAGGCATTTTACAGATGCCTACCATAACAAAAATTGATTATGGTAAAACGTGCCTCCTCATGGATCATAGAAAGGAGGAAGCACAATATGTTCAAGAATGATATTCTTCTTGACACATAATGGCTTAATATATTGTACCATATATTATGTAGTAGTATTTCATCTTTGATTATGATATCTCAATTATCTCTTGTGCTCTAGATTTTTATCAGTTGAGCTAAGAAAAAGGTTGATTAAATTTATCTGTTTAAATGAGTTCGGGCAAAAATCTTGTGCTCGTGAACCCATGTGCGTTAAGTTCTGAAACCGGCCTGAACCTTGAGTCAAAGCCTCCTCAAGAAGATTCCATAAAGAATCTGTCTTTCCTTAGTTTTCTTAACCTAGAAACTTTGAAATATATATAGGGTTCGCTCGCCTTGTATTATATATAAAAGTGTTAGGATAACTCTTTTAGCATAAAGGAAGTAACAAGAAAGTGGATGATGGTTTCACATGTACTATTGAATTCTACGATAATCCTATATCCATATCATGTTACTTTTCTCAAGAACATTCAAGGTCAAGACCGGTTCAGATGTCCCGAGATTTGGTTGGAAACATTATGAGTAACATCAAGGTTGTGTTATAAAAATTGTCTGCTGCCAAAAGGGATCTCAAACTTTTCAATTCGGAACTGGGAAAATCCTCTGATGAGATAGGCTCTCTCAAAATGCAAGTCACAGACTACATATGATTTCGTTCTTATTTATCTAGGAAACTTCTTGTAAGGATTTATTCTTATGTTTGAGGGATAACTTGAGTTTGGTATAGCAAAAATTGTGATTATACAAAGCTATTTCCAACATTTTTCATCTTGCATGTTTTTAGATTAATCTAGAGTTGTTGGAAGATGAACTTGCAGTATGTAATCATTATTGGTTGAATTATTGCAAAAATCTTATGAAATATTTGTGCCTTTACGTTTTCGTAAAACATCCAATATTTCATATGTGCTCAGAAGTTAAATCCATTATGTTTTTGTTTATAAAAATGGGGTATAAAACAAACTTTTAAAAACAGTATTGATTTACTTGTGATCACACTTTTGTGTTTGTTACTGCTTGACACACACTCCGTAAGATTTTCTTATGTTGCTTGGTTACTTGGTTCCAAAGCTATTGTTTGCTTGGTTCAAAATCTATCTTAGCTTAAACCTAAAGCAACCTATGCTTTGAATGTCTATAAAAGGGGAACCTCAAACAATTGGGATCTTTGAATCCCGACGCTACTTTTTGGTGTGTCCTAGTTGTAACTAGACTTGTCCTCTCCAGAAACCCTTATATGGTTTAGCGACTATAAAGACTTCATAGGTATTCATGAAGCCAGGTCCAGTTATCTTTCCTTGATAACTCGAGCTGATCAAGATAGATAGAAATCATCAAAGTTCTGTTTATCTCAAACTTTGTTAATTCCACAAGTTTTATACTTGTGAGGTGAACAATAATCTAGGTTGCACTTCGGGTTGCATAAGTCCGTATTTTGAGGATAGCTAGACTTTTGTCAAATTGCTATCGATTTCCATCACCTTGATCATACGTTTGATTTTGATCATCCTTTTTGATCGAAATCAGGAAATCAATTATATAAGCTTAATCCGTGGGAGGCGGATTTGGTTTAAAGTCTTCAATTGAGTTGAAGAAACTCTTAGTTGTTGTGATGTCAGCTAAGAGAATCAAGTGCGTATAATCCGGCGTGGTTCAAGAGACGTAAGGAGCGCAACTGTACCTTAATCGGTGTGATACCTTTTAGGGCTCAACTACATTCCACTTAGGAGTTAATTGGTGGTAGGCTAGTGTCTGTAGAGGCTTAATACAATGTGGTGTTCAATTTGGACCAAGTCTCAGGGTTTTCCTGCATTTGCGGTTCTCGTTAACAAAACTTCTGGTGTCTGTGTTATTTTATTTTCCGCATTATATTGTTTATCTTTATAATTGTAATATCACAGATTGTACATTGATCAATCTTAGTAGATACATCCGACCTAGTTTGTTGGATACGACTAGATTGATTCTTGGACAATTGATTTTTGGTACCTCCCAAGTAATCTCTTTGTGATTAGATTCACGTATTTGTTTCTGTAAACACTCTAATTACAAGAGAGATAGAGAGATAACTCTAGATAATATTCCTTGATTGAGTTTAGCTCTCGGAATTGAATTGAGTTTGTCCATACAAATTTCCTAAGAAGAAAATGGTGGTGTATTTTGGTACCCCCGCGTTTTCAGATCTCCTAAAATGGTTGGTCAAACAACATTTTACACTATGGTAAAGCAGTGGGCGGGAGGTAATCAAGCGCGCGAACGATGAAAAACCGCTGGTGGGTGGTGCCCGCGAGCGGGAGTGAGCAAATTGCGGGAGGGCGTGAACAATTCGTCAACGGTAAAAACCTAACGACTCTTTTCTCAACGGCTATAACTTTGAAAGCTATAAATATCCTTCATTTGAATTCATTTTCACTCGCACCATTAAATCTCTTCTTCTTCTAATTCATTTTCACTCATCATATCCTTTAGTTAAATTCTTTTAAACAAAATCTTGCTACAAAATGAGTCATTTGGTAAGAATAGTTATCAATAATTTTACGCACAAAAGAGATCGAAAACATGGACCAATACCCAGGCCTACCACAAATGTATATTATACTCAAAATCGTGAAGCAGAGTTTGCTTCACTGAATGTCGTTGTTGCTCCATCATTAGCTCAAGGTCATGTGTCGAGGCATCAGGAGCAGTCTGATAGTTATTATAAAATGAGATGTGGATTTCATGACTTAATGACCATTTATAATGGTCTACCCCCTCCAGTCTGAGAAAGAGTTGATAGATAACCTTGGTGTGCATTTTATCGTGTCAAGCCTCGAAAACACAACAACAAAATTGCGAAAGTATTGATAGAAAGGTGGTGGACAGCGATGCACACGTTCCATTTGATGGATTTTGAAATTGGTAAGTTTTCTAACTTAAATTAAATTTTATTTTTTAAGCAATTATTAAATAACCAAAAAATAAATTTATAGTAGATGTTATTCTTGTAATAAGAATTACGCCCCTTGATTTGTATTTCATTTGTGGGATTCCAAGTGGAGTGGGAGATCTTGTACTATTCAACCAAAACAAATGGGTTGCGGATGATAAATGGTAGACACTCCTTCCCTCGCCGAACTAACAAGGGTCGAGACACCTTTCAACAAATTTGTTGAATTGAAGATTTTTTTTAAGCTCAAAGAAGAGTAAACAGACTATAAGTGTATAATGTGTTAATTTTTAGTTGAAATGAGGAGTATTTATAGAACTCAAAATTCTAGCTGTTGGATGAACATATTTTGCAGCCGTTCAGATGTAGCGGTTAGCGGTTTGATATTATCCGGTGAAGGTTTATGATCAAGCGCTGGCGGATTAACAGAATCCTCCAGCGGTTGTACTCCGTTCGCATGACTATTCATTAAGCGCGCGGTTAATGAAAAAATCAACAAATTTCTTGGTTTTTCCATCCGTTTTTCATGTTTGTTGAATCCATAGTGGGAGCAAAATGAACAAATCGCATAAGAACTGCTCTCAACATTAATAACCCTAGTTCTTCCCTTCTTTGTGTTCCGTCCATCTTGACTTTCTAACAGAGTGTACCATCTCACAACATTCGTGATGCCAGGTACATTGTCTCTGCTCGGAATTACGCCACCAACAAACAAGTTTTCCCGTGAAATATGGGTATTCTTATCTTCTTCTGATACCACTTCCTTGTTTTTTACTTGAACATGCCTAAAGTGTATGATATGTCCCCTGCTTGGTTGTACTAGTCTAGAAGCATTTTCGCCCATATAAGAATCCACTGATGGGATTCTGCAGTTGCATTGGTTTTGACATATGTAAAAAGAAGGTTGAAAATTTGCAAAACTTAAGTCCACTTTTCTTGGAACTTATTGAAACTTGTCCTGCAAATAACACAATTTTTAACCATTATTTTTTCAGGGGAAAACGTAAGAGAGTGCAGATGGGCATGTATGCTGAAATGCCAAACCACAATTCTTCACCGACAAAAGTCAACTTGAAGTAGATGGACCAGGTAATTCAACAATGCATAAATTTTAGAAGACAACATTTAATTGCAATGACACTAGCATTGTAACACCCCGATTTTCGATCCCGGATTCTGCTTGAATCCATTGTCCGAAACACCGAAGTGCTACGTCAATATTATAGTTCGTGCACATTTGCTTCAACTTGTAGGATATAATGTTTTTCTTCAACTCACTACTTCAATTGTCAAATTTGAGCTCTTAGTCGATCATACGTATGCAAATTCCAATACTTCGTATTTAAATGGGTAGTTCAATATTTCATCACACGCAACTGTGTGGTGTACCACCATACCGATGAAGTTTTCTTCAAAGATCAAATAATGCATACCTTACAAATATGCGGTCTTGTAAGTTCCCAAACATATGTGTGAACACATTCCAGTATACCTTGTAGTGATTATCTTCATATGTTCAAAATTGGGACTTTCTACTCCAAGATTGGTTCTTTCTCCACCTTCACACAATATTCACAAAATCCTAAATTGCATGATTCTGCATTCTTCAACTACATGCCTTAACTACATGATTGAGTCTTCAACCATATTAGATTGTGCACTATTTAGTACTTCTACTTCCATATTCAACAATGCAAATTTCCATTCTTCAATCTTTTCATTACTGCAACTGCATTAGAAAAACTTCTTCAATACTCCACCTGTTAAACAACTTTAAAACCCCACGGAGTTAAATGGATCTAATGATTTCATATTTTTCTTTAAATTTCGGTACACATCGAATAACTTCAAACTTCTCGAGTTGCACCTAAGTACTTCAAACGAATGATAATCTCTTCAAACTCCAACTGTTAAAAGTCAGAAAACCATTTTCTAGAGAATGAAATAATTAAGCATTCAAACACTTGAAACTTCCATATATTCTTCAACATCACTAGATCTTCATTTTCTAACATTTACGTCTGAACTTGAGACTTATTTCCATGTTTTCTAATGTTTTTTGACAAAATACAACTCAATTCAATTCACATACCGTATTCTTCAAATAGTTTACATTTTCTTCACTTTACTATATACTTCACTTGCAGTATTGTACCTTATAATTTTGAAGTGCTACAATGATATTTTGTTCCTTTCAACCGAGTTTTCACCTAAAAAAATGGAACATATTCACATGACCAATCTGTTTTATCCACCACGGTCTTACTCTTCTTCAACTTGATGAGGTAAACACCTCCGCCAAATATCATCAAAGAAACAAAGTAACAAACCACCTAGATTTTCTTTCCAAAAAAAAAACAAAAAACACGATAGAAATAGGTGCCTACAAATGTCCGAATGGATGACTCAAACGTACCATAGTTGCGATGTTCAACGGTATATTGTTGTATGAACAACAAAATCTTGTAAAAATCGAATGCTCATAAGCTTACTCTACAAGTAATCTTCAAATACAACACACTCAATCAAACCCTTCTTCAATCATATGCCCAAGGTAGCAAAAAAAAATTGTGTCGACTTCATCTTCAACTGCTTCTCTTCAAAACATAACAAGAAGATACATCTCCACCGCACAAAATATTTCCATATAGGAAATTAAATTTACCGCGTTTCTTCAATCGATCATTAACAATGCAATATGCTTATAGCAACCTGCTTCAAGCACTTCTTCATGAAATTAAACTCTTTAACCAGAATTTATCAATTCTCTACTAGTGCTATCACAACACTAAGACATTCAAACAGACAATAATTCTCACATGAGACCTATTAATTGGTTTCTGCAATCCTCGTTACACCATGCAATTGAGGCAAACTTGAGTTTAACTTCTTCTTCAATTCCTTCGACTATGTTAAGGACAAAATGATCGAACTAAAGAAACCCAATAAAATTCAGGATTGTTCCCCTTGGTACTTGGAATAAATCTAAGGATTTTTGACGACTTCAATTTTGCATATTTACCTCTTCCAACGACAAGCCATTCAACTTGTACTTCAAACACAATACTCTTGTTTCCTTGCAACTTGGCTTACAAAGCAAGCACATTCAAACGGAAACTAACAAGTTATTCCCAAATAGTTCACAAAAGTCTCAAACGAACGAGGTAAAGAACAAAAAACAACCACACACCTTTATCAAACTAGTGAATAAGGTAATGAAATTACTTACCTGAAGCTATGAAAACTACATAGGGTTTATCCTTCAAGAAGTATGCCAATGGAAAATACTCCCTTCAAGTAGAGCTTCAACTTAAAAAATCTACCAATCAACAATCAACGAATGTGAAACACTTCAAATACTTCTTTCTTGAATAATTGATACTTCAAACGGTGTTTGTTAAACCATAAAATACACATCTTCAACTTGATGCATTTCAAACGACCTTGTCTCCAAGATTCTGCGTATGAGGCTATACAACGAATTTCTGAATTCGAACATAACTATGATCTTCAAACTCATATAAATTGATCTACAATATGCCTATTTATGTATTTTCTTCTATGCCTTTACTTCAATCTCGAAGTATGTCTTCTTTGAAAAAAAAAACAATGTTAATTCTATACAACATGTTTTTGTGACTGAACTGTTGCAACCTTGTACCACAATTTCAAAACAGTACAAATATTCACCAATAAAGAACGTCATCTCGTCTTTATGTTATTCTTCAAGTTAGACATCTTCAAACACTGTTTCTGACCCAGCAAATCCTAGATTTAAAGAATCTAAACCTAAGTTTTGATACCAAGATGTTGTCACGAGAGGTTCATATCGTTCCTCAAGGAATTCCAGGAGCCGGCATCATAAACAAAAACTGAATATTCAAAGGCATGGAGATTTACATGGTTCGGAGATGTGCCTACGTCCACTAAAAACGAAAAATCACTCCATTTATATATCAAAGAATATAAAACACAGTTGACACTCAACGCCCCTTCTTCTTCATATTCTCAACTCACCTTCAACTCTCCCAGACCTAAGACTACGAGAGGATCTACATCTTGCTAATAGAAAAATAATTTATCTTCTTTTCGAGGAGATAGATGCCTACAACCTAAGGGTTTCTACAAGACTAATGTTGACGATGTAGATGCCTATAACCTAAGACATATGCCTCTATTTATAGGCTTACAATAAGGTGACTACTTGGAAACCAGGTTTTATTTTAATTTGGAAACCAAACTTTGCTCCAATTTTAGGAAAACTAAACTACATTGAATAGGAAACCTGGTTTAGATTGAATTCTAGAAACATGTCAAAAAATTATTTAGGAAATCATTTAGGTATTTCTTAAATCGAACCAACATCCAATACTCTATCCCTCACTCCCGTCTTCCCTCCCTCCTTGCCTTCCTCTATGATTAAAATTTTGGTGTATTTTTGTAGGTTGAATACACAATGGAGATTTTAATGTACAAGAACCTCATTGAAGGTTGTTTTCCCATGTGCGCATAGTGGTTGTCCTCAGCAAGCAAGATTCTTTATCAAAATTAAACTAAAATTTGGTTAGTTCCTAAGTTGTATACGCTAATTGTAGTTACATAAAATCAAAGAGAGGTTAGAAGTGGGATTTTAGGGTTTCTGAAAGTGAGTTACGGGAGGTTGAGCATGAGCAGTTTTCGCCTAAATCACGCACAGTGGCCATTCAAAGGATGCTTCAGTCACATGGAAGAGGCTTAGGGATGGTCTTAGGGAGGGAAGCAGATGAAGAAAGAGATCAAGGAATTCTAGGTTTGAAGAAGAATTGGTCTGAGAGTTTATGAGAAAGTTTTGTGCTAGCTTGGAGAAATAGAGGACCTATTTATAGTTGAATTCTCTAATCTCAGGTCGGTGAAGATAGGGATTGTTTGTCGTGCCGGGTGGAGAACTTCTCCTGTCTCTTCGGGAAAATATAAAGATAAACTAGGTTGAGTTTATCTCATTATTCCACCTCCTTTACTCTCTTCTACGGTGAGAAATAGGCCGGGTATTTCTCACATGTACCGTAGACCGCCAGACCAAAACCCTATAATTGATATCCCCCCATTTGTGTGAAGTTGAGTCAGCCTTTGTGATGATGTCTTGAGAGGGAGAAATATTCCCTTTAGCCTAGTTGGCCAAGATAGAGAGATATTCTCTGATTTGTAAGAATGACTAGGATGAGTCATGTGAAAAGGAATGGTATTCCTCAAAATTCGTGCGGAGAGTCTGAAAAGGAGACTCGGTTCCTACATGAGGCTCGTGCCTATCATGAGGAATATTCAACCCTGAGATTTCCCGAGAGATATGAATCTCTCCGAGATTTTGTGAAGAGATTTGAATCTCTCCAAGATTTTGCAGACGGATCAAAATCTCTACGAAGATTTTCTTAACAAATCCAAATCTCTCTGTGGTCAGCTGGGACTCGTCTTGAAGAGAGAGAAAGGGATTTTCTCAATGTCACCATGCGACTTTGGATCACTTGTCTTTGACCATCGTATCTTGCAGAAATGTGCGAGGAATCAATTGTGTCCGTATTTATGGGGACGACAAGACCAATGTATCTCGAAAGGATGCTCTAGGAGTCTTTTGAAAGGTCCTGGAAGCAAAATAACCAGTGTATCTCGCGGGGATGTACTAGGAATTATTCGGAAGCCTCGCTAAGTCGGACAGAGCCTAGAGTAGACATGACCAGTGTATCTCGCGATGATGTACCTTGATCTCAAATAGGGTGAGTCGTGCTTGCAGGAGACATGTATGTCTCCGCTCTGGGTCATAAGTCCGTCGGGGACATTTTTTACGCATCTGGAGAGCCTACATGACCAGCAGTATCTCGTCGAGGATATATACTAGGAATCATGGCATCACAATCAGCTGCTCTCGCGAAGACATGCTGGAATTGTGGCTGTTCTGGTTCATAAGTCTACTGGGGACGTTTTTCGCTCTACAGAACCTATGTGACCAGCAGTATCTCGTCGAGGATGTGCGCTTGGAGCCACGACATCACGACCAACAGTGTCTAGCGGGGACGTATACTAGAAATCGTGGCCATGAGTTCTTTGAGGACCAAGGGCTTAATCTCTCCCGTGAGAGTTGAATTCTGTCTATGATCTTTAAATGACACTTTTGCCCCTTATCCAAATTTCACCATCTACACTAGTTAGTATATTATGTTAGTAATGTTTTCCAATCATAATAATTCATTAATCTACCTAATTATATCATTCTAGTATTTCATATAAGTTTGTAATTTATATAGAGGTTTAAGCAAGTCTGGTTTATTTGGGCATGCAGCAACAAGTGTCGAAATACCGTGTTTGGTATCATACACGTCATCTACATTCAACCAGATGAGAGCTTACTTTCTATAGAAGTAGTTATACACGAATGGATACTGGCATCCAGTATGCTCATAACTTAGCTTGGGAAATTCCAGCTATTATAAAGGGTGTTTCTCCATTTTCGCTTCTGCAAAATTATGAAACCGCAAATTGGTATACTAAATGTTTGAGTCTTGAATACATTTACAACCATGCATGCATTGTCTTTCCTTAAATTGATTCTTTAAGAGTAGGTGCAATTAAAAACTAATCTATTGGTCATGAAAATTGACTTAATTTCCATAACCAACTCAGGTCACTGGTATCATCACCCAGTGACTTTACCACTGTACTACACTGACACCGGTTTTGAGGACATATTAGTGAGGTTATAAGAAGAACAAAAAAAAATTATAATTAATTCCTGAACCTTGATTTCAGAGACCACGTCACATATGTACAGTTTCAAGGCACAAGCATATGGCATGTAATCAAGACAATGAGTGACTAAATATTGTCAAGCAACAATGAGACAAAGTTCTCAACCTCATGCATTAGTCAAATAAGACTTATAGTATTTTAGGGAAATAGTCTTTCATATGGTTCTCTTCTGTAACGTTGTCTCTGTAATATCAATCAATATTTTCAACCTTCTTTCATACATATGCAACAATCCACAGAAGTTGCAATCAAATTAAACAACTATAAGACGAACATAACAATTGGATTTCAGACCCAATTGCAATGGGACGATTACTAGTGAAGCATTACTCAATCTAATACTCAGCACCTCCAATAAAAATCGACCCAGATTTGTTCTCTTGTGTCACAAGCAGAATCTCAAGCTTGCAACAACAATGTTTGATGGCCCCAATTAAACCGTAAGAAATTCACATTGCACTACTCTCCATTGGCTCGGAAAAAGTACCAGGGCCGGATGGCTTTACAAGTAAATTCTACAAAAATTTATGGGACACAACCAACTCAGAAATAATTGCAATGGTAAACCACTTCTTCACTCATAACTATCTCCAATCCCAAATAAACCACACAAACCTCACCCTCATACCCAGAAATCAAAATCCCACCAACCCAACCTATTTCCGGACCATTGGACTCTACAATGTCGTCTATAAAATAATTTCAAATATATTGGTCAATAGAATCAGACCCCTCTTGCAGTTCATCGTCAGCCCATTCCAAAGTGTGTTTTTCTCAAATAAAGCCATCCACGACAACGTTGCAATTGCAGCTGAGCTTTTTCATCACATCAGATCCACCAAGCTATCGGGTACACCAAAAATTTCACTAAAGCTTGATATCCAGAAATCTTTTGATAGCCTGGACTAGAATTTCATCCGAAAAAATCTCATCACAATAGGCTTCCCACCACCTTTCAGGGAATACATAATGACATGCATCAACTTGGTGACATACTCTATCAATTTCAATGACATAACTCAACGGCATTTTAAGCCAAAACGTGGTCTACACCAAGGAGACCCACTATCGCCATACATTTTCATTTTATGTGCTAAAGTCCTCTCAACAAACCTAGGAATGCTGGAAAAACAACGAAAATTGAAAGGCCTGAAAATTTCCAACAATGCAATCCCAATCTTCCATCTTCTCTACGATCTCCTCATCACTTGTGCTACTAACCAAATTACATGTGACACTCTGATGAATGTGTTGCACTCCTATTCTACTAATGCTGGCCAGGTAATCAACAAATCAAAATCATCCATCATCCAGCACCCAAATCTCCCATCAACCACCACTGATTGGCTCAAAAACCAATTCAAAATATGTACCACCTCAACCCCACCTACTTACCTTGGCATCCAATTTAAGCAAGGGAGGAATTCTGCACACATCTCTATACAGCTGCTAAACCGATTGGAAAGGAGATCCGTTGGTTGGAAAACTAAATGTTTAAACCAAGATGGGAGATGGATGGTCATCAATACCTCTCTCACTCCCACCTTGGACCGTATCATATACACCCAACTGCTCCCATCCCACGTCCACGAAAAAAAAAAAAATCAAATCACGAGGAATTTTTTTTTGGGACATGACAGGGGACACAAGAAAGATACATCCAATTGGATGGATAAACTCTCAACACCAAAAGGTATAGGAGGACTTGGCATACGGAAAAGCAAGGAGCACGACATTTCCTTACTAACCAAGAGAGTGTGGCAAACCAAAGACAAACCAGACTACATCTGGACAACCATGAGCAATGAAAAATATCTCCACAACAATGCAACAACTTCGTTCCAATGATTCTAAAACCCCCGCAAAAGGCCATCCCGACCTAGAAACATTTAGTTAACGTCTTTTTTTTTGCAGGAACATTGTAGCTACCAAATTGGTGATGGCCAAATAACAAGCCTATCGGCCAACTGGATTCCACACCACCCCAACTACAACAATCCAAACATCCATCACAACTCCAAGGTATCCACTCTAATCCATCCACATACAAACTCTTGGAATCATGAAACCATCTTCGATACCTTCCCCAACCAAATTGCACAACACATCACCAGCATCCACCTACTAGATCATCTAATACCAAATACTAGCATTTGGACATTTTCTAAAAATGGACAACAGAATGCAAAAACATGATACCAAAGGCTAATTTCTACCCGAATCTCGTTGGAAATTCCAGTAAACAACCAACAACAACCAAACAAGATCAACTATTTGGAAACTCAACTACTCCAAGAGTGGCTACTCAGCAACAAAGGCAAAAATTTCGGTTCGAAGTTGAATCTCAGGCACTGAATCAACTACTCCAACAATACCAATCAAAGCCATGGTACTTAAGAGAAATGTTACTTGAGATCCACCAACTACTACAGCAAATCCCGCACAACAAAGTATCACATGCGTACAGAGAAGCGAATCAAGCTGCAGATGAACTGACTAATAAAGCGGTAAGGAAACTGATAAACAACCCAGCAACAACTATAACACATATTTGGGATCACACATGCCCAACTTTCCTTATTAGAATTGTAATTGTTGATCAAAATGCGGTTCCAACAGCTCGAACTGTAAAATGTAATACTTAATGGTTAATGAAATCACTCATTCAAAATTTTTTTATTAAGACTCGTGAATTTGATATAATAATACTTATTATACGGTTCATCATACTCCTTTTAACTAGGGTGCATGCTTTACGTTTACTCAACTCTCGGTTGATTGACAAGAATAATCAAGAAAAGTAATAACAAATATAATTTTTGTGCTACGCATAGGGCATCTTTGTCTTTAAACCATATTTTTAATTTGGTGCGACGTGTTATCGCCTCGCCCGTCGTTTAGGATTTTTTTATTTGGTGTTGCGTTCACCCCGCCCCATCACAATGCATTTTTTATTTGGTGTGTTGTGGTTCGCCTCGCCCGTCACTTAGGATTTTTGATTGGTGTGGCGGGGCGAACATGATGCATTTTTGATTTGGTATCACGTAGCTTCGCCCCGTCCCATCGCGATGCATTTTTGATTTTCTGTGAACAAAAACAAAAAATCATCAGCTTAGAGTGGTTGGTTGCTGTGACAACTATAACCTCTGCAGAATAGATCTCTGCAAAAAATCAGAGCAGAAAAGAAGTAGAAGTTTAGAACAAATGTAAAGAGAAAAAATGATGAAGAAGAGTCACCATCTAATAAAGGGTCATGAAAACTACTGATAGATCCATAATATTATCGGATGTCGACTGGATGTGGCCTAATCCGGTTCGGTTACGATAACGACGAAACGTCCGTTAAGAGTCCAGTTCCCATATCTGAAATCCCGATAGATCGCATTAAATATTATAGATTTCGAATTCCAAGAAATGGATCTCAGACTTCAGACAGGAATTTACATCCCTATTTCCTGGCTAGCTCTGTCTCCAGGAAGACATGAATTTGAAGGAATATTTTGACTTTGGGTCACAAAAATGTGACCATAATTGCGTTTATGGTATGGAAAAAAATTAATTAGAGTTTTCTCACATGACCGTGGTTGATCTTGACAGTCACATAATCTGGTTAAATGTTTTAAATGATTGACCAAAACTTGGATTTTAGATTAAATATTAACTTTTCCATTTAAGCCCTAAGTTCAATTCGAAGAAAAATCTTTTTCTTCTCCGGTATTTCACCTGAAATTGAAGCGGAAGCTGCTGATGAATCAAGTACAGCGGAATGAAGAATACAAGAAGATGTACATAAAAAAAATGATCAGCATAACTATATTCATACCATATATAATAAAAAAAAAAAGCCTGGGATAATATATAATGAAAAAAAACAGTATTGTGAAACTAGAAAATAGAGAAGGATACAAAATAGAGGAGAAGAAGAGAGCGATTTTTGTATGAAATACAAAGGTTTAGGATTCTATTTATATGAATTTGGATATCTTTGTATTTTATAATCCATACAAAGATTTTAGTGAGGCAATTTATTCAACATGGTGGTCATCTAAGGGGGAGTTGTATCAAATTACGGTTATTTGGTGGATTCCCACCTTTAACTAGGTCATTTTATTAGACCACATCAACATAACCATTTCATATGAATTTGAATATCTTTATAATCCATATAAGGTATGATCACAAATTTTGTTCACTTATGAAATAGTTATGTTGATGTGGTCTAACAAAATGACCTAGTTAAAGGTGGGAATCCACCAAATAACCGTAATTTGATACAACTCCCCCTTAGATGACCACCATGTTGAATAAATTGCCTCACTAAAACCTTTGAAAGAAAATTAAACGTCAACAAGATGTTGTCTCGTTAAAACCTTATCAGGAAAATCACATGGGACAAAACCTGAAACGAAGGGGGAAAAAAGTACAACTTTTGACGTAAATATGGATGCTAAGTAACTCAACCATACGAATGTTTATACAAACAAGCACCAAAATCATAACTATGGTCTATATTTTATAGACATGTTTTAAGCAAGCATAATATTTTAACTGCGGATTTAAGAAAAATAATATTTATGCTGCTAAAGCATGGATTTTTGTGTTTTTAAGGACTCCTAAAAAGACCTATAACGTTAAAATCATCAACTATTTCATCTAGATTTTCGGTTTTGTACGAAATTTCTAAAAACACATAAAGGATTGTTAAACCTGACACCGTCGAGTCAAATGGTTGCGTGAATGTAATTTGAATCCTCCAAGGATCACATATTCGAAAATATTCTCGACCACATACGAGACCTTCAAGGACTACCATGCCAAATATGTATTATTAGAATAACAATCATTGAACCAATCCTATGGTCTGAGCAAAAAGAAAACCCCCAAAATCTTTTTTACAACGAACATATTTCTCGTATAACACATTATGACTACACCAACCTGTAATTAATAGTCTTGGCATATTTATGGTGTTAAGTCTTGGATCCAAAATTGCGTTAATCCAGAAATCAATCCAATCTAATTTGGATTGTATGCCAACCAATCACATATGTCGATATTTCTCTGCAGAGGGTTTCACAACCACCATCATTTGTTTCAGTAGCTACTGTAAATGAATATCGACAATCATTTTTGTTACCACGATACCACACAATTCTAAAGCATATGCATATTTTGAAAAATTCAAAATTTGCTGGTACCAGCGCCTACGGGCGTTATAATCTCATCGTCATCAAGGGATGAGATATTAATTTTAAGAATGTGAATGGTGTTTTGATAGTCTCAAGTGGAGCACCACATGTAATCTCTTATAGAATGCTACCTAGGTAATTGCTGGATGTGATTGGGTCTGCCTATTCAAAAAGGCATAAGCTTTATATAAAAGTAAAATGAAACATTTCGCGCCAATCAATTTAATGAAAGCTTTTATCGGTTTGATCATGATAGCAGATAAATTAATATAACGTTGATGTTAATTAACACCAACATTTAATGTATAGTCTCCTCCTGATTAAGGCATAAATATTTTCATATCATATACGAAAACAAGTTTCGCAAAGTATTATTCAATTAATTCGAGACATATACTCATAATAATCTCTGCATTTCAGAACGCCAGGTTGGACGGCAGATACTTATAATAATGTATACGCTCGCACACGGCTTGTGTGCCTTAATCTATCCTTTTGAACGATAAAAAAAAAATACATTTGGTATTGCTGCTGTTGGTATGGGAGGTGATGGTGGAGGTAGTGCTGGTTATACCCGAGGTGGTGGCGGTGGTGATGGTTGTGTTAACCCCAACTAACACAGTTAAATAAATTGAAATTAATTTTTAAAAATAAATAATTAACTAACGGTCATAACTGTCAGTGACAGTCCTCTGATCCAAACCCTAATTAAAAAAAATTGACCCAAATACAACTCTGGTCACTTTTATACAACCCAAAGTCAAAATATCCCAATTTATAATCTTTGTATCATCAATAAATTCATCTTTCGTAAAAACAAAATAAGACATCAGGATCCTATGATAAAAGTTTAGCTTTTGCAAGATCATTATAATGTATGTGGTAGTAAAAAAGAAGAAAGTACCACGTACTCGGTGCATCGCAAAAGTTTAACATTGGCTAAAAAACTTAGCAGGTACAACTAGAAACAACAAAGATTATGGCTATTTATGAAACAATATTACTTGGAAAAAATAATATTCTTACTAAATTAATTTCCTAAGTAAAAATAAAGTCTGCCACTATGTTACAGTCATCCTCGACATCATCCAGAGCTTGAATATAACATTTCAATTTTCTTGTTGCCTGTCTCAGATCTTTGACGCTTCTATCTCTTTAATAGAAGAAAATGCAATCCAGATAATGCAGATGACTAAAGAATGATAACTCTGGGAACTGTACATTGTTTCAGTATATTACCTAAAGTTTCTTAAAAAGGGAATCTGACAATAACCCAGAAAATAGGTTAAGTTAATTTTAACTTCGAGAACAAGATTTTCTTAGTTAATGGTTAATGAATTAACATTTCTACTGCTATATGAGATTAATTATGCATCGCGTACTCTTCGATAGAATAAAACATAGGCTGCTGATGTCTTTATTTTGTCTTCACTTACTGCAGAAACATGACTGTCGTCAAAATCAAACCATTGATTACCCCCATGCTACAGAAGAGAAAAGCAAAGCTCTTTAGTCCTGAACAAAAATAATCGTCTTATATAGATAAATTCGTAAATAAATTCACTGAATGGAAACACAGTAGCCCCGAAAAGCAGCAGAAAGAAGGCAATCACTTTCACTACTAAAACCAAATAAACAAGTATGTTACTTCTGTATGGAAAATTTATTCTATATCTATACATATACAGCTACAGCTACAGAAAAAGTCGGCCAAAAAAGATCCACAAGCTCGAACAATCAAATCAGTTGTCTTAAGGGAAAGATATTAGCTACTACTCCTTGGCTCCCAAAGATCTAACAGGAATTTTAAAATGGGGTATTTGATGTCCCATAACACCCTAATTGGTATGCACTGCGGCAAAATAGTAGAAAAGAATGTTCGCATAGAAAGTAAAAAGAGAAGAAAAACACCACTTACATAGGCATATGCTGTATAATGGCCACCTCCCATGCTCCCATAGTGATTACTAACTGCATACAATACATATCTGTATGATGACTCACCATCCTTCCATGCAATATAATTAGACAAATCAAGGTCATGGATCGGGAAATCCACAAACGTCTCCAGCTTGTTCTTCATGAATCGGCTGTATGAAAATCTTTTCAAATGAATAATGAGAATCTCCGGAAGTCTCCATAGATCTAATTTCTTGCTCGCTTGCCGATGCTTCAAACAACCCGGGCAGTACCTATTTGTAAAGATAGCAGCACATGAGAGAATACCACTGGAGATATATGAGCAAGATTTGATTTACTGATGCGTTAACTATAAAACTTACCACATGTCTTCTAGTCCTAGAGGCTCATCTTTCAAAAAGGCTTCGAGGCATGAGTATAGAGAAACAGATTCAACAGTGTCCTGCGGTCTCTTACTAAGAAAACTTGATTTCGAAATCTCAGGTAATGAACTAAGGAGACGTGTATCATAGCATTCATTCATTTTATCTCGCCAACATACGAGTACATTTAATCGCCTGGGGAACCCTGTTGCAGATAGCGTTATTGGTTCAATCAATTCCATCTTGGCATCCTTTATCCTTATACCCTTCTCGTCGGTGAGGAAAAAGTCCAATTCAATTTCGGAATGTGAATAATCAACTGATGCATCATCAAGAATATCCGGAGGGTTTTTCACATCCCCTGTCTCCATATCAGAAACCTCGTCATCTGCAGTGGCGCCTCTACTATTATCAATATCATCTGATGCATGTTCTGCTGGTCTTAATAATTCCATATCCGAAACCTCGTCATCTGCAGTAGTGGATCTGCTATCAGTACCATCTGATGCAACTTCCGCAGGTCTTAATAACTTCATATCAGAAACTTCATCATCTGCAGTTGTGCCTCTACTTTTATCAGTATCATCTGAGGCAACTTCCACAGGTCTTAATAACTTCAAATACAGGTTCCTGATATCCAATCCACTAGCAATGTTGTGTAACCTTGCTACAAGAGGAATTCCAAATGTTCTCCATGTTGATGTCATCTTTCCATAGATGCACTGCCTGAAAAATAAGATCAGAGTAATTCAACAGAAGAATGAGATATGAAATGGCATCTTCATTGACACAAACCAACTTCATATGTGACTCAAATCAATAATACATTGCAACTCTGCTTCCTCCGAAAAACAAACAAATCTGTTGAGATACATAAAAAGAACATTTATATCTTACTCCTCCAGCCTTTCATGCATGAAGACCACTAAAGGGAGCTCCTCGTGCTCTTTTGGCAATCGATAGGCAGCAAGCCTGTCATCATCTCTAATCAAAGACAATGAATCTGATGGTTCCTCAAGGTAACGAATGATTCGATTGTTATATATCTGCAACAAAATCCGTTTTGAAATGTAACCAAAAGACGATGCAGTTAGCATTTGTAATTTCCAGCGAGACCTAGACTTGTGAAAATAGAAAAACTTTCCATACCTCCGCAACCAATAAAGCCTCGCTATTCTTTAACGAACATGCAGCACTTAAGGCCTGAATTAGATCCTTGCACTTTCCATATTTGGGAACAGTTATAGTACAAGGAGATGGTCCGCTACTCCCGTCAGTGCTCAAAACTGTCACAGTCATTGTCCTCATCATTGTTGAAGGAAGCGGAAGAGAGAGGTACATGAAGGGATCAAATGTAATGGAGACCTTATTGCAAACAGGACACACTAGTGTAGACTTGTACTGGCCCTGCATTTAGAGATAGAAGTACTTCAGTTGAAACGATTGTGAAATGATATACCGTCATAAATAAAGCAAATAGAACTTTACTAACAACAGTTGACTTGGTCAGAAACTGCATGGCTGGACCAAGAAATCTGGGGTTTAAATCCCACTTACATCGAAGTTCAGGGACATTTTTCTTTCTTTCTTTGCCTAGCTACCTGGGCTTCTAGGTAGCAGGCTCTTCTTATAAAAGAGGTCATTAAAAAAAACGAAACACAAGAAAAAAAAAGCACTATGAGATACTCACCTGGCATGTATCAACTATGATAGAGTCATTTCGAGCACGGTGGTACCGCCAATACTCATCAGCTACTTCTTCGTCTTTACGACCCTCTGCATCTTTAGCTTCAACATATGGCTTGCATTTCACGCGATTCAGATCCTCATGAAGACCGTCCAACAGAAAAGCAAGAAGCTCCTATCGAACATCCAATGAACATATTAAGCACAAATTTTCTCTCGGTTTCAGAAAATCAAGAATTTAAAGATTAACTTCTACAAAGTAAGAGAACGTCTTTAACCTGTGAATCGTGCTGGTTAAAACCACTGAATTGAGGAGCAAAATGAGCAAGCTTTGACTTGAAAAGACGTGGTGCCAACGGAGTTGCACCAGGAGCCCAAAGTTTCCTTAACAAGTCCCCGAATGCTAAAGCAACTTCACCCTGAGCAAGAAGTGGGACACTTAAGAGATTGAGAAAGTGATCCAACCAACAATATACTTCTCCCAAGATGATGAGCAACTACCTAATTAAAGAAGCAAGCTACTATCATCGTTGAATCATTACCCCCTTCCAAGAACATGAAGTAAAGAAATGAAAAAGTATAGCAAAGCAACAACATACATCCATGCCCAGTGGATTATCCCGATTGATTTCTCGACTATAGTCCCCAAGAAAATAGTCAACAAGCTTTGGAGTATGTGCCAGGCACTGAATGGCACTGTTCATGAAACACGTGTTCCCAAGATTTTGTAATCCTGTCAAACCCAACGAACCAGTTGCACTGGTACCACTCAAGTCCATATTTCCAGAGCTACCATTGTTCATGAATGAACCACGATAAGAGGAAAGTGACATCTTAGACTGTTGTAATGTCTGTTCCTCTTTCTTTCCTTCTTTGCACTTCATGGAATCTGACAACCCGTACACTTGTAACTCCAGGAAAATCTGCCCAGATGTATACCAGTCACTCAGGGTGGAAGACATGAAAACAAATCTACAAGCACAAATGATCAGTCTATTTCATTATAGTACTATCCTTACTGTCTATAGCAAATGGAGCCTAGAACATTTTTGAACTAGGACACAACATTTTTGAACTAGAACATTTTTGAACATTTAATATTAGAAGGAGAAGATACGACCACACTCCCTTGAACAAAGTGTCTAAGGTCAATTCAAACGCTGTAGGATTCTGGAAATTATGCTTCACTAGGAACCTAACTAACATCTAATACCTCACTGTGAGATCTGAAACTATACGAAATGTCCTTAATGGCATAATCACATCAGAGGCCAAACATAAAGCTCACATTCAGAAGAAAAAAATGGACTAACTTCACTGTAATTGTAAATCACCCAAAGTGTGGTGCTGAAAACAACCTTCAATATATCTTCTTAATCGTTATCACCCAAAAAATAGAAGAATTACTAGAGACAAGGTTAACTTGGACAGTCAGTAGTGATTGTTAAAAGTTGTGTGATTCTCTTTAACAGGGTAGATTACATCCATCACACTGCCGCTAAATGCTAGCTAAAGAAAAAGCAAAGTAAAATAGAAAACTATATTCACGCATAATTTCTTTCATTACTTTCCATTTTTATTGAGTAACTCAAACACATCAAGTAATTACCTCTGAATCTGACTGACGCTGACAATCTTTGGGGAAATTATTTCTATCTCTCATGAAAAACAAAGTTGTCTGCCCAGAAAAATCCCATATGCGTAGCTGTACAAAAGCAGCCATACAGTGTCAAGGTAGTTATTCCTTGTTTAAGGAAAAAGTAAATAAAAAATGTACGACGGCGTTTAAGATGCTTACTTGCTCATACTCAACACTAAAGATCTTCAAAGCTCTTTTGAAAAGCTCCAGTGAATTGTCCTGACAGAAAACCAACCAGAGTCAAGAAAATAAGCCATTGGACTGAACAAAGCTGGTGGTGCCTTGATAGATACCTAAATTCTAATACACATCAGCGAACACACCAAGAGGAAGCAAACGCGCAACAGTACAGCTGTCCCTCTCTCTTATTATTAAATATGTAAAATCTTATGTAACTATACTGAAAAATGAAAATGACTTCTTGTAGCCCGAAAACTGATAAAACATAGACACATGGATGTTCTGTATCTCCTGAATAGCTATGTTTCTCTACCAAGGAATGACATGATATGCATAACCAGATTTTCAGTAACAGTCAAGGACTACTGAGATGCCCTATTCAGCTTCCAAAATTGGTGTTTGTGAAGGTGGATACCAAAAACACTATTAACAAACCAACATTAACCTCCAAACACTGAGTTATAAAAATCATTACCCAAAGAAACTAATATGATATAGAGATGGTTTGCATTTCCATAATAAAAGGTGACCAATTGTTCGATCAAACATACAAAACCGTGCATCTAGAATCAACATCCATGGCAAGGTTTCTCGAAAGGAAATACTTTAATAGGTGTACAATAGATGGAGTACAAAATTTGACAACCCATAACTATGTTTATGATCCCCAAAAGTAACTATGTCAAAAACATAAAAGAAAGTTCACTAACATGATTACAAGAACTGACCTTTTTGCATATTTTTACTGCTAGTGAATTTGTTTCCCGCAGGACAGAAAGCCTTAATTGTACAGGATAAACATCTGCCATATCTTCTTCCGCACCTGAAAAACTCCCTGCATTTTTTGCTGCCAAATTGCAGTCACTGTGCCTACAGGAAGAAGAATACAATTCATTAAAAAAAATGTGATGGAAGCATCTCAGCAATGACACATACTATGCCATGAACTGAAAGAAAAGAAAATAAGAAGCCCTTATACTTAACAAAACCAGATTTCCATTGTTGTGCAAAACTGAAAGAAATCACCCATTGTTTGTTTCCGACTTACTCCTTATTATTCCTTTTGATAGTTGTTAAATTTGTGTCAACTGAAGTATGTATTATTTTTCCTTTTGATAGTTACACTCAAGCACATCAATTTCAGCACTACATTATACTAATCTGACTTACCAAACACAGGCATAAGTGAGTGGACGGCTAAACCTATCTGAGAATCTGACTTACCAAACACAGGCATAACAAACACTTGAATTTCAAGCTGTACAAATGTATCAAACAAGTAACAACACAAAATCATATCGCTAAGGAAGTAATGTTGCTCGTTATGTTTCTGTTTGGGCGAAAATTGATTAGGGTACAGACAGTTTCACTGCACCAAATCAAGATAATCCTCTGAGTAAGTGAACACCACAATAGAATCACTGGAGTCAACCATTTAAATATGAAAAGTTCTCTCACCATTTAAGTGCTTGTAACCACATCTCACCAGGAACTAACGCGTAATCCCTCCCTGAGATCCCCTCTTCAGGATGACCATTTTGCATAGATTCCTCTTCCCTCTTAAGATTAAAAGAAAGATCCGAGTAAAATATATTAATGATCTTAAAAGCACCATAAGATGAAGCCGTCGACGATGCTGTATATAAGATCCCTCTATTGTCATCTACATTACTAAACGTCGAAGAATCTTGCGCCTCCCTCCACCACCTGAAATCAATATTTATATATGCAAATTCAGAACCTAGAAAAAACAACACTAAAGATCTATTAACCAGATCAATCATAATTACGAGTTTGAAGTAAGGGGGATAGAGAGATTTACTTATAAGGAACAACGTAAACCCTGTCTTCTCCTGTAATAGGGAGTAGTTGAGAGCCATCAATTGAATCTTCTGAAGGTGATACCTCCATCTGAAAAGGGGATTTCTAGAATCTCGACAGAATATGAAGGCCGGATAGAGGAGAAGAAAATGGCGGATTTGGAGAGACAGAGAGAGAGAGAGAGAGAGGGGATGAAGGGTTTTTTTTATTAGTGAAGAGGAATCATCAACTTCAACTATCAAGGAGGGAAATTAGAGGAAATGTACGGACAGAAAAATGGAGGACGAGTAAGATGAATTTTACCTAAAATGGTAAAATGATGATCTAGTACTACTTAGTTTCACCAACTTACTTAGCAATATATCATCCACCGTTAAAGTTTCTATGAGATTAAAATTCTTGGTAAGACAGTGATCGTTGGATTGAGATCGTGCTGCTGTAGTTGCGGTGGTCCGTTTTTAAGGATTTAGTTCAACTAGTTAAAAAGTGTTCATTAACTAGGATTAGGTAGTTAAATGGGAATTCATTGGTCTGGGAGAATCAACAGCTAGTCTTTACCCATATTTCTAGTACTTTACCCATATTTCTAGTACTTCCTAAGTACATAAAAATGGAATATGTTTAGCTGTTATAGTTTGTTTGGATACCAGAAGCATAAGTGTAGAAGTCAAAAACAAAATGGTTTTACATGTCAAAAGGTTTATCTTTTTGTTTCTAAAAGTCATTTTAAAATTGTGTACACAAACTAACTTCTGATTTTTTTACTTCTTCCGACTTTCTTACTTCCACATAACGATGCAAATAAAACAGCCATCGAGACTGATGGTGGCTTGGGCAATAGTAGCAAAAAGAATGGCCAAGGCTACATGGTCTGTCTATTAAGAGAAGCAGCGGCTATCATCTTTCAGCGTAGGTGCCAGTGGCAGGCACACTGTCAAGGCCACAGATGAATTACGATTTGGACGTCCATTGTCTGTCATGTGAAACTATTTTTGCAGAGACATCCCCTACAGTTGAAACCATAATGTAAAGCATTGGGCGAGGTTTAGTCATCTTGGCACCAGCATTGACTTGGAAAACTGAAGGTACACAAGGAAGGCATTCCATTGCTACACTATCTCACACTCCGAACAAACATCATCGGATAATAAAGGGTACAGAAACAAAAGATCAGTGTTTCAGTACTTTGGTTTCTCTCACATCAGTACAATCGAGAATTATTGTTGTAAGCACGGCCACCGGGATAAGGATTTCTGGCCGTTGGTTCAAAACCCCCATGATTTCTACCTTCCTGGAGATACTGAGCTCTCTCTCTGTAGGAGTCAAACTGACTTGCTGCAGCATAAGCTCGACGTCCTTCTCCAGCTGCTGCTTCAGCTGCTGCATAGGCTCGCCGTCCCTCCCCCACCGCTGCTTCAGCTGCGGCATAGGCCCGGCGACCTTCTCCAATTGCTGCTTCTGCAGCAGCTACAGCAGTTGCAGACCCACCATACCCGCGAGGGTCATTTGGTCCTGTCTGATTTGGAAAGTGATCCAATATCAACTGCTTATAATGACTTTGTCGTCCTTGTGATTCTCTGCGGAGAAAATCTTCCCTTCTACCAGCGTGTTGGCTTCGAAGAGCCGTTAGTTTCTCATGATACCTCGCGTTGATTTCGACTATTTTCTGAACCAAGAACAAAAAAAATTGAGTTCCGTCATGTTAAGGTTGACAAAAAGAAAATGTCCAGTTTCTAAGTTTCATGATTGAAAAGAAAAGGAAAAGAACTGATACAATTATGTGATATAACTCACCTCCTTATGCCTAGCATTTTCTGCATCTTCTGCTTCATCTTGTTCCTTGGTTAGTTTTATAATATCGGCTTGAAATTTGTTTTCAAGAACTTCAAAAGTTTGGGAGTAAGAACTTTCATCGTATCCGATTTCCATATCTTGCTCATGGATTTGCACTCTCTGGTCATTGATGACTGCTTTTTCTAAACCTGATTGTGAATCCAGCCTATTTTGACCCTGATATAAGGCTCTAGGTGCATCGCCTCGTTGACCTGCAAATACAGTACAAGTTAGTGGTTGTTCTTTTTTTATTGACAGTAGGAAAAAGTGTGCTGGTAAGTTTAAACTTCAACTGACGGCATCAACACCCGTTGAATTTACCACTCTACTTGAGAGGCTTCTTAGTGAGTAACAATGCAGCTGAATATCCCGAATTTGAATTTCAGATGAAAACTAAAAGTATATTGTGAACTCAATTCTTTTCCACATCTTAGCACAAGGGGAGTGAGCAAATATCGGATACGTATATGTGACAGAAATACTTGAAAAGTAGTACAATTTATTGATAAGTCATGAGTAGTTACAGCAATGTTTTGCCCCACGGAGACCAATTAGACCACCTTTTTGAGGAAGGCATGAATCTGAGAATTGGACAAATATAAGGAATCCTCAAATTGAGCATGCTGAATGACCTTGTGTTAGGTTTGAGATTGAATGTTAAGATTCAAACTTAAAATATGAGTTCACTTAAAACGGTTTGGATATGAATTTTTTAGCTCAACTTACAAAATGCATCCCCCACCCAAGTTAAATGGTAAAATCAGATCCATAATGCATAATCATAAATATATCATAAGGAGGTATAAACAGGTAGTAGAAGTACAAGGGTAACAACAATTAAAATGAATAACACTTGCCTTCAAAAGCATGAGACTCCCATGGTCCTTCTGGTTTTGAAGGCACGTAAGGATGCTCTTCATCACCGGGTAAAGCATCTGGCCTTCCTGAGAAATGATTTCCAGAACCTTGTTGCATTCTCTGAGCAGACATATGCTGCATTTGAGAAGTAACATACGAATTTAAACCAGGCTCAGAAAATTGTCCCGGCCGCCTCATCTTTCACCTTCACCTGAACAAATATATATGTTCACCTAACAAAGACAATTAAATTAAACAGAATTTGTTAAAAACAAACCGATGTTTACACAAGAAAATTGAACGAAATATGAACAGGCAAGAAAAATAAACTCTGCAAAGTGAAAGAACACCATAAAATAAGTTTTGCAAGGGAATAAAACACCTCCGAGAAAATGAAACTTAATCTCATTCAAGATTAGCCGCAGTTGACGCAAAATCCACAAACTCCTAGTTCTCTGAAACATGTTAAATTCACCATTCAAAAAGGAATTCTTTCAGAAACTAGTTATTTCCAGAGTTTGGATTTTCACCTAATACCTTTTCTTTTTATGTTAGATCGTATTTAGCACAACAACAAAAGTGTGAGAACCCATTAGATGAATAATGAATAATTTCCAGAGGAATCATCCTACTGCTTAAACACTTGCAACCTTACCATAAACATTGATTGACCAACTCTAATTCTGATAAGAAGCACAACAAAATCAAGCATTCCCTATAAAAACAATGAACTACCAATAAAACCCCTAGAGAGTTTACCAAAAACAATGCAAGCAGACGAAATTCAAAACCTCCCGTTAAATTTTAAATCTCCTCGAGACATAAACTTGTAATATTCATACAACCTTAAATTAATTGAAAACCCTAAATTATTCCACAACTCAGCCATTGATAAAGTAATCGACCACAAACAGCGAACATAATTACACAGCAATAGAACTCGGAATTCGAACATAAGGATTGAAATTTAGTTTAAACCTTGTTAATTTTGATTCCTCTTTGTGTGCTGTTTGATCCTTCTGGTTTTCTTCACGTATGTACGAAAAAAGTACGGTATAAGCAAGACGAACACTTGCACAAATATAAACACGAACCCAATTTGGTATAAATCGGAGGTAGGGGTTCGACCCGTAACGGTAATTGCCAAATAAACTCTTATTTATTTAGTCCGGTTCCTATGGGCATGGCTATGGGCACGACAAAGTGGCAAGCAGACTTGACTAACAACCTGTTTGTTTGCAATTGACTCGGCGTCTGGATCTGAGTCAATTTCTGATTCGGGCCGAGTCAGCAGTTAGACTGTTTGTTTTCCATTTTGAGTCAGATCTGACTCAACCTCTGACTCAGACATAATTCCTAACTCGGACCCATTTGAATCAGGTAACAAAATACCCCTGACTTATGGGACCAAACTCCTGACTCACAAAATTTTGAGTCAGATCTGACTCACAAAATTTTGAGTCAGATCTGACTCAAAACAAACATATTGAGTCAGATCCAGATGAGTCAGGTGATTTCACTCAAATCCAGATGACTCAGATCCAGACGACTCAGATGAGTCAGGAGTAAACAAACATGGTGTAGGTCGCAAATTTGCTACTTAGCCAGACGAGGTTTAGTTTCTACCGAGCGTGGAGCCTAGAACGCTCGGTTGACACTACACCGAGCGGCTTAGTGTAGACCGTCAGCGGTAAAGACTCAACCGACCGGTGCATACTACACGCTTGGTATATCTGATCCAGTGGTCATAAATTCATCCCCAATAAACACTCAATTCAAATTTAATTTCAACTCACGCCTTCTCTACTTTTCTCACTTCTAACTTCCAATTTCATTTCAACTCACGCCTTCTCTACTTTTCTCACTTCTAGCATTTGTGATAATCTAACAAAAATTTCATCATCCAACTCCCATCTTCTCTACAATTCACTAATATTGTGTAATTTTTTGAATATGGATTCTCAATTTGATTCTCAAATCAAAAAGCGTAACAAAAATAGGGGTGTAAAATTTATCATGACTGAAGATAAAAGCACTTGCAGAAACTATGTATTTTTTTTACTCAAGATAGTATCAATGGTGCCCAACAACCAAGTAACAGGTTGAGGGATATATATTCCATAAATTTTGTGAAGAAACAATGAGCATCAACGATCGTCATGCAAATGGATTGTCGGGTCGCTTCGTTACAATTAACACCCAGGTTGCCTTGTATGTCATTGTTATAATGCAAGTTGTTCGTGCTCGAGCGGGCGGTCTTGTCGATGTTGATGTGGAACGAAAGTGTCGAACTGATTGGCACCACAAGCATGGGAAAAAATTTGCATATGAAAGTTGTTATCGTATTTTAAAAGTGTTTCCTAAACATAATCCAGATGTGTTATCAAATTTATAGCATGTACATGAAAGGTCACCATACACTTATTCTCAACACCAAGTTCACAACCATCTCAATCATCTCAACCCCCTCTAGATAATTCATTTTTTTCACCAGACACCACCAAAAAAAACAAAATTCCAACTTGAATCTCAATGCTGTGATTAAGGAAAAAAACAATTAGGAAGAAACAATACAAGAGCAGCGAGAAAAGATGCACAAGAAAAAAGAAGCACCTGATAGGTTTTTTGAAACTTTTATGGATCATTGGTTTATTTCATACTACGACAAGAATAAGATTATCGGTGCAGGGTTGGAAGTAAAACATAACAGCAGGTTAGCAAAAGAGTTCCAAGAAAAACGTAGCAAGAGAAATTTATAACAACAATTTGGAGGTTAAAATGAAGATGAATATGATGATGAATCAGAACACGATGAAATAGAACTACTTCATTAATTAATGTATCAAGATTTAATTTTAATTAAAATGTAATAGTTTGTTTAAGATAAATGAAGTTGTAATAGTTTTTCATTACTTGGATTTTGAATTACATAAATGGTTTGCATGAAAAATACATAAAATAAAATTAAACAACATCCCATTAAAACTTAAACTTGACAACTTTTCTAAAACTAACCAAGAGCCCATTAAAATCTAACATCACATACGAGTTATGAGAAAATCCTTAAGAATTTGGAAATGTGCTTTGCATTTAAAAAAAAAATCTTCATCTTCGTCATTCGTCTCTAGATCGCACTCCCATGTGAGCATTGGTTTCACCTCTAAGAGGATATTGATTGACAATCCATCTCATATCTATAAAATCCACAACTTTTTTTTTATAGTCATGAATCAACAAAACAAAGCAGCCTGATCCCGATTATGAAGATCACCTGTGTTCGTGCAGAAAGTTTCACGGATTTTACCCCAATAACTCATAATGGGTAAACCATTCTGTCGTTCTTCACCTCTCTTTGGGTAATATATTACATAGTTTTTACAAAGAGATAAATCTTCATCATTAGAACTTTCACCACTTAGTTTGCAAACAGGTACGCAAACTTAAGTTCCGGACCTAACTCAGGAGAATAGTTCGCATACTGGTATGCAAACTTGGTTCCCGGACTTTAACAGTTAAAACCGTTCGCATACTGGTATGCAAGCTTGGTTTCCTGATCTGAATCATACCAACACAGTTTGTACATTAAGTACGCGTACTGTGATGTTTTCTAGACATGGGTTTTAGTTATAAACTCACATTTCAATCATTGAAATATTCTTAGAAGATGACAATGGTCGTCTCACACAAACCATTAGCTTATAAGCAATTTTCAAGTGATCGATCAATACGAAACATTCCGAGTCGACATTAAATGACTGTCTCACACAAATCATGTAAGATGTTTCAAGGCAATTTTCACATGATCATCTTTTGACTCATTATTTAGTTTCCAACAAATAAATTATTTCCAACTAAACTCGTCAAGAATAATGATGAACGTAGCTAAAGCAAAAAACTTTCCAGCACATATTTCGAGAAAGATATAAGCGAGTTAAACTCAGCTCGAAATATAAAATGTGCATAATGTAAAAGTCTATATAGGTATACGACTTAGTCTTAATAGGAGATAGAATAGAATAGACTTCTGAGTGATAGATAAGTTTTAGTCTCCATATACCTTTTGTTGATGAAGTTCCTCCAAGCTCTCCTCAGTAGATCTTTGTCTTCAATCGATGAACGCCATGAAGTCTACAACTCAACTACACATTATATCCTAATCCGAGACATAGCTATAAGTAGGATAGAAATCAAGACTTATAGTTTTGATCGCCTAAACTTGACAAACAAGCTTGAGATAGCAACGCTTGCGAGTTCGACCGAGCAGTGCTCTAACAACTTTTCTTGGCTATGGATCTCTAGGTATCTTCCCCGATGAATATAGTTGCGGCACAACGTTGGTTAGTTATCTATCGTCATATGACTCATCATCCATTTGTCTCATCACCTGAACGAGCATTCGTTGTTGTGATTCAAATCGATCCATATGAATATGCACCTCTTCATCAGAAGAATCCATTTATTATGAAACTGAAAATAAGTAAATCGAGGATTAGGATAAAAAGGTTTTATCCTAAAAATATTACCCTCTTAGCACTCATATGGTAGTAAGGTCTCTTGACACCAAAAATGATCATTTTCGTCCAAAGAAAGAAAACAAAATTCTTTTCGGTTCAGAAGTGCCATATTTGATTGCAATTGGTGCACTGTTATATATTTCCCAATACACTAGACCTTGCATTTCTTTTGCAATTAATTTGTTAGCAAGATTCAGTTTTGCTCCAACAAAAAGATATTGGGAAGGTGTAAAACATATCTTTCGATAACTTCAGGGTACTGTAGACATGGGATTTTTTTACTCAAAGGATGTATCCCATTCTTCACAATTAGTGGAATATACATATGCGGGTTATCTTTCCGATCCACGCAAATCCATTTCTTAAAATGGATATGTGTTAACTAGTGGTGTTACTCCAATTTCTTGGATATCTTGTAAACAGAGCTTTCCAGTTACCTCTTCCAACCACTCTGAGATAATCTCCCTTCATGAAGCTAGCAGAGAATGTGTATGGTTAAATCATTAATTACTCATTTTCGAAGTTCATGTGATTTACCTTATATTACAGGATTACCGACCATCATCTACGAAGATAATGCAACATGTATCTAGGAGATCAAGGAAGTTTACATCAAGGGTGATCGAATGAAGCATATTTCACCAAAGTTATTTCATCCACACCACCTTTAAAAGAATAAAGAAATATGTATCCAGGAGATATAATCGTGTGAAAACTATGCAGATTTATTCACTAAGTCTTTACCAACAACAGTTTTCAAAAGCCCACATTATGGGATTAGAATGTGGTATCTTACAAACAACAAACTCAGCGAATTTTTGATAAGGGGGAGCTAATCTTGGATCTGATGCATTACACTATTGTATGGTGAAAAGAGTAAAAATGGGATAGGTTGATATGAAACGAGTGTAAACCCTAAACAAATATACAACACAAGAGTAATTTAGATTTGAGGGATCAATCTGTACAATTCTGGACTAAACCAAAAAATGGTCTTTCCAGTCTTGCTTCAGTCACAAGAAAGGAGAATGGTTGGTCTTAGGGAGGAAAGTAAGGGAAATATTAAGATCAGAGTGGTATGTTCTGTGAGGTGTGATGGTGTATGATTGTGTATCAGAAGATATAACTCGCTTGTAAATGCTAAGATGTATATTCTCTCCGTTTTCTGGATACTTGTGTTGATTCCTCGTCTTGAACTGTACACCCTGATCTCATAGGAACTGGAGTTGTGAAGGAGTGAGAAGGTGGAGATCGTGGTAAACTGGTGAAACTGTGTCCCTATTGTTGAGGGAGGACTAGATGGTTATACATCCGCTACTACTCTACCCTTGTTAATTGTCTGCTCTTCCTGACACTTTCTCATTATGAGTGTATTGCACATTTCATGCCAGACCAATACTATGATGAACATCCCCTCATTTGTAACATTGATGATGTCTCAAGCGTTTTTGTTAGAAAATACTAATTTTGATGTGAACTCGAAGATGACTGCATGACTAGGTTAAGTCGAAGGTGACCTGCATGACTAGGTTGACTGGTGACTCATCACACCTGACTGATGAGTATGAGAATTTGTGAGAGTATATTATGTCAACTTGTGTTAACATGCTTGGATGGACAAGTGGTGTCAAACATGACTGCTGAGTAAGTCCAACACTAGTTTTTTGACCTCGATGACATGTGAAGAGTGGTCATGGAGAATGGAGAAGATGACATATGAGTATTCAAGCAACTAAGCGCATGTAACAAGACGTCCATGTGTGGGTTACATGAAAATGTATATTTTGACCACTCACGTGGGAGTTAAACCTGAGGTGGGTCGTCAGAGGCAAGTCAATTTCATGAGAATATGACTTGTCGTGTGAATCTCACATGATAGGTGGCCAAAATCAATGTACGACACTTTTAATAAGTATAATTAAATAAGAAATATGAAGTGAACTGTTGAAGTCAGACACATAGATGAATTCAATACTTATAGGAACGGATGACCCAAATTAATCGCGGATTCCTTTTATAATAATCTAGATGCTTGAAAAGCGTTGTTTAGCGTTAAGCTTGAGCTTCATAACGCTTTTAGCAACGTTTATAAATGTAGCATCCACTTTATACGGTGCAATATAAATTGTAACGTTTGAGCGTTACTAGGGTGTAACCTTGAACATTGCAACACTATTTATCACACGTGCGACTCACACGAACAATCATATGTATCAAGACATATGGTTTAGGTAACTCGACCATCCAACTTTGGTCGGTCATTGTGAGCTCTTCGGGTTGGCTTCGAGCTTTCCGATTGGCCAGGAAATAAAAAAGGATTCCCAGTCAACTCCATGAGACCTGATTGGTCGATCGTGGAGGGTGATATGCCGGTCAGGTTATCCAGCCAAGTTGAGTGGTCGGAACTAATCCGTGACTGACTTAGGCAGTCACGGTTAACCCTAATTTCGATTTTATTTGTTTCTCGACTATGATTAGGGTTTTGATGCAACTAATCATCTGAGGTCTTCACTCCATACTTAGACAAGCTAGCTTTCCACCAGTAGGAGTCAAGATACTATGTTTCACGCCAAATTGAGCAAAAGTAGACAAAGTCACGTCTTCACATGTAATTCAACAAAATAAGTAAATTTTCGTCTTTACGGGTCTGTTTGGCAGCATGGAAACCCAACAACATATCCTAAGTAGAGATATCAGTTATCTAACTAGGAATTGGTTAACTTGAATTATGTTTGTCTCAAATTTTATCTTATCCCAGATTAACATAGAAGTTGTTTGGTTAACATCTCAATCACCCAACAGAAATCATAAGTATAACTTGAATCATGTTTGTTTCGCTCTCGAATTTAAACAACAACATGCAAATAACAGTATCCAAGTCTAACTCATCCAATTTAAACAACAATATGCAAATAACAGTATCCAAGTCTAACTCATCCAATTTAAACAACAATATGCAAATAACAGTATCGAAGTCTAACTCAATAGTATGCAAACATTAGCCGCGGCGGCGACACTGATAATCATTCCACATTGCATCTGCGATTGAAATTCGAAGTTCTGAAGCTACTTCTCGTTGTCTATTTCTCCCAAGTGTAGGGCATTCACTGTCTTGTTGCATTCTTGGATCGGTTTCTAGTAGGTTTTGTAAGTTCTCATCATCGAAAATCAAGTCATTAATGCACTCTCTTCGGATGTGGTTATGAAGGATGCAACATGCAAGTACAATTTTCACTTGTGATTCGAATGGATATTGAGGCTGCAGTTGCAAAATAGTGAAGCGTCTTTTAAGTATACCGATAGCACGTTCAATTGCATTCCGTAACGATGCATGTCGGAGATTGAATAATTCCTTTGCATATTTTGGACGATTTCCACCAAATTCCTTCAAGTGATAACGGACACCACGATATGGAGTAATAAACTGCGACATATTGGCGAATCCTGCATCAGCGAGATAAAATTTACCTGTACAAACAAAAAAAGGCTAAGTTATCAATCAAGCTCTCCGTGGATATAACATAAATGTGATTATAGACTCTACTGCATATAGGATCTTCTTCCCCATTCTAAAATGAAGTACAAACATTGTACAATTTTCCCTGCAACAGTAGGAATAGGAATGGCAGCTATTGCAATGCAGTGCTAAAACCAACAGTAACTACCAAAACCAAAACCCTTGTTACTGCCCGTATTTTACTCGTTTACCATTTGGAAGACCACTGAACTGAGAGCCACCCATGAGTTATTAGCTCTTTTCTGAGAGCCACCCGTGAGTATCAATGAAATGGATTCACAGATGAGATTAAGTGGGTCTCGGAAGACCACTGAACTGAGACATGGGAAGTGTAAAAAAACAGACAAATGGTTCCCAATAATCATTAAAATGTCATGCTCGCAGATGAGATTAAATATCATGCTCTAGGAATAATCATTAAAAAAAACAGACAAATAGTTCACAGATGAGATTAAATGTCATGCTCTAGGAATTCCAAACACATAATTCAACTGGAGGGTTTCTTTGATAGTAAATGATGAATTGAACAAATGATGAAAAATACAGCATGACCAGCATGCCTATCTATCTAATTAAAAAGTAGTTGTCTACCTGAGCTTCCCGTTAAAAAGATGTCAAAGCTAGAAACATGGGTTGGCAATAGTATTTGGAAGTAGAATGAAAAATATATGATAGCACGTTATACCTTCGGGCACAATTAATCTATCGCATCTTGTTAGAGTTGAATCTAGTATGCGTGAATCAGCAGCCGAGCCTTCCCAACCATCTAGAACATACTGAAACTGTAAGTCAAAGGAACAAGCTACTAAAACATTTTGCGAAATGAACCCTTTTCTGCACCAAAAAGGGACTTGTTCGTCGAGACCAACCATTGCTGGTATTTGTGTTCCATCAATGACTCCTATACAATCCTATAATGAAAAGAATACGAGTAAAAAGTAGTTGGCTGTGGATACAAACATATTTATATATACAACAAAAACTAATTGAGTTTATGTGATAAAGCTTGGTTGAAGATATGCAATACCTTGAAGTATGGATAAAATCTTGGGTTTTCTAAGATTTCAGTGGGGGTATCAGGCCCTGTTGGTACAAGAAAATCATCTGCCAATGCAACAATAGCATCCAAGACTGCATTAAAATGTCTACTAATTGTCTCACCTGAATGCTGAAAACGCTCTTGAAGTATCCTGTTACGTTCATTATGTCCAACAGCAAGCATAAAAATTGCTACTTTTTCTTCAACACGAACTCCATTACTATGACGAAGTAACTCCTTTTCTTTCAACATATCACATAATCTTAAGAAAACATGTTTTTCCATACGAAAACTATCCTGACATCGTGCATCATGACCATTTAAGACTTCATCTACATGAGCTGCACCACTAAGAATTGAATCATGGCATATTGTTTTCTCCAAAAAATATTGGTAATAAACAGCAATTAGTGTTGTTGTGGCTGCTGTTACAACTACTACCAAATCTTTTTCATCGTCAGAACTCGCCATATTACGATATCTTATATGTATCTACCAACAGAAAGAATATAGAAGATTAAAAATCATTATATCAATAGAAAACACACAGAAAATTAAAAATCAACATGGAAACTTTAAAAATAAAAACATTTCAATTTAATTCATAGAGCAGGAACATAGTTCATAAAAAATGAAAGGAAAACTACTATTACAGTACCATAACAACACTAAACTTAAACATTAACCAAATTAAATCTCTGACACAAACTACTAAATGAAAAGAAACTTAAACATAACCTAGTAATTCGAAATCCCTGAGAATACTATGTGGCCAAACTTCACCCTATCAGACACCTATTCACTTAAATTGGAAGGATAATATGCGGGAATATTGAGCTTCGATAACAACCACTGTCGTTTCCTGTTCCCAGTCAATGCAATGAAAATCTTAGCTTTCTTTTCATCTTCCAATAAATCTAGCGCCTGCACAAAAGTATCATCATCCAAATTTGGTACATCCTCGAGTGCGGAAAATAAACTTGCCTCTAAAAATGATGAAACTTTGTTTTCTTCTTTCTTAGTCGCAACATTGTTCACAGCCGCTGCCATTACCTGAATTGCATCTACCATTCCTTCTCCTGTACTCTTTTTGGTCTTTCTAAAAGGACGTGAATTCAGACCTGTTGAAGCTCGAGCCCTTTTTTGAGTGTCAGATGTACGCAAGTCCTCATCCTTATATTTATATCCATTCTCACTCTGTTCTTGAGGGGTATCTGGAGATTGCGTGTTATCTAAATTTTCATTATCATGGTCATCATCATCTTGCACAGTATTGTCATTCTTACAACGGCTATACCTTCCATTGGCCCTATTATTCCCAAATATAATAGCTAACTCATTAAAGTGAGCAAGGGTCTTTGTCCTCCAGCATTTGACATCAGGATGCTTCTGCAAGTGGAATTATAAAATTTTCCTATTAGCATATCTTCTAAATACAAAACGAAAATCAAAATTCATTCAATTGTTAAAGAATAACATAAATTACAAACCTTGATATAATCATCCCATACAGCATCATCAGCAATCACAATTTCTCGCGACTGATCCCATCCAAATACACTTTGACCTCTAAGAGTACTCACAACAACATAGTTCTTCTTCAAAGTTTTCATACGATTTTTCAACACATCCTTGGTAAAAGAAGAACCAAAACTCTGCTTGAAATTATCAACAAAGTGTGTCCAAGTATATTTGCTGAATTGACCATCGAGTAGTTGTCCTTTCTGTACTTGGTCTTCCATTAGACCTATGAACAGTCTATCCATGGGAGGAGTCCAAGTTGTCCTTCCAGTTTGGGGGTTGGATGATTGATCACTCTCCATATTCTATAATCAACTGAATATGTAAGCTACTGCTAAACAAACTTTTCAGGAAACTTGGCCACACAACAAAGCTTAACCCTGTGAACTTGGGAAGCTAGTAATTACTCAAACAAAGCTTGTCATAAACAAAATGAATTACCTACTGATTCAATCAAATCTACTAAAAAATATTTCCCAAATTTAAGTCATACCAACCTACTATAAACAAACAACCTAAATCATTATAATTGCGATGATACCAACAACATGCAATTGATAAAAACAAAAGAAAACATATGTAGTAATGAGAAGAAAAACCACTATCAACAGAAAAACCAAATCATTAATCTATGAAGATGATATCAGCAACATGCAATTGAAAAAAAACAAAAGACAACATACACAATAATAAGAAGATGGATAAATATTCATGCATCAACAAAGATGATAAGAAAAAGAAAGAGGATGAATATGGTACCAGTAACTTGCAATTGATTCCTAGCAGATATGATATGAAAACCCTCTGTAAAAAAAAAAACAAATTGAATCAGATTTTATAGCAACTTGCAAATCAGATTTGCATGATAATAAATTGAATCATAGAAATTAGTAGGATGAATTGAATCATAGAAATTGAATCAGATGTAAAGAAGAGTACCTTGTATCGATGTAAACGATGAATATATGCATCGGTATATATAGAGGAAAAGAAGTATGAAAATATCAATCGTGGGTTTAGTGGTTATATTGGAATTCGTGGGTTTCAGAGTGGGATTATGCCATTCTATTCTTGGTGAGGAAATGGGAAAAACAGGTATTCGAGAGAATACCTTAATCGTACTTTTTAGGCTACGAAAATCACGGTGGGTTTTGTTATTCTTATCCCAAATTAGAATTTAGGAGAGACAAACACAATAAAACCGTTTAATCTGGATAACCCATCCTAGGATAGGGATATCCAAGCTACCAAACGCGACCTACGTGAAATTAAGTAAAATTAAAGAATTTTATGCTTTTAAGAGTTCAGCTGAGGAACATAGCACTAAAACATTTTGACTACTAGGTATTGAGGAAAACATCGAGAAAAATCACAAAATGATTTGCGCTTTCCGCTTAACTTTTTGTTAAATGGCCATTTTGCCCCTGGTCCAAAACTTGATGAATACGACTTTCACGTTACATTATAAAATGGCCATTTTTCCCCTGTAATGTCAAATTATCATTTTACCCTTTTTCTGAAAAGTCAACCAAAATGACTGTTTTACCCTTTGTCAAAAATCCACAATCAACAACTATTTTCCTTCGTCGAGGTTTTGTCCCACGGGGTTTTCCCTTGTCAAGATTTTTAACGGGGCTATTTATACGTGTCATATATTGTTCTAAGTTTTTGATGTTGTACTCTTTTTCGCTCTCTCAATTTTTCTCCCTTTGAATTTTACTGGCAAGGTTTTTTTAGTGAGACAACGTTCTTACACAATGGTCATCCAAAGGGGAGCATTGTGAGAATTTTTCGGTGGATGACACACCACCTTTGACTTGTCAAAAAATAATCTCTACTGAGACTGTAATTTATCCCTCATAAGATAACTTACTAAATGTTGATTTGTGGTTGTCCACTCATGGCCATCTGTTATGCAAATCATGGGATATTGATTAATCTTCATCACTACATATTTTACACTAGGTATGTGCACAAGTGCATAAAATGAGTGTTTCCATATTGACACCGATAACATGTGTGTGTCATGAAAGAATTCACTTGAAATCAATGTATATACCCATGAAGGGTGTAGCTTTATCAGTATCTCATTTTCTTGAAAGTAAATAAGAAACATCTCATACTCTCACATACTCTTATTACTTAAGACTATTGGTTGTATTATTGTGTAGGTAATATAATTAGTAGCTTAATTATCACAGTATTTGTACTTTTGAAGCGTTGTTACTTGTTAGAAACAGAAACCATGCATATTTAATTCAAGGATTAGGGATAGTTCAATTGAAACATTACTTCTTGTATCCGAGATTAAAAAAACATACCTTGTAATTATTATCGTTTCAAGTAGTTTTACGAGTTTTTGGAAGGTATATATCTTGTAGTTACTTTCGGCACTTTGTCGACCTAGAAAAAAAGATTAAAATAGCATTTATCGACCATAAATACAACATATGTAACACCCCGTGTTTTTAGCATGGCGCATGCAGAAAGATGCGCCATGGCATGAGATGAAGCTACATCTCAAGTTTCTGTCGCGTTAAGAGGAATATTGGCCTAGAGCCAATGTTGCATCATCATGATGCATTAGGCCAGTTGGGTAGATGGCCTTGAGCGTTGCAGCGCAATCATTGCGCATTAATCGGACGATTGGCCTAGATCCAGTATTGCACAATCATTGTGCATCAGGCCAGAGAGAGCTGGCCAAACGAGTATTTCGTAATCATTATACGCGCTCATTGTGCGCAATCATTGTACATAAATAGTGAAGCAAGCATGCCAATCTGGTCCCTAATTCTAACTTGTATAAATTGCAAGTTAACACATATAGGGAGGGGTACTTGATTGAAGGTGCATATGCGGACCATGCACCAAGTAAGCTTCATAGCTTAGCCGAAAGAGTATAAATGATGCGTAAGCCTCATTTATAGCTGTGTAGCCTTGCGAAGAGGAAATTTGATGCTAAGGCATCACTATGCCATGTCGCGAACCCGATAATGCATAATCATTGTGCACTATGACGGAACGGCCTATACGGACTGTGCCATTACCATTTTTTCTAGGCCACAGCCTTGCAAACAAGTTTGGCTTAAGTTGTTTTCCCTTCGAGGATGAACTACGGTCTGTGATTGATCCATTTAGAGTAGGGAAGGGTACGTAAGCATCCACAATGAGCTGCAGCATTGTCGGTCCAGCACTTTATCGCTCATGTCATCTATTTGAGAGATGATTGCGGCACATTGGCCTCTCATATCATTTGGCTCGGTAGCTCGACACAGGAGATGATTGTGTCCAAACTTGATGAGACAAGTTGATGCAGATGAGCAAGTTATAGCCTATCTGGAGGCTAAAAACCCGATCGTCGTAATTTAGCTCAAGACGGGTCTAAACTGATTGGAAACTTACCAACGATCAAGACGTGATCTACGCATCGCGGTCTTGGAATTTTAGCCAAATTTCATCGTTTAGGGCCTCAAAAGGCCGTTTTTGTCGTGTTAAGAAAGTTTTTATTTTCTTAATAAACCCTTTGCGGAACATAAGTTGGAACAGTGTGGAAGCTAATTTAACTGCATCATGCTCCACAAGCATGCTTGCAAGGGCAAATGGACGTGCATTTTCCTAGATTAAAGGCCCAGATCGTAGCTTCATCATGGAGCATCAGGGGAGTTACGGCCTGCGGGTCAACGCGCCAAAGGCGTAATTTTCCGGTCCATCACAATTGGTATCAGAGCAAGTTCCGAGATAACTCTAGGGACTGTGCAGAGTGGACTGGTCCACAAGTATTTTCCTTCAAAAAGGAAATAAAGTTGGAGCGTAGGCCAAATTTTGCACGGAAAGGAGTTTGTAACTGCTATGCCAGTTACTATGCGAACCGAGTTGAGCTTGTTTAAGTGTTGTGAGTTTGCCTGGCCTAAGTGGCACCCCACTTACGAGTGGATATCCGGAAGACCGTCTGGGCGGTGGGTAGACAATGGGACTGATCATCCCCACACGTTGGCAACTGGCCAATGGTGTGCGTTGTCAGACCCGGCTAGCATCCCACTTACGAGTGGCAACCTGGATGACCGTCAGGGACGGTGGGAAACTGGATCCTGTTCCACACATCACTACGCTAGAATCTTGTTGTTTTGACGACATTCTTTCAACTTGTGAACTTTAGGGATTCCTGAGTGGTGGTATGGGATGCCCCTTAAGATACCTTGTTGAGATATCCTTTTGCACTGGCCAATTGAGATTCTTGGTAAAGTTGTGGACTCTTTTTGGATTCCTGAGTATGCGGTATGGGACGTTTGCTCAGAAGGTCCTAATTGATGTTCCATGACAAACTGAAGAAACCTATGATTTCTGAGAATCTGGTATGAGACTTTTGCTCAGGAATCCAAACCGAAGAGCTTGTCCACAATAGTTTTTGTTTTGAATTTCAGGGAAGAAATTCTTTAAAGGAGTGAATAATCCTGTGTTTTTAGCATGGCGATGCGCCATGGCATGAGATGAAGCTACGTCTCAAGTTTCTGTCGCGTTAAGAGAAATATTTGCCTAGAGACAATGTTGCATCATCATGATGTATTAGGACAGTTGGGTAGATGTCCTTGAGCGTTGTAGCGCAATCATTACACATTAATCGGACGATTGTCCTAGAGCCAGTATTGCACAATCATTGTGCATCAGGCCAGAGAGAGCTGGCCGAACGAGTATTGCGTAATCATTATGCGCAATCATTACACGAAATCATTACGCGCAATCATTGTGCGCAATCATTGTACATGAATAGTAAAGCAAGCATGTCAATGTGGTCCCTAATTCTAACTTGTAGAAATTGCAAGTTAACATATATAGGGAGGGGTACTTGATTGAAGGTGCATATGCGGACCATGCACCAAGTAAGCTTCATAGCTTAGTCGAAAGAGTATGAATGATGCGTAAGCCTCATTTATAGATGCGTAGCCTTGCGAATAGGGAATTTGATGCTAAGGCATCACTATGCCATGTCGCGGACCCGATAATGCATAATCATTGTGCATTATGACGGAACGACCTATACGGACTGGGTCATTACCATTTTTTCTAGGCCACAACCTTGCAAACGAGTTTGGATTAAGTTTCTTTCCCTTCGAGGATGAACTACGGTATGTGCTTGATCCCTTTAGAGTAGGGAAGGGTATGTAGGCAGCCGCAATGAGTTGCAGCATTGCCGGTCTAGCACTTTGTCGCTCATATCATATATTTGAGAGATGATTGCGGCACATTGACCTCTCATATCATCTGGCTCGGTAGCTCGGTACAGGAGATGATTGTGGCCAAACTTGATGAGACAAGTTGATGCAGATGAGCAAATTATAGCCTATATGGAGGCTAAAAACCCGATCGTCGTAATTTAGCTCAAGACGGGTCTAAATTGATTAGAAACAACCCAACGGTCAAGACGTGATCTACGTATCACGGTCTTGGAATTTAAGCCAAATTATATCGTTTAGGGACTCAAAAGGTCGTATGACGCCCAACCTGATCACCTGCTTAGCTAATAGGATTACATCCTAATTGAAGCATCAAACCTAGATTATCGATTCTAAGAATCATAATTACATAAAGTGCTAATAACAAACCCAAACTCTTTGATATTATACAAATGATAAATCTCTCGAGTGATATGAATATATTAATGTGATGTTTTACAAAATAAAAATTGAATACATATATATATAAAAGATTCACAACATCTCTAACATCGCTAAAAGCTTTAAGCTACGAAAACGGATACCTTCACGCGCATCATTGCTTCTGATTACTGAAACTGAAGTGGGAACGAGTGAGCACATCATCCCAAAAGGGTGCTCAATGGAAACATATAACTCTCAAGTAATCACTAACATGCTTCACATTTCTAAAAGAGTATAAATCGAAAGAAACAAGAAGAAACTAATCTTACAACTATTTATGCATTATGAAGCAAGTATCACTCTAACCTCGCCAAACTCATTGGAGAAGACGACGCTAGAGCAACTCTAATCAATAATAATAATATCGTCCACACAGAGTGTCCATACAAACCATGGTTCAGAATATTACCATCAAAATCAAAAAGTTAGACAAACAAGTATAATATGTACACGAGTGATTTTCCCAAAATAAAATAGGATATATAATAACGAAACGGGGAAGAAGCCGCCCTACTAGGTAATATTATAACGGGGAAGAATCCGCCCTACTATATATTATTTATATACTATCGAAACATGGAAGAAGCCGCCCTACTAATATATTGAAACGGGGAAGAAGCCGCCCTACTAAGTAATATTAAAACGGGGAAGAAGCCGCCATACTTAACTTAGCAAAGAGCCGTGGGGAATCACAGACACTCCTTGCGGGGAAATCATACAACACATATTACACGCACATCAAGACACATACAAGCATTTACATAGTTAGTGGAATACACAAACATGCCAAAAGTAATAAAAACTCATCATACTCGCAATAAAAAGAATGCTCAATGATTACAAGAAGGTTACAGAGTTCCCACATGATATTGAAGGCAAACCACGCCTACCTTGAAATCCACAATCCTCTGATTCATCCTCTGAATCGTTCGTTGTTAATAACGACTAATTGTTAATCACACAAGCACTTCAAAAGATTAGCCAAAAGGCTCACACAAGGCTCGAAACATAATCTCATACAATTCTCTAGTTATAAGTTAAGCGAACTATCTAATTGTTCTAAGCCCATTTATGATTCTACATCTTTTCATTATTTTATCTTTAGCACATCTAAAGATTTATTAATTCAATTGGATTGGTTCTATAATCCAGATGTACAACTTTGTATAAGGTACCAAAGGCTAGTTCAGACCATAAGTGGTCCAAAAATTCTAATTAAGAATTCTGGCCAAAAGCCCAAATCCACTAAGCCAGCCCAATAATCCAAGTCCTGATTCATCAGGGTCAACTATCGATCAATAACAGTCAAAGGGTCAACTAACAGTCTACGTCAAGTCTAAGTCAATGGTCAACTAGTCAAATATGAATCGATTGAAGGTTCAACTGAATCAAACCGGAATCGGTGAGTCAACTCAGTCAACAAGACTGATTCAGGTCAAAGGGTTAACTCAGTCAGACAACTGAGTCAGGACACTGGCCTGAGCCAACAGGCAAAGACTAAACTGCACCATAATGGTGCATCACAAGAGCCAACCCTCTAAGCTAAACTCAAATTAAGCAACCATCCCTTTCTGCCATAGCTTCATTTCAACTTCATCTTTCTCAGCATTACAACTCCTACAAAAGTCTGTACCTATATATGATTCATACACATCCTTCGACTCTAACTATTGTCATCTTGAGTTGTAAAACATAACCACCTCCATCTTGTTAACTATAATCACCATCAGAAACCATTGTTCTTCTTCTACTTGGTGTCTACCCATTCAACTAGTTACATCTGTACACTATCCTACATCTCATCTCAGCCCTGCACTGTAACACCACCTAATCTACAGCAGCAGCACCCAACTTGTAACTCATTTCCATCTCAGTTCAACTGCACCAATACCATCAAGTCCATACTATTAGCTGAATATACAAACCCAACTCATTATTATTCTTAAAACCCAACCAGCAACAACTACAATCAACATCTGCAATACCAACCCCACCATTTCATTTGATTCCATCACCTTTGCAAACCTAAACATTCATCTAAACTTCAACTCAAACTCATTTTAGTTCAATGCTCAACACCCAACAGAAATCACCAATAGTTCACTAATTCCATTCCAAAACTTCATTCACTCAAGACACAGTTGCAATTCAACTTCACACAACAATAGCACAAGCCTCAATACCTAACTCTAATTCTTCAACACAACCCTATTCCACAATTATTTCAATTTAAATCTCATTCACACTCATAAAGTTCTACAAGTTAAATAATCAAATTCACAATGCTAATTTCCATTTTGGGGAAGAACAGAAACCCTAATACCTGAATTCTTCATGAATAACTCCATGTCATCCAATTAACTTCATCATGTTCCTCAATCAACTAAAACCAGTCTTCAGCTTCTTCTTAATCATCACCAAATTCGAATTCCAATCTCAGGAAACCCTAATATCAAATTCAAACCATTCTTTAACCTTATATTCTAATTCGTGATAAACCCAACTTAATTCAATTCCCTAAACCATCATCTTCATCTTCTAATTCTTCTTTGAATCTCAAATGAAACCCTAACTCAATTATTCCTCAAACCTTAACTTTCTGCTTCTTCCAAAACCCAATCGACAGCAGTAACATCACCTTCCCCCTCAATTCAACATGATATAAAGCCTTACAAGAATTTATCGAACAGAAGAAGCTCAAATCTCTGAGATCGAGATTGACAGGAAGAAGAAGAAGAAGAAGAAGAAGAAGAAGAAGAAGAAGAACAGAAAAGAAGAAGAAAGAAGAAGAGATAAGAAGAAATGAATTCTTATTCGAACGGTTAAGAGATAAAACCAAATGGTTTTACTACGACACACATCGATTTGGATAAAGGCAGCCATTTTGCCCTTTATACTAATCTGATGATATCTTCTTCGTCCGGTAACCGAATGACACGTTCGAGTAGCCCATTGCGCATAACTTTTCGAGACCTATTCAATGATACTAGTTTCATATATAAATTATTGTTAGATTAATTTCTAATAATTAATTTTAGATTAACTAATCGAGTCATTAGCGGTTAAGTCGTTTCTTGACTGGTCTAATAGCGTTGACGAACTTGAGGGTCCTTACAGGACGTTATTTTCGTTTTAAGGAAGTTTTTATTTTCTTAATAAACCTTTTGCGGAACAAGGGTAAGTTGGAACGATGTAGAAGCTAATTTAACTGCATCATGCTCCACGAGCATGCTTGCAAGGGCAAATGGACGTGCATTTGCCTAGCTTAAAGGTCCGGATTGTAGCTTCATCATGGCGCATCGGGGGAGTTACGGCCTGCGGGACAACGCGCCAAAGACGTAATTTTCCGATCCGTCACAACATAATTAGTAAAATATTGTGTGATCAAGTTTCTGGTGGATGAATTTAATGTTCAAAGAATAAGACTATAAATTTTATATATGAATTGAGTATTTTGATATATTTATCTTATAAATAGGAAAATAAATACCATAAAGTGTCCATCATATTCTTGCTCTAATCGGATCTTTTTGGTCTAGGTCTGAACAAACGTTTTTAGTTTTTTATACGTTTTACTTGTTTAATTTATATTTTTAGTTTTAACTTTTTTTTTCGGTTTTTTTTTTGTGTCTATACATGTCTTCGCTATTTAGGCGATCTTTTTTCGTCTTTATAACGAGTTTCTCTTCGCCCTAAAACCTATTCTTTCAATTTTTCATAGTGTTTTTTGGCTTGTTATTCTCAATTCATCAAGAACATCAATAATTTTATACGGCTACACTTTAGAATTATTTTCAACAAGAAGGATTTTGGGCATGCAGGTTCGTTTAGATCTACAAGATTCTGGGCCCTTTCATTCTAATATCTTTTAATCAAGATGAGGACAAACATTTTCAATGGTCGGATATAATTCTGATCACACCATCAATCATCACGACCACTTATAGAAAAAGTGGATATCGTTGCGGTTCATGGCTTATTTTCTTCACGATTTACTTGCAATTGATGTCGTCATTTGTATTTGGGTTTTGATTATCTTGCATTTTAGTATTTTTTGTAATCTTTTAAGAATCTATGTAATCACTATTTTGGTTTGAATAAATAGAAATGTGATTTGGGTTTTGATTATCTTGTATTTTTTTGTTTTTGATCTTGTAAATAACTATGTAATCACTATTAATAAATGTTAGCTAGATCTTTAAGGATTAACCGTGATCTTCATTCATAATCTTCATCACACTCACCGATACCTGCAACTTTCGCCATTAGTTGAATCAAAAACTTGAACACAATTTCATCACTAATCTAAATAACTTTCTCCCTATATTCTGATCAATCCTTCACCTTTCTGTCAATCTAAAATTTCTTTGGATTCAACGAAGATTTCCTACTTTTAATTTTCAAAACTTTTCAATTTCATAAGCCTTTGGCATCTTTATATCTCCACTGTATTCTATACAAACATGTCTCAAACTTCACAATCTAACCTACAACAAATAAATCCAAATATGGAAATGATTTGTCAATTTGCCAACCTACTTAATCAAGAAACACCAACCAAGAATATTTGCATTGATACCCCATTACCAAATTCATCAAATTATCAAAACTATTTGGTTCTCATGATAATTTCTCCTAGAACGTTCCAAATCTCTAATGTCAGAGAACTATTACATAAACTTGGGAAATCCTTCAATCAGAAATTCTATGTGTCTGAATTCACATCAGATACTTTCTTAATTAAATTCGAGTCACATTCAGACTCGGAATTTATCATGGAATCATCACCATGAGTTACCAGAGATGACTTGTTGGCTTTGGAAAGGTGTGAACCAAACAAATTTCCACATGAATACCTTTTTCACATAGTGGAATTCTGGGATCAATTACATGGTTTGCCAGTAAACTATCTGAATAGAAAATTTATTCAGAGTTTGGTTTCTCATGTTGGGAGTCACAGAACTATATTTGTTCAAGAATCACAAAATTGGGGTAAATTTGCTAGAGTTCGTATCCCGATCAATATTAAACATCCACTTAGAGACTCTATCACTTTTTCTCTTTCTAACGGGCAGGAAATCATGGTTGAAATCAGATATGAAAGATTAACGAGATTTTGTTTATTTTGTGGTCTTCTGGGTCACCTCATGAGGGTATGTCCTAAGGTTCATCAATTAAAAGATAAAGTCCATCAAGATTTTCCTCCAAAATTTCATCAACAGGCATATGATCTTATCCTTCCAAAATATCATCGTTTGATCAATGCTTCATTGAAGAATTTCAACAATGATATGGATGAATTTAAAGACTCATATTTGCTGGAAGAAATTGTCATGGATTTGGTGCAGAATCAAAGTACAATCTCATCTGAGATTTCAGGGATGATGAATCATCAAGCCAACTCATCAGTGACTAGGAATTTTTCATCCACGTCATCTCTTGATTCATACAACGGGCGAGAAGACTTACATAGGCGGTTACCTAATTCTGCAGGTTTTCCTGATAAGAAAACCCTGACGATTAACAACTGATTTAATAATCAATCTTCTCAAACCAATCATGAAAAAGATTTATTTTCATCTATAAATGCTCAGAACATGAAAGTAACTTCCTCAGTAACTGCCCAAACTGCATCTCTGCAACAGAAGAACAATGTTCTGACAAAAATAAAAAAATATAGAGTCCAATCAAGAAAATTCTTCAGCAGAATTTCATTTCAATAGTTCCAAGTCTCTTCAAATCTCCGAATCTTGCAAGTTTGTCACTAAGAAAATGAAATCTACTACAACTGAAGTTTCAAATAAATCCATAAATGAGAACCTTCATCAACTTTTATCCGGGTCCAACAGCAGATCACAGAATAGTAACGATGGACGGATTTTATGAAATTACGGACAATCAACCAAGAATACCAGGAGGCGTGAATGGAAATCGATGGCTAGGGGTCCTATCAATGCCTTTATTCCGAGGTCAATTACCAACAACGATTCGAGAGGTGCTAAACGAATGTTAGATGGAGCATGGCTACATATTGGAGATGCACAATCAGAGATGGCTTCAGGAATCAACGAGAATTCAGATGATCAATGGGAGATGGCGGCTAGACCTTATAGGCCGCGCGGTCCATGTTAGTCTTTGCTTGGAATTGTTGGGGGTTAGGGAATGAATCAACAATTCAAACTCTAAAATCATTCCTAAAAAGTTCAAAACCTAAAATTGTCTTTCTATCAGAGACAAAGCTATCTGAAACTTCTTCAACTTCTCTTCTTCGAAATTTTGGTTATTCTAATCACTGGCTAGTCTCGGTTGTAGGTCGTAGTGGTGGCCTTTGGTTAATGTGGAAATATGACACCGATGCAGAAGTTATTTCAAGCTCCAAGAACTTAATCCATCTTAAGATAAATCAGTCAGGTCCCTTATCTTCTTGGAATCTATTTTGTATATATGGGCCACCTAAAAGAACGGATAGAGCTCAATTCTTGCAAAGTTTATCTGTGTATTCTCAACATGTGCCCGGTCCCAAATGTTTTATAGGTGACTTTAATGCTATTTCATCGGTTAGAGAAAAATCAGGAGGTGATCAGTCTTTAAACGCTGTAATTTCTCAGTTTAATAAATTCATTCATGAGAACCATCTATTGGATTTAGGGTTTTCCGGTCCAGCTTACACATGGTGCAATGGTAGACAATATCAGAGTTTAATAAGGGAAAGACTGGATAGGGTTGTTGCAACTCCAGATTGGTGACTTATGTTTGAACATTCGGGTGTTTTACATTTTCCAAGAACCTCTAGTGATCATTCACCCATTTTTATTAACACTTGTAGAATTGAAGCTAGAAGACCTCCTTCGTATAGATTTGAAGCCTACTGGGTTACACATTCAGATTTCCTCAAAGTGGTACAAGAAAGTTGGAATTTCAATCTTTCTGAAGATCTAATTTATAAACTTGCATCTCTGGGTAATTTTCTCAGTCATGAAATTTCCGTAAGAGACATTTCATGACTGAGAGAAAGAAACACACATCATCTTATTTAGATGCAATCATATAGCTGAAGCTAACAACATTCATCAAGGAGTTTAAAGATACAAGATAACCCCTCTAAAATTCCACAGCCGCACACCCCTCAAGATATGACCATTAAGCACAAGTTCAAAAGAACTCTCCCCCATTTGATGTCATTCCCGAAAGAACAACAACGAGCGACCTTAATTTCAAGAGAAAATAAGGATTTTTATTGGACACCAAAACCATGAGAATGATTTTTATATCCAAAACTCAATCAAATTATTCATAAGAAAACCCATGAATAATTTAATCGGAATACATAATCAAATTAAACATAAAAGTTATCAATTTAATTCATTGTGCTCAACATAAGTAAACTTACGGAGCAACGACTAAGATAATCATACAAGATAGTGATTGGCTTAATCGTTCATATACTCAACACAAGAGAACTTGTGGAGTAATAACTAAATAACCAAGAAGATGATTAATTTAGTTCTAAATTCTCAACATAACGTACATTACGGAATAACCAACCAAGCTAATCAAAAATAATCAACTTAGTTGTATCGTGCTCAACATAAGACACGTTACGGAGCCTCACGGTAATACAAAAAGGATGGATCAATGAAGATCAATACCGTGGAAAACACAAGGATTCATTCTTTTGCACAAGCATATACAATAACAATAATCCTTGGATACAAAATATTTTAACCTATCTTCCGTCAAATATTGACAATATAGGCTTAACTTTTGTATATGTCAAAAGTCTACGCATTCCTAAACCAATAAACGAATACCGATCATGAACGACTTTACTTTTGACAAAATATGGGACAACATAGTTCACGGACGTAAACACCAATATCCCATAACAAATTTCAATATAACAAATCATAAAGATTAAATACTGCAAAACATCATTGTCATAGCCTTGTATGACTTAGCTACTTAGGGGTGCCCTTATCATTTATTTTGAGTGTCTTTAGTGATTATTTGTGAAGTGTGTGTTTGGCTCAACCCAAAACACTTTTCTCTTTTATTCATCTCTGTAAACCTAATCGAGATAGAGGAGAATTTTGTTAAGAAAGTTATTTTGCCTCTTTGAGGTTTATTTCCAATCTCACAGTGTAGATCCTGTAGATTGAACCCTAATTCTAGTTGTTTTTAGTGTAGAACACTGCAAGTGGTATCAAATTAGGTCTATCCTTGGCAGCTATCATGGCAGAGGGTACTCAGTTGCAGAAATTGGACGAATCCAACAAGAACATGGGTCTGGAATTGAAAGAATTACGTGAAGAGATGCAGTTGTTCCGATCTGTTAAAATCGATGTACAGACAATGAAAACCACTATCAATAATCAATTTGAACTTCTTCACTCTTTAGAGAAGAAGTTTCAATTGTTTCTCGATCGTCTGGGTTTCTCTCAAGGGAATTTTCATGATGATAATACTCCTCCTCCTTGGGAAGATGATGATCCGGCTACTCGCAACACCTTCCAAGGTTATCAATCGATTCCTCAGCAGCGTCTACTTCAAACTCATCAGTCGAGTGAAGGTATATTTTTCAGTTACAGACCTATAATCGATTTTCCACGTTTTGATGGCACTAACCTTAGAGCTTGGGTCCGTAAATGTAAGAAATACTTCTTTCTACATCAAATGAATGATGAGCAAAAGGTGAATCTAGCAACCCTGTACTTGGAGGGAAAAACAGATGTTTGGTTCCAAGACTACCAAATTGGTAAGGGTATTTTATATTGAGAAGATTTCATTATTGATGTTTGCACTAGGTTTCAAGAACTAGGCCATGATAATATTATAGGTGAGTTCAATAAATTAGATCAAACTCATTCAGTTTTAGACTACCAGAAGAAATTTGAAGAACTGAAAGCCTTAATGTTAGCAAAGAACCCTTCATTAACTGAAGATTACTTCATTCATAGTTTTATTAGTGGGCTAAAGGAAAATGTTAGATTATTAGTAGAAATGTTCACCCCTACTACCTTGCAACAAACTATCTTTTTAGCAAGAAGGCAAGAGTGCATCATGGAGAAAACAGCTAAAGCTCCACCAAAATATTTAGGAAAGTTTTCTTATGGAGGCAAGCCATTAACTACCTCCAATAAACCTCCTAATCTCACTCCATTAGTCGCTACACCTATTTCTACCAGTCCAACAGCAAGTCCTAAATTACACTCTGTGAAGAAACTCACTTATGCTGAAATGCGTGCAAAGAGGGAGAAAGGTCTTTGTTATGACTGTGATGAAGCTTACACTAGAGGTCATAAATGCAACAAGCAACAGTTGTATATGATTGTAGCTGATGATGAAGTAGTTGTAGAGACAAGTGAAGGGTCAACTCCATCTATTGTAGAATTACAGGAAGACATGGAGATATCTGTACATGCCCTGGCTGGATCAATTTCACATACAACCATTAAAATCAAGGGATTGGTCAAGCAACATGAACTCACCATCTTAATCGGTAGTGGCAGCACTCACGGCTTCTTAGATCCCAAAGCTGCAAGTAAAGGTTGAAGTTTGATCAGTTCAACACAGCCCTTGCAAGTGGCAGTAGCCGATGGCAACAAATTATTGAGTCAAGCAAAATGTTCTGCATTCACTTGGACTATGCAAGGTCTTCAATTCTCTCATGACTTGCCAATTCTAGATTTGGGGGGTTATGATATGGTGCTTGGTGTGGACTGGATGCGAGAACTCAGTCATATGGTCTTCGACTTCAAGAAACTCCTTATTAAATTTCAGCACAATGGTAAGGAAATTGAATTGAGAGGACAACCAGAAGAAGCAACTTTATCTCAAATGTCAGGCTCCATGCTGAAACGACTACTTCAAAAAGGCACTCAGGGTCTAATTGGACAATTTTTTTCTCTTCAAGCCAACACTACTCCTAAGGTCATAGAAGCGCCAATTACTACAGTTCTAGAGAAGTTCACTGACGTTTTTCAGACACATACCACACTGCCACCGGAGAGAGCTCATGATCACCACATCAATTTACTTCCAGATACTATTCTATCAAATATGCATCCTTATAGAGTATCATATATGCAGAAGGAGGTGATTGAGAACCTGGTCCAAGAAATGCTACAAGCAGATCTCATACATCCTAGCCGTAGTCTTTTTGCATCACCAGTCATCTTGGTCAGGAAGAAAGACGGAGGGTGGCGATTTTGTGTCGACTATCGTAAGCTTAATGAAATCACAATAAAAGATAAGTAACTTATACCAGTTATTGATGAACTGCTTGCTGAATTGTCTGGTGCTACTATATTTACCAAACTAGATCTTCTTGCTGGGTATCACCAGATTAGGGTATACTTAGATGATATTGCGAAGACTGCATTTCGTACACACCACGCGCATTATGAGTTTAGAGTGATGCCTTTTGGGCTCACTAATGCCCCGACAACTTTTCAATCACTCATGAATGACATCTTTCGCCCATACCTTCGAAAATTTATCCTCGTCTTCTTCGATGACATACTAATCTATAGTAAAGACATGGCTTCACATTGTCAGCATCTACATATTACCCTTTCTATCCTAAGGAGTCATTTTCTGTTTTTTAAGCGTAGTAAATATTCTTTTGGTTAATCAAAAATAGAGTATCTAGGTCATGTAATCAGCAGCCAGGGTGTCTCAGCTGACCCAGCCAAAATTGAATGTATGGTGAACTGGCCTAGACCAACTACCACTAAGGGTCTTCGTGGATTTCTAGGGCTGACATGTTATTACCGTAAATTTGTCAAAGACTATGGACTTATTTGTCAACCACTTATAGCGCTGCTTAAGAAGGGTAATTTCTCTTGGAATTCGGCTGCAGAAGCAGCTTTTGAGCTACTCAAAAAAGTTGTTACATCTACACCAGTACTGGTATTACCCGATTTTAGTAAAGAGTTTGTAGTTGAAACTGATCCTAGTGATACAGGTGTTGGGGCAGTGTTAATGCAAGATGGTAGGCCTATTGCTTTCCACAACAAGGGATTGGGTATTAGATACACATCATTTTCAACTTACGATAAAGAGCTATTGTCCATCGTCCTTGTTGTCACCAAATGGAGAACTTACTTATTGGGTTCCCATTTCAGGATTTTTACGGATCATCAAAGCCTCAGATTTTTCATGGAGCAGCAATTATATACATTACTCCGGCAGAAGTGGCTCACTAGGCTTTTGGAGTATAACTTCACCTTGTGCTACAAAAAAGGCTCCGAGAATCGTGTAGCTGATGCTCTATCTCGTGCTAATTGTTCTTCCTTATCTGCGGCTCAACCAAAATGGCTTGAAGAAGTGATCACCAGCTATATGAATGACCCACTTGCCTCAGCCTGGATTCCACAGCTCATTGTTTCTCCACAAACTGATGAGGGTTTTACTTATACTAATGGTATTTTGAGGTTGCAGGGCAGGATATATATTGGCATCAGTGGTGCAGTTCGACACAAGATTCTTGCATCTGTTCATTCATCAGCCATTGGAGGACATTCCGACATGCAAGCCAGTTATCAGAGAGCTAAATCATTCTTCCATTGGCCTGGCTTGAAGAAAGACTTGGTTGAATTCATTCGCAACTGCGACATATGCCAACAACATAAAGTAGAGCACCATCTACTTGTCGGTTTACTACAACCCTTGCATGTACCTTATCAAGCATGGAAGCACCTTAGCATGGACTTCATATCTGGTTTACCAAAGTCTGAGGGCAGAGACGTAATTCTGGTAATTGTTGATCGTTTCACAAAATACTCTCACTTTATAGCATTAAGTCACCCTTACACAGCTCAAACAGTAGCCAAGGTTTTTATCGACATCATCCTTAAACTACATGGCATCCCTGAAACCATTGTGTCTGATAGAGATGCAGTTTTTTTGAGTAGATTTTGGCAGGCATTGTTCCAGGCAGTGGGTACTTCTCTACATTTGAGCACGGCTTACCACCTGCAGACAGATGGACAAACGGCCCTAATTCTAGTTGTTTGTAGTGTAGAACATTACAATCATCCTCCAAATAGTTTTAGAATTTAAACCAAAACCTAAAAACAAGAAGATGACAATAATAACTATGTGTAGTCACAATCATCGCTATTCAAGTACTAGTTATTCTTCCAACTGAACCAAAAAGAAGACATACTAGGCAACAAGAGTAAATCAACAGGCTAAAGGAAAACATACTCCAGTACAATTTCCGAACACGAACTAAGATCATATGGACGGTTCAGGAACTTCACGAGTCATGGGGTTTTTGAGCTTGTGACCGACAACATTCATTGCAACATCGGAGAGGTGATTCTCTTAGCGAAGATCACTGATGCTTGACTTTATGAGACCAAGGTCAGCAGTAACCTTTTCCAACTCAGTTTTCAAAGCATCAAGATTTTTCAGAGTAACAATGAGCTCTTGTTTTGCTTCCCCAAAGTACTTAAGAAAGTCACGAACGACTTCAGCAGAAATCATATCATGCATCCTTTTCAACATCCTTATGAATATAAGCAAAATAACACGAAGCATTAGAATGATATTCATCTACAAGGGTTCTTTTCTTCTTGGACTCACCAACAAAACCTTCAAGGAATCCGCTTGCAAAACCACCATAGCAAGATGAAGAAGAAGACATTCTTGAAAACCCAGAAACCAACCTAGAGTATGCATATGTGAATTTTGTAACTCAATAGGTAAGTATTTAAGGGTATCCTGAGGGAAGGTTTTTAGGGTTTAAACAGTTGACCGTGCCAGAGTAAAGATACCCGAACGAGTAACACTACCCAGAAACGTAAATCCCACAAGTAAAACTCTTGAGATTAAGGCACAAAAAACTCAAGTTGTCCCAAGGACCAAGATAAAGGAAAACTTCCTAACAACGAGAAACGAAAATTTAGAGCAAAACAAATACTTTAAGTAGAACCGGTCTGCAAAAGTTTAGCTATAGACGATAAGAAAATAGTTTCACTCAACATACCAAACAGCCAAAAGTATACCTATTACCACATCTTACTCAAGAGGATTTTTATGAGCACACTAGTACACAAAGACCCTTTTGCCACGCCAAATTGGCATGTCCATAGGGGTTTTGTCACGCCACTTCGGTTTGGACTAGGCGTGACTTCTGCTTGCGTGGTTTTAGGTAACATGGCGTGGTTTTAGGTATCTTATAGCCACGCCTGTCATGCGTGTCTATTTCTGCATGAAATAGACACGCCAGAGCCATATAGGCGTTGCTATATAGGGTCCCAAAAACTTAAGTACTGGTACTCTATAGACACACGATTTATTGTTTTGGCGTGGCTATTTGGTTCACTATAGACGCACAAATTGCTTTTTGGCGTGGCTATTTGGTTCACTTTAGACACGCAAATTGCTTTTGGCGTGGCTATTTGATTCACTATAGACACGCAAATTGCATTTTAGCGTGCCTATTTGATTCACTTTAGACACGCAAATTTCTTTTTGGCGTAGCCATTGGTTATCCAATAGACACGCCATATAAGTTTAATGTGGTTATATGTTATGTTTTAGCCACGCCAATTTCACTTAATTTGATCCACGTGGATGCATTAGGAACAGTTGAATACCATCCACATGTAACGTTGTGAACCGTTCATTGGATATCCCATAGACACGCCCCATAGAGCGTGGCTATATGTGATATTTAGCCACGCCAATTTTCAATTACCTTGGTCCACGTAGCCGTATTACGAATCGTTGGACCTCATTTAAGATGATGCAATATTGACCGTTAAATTATATGCATCCTTCACCGTCCACATGTAATGTTGTGAGCTGTTGATTGGATATCCTGTAGACACGCCCCATATAGCGTGGCTCTATGTGCTATTTAGACACATCAATTTACAATTACCTTGATCCACGTGGCCGTATTAGTAATCGTTGGATCTCATTTAAGATGATGCAATATTGACCGTTCAATTATATGCATCCTTCACCGTCAACATGTAACGTTGTGAGCCGTTCACTGATTTCCTATAGACACGCCCCAAAGAACGTGGCTATATGTGATATTTAGCCACGCCAATTTACAATTACCTTGATCCACGTGGCCGTATTAGGAATCGTTGGATCTCATTTTAGATGATGCAATATTGACCGTTAAATTATATGCATCCTACGCCGTCCACATGTAACGTTGTGAGCCGTTCATTGAAGAACCTATAGACACGCCATATAGCGTGGCTATATGTGATATTTTGCCACGCCAATTTATAATTACCTTCATCCACGTGGCTGTATTAGGTACCACTGGATCTAGTTTAAGATGATGCAATATTGACCGTTCAGATGTAACGTTGACCGTCCACATGTAACGTTGGGAGCCGTTCATCGGAGAACCTATAGACACGCCATATAGCATGGATTTATATGATATTTAGCCACGCCGATTTATATCTGCTTTAATGTGTCTTTATGTTATGTTTAGCCACGCCAATTAATCTCGAAGCGTGTATATTACGCGTGTGACGCCTCTAAGCCGCTCAGATATGGCGCATCTAAACCATCCACTTGGCACTATCCAAATTCTCTTATATACTTTATAAATTGTGGTTAAATTTGAAATTCATATATGCCAAAAATTCATATATTAATAACACAGTAAAAAATGTTGAGCTTTGGTCTAACAGTTTGCAAAAAATAAATATTAAAGAGCATTTATCCAAAAATCATCAGTTTTTCTTCAAATTTTTTGATGGTGGTGTCTCTGCATGCAATGGATCAGGTTGTGACATTCTCGACGCGCCAAACCTTGTCTTCCTCTGTTGCCCATCTGAAAGTTAGTATGCCTTCTGCACAATTGGTGCATATAACCTTCTTTGCGCCTTTTTAGTCTTCTGAGAAAGCTTTTCAGAGGTTGCATGCATGACTCCCCGAATGTGGATTAACTGCTAGGTGCTCCTCATTTAGTTTATCACTGTCCAATTTCTTCTCAAAATCTAAAACTGATTCTGGTTGCTTATGAGGTTTTCTATGTTGTGGAGTTTCCTGCAGCAAGAGATTAAATGTATTATATATATATATATATATATTCTAAATCCAAGGCGAATTCGTTTGTCATATGAATTCTCAACAAGAGACAGACAAAAGTCATTTTTCCAACAATGTGATAAAGCCAACTTCACTGAAGGCCGCGCCATTTTTCACAGCTGACGCCCATAATAAAATCCGTAACCAAATATCAATTTTCTAATTTACACTGGCATTCATGTTCCATTAGGTGTTAATATATTTCTATCTCGTGCTTATTCTTTAATCAAACTGAATACACGATTGATTTACGTAAAACAACTTATATACTTGATTAACAAAGCAAAAGAGCTAAGAAACTAACCTTGTCATCAGAGATGGAACAATTATCTTTCGGCCATGCCACAAAACCATCTTTAGCTTCCCCTAATAACTTAAACTCACCACTTGGTTCCGTTAACACGAATGATGGATCTATGACCTCCAGAATATTGGCAGCATAACAGTGTTCAGGAAGCTCTTGACGATGTATTTTCTGGTTAGGCACCTTAGGAAAAATACTGCCTCTAGCAACGACATTTCCCCTAGATCCATTCCAAAAGTCGTATTTTGCTTTCTGCGGAGATACGGCATATGAACATCATATAAAAAGAAGATGCTAGGTTTATCAATATAAATTTACGAAGAAAAATAATAATAATAAAAAAAATACTCCATTAGATGTCTTAGCCATAGGTTATGCCATAGATGTGCACGAATTCTCTAGAGATATTGAAGGATTTGGTTGGGAATTACTGGTAGAGTTCTGCATAAGATTAGGAGACTGCTTCTTAGACCATGAATGCGAAGACACTGATGAATTGAATAGGTAACAAATATACAAGGTTCTCCAAAATATACCCTAGCATCCTTGATTCATATAGTTGATATCATATTTCAGACATATGGTTTAAGATCATGTAACTGGTTTAAGACAAAGGACTTACTAATTTTAGTTTTAATCCTGAGTATCCTCCTCGTCCTGTCCGATGTGGGAACTTGGATTGTGACATTGCCTCTGTTCCCTTCTCCGAATTTTTCTTGCAGAGGAAATAAAAAATAATTTCATTAGTATGCTGGGATAGACAATAAGAACGAAACACAAATTAGAAAAATCAATGTGTATTCCATACCTTAAATATAGGCGATTCTGGTACATACTTAAGGTATTCGTCCCAGTCTTCTTGGTCCATTAAGGTTTCGTACTTTCTGGGGAAAGTTTTTAGTTTGTTCGGTCTTTCCAGGAAGGGTTTTACATGATTATTGTATAATTTCCTTCTGAAGTCCCGCAGCTGAACAGGTAGACGCTTCATGACCGCTTGCTTATATTCATGGGGAACCTCATAATGAAACTGCAATAACAACTAATTTATGTTCATCACAGACTCACAGTTCGACAACAAAAACGACGAATTGATAACCGCATATGCATACCAGAATTTCCTCCCACATATTTTGTTTTGTTGTTGCAGGGACTTCCTTCCAACATAAATGTTTTATGCCAACCATATCACGGGCCAAATAGCCTAGGCAACTACTGAATTTAATTCTATGGCCGCCATCAGAATCCACCTCATCATCCCATTGGTCCTCCTCTGGGGGCACGTTGTAATCATCTTCTGCCATGACAAAAGTTGTGTAGGTACGTGCATCTCAGTTAGGAATTTGAGCTTATTTTGGAACATATTAGCTAAACCTAACAGGATAGGCTACATGTGTTACACCTCCTTTCTATTATATGAAAAGAAAACAAACATGAACTCATTGATGCATGTAACTTGAGGCTAAAACATCACTGCAACACACAAAATATCCTCATGAATATTGTGTTATCTACAAAGCGAAAGGTACCGGTTAAACGGTCTTATATAACTTTTTGTTACAAAAGCCAAGAGTACTAAAGCACCACATAATGATTATCCATTTTTAGCTGGAAGATGATAGTCAAATTGGCCAACTAGCAACATGGTATCATTAAAAGTGGCAACTTAAAATGCAGGCGTTACAGGCTCGCCAAGTAACAGAGACTCAAATGATTAAATCTTGAGAAGCCTTATATATATATATGATTGACACAACATCGTCCATCAAAGTAGAGTTATATCTAAATCAAACCCAAACAATAACAAAAACCCGAGAAAACAATTAGCATCGTTAAGTTTTGTAAAACCTAACTAACTAGTAAAGCCTAACTAAGTAACATGAAAGAAAGATCCTTACCTAAATCTTATAATAGTTCATGCATGTTACTTAAGCCTAAAACAGTATTGTTGTAACAAAATAAAATCACCTCTCATCGTCATTAACTTGTTCTTTGATACAGCCGAATAAAAACCCTAGTCATGCTTTAACTAGTAAACCTATAAGATCTAACATATGATTCCATGAGATCGAACAAAAAATCTAACATCAGTTTAATATTCATTCGGTAATGGGTTTTATAAATAATACCAACAACAAAGATCGAGTCTGAAAAGGTAGGTTCCTTGTAAAGATTAGAGATAGTAAAAATAGAATAAAAACCCCAATCATGCTTTAACTAGTAAACATATAAGAAGTAATAGAATAAAAACCCTAATCATGCTTTAACTAGTAAACCTATAAGATCTAACATATGATTCCATGAGATCGAATAAAAAATCTTACATCAATTTAATATCCGGTTGTAGAAATAATACCAACAACAAAGATCGAGTCTGAAGAGGTAGGTTCCTTGTAAAGATTAGAGATAGTAGCAGAATTATGATTTCAAAGAGAGAATGAATCGAGTAATAAAAACTGAAAAAGTAGATCGAACTCATCTTTCTTTTTCTTTTTGGAGTTTAACCAAACCATCAGGCGGGAATTGATTTTCCTTTTGAAATCATCCCGCCCAGTAAAATTCATTTTCATCGCACGCCAAACAAAAGATTTTTGGTGTTTTTCTTTTTTTATTTCCAATTTTTTGATGTGTGACCAATATGGTTAGTTTCCTTTATTTTATGAGAGAATATATCGTAGACAGTTATGATAAAATTGTTTCCCAAAATTTTTGAAATTTAGTTTCCTATCTCTAACCAACTCGAGAAAAGGCCACAGGAAAAAATTACTTTCCGATTTCGAATAATATTTTCCTTAAAAATTTTAACCTGGGTTGTATCCTGTATTATTCTTGGTTTAGGGAGGAAACATATGAATTATTAATGGCACCTATGTAGGAAACGTATTCTTCTAATCATACAATATTTTTTTTTAATAGGAAAGAATAAATATATTGATAAGCAAGCTTACATATTATTTTTTATCCTGTTGAATCAGAAGATTGATCCATACAGACAGATTATTAAACCAACAAAAGCAAATTGTTTGAGTTCTTGCACACTTTGCTATAGAGTCTGCAATATGATTTGCATCCCTATGGGCATAAGTGCAAACCCAAGAATCAAAATAACTTAATATAACTAATGCATCATGGATTAAATTATATGTTGTCCATTTAACTGTTGTAGCCTTCCCATTCACAGCTGCTATAACATTCTGACAATCTCCTTCCAAGTGAATTTTTCGCCATCCCTTACTGTGAGCCCATTGTAATGCTTCTAGGAGAGAATGCGCTTCAACTTGCTCTGGATCAATGGCTAGAGATGCACCTCCTCGCAGTCCATGGTTGTTTCCTGCAGAATCTCTACAAATCAGTCCCCATCCTGATAATACAGTTTTATCAATATTGGAAGCATCAAAATTTAATTTGTATATATCATCTATAGGAGCCTTCCAGTTCTTATCAATTATTCTCAAAGCACTGTTGCTACTAGTTTGCATACTTTTAGCCCTTTTCCAGTCCTCAATCTTCCTGACAATATTGTTTATAACAATGTTACTGTTAAATGGCTTGTTTTCAAAAACTGTATCACATCTATCCTTCCAGGTTAGACACAAAATGAAACTGGCACTCTCATACAGACTAAAATCCTTGGACATACCATTGTTTGCCTTTAGAAAGAAACCACTTATCCAGTTTTGTAAGTCTAGACCCTGGAGGATAGTAGATAATATAGAGTCTATTGAATCCCATATATGTCTGACATGATGACAATCAAAGAACAGATGTTGAATAGTTTCAGGGTTACCACTACAAATAGCACATCTACTATCTTTATGTTTAGTGAACCTAGCAAGTCTGTGTTTAGTAGCAATGCAACCATGTAGGAATTTCCATATAAAATACTGAATTCCGGGAGGTAGCTTATATCTCCAAAAGGATTTCCAGCAGATGTCTAAGTTGTTCTTAGTTGTCTTAGTAGCTAAGTTTTCATTCAAGATGGCATTGTAAGCAGATTTTATAGTAAACATTTCATTGCTGGAAGGCTCCCATCTCAGCTTATCTTTACCTGCAATAGGAATTCTTATGTTAGTAATCCTTTTAACAGTATCTTCATCAAACAAAGCATTCAAAATATCATAATTCCAAGACTTAGAGTCTTGGTCAATGAGATGATTCACGGTTTTCATATTAAAAGAGCTAAAATGACTATCAGGAGGTCTGTGCATATTTGGAATCCAAGTATCTTTCCAAATTTTCACAGAAGTACCATCACCTATCTCCCATATGTAGTGTCTTTTAATTATATTCAAACCTGTGCATATGCCTTGCCAAATCCAAGACCCCTGTTTGTTCACAATATCAGTTAAAGGATTAACAACATGAAAATATTTTTCCTTCATAATAACATCTCATGGTTCATCTGGATTGGTAATCAATCATATAGTAAGCTACTAAAGATAAATAAACTAAACCCATCCATTTTCATGTTCATCATTTCCAGAAAACATAAAAATTCAGCGTGAATCATTCATCACATAAATGTCAACCTATCTATCAACGTAAAAAGCATGCATCTAGTGCAGTACTTAAAAAATACGTAAACTAAAATTTCACACATCAAAAACCCTGTTTAAAAAAGCAAAGAACTTGTTAAATGAGCATTTATCCAAAAATCATCAGTTTTTCTTCAAATTTTTTGATGGTGGTGTCTCTGCATGCAATGGATCAGGTTGTGACATTCTCGACGTGCCAAACCTTGTCTTCCTCTGGTGCGCAGCTGAAAGTTGCAATGCCTTCTGCACAGTTGGTACATATAACCTTCTCTGCGCCTTTTTAGTCTTTTGAGAAATCTTTTCAGAGGCTGCATGACTCCCCGAATGTGGATTGACTGCTAGGTGCTCCTCATTCAGTTTTTCACTGTCCAATTTCTTCTCAAAATCTAAAACTGGTTCTGGTTGCTCATGAGGTTTTCCATGCTGTGGAGTTTCCTGCAGAAAGAGATTAAATGTATTATATATATATATATATATATATATATATATATATATATATATATTCTAAATCCAAGGAGAATTCATCTGTCATGTGAATTCTCAACAAGAGACAGACAAAAGTCATTTTTCCAACAATGTAATAAAGCTAACTTCACTGAAGGCCGCGGCATTTTTCACAGCTGACGCCCATAATAAAATCCGTAACCAAATATCAATTTTCAAATTTACACTGGCATTCATGTTCCATATAGGTGTTAATATATTTCTATCTCGTACTTATTCTTTAATCAAACTGAATACACGATTTATGTAAAACTATTTATATACTTGATTAACAAAGCAAAAGAGCTAAGAAACTAACCTTGTCATCAGAGATGGGACAGTTATCTTTCGGCCATGCCACAAAACCATTTTTAGCTTCCCCTAATAACTTAAACTAACCACTTGGTTCGGTTAACACGAACGATGGAACTATAACCTCCTGAATATTGACATCATAACAGTTACTAGGAAGATCTTTTCCATGTATTTTCTGGTTAGGCACCATAGGTAAAATACTGCCTATAGCAACGACGTTTCCCCTGGATCCATTCCAAAAGTCGTATTTTGCTTTATGTGGAGATACGGCATATGAAAATCATATAAAAAGAAGATGCTAGAATTAGCAATATAGATTTATGAAGAAAAAAAATTAAAAAAAAAATACTCCATTAGATGTCTTATCCAGATGTTCTGCCGTATATGTGCACGACTTCTCTAGAGATATTGAAGGATTTGGTTGGGAATTACTGGTAGAGTTCTGCATAAGATTAGGAGACTACTTTTTATATCCATCAGAAGGGTTGCTACGTGAAGGAGACTTCCGCAGAGAAGTAGTTGGTTGTGAATTACTGGTAGGGTTCTGCATAAGATTAAAAGAGTTATTAGTTACTTTTGAAAGTTACACATGTTTCTATTTTTCTAGGTTCTCTAATTTACACTTGGATCGGTGATTCATATGATTGATAGACTGGTTTATGTATATTCGACTTACAAATCAAACAAGCCAAGAAACTAACCTTCTTAGCAGGCTCGGTAAACTGAACACCATACTTTGGCCAAGGAATCGCTTTTCCAAAAATTTGCCCTAATGTTTCCATACCAGCAAATCGTACGAGTAGACATAAATTCGGTTTTATTACTTCATCAATCAGGATTTTGTGGCAATCAACCTCCAACCCATCCTTTCCATGTAATTGTTGTTTTCCTATTAACAGAAAAGCTCTACCTCTAGCAAGGACGTTTGCCTTAGAAAACTCGTCAAAAAGGTTGCACTTTCTACCCTGCGGAAATATATGGCATATGAACATCTTCAAGCGAAAACTTCAAAACAAATTAAGATTTAAAATGCATGTAAAAATAAACCAGATACCGGAGAAACTGCTTTAGTTGTCGTGATATCAGATTGGCTCCAACTAGGTGGATCTTTTGATGTCACATCCAGAGTATGTTTCCCCGAATTTTGTTGACTTACCTGCAACAGTAGAGTAATATTCCATATTTGGGTGACAAATATGCCAAATTCCACTGTGAATGCGAAGACACAGATGAATAGGTAACAAATATACAAGGTTCTCCAAAATACACCCTAACATCCGTGATTCATATAGTAGTTGATAGCATATTTCAGACTCATATGGTCTTAAGATCATGTAACTGGTTTAAAACACATACCTTCAGAACTTTTTCAGATATTGCGATACGAGATTGGCTTCCGTTGAGTAAATCCGGTGATTTCAAAGCCTCAAAATGTTTTGGTTGACTTACCTGCATGAGAAAATTGAAATGAAAGTTGTACCTTGTTTTTGCAGTGAAACCATTTAAGCAAAATGCACAATTGACTCACAATCAAATAGATAACCACATATCTCGTTCTATAAGGTTCTCTAAAATATACACTAACGTCCGTGATTCATATAGCTGATAACATATTCGTCTCTTATATCAAACAAGATATATATATATATAAAACTGGTTTGTGTAAAAACATATCCAATGAGTTAATAAAGCAAACAAGTATAACAACCAACCTTTTGATCCAAGATGGTTTGATTTGATGGCCAACAAATTTCAGCATCACCAACATCTTTTAAAGTTTTTATCCCAGAAGATGTGCCAAAGGGTAATTTGATGGCTTCATTTAGTACTTCACTAACCATGACGCTATAGCATGTAACCTCACCGTCATTCCTGACTTCATTTTGTAAGATACCTTCTTTGAAGAGTAAGCTCTACCAATGGCAACAATGTTGTCATTTTCTCCAAAACAAAGTTTGCATCATGTGCCCTGCAGAAACACAAGGCGCATGAGAGATAGTAAATGGAATATTCAAAATTTAAACGCGTTGGAAAACCATACATCAATGGTAACTTTTTCAGATGGCACATTCTGAGATTCCCCAGTGGATGAAGGATACGAAGACTTCTTTTTTGATACTAAAGACGGCTGGGATTCAGTAGAAACGGTCGGCGTTTTAGTACAAGGAGAGACCCGCTTCGCGGACCCTTTGGTGCTTTCATATGACTTCTGCGGACCGGATTTCCCATGTTTTTTTTTTGAAGTTGCTTAACTGATTCTGGACCTATGTTATTCTTAGATTTATTGGAGGCATTGATAGGTCCTGCATCCTGTGACTGTAGTTGAACACATTGTTTGAAAAAATCAGATATTGTCTGCCATTTTTTTCAAAAAATTACACAATCTAATCAAAACTCGGTTCACTTACCTCTCCTTTAGACTTGCTGATACTGTTGCCCATAATTTTCGCAATGTCGACTCCTTGAGATAACAAGTTATCTGTCAATCTCTGATACACATTTTTAGTAGACTCTAATTCTTTCTCCTTAGCTTTCAACTTTTCACGCAGTTCATCGTTCTCTTTCGAGTGTCTTGGTTTTCTTCCATTTGGAAAGTAAAGGGTTTCCGTCACTCCAAAGCCAGCCCCCTTGACACGTCCACCCTTATCCGGGCCGATCGCAACTGTTAGGGCATCCTCGTTATGACCAATCGTTAGAGTTCCCTCTCGAATCATCTTCCGCTTCTCTTCCTGTTCAAATAATGTGTTAAATTCTGATTTAAACCTTGCGCAATTATTTTGCACTTACTTTGGTTAAAAACATGAGGGCTGTAAAGTTTCTGTTTTCTCACAACTTCAGATGTCTTCTTCCTGACAAACTCGTCTGGAACAATTCCGTCTTTGTTTTCGCGTGCTCTTGCCCACATGAAGCACCGGTCTTCAAGATCTTATTCGGCAACATTTCCGATTTGGACCTAGTAGTTACCAGAAACAAGTAAGATTTACATCCGCACATATATTAATTGTGTAAAACAGAAAACCTATTCCAAAGCGTCTAATGTGACAAAATTACAGATTGGTGAAAGAGGACACATTCCTATACCGTTCTAAGTTTCTGCATATATGAGACACGCAACACGACATAAAAAACAGAAGTATCTGATATGGCCGGTTTTACTGTGCAGTGTATAATAAATAAGACAACAGACTTACTAATTTTAGTTTTAATCCCGAGTATCCTCCTCGTCCCATACGATGTGGGAACTTGGATTGTGATATTGCCTTTTTTCCCCTCTCTGAATTTTTCTTGCAGGGGAAATAAAAATAATTTCATTAGTATGCTGGGACAGACAATAAGAACAAAACAAAAAATCAGAAAAAGCAATGTGTATTCCATACCTTAAATATAGCCGATTTTAGTACATGATTAAGGTAATTGTCCCAGTTCTCTTGGTCCATTACCGCTTCGTACTTTTTGGGGAAAGTTCTTAGTTTGTGCGACATTTCCAGGAAGGGTTTTACATGATTGTTGTACAATTTCCTTCTGAAGTCTCGCAGCTGAACAGGTAGACGCTTCATGACCACTCGCTTCAGCTCATGGGGCACCTCATAATGAAGCTGCAATAACATCTAATCTATGTTAATCACAAACTCGCAGTTAGACAACAAAAACGACGAATTGGTAACCGCATATGCATACCAGAATTTTCTCCCACATATTTTCTTCTGTTGTTGAAGGACTTCCTTCCAACATAAATGTTTTATGCCAACCATATCACGGACCAAATAGCCTAGGTAACTACTGAATTCATTTCTATGGTTACCAATAGGCCGGAACATTTTGTCAAATTCAATATCCCTTCTTTTGGCATCTTTTATCGAGAAGTCTCTATGCAGCTTCAACATTCTTGTCATTCCCCTCTCTTTTATGATCACTTCTGTAGAGTCTTCTTGTTGTGGCTGCTTTTCTGCTTCTAGAGCATTTTCCAATTCTTTTTCTTCTAACACCTCCAAGTCATCATTTTCAGAATCTTCCGACTCTGGAAATAACCGAGGCAACATATGAAACCATGTGATGTTTAAGTAGAAACAAGTAAGTACAAGGTTTCGCACGTTACCTGTTAAGTCTTCAAATCTAGCAGTGTGGAGCATATCTCCACCATCATCGTCATCTAATTGTACAATGTCATCATGACTCTCATCCAAATCCACCGTTTCTTCATCAGAATCCCCCTCAACATTTGATTCCCTCCATTGGTCGTAATCATCATCTTCTGCCATGACAAAAGCTGTGTAGGTACGTGCATCTCAGTTAGGAATTTGAGCTTATTTTGGAAAATATTAGCTAAATCTAACAGGATAGGCAACATGTGTTACACCTGTTTTCTATTATATGAAAAGAAAACAAACATGAACTCAGTGATGCATGTAACTTGAGGCTAAAACATCACTGCAACACACAAAATCTCCTCATGATTATTGTGTTATCCACAAAGCGAAAGGTATCGGTTAAACGGTCTTATATAACTTTTTGTTACAAAAGCCAAGAGCACTAAAGCACCAGATAATGATTATCCATTTTTAGATTGAAGATATAGTCAAATTGGCCAACCGGCAACATGGTATTATTAAAAGTGGCAACTTAAAATACAGACGTTACAGGCTCGCCAAGTAACAAAGACTCAAATGATTAAATCTTGAGAAGCCTTGTATATAAATATGATTGACACAACATCGTCGATCAAAGTAGAGTTATTAACTCTCAATCAAAATCCAACCCAAACAATAACAAAAACCCTAGAAAAAAATTAACATCGTTAAGTTTTTTATTTATTTTTATTTTGTAAAACCTAACTAACTAGTAAAGCCTAACTAAGTAACATGAAATAAAGATCCTTACCTAAATCTTATAATAGTTCATGCATGGAACTTAAGCCTAAAATATTATTGTTGTAACAAAATGAAATCACATCTCATGGTACAACCCGTGATTGTCATTAACTTGTTCTTTGATACAGCCGAATAAAAACCCTAATCATGCTTTAACAAGTAAACCTATAAGATCTAACATCTGATTCCATGAGATCAAACAAAAAATCTAACATAAATTTAATATTCATTCGTTAATGGGTTGTAGAAATATTACCAGCAACAAAGATCGAGTTTAAAGAGGTAGATTCCTTGTAAAGATTAGAGATAGTAATAGAATAAAAACCCTACTCATGCTTTAACTAGTAAAACCTATAAGAAGTGATAGAATAAAAACCCTAATCATGCTTTAACTAGTAAACCTATAAGATCTAACATCTGATTCCATGAGATCGAACAAAAAATCTAACATCAATTTAATATTCATTCGATAATGGGTTGTAGAAATAATACCAACAACAAAGATTGAGTCTGAAGATGTAGGTTCCTTGTAAAGATTACAGACGACAGAAGTAGAATTATGATTTCATAGAGAGAATGAATCGAGTAATAAAATCTGAAAAAGTAGATCGAACTCATCTTTCTTTTTCTTTTTGGAATTTAACCAAACCATCAGGCGGGAATTGATTTTCCTTTTGAAATCATCCGCCTAGTAAAATCCATTTTCATCACCCGCCAAACAAAAGATTTTTGGTGTTTTTCTTTTTTTATTTTCAAATTTTTGATGTGTAACCAATATGGTTAGTTTCCTTATTTTATGAGAGAATATATCGTAGACAGTTATGATAAAATTGTTTCCCAAAATTTTCAAAATTTTGTTTCCTATCTCTAACCAACTCGAGAAGAGGCTATAGAAAAAAAGTACTTTCCTATTTCGAATAATATTTACCTTAATAATTTTAAGCTGGGTTGTCTCCTGTATTATTCTTGGTTTAGGGAGGAAACATATAAATTATTAGTGGCACCTATGTAGAAAACGTATTATTCTAATCATACAGTAAGCTACTAAAGATAAATAAACTAAACCCATCCATTTTCATGTTCATCATTTCCAGAAAACATAAAGTTCAACGTGAATCATTCATCACATAAATGTCAACCTATCTATCAGCGTAAAAAGCCTCCATCTAGTGCAGTACTTAAAAAATAAATAAAACCACCACTGAAAACAAAATGGCCATCAAAAACCCTGTTTAAAAAGCAAAGAACTTGTTAGATGAGTCTGGTTCCTCATTCTCATCTAATTCCACGCAAAGATCATTATCATTAACATCGTCGTATAGCAGTACTTTACTTTCAATAGCACTTTACTTGTTCAAACTCGTATTTTTGTTAAAAGTATTGGCAAGGAGATAATAAGATCAGACCTAAAGTGATAAATTGATTCTTATTGTTTACAGGGAGGAAAACTGTATTTTTCTACATTTCCTCCGTTCTTTCAGCTAATTATATTTATTTTTCCAAAAGAATGCACACCTCATAAATAAATAAATTTGCAAGAGTATATTGCATTATGTAAACTCTATGAACTTGTAAATAATTATCGGATTTATTTCATGATTCCAATACCTAAATAATAAAAGAATTCATAAACATCACCTTCTTCTAAATGACAAAATTAGCAAACGAAACAAGAAACTAAAACAATTTTCAAAGCGTCCACAAAGTGAAATCGATAAATCAAAGCATATCATCAAAAAAATAATATCAAATGAACCATCCCCCATCTTCAAACAATTCTTCTTGTAATGTTGAGGTGAACCTGATCACTCCAACCAGCAGGCTTGGGCGCCTTGTCATCCCCAGATTTGTCATTTTCTGCTTCATCAGGCTCCACATGCTTGTTAAGATCATGCTTGTTAACTTTTGGATTATCTGCCATATCCGGAACATCGGGACGATCTTCATTAATAATTTCAATAATAGAAGCAGGAGCATCATCATTTACAGTAGGAACATCAGCATAAGCAGGAACATCAGAATCCTCAACGCTACTGATTACAACGTCCAGAGGAACACCAGGAATAACATCAGCATAAATAGGAACATCATCATTGTCAACACTACTGACAACAAAACTAATTACAGCGTCGAGAGGAACACCATGAACAATAGTTATTCCGTCCACAGTAATGATAATCCTCAATTTACGAGGACCGGCCATTAGTCGAGGACATTTTTGGATCCTCTCTTCAATTTCATCTCTACAGTCCCTCTTAGCAGAACTCATTTTTTCCTCTTAATACTCTATGTTAATTTTTTCTATGCTTGGTGTAATTTATATATATTTCTAAGGAAAACCCTAATTTCTTAGGTTTTCCATCATTATCTTAAATCACCTATTCTTTGGTATTTACATCGAATATTCTATCAATATAAGGAGATATGGAATGAATATTTTCATGTTTATCTAATTTCCTTTTTAATCTAATATACATAACGAACATAACAAACTAAAATAAATTATGATCTCATGAGATATATGGAATGAATATTTTCATATTTATTTAATTTCCTTTCAAATTTAATTACCTAGGTCGGTTGGGGTGGCCCGGCTGGCTGGACCATAGGTGTAGCGCAAAAAAAAGTAAAAAACCAAATGTTGGCTAGTTAAACAATGACCCAACATTTAGCGGCAACACTTTCATGTTGATGCACGAAATTGAACATTTTAACATAGAAAAAAATCCAAACACCAAAACAAAAACAAGAAAGTATAAGGAAAAAAAGCAACATAAATAACCCAAGGAATAAATTTTACATTTCAACATAGAAAAAAATCCAAATACCAAAAGAAAAAAAAAACACAACTGCAAGAAAAAAAGCTACATAGATAAGCCTAGGAATGTGTTAGTGGCATGGACATCATGAGTACACGTTTCCGATTGTCCACCAAAATTCTTCAACGAGACAGCGCTCCTCATGTGAGGAATAATTGCAACCCTTGTTTCCCACGGTAGTGCCCCCCAAATTTCCGTCCAAGTTCTGGTGAGTGTATTGTAACGCAATAAACACCTATTCTGCCAAAATAAGAGTTCCTTGTTATTTATAAAAGCTATCGGGTCATGAGTCGGCCATTCATCCTCTTTAAAGAAAATGCTTATCTGATAATTCCAATTCCATTCCCCGCCAGGTGCCCATGTATGAATATTTTCTTTGGAAATGGGAGCCCAAAAATCTATCTGGGGTTGATCAATTCCCTCATGGATGTAGTATAATAAAATGTGAACTCCGAACATGACCATCCCAAGTGATGGGTAAGTATTTATCTAAAATTCACTCCCAGGAATATGATGCGGGGGTGGAAAATGTTGATGGAACGTCTCGGTGTCCAAATTGAAAGATATTATGCCAATGTCTTGCTGACAACAATCTATCCAAAAAATACAACTGTGTGCGTACACACCTGAACTCCGAAAAGTATAAGGAATCTCCCATGCCATGTTCCTCCATCCCCTCTTGTCTCCTAAAGTGTGTATTTGGACTTTACCATCCATGTGAATTCGAACTACCTTGTACTCATTGGTACGTTGACAGTATCCGAAACCCCCAATTACGTTGTATCGTGGATACCACGAAAGTACTTGATCCGTTGCAATTGGGATGCATAGTTGTGGCAGATGGAGGTGGTCACCAGTTTCTGGATTCATAATATATACAGGATCTTGTATGCCGTGGTGTGAAACATAAAAAAAAACCAGACCATTGCAAGATCCAACTATTGGGTGCAACATAGTCCAATCATCATGGGTTCCATAATTCGGGGCATCATGATTGTTGGTTGTTACGATCGGGCCGAAATCTTCCTCTCTATAAAAGAGTTGGGTAACTTTATCTTTCCCCATTCTTGGTGTAACACCAAAAATGAATCCAATTATTTTGTCCCCAAGGATAGTATTCCATTCTTTGCATACACATTTGCTTGCTAAAACGATTTCTATAGTTTGGAGGCGCTGAAGTATCTCGGTAGTTAAACAATGACCCAAACTAAATTGTACATTTCAACATAGAAAATAATCCAAACACCAAAAAAAAAAAAACACAAC